>NC_135720.1:116566721-117167471 GCF_964656455.1 Halichoerus grypus
TGAGGGGGCTGACACCCCTGTGGGAGCCACACCACTCATTGGGGATGAACCTGAGAATCTCGAGGGAGATGGGGACCTCCATGGGGGTCGCATCCTGCTGGGTGAGAGGCTGGGGAGCCTGGAGGGGTGAGGTGGGGTATCCTCTGACCACTTTCTATCTTATCTTGCCTCTGTTTGCCTGCCTGCCTGTCTGTCTTCCAGGCCATGCCACAAAGTCATTCCCCTCTTCCCCCAGCAAGGGGGGTGCCTGTCCCAGCCGGGCCAAGATGTCAATGACAGGGGCTGGAAAATCACCCCCATCAGTCCAGAGTTTGGCTATGCGGCTGCTGAGTATGCCGGGGGCCCAGGGGGCGGCCACAGCAGGGCCTGAACCCCCTGTGGCCACACCCAGCCCAGAGGGGCAGCCCAAGGTCCACCGAGCCAGAAAAACCATGTCCAAACCAGGAAATGGGCAGGTGAGGATGGCGGGAGGGAGGCATGGGGGTGGGGAGACCAGAGTAATCCACTGTGAACCCCTTGTGGACTTTTTTTTTACAGTTTAGCTTCAGAGTTTTTCTCATCTATTCATGGCTCCACGTGTTTACCTAGGGACTACTGTGTGTCAAATTCTGGGCTGGGCTTAATCTGAACAAACAGACAAGTTCCTGTCTTCCTGGAGTTTACATTCTTGGGGAGAGGGAAATAGAAAAAACAAAGGTTCGAGAGTTAACGATGTAGTTAACGTCGTAATTATTCTTATGATAATGACTGTCTAAGGAATTTCATATTCTCTACCTCAAAGTAGGCCCCAAGGGAGCTTTTTCCTCCCTTTGAAACTGCCCCTACTTCCTTTTTCAAAGGGTTTCTAAGGGTTTTTACTGTGAATCCCTACAGGGAAGGAGGTGAAGGAAAGGACAAAAGCCCCAGAATTTCAGAAGCTTTATGACAATGTTTTTGGGGCTCCTGGTATCATTTTGTTCTGGATATGGTTTAGGCAGCTTTGGGCAAGGCATGAACCTTTGTTTTCTCATCTATAAAATGGGTAAAGAGGGCCTGCTTCTGAGTGCTTGAAGAGGTAAGTGTTAGGTGTGGGATGTGCTTAACACACTTCCTCTTGGGAGACAGGAGTTCTCGTCATTGCCACATTCTGGTTTATTGGGGCTTCAGATGGCATTTTTGAGGGTGTGGCTCGCCCACCCCACCCTCATCCAGGGCTCCAGGCTAATCCAGGCAGAACTACAGATGTTCCCTGACCCTAAGTGTGCTCCCTCTTGGCCCCTAGCCCCCAGTCCCTGAGAAGCGGCCCCCTGAAGTACAGCATTTCCGCATGAGTGATGACGTGCACTCGATGGGGAAGATGACCTCAGGTCAGTCCCACCCCCCACCCACCGGCCACTTGATAAGACCTGTCCTAAGGGTTTAAGGACAGGCCTTACTTCTTTTTCTCTCTCTCTCTCTTCTTCCAGAGGTGGCCAAAAGGAGGAAGCTGAACGCAGGAGGTGGCCTGGTAAGCCTGGAGAGGCAGAAAACAAGGCCTCTCCACCTTGGGGTTGGGGGGGGTCCCCAGGGGAAGTGGGAGGGGGGAGTACCAGCAGCTTCCATTTTTCTGATCTTTTCCTAGTCGGAGGAGTTGGGTTCTACGCGGGGTTCGGGAGAAGTGACCGTGGAGAAAGGGGATCCAGGGTCCCTGGAGGAGTGGGAGACAGTGGTGGGGGATGACTTCAGCCTGTACTACGACTCCTATTCTGTGGATGAGCGTGTGGACTCCGACAGCAAGGTGAGGAGGAGCCAGCCTACCTCCCTGCCAGCACGCACCTCGCCCAAGGCTCACTCTCCAGTCCTTCCTGCCCATGCCCACCCCCACCCCCCAGCTCTCTTTCCTTTTTACCTTGTGACACCCCCTAATTCACCACCCCATCCTCTCAACTTCCTCCCCATGTGTGCTCCGCCCCAGCCCATCCCCTTGCCCCTCCCCAAGGTGGTAACTGCCCTCCTGGACTTTGGGTTTAGCATCCCATTTTGTTGTTTATTTGTTGTTTGTTTGCTTATTTATTGTTTTGCTCTTGGTTTGGTTTTGTCTCATACATGTTTGCTTATGCAGTATAATGCTGTTCTACCTGTATGCTTTTTATTTAACATGATATTGTGGGAAATTTCAAATACGTAAAAAAGAACAAACGGTGAGCTCTCACGAAGCCTCAGCCGGCTCCAGCAATTGTCAGTACACGGCGGCTCTTGACTCAGCTCTTCCTCCCCCAGCCTGCCCACCTCCCGGACTGTTATAAAGTAGCCATCACATCATTTTATCTGGAACTGTTTCCATATGTATCTCTAAACATGAGGCCTCTTCCTGTGTTTTAATATCATGGTTTCACTGTGTTCACAACCTCGGAAATGTCCCGGTGACTCCTTAAAACCATCACCCTGCTACCAGGGTTCATGATGCCTCTGGTTTCGTAAATGGGGTTTTGTTTGTCCAGATTCAAAAGCGCTCCATCCACTGGTTTGATTGACGTTTGCCTTAGGTCTCTCTTGATGCATGGGTGCCCGTGCCGTGGCTTTGAAAAAGAAGTTTTTCTTGTCATTTATTTGTTGGAGGAACCAGGTCACTTGTAATACAGAATTCCTCAAATTTAGGTATTTGCTGATTGGGTGGGGACTGACATGTTCCTCCCTGCCCAATGTTTCTTGTAAACTAGATCTAGAAGCAATGATCAGCTTCGGGTGATTTGGGGTTTGTTTTGTTTTGTTTTGTTTTTAATGGTGAGAAGATTGATAGCTAGTATGCATGCTTCCTGTTGCATGACATCAGGAGGCATAGAGCATCTCATCTTTTTATTAGTCCTATTTAAGATTGGTCCGTGGATTTCCGGAATGTCAACTTTATCCTCATTGTAAAGTTCCTCATTAGCTTTTCTTCTAGTGTTTTGGGCAGCCGTGGGTAGTCTTGTGTATGTGTGAACTTCATAAAGAGTATTAAACTATATGCTTGTTTTCTGGAACTTTTTTTTCCTTACTCTGTTGCCAAGATTCACACACATTGTTGTAAGTGAGTTTTTGACAGCTAACATTCAGCACCCTTTCTCTCTTTTCCTGTCCATGCTCACCTCCTGCAGGGAGCCGTCCTGGGATTGTAGTCATAGCTCTTTATCCTGCTTCATTGTCTGAGTCTTGGGGGTTGGATATGTCCTGCCCTGCCTGTCTCCCAATTCCCCCCAAGAGAGGGCTGTGGCCTGGAGGTTGCTGTTTCCTCAGGCCTGCCTTTCCTCTCTCCCAGTCTGAGGTTGAAGCTCTGGCTGAACAACTGAGTGAGGAAGAAGAAGAAGAGGAGGAGGAGGAAGAGGAAGAAGAAGAAGAGGAGGAGGAAGAGGAAGAAGAAGAGGAAGACGAGGAGTCAGGCAATCAGTCTGACAGGGTAAGGGCTGGAGGCTAGCATCCCAAGGAGTGGGGGGCTGTGGGGCCGGAGGTCTGAGTCCTCAGAGGGGAGGAGGGGTCGTGGGCTGGGGGCCAGGCTCTCTAGTTCTTCCTCCATTCCAGAGTGGCTCCAGTGGCCGGCGCAAAGCCAAGAAGAAATGGCGGAAGGACAGCCCATGGGTGAAGCCGTCCAGGAAACGGCGGAAGCGCGAGCCTCCCCGGGCCAAGGAGCCACGAGGTGAGGAGGCTCCTCTGCTTTTGGGTCCCCTCCTCCAGCTCCCCTCCCGGCCCCCAGAGAGCGTGCACTAACACACGCCCACACATGTACTCACACACGTACACCTGCATGTACCCACGCGTCCGGGCACCTGTGAGCTCGCGCTCTCACTCTCTCTGTCTCTGTGTCAGGAGTGAATGGTGTGGGCTCCTCAGGCCCCAGTGAGTACATGGAAGTCCCTCTGGGGTCCCTGGAGCTGCCCAGCGAGGGGACCCTCTCCCCCAACCACGCTGGTAATTGCCAATTGCTGGGACGGCGAGCCGCTAGGGGGCACCCTCTGGGCTGGAGGGAACGGGGAGGAGGGGGACCCCGCTGGAGCCGAGGTGTCCGTCCATGGCCAGGCTTTGGGAGTTCTAGAGCACAGAGGGGAAGGCATGGCGGGGGTGAGAGGCCCCACCAGGGGTCCCTGTGGGTGATGGGGATGGCCTCCCTCAGCTCCCTTTTCCCTCCGTCCAAGGGGTCTCCAATGACACATCTTCCCTGGAGACCGAGCGGGGCTTTGAGGAGTTGCCGCTCTGCAGCTGCCGCATGGAGGCTCCCAAGATCGACCGCATCAGTGAGAGAGCTGGCCACAAGTGCATGGCCACAGAGAGTGTGGATGGAGAGGTGGGCCTGAGGGCCGATAGGAGAGGTGCCGGCGGTGGGGACGCGGCTCCAGGCCGCAGCCTCACCCGCTCCCCGCCCGTTCCCACCGCCACAGCTGTCAGGCTGCAATGCCGCCATCCTCAAGCGGGAGACCATGAGGCCGTCGAGCCGCGTGGCACTCATGGTGCTCTGTGAGACCCACCGTGCCCGCATGGTCAAGCACCACTGCTGCCCGGGCTGCGGCTACTTCTGTACGGCGGTGAGCGACCGGTGGGGCGGACAGGCCGCTGTGCCCCGCAGGGGAGGGCTCTCCCGGAGCCTGACCGCCTTGTTCCCCAGGGCACCTTCCTGGAGTGCCACCCCGACTTCCGTGTGGCCCACCGCTTCCACAAGGCCTGTGTGTCCCAGCTGAACGGCATGGTCTTCTGTCCCCACTGTGGGGAGGATGCATCTGAGGCCCAGGAGGTGACCATCCCCCGGGGGGATGGGGTCACCCCACCAGCTGGCACTGCAGCCCCTGCCCCCCCACCCCTGGCTCAGGATGCCCCCGGGAGAGCTGACACTTCCCAGCCCAGGTACTGGCCTCCCCCTTCCCAACTGTCCGTTCCCTGCCCAGCGCCATTGCTTGTAGACATCAGCACCTTCTCCCTCAGTGCCCGGATGCGAGGGCATGGGGAGCCCCGGCGCCCACCCTGCGACCCTCTGGCTGACACCATCGACAGCTCGGGGCCCTCCCTGACCCTTCCCAACGGGGGCTGCCTGTCAGCTGTGGGGCTGCCCCCGGGGCCCGGCCGCGAGGCCCTGGAGAAAGCCCTGATCATCCAGGAGTCCGAGAGGTGAATGAGGGGTTGCTCTCGGGCGGGGCGGCTGGGGCTGGGGCTGGAAGGTGGGTCCGCAGGTGCTGAGGGGGATGCTCCTTCTGAGGAGCCCACCCCTCTCCCTCACCGTGGCAGGCGGAAGAAACTCCGTTTCCACCCCCGGCAGTTGTACCTGTCAGTGAAGCAGGGGGAGCTGCAGAAGGTGATCCTGATGCTGTGTGAGTATTCCGCTCACTCGTTTGTTCCACGAACCTTGCTGGAACAGCAGTCACCCACCAGACGCTGGGTTCAGGGCCGGGAGCAGTGAAGGTCATCGTCCTTCTCTAAGTCACTTAGCGGGGAGGGGGAGACAGACACACAGATAACCTGTGGTGATGGGGACAGTGGTGACAACGAGCACATAGGTGCTGGGGACGGTGCTGTTCACTTCAGCCTTCCCAGTGGAAGCCCGGAGAGGTTAACTACATTGCCCAGGAGGGGGCCCTGACATAGCCTTCCTGGAGGAGGTCCCACCTGCCTCCCCCCCCCCCGCCCCACCCCCCCAGCTCACTTACCACTTGTCCCTCCCTCTTCCGGTGTGGCGGGCTCTCCCCGCAGTGGACAACCTGGACCCCAACTTCCAGAGCGATCAGCAGAGCAAGCGCACGCCCCTGCACGCGGCCGCCCAGAAGGGCTCCGTGGAGATCTGCCACGTGCTGCTGCAGGTCAGCCCGGGCCCGGCCCTCGCACCCCCTCCCGCACCCAGCCCTTCGGCGGCGCCAGCCCACGTGCGCCCTCCTTGCAGGCGGGAGCCAACATCAATGCGGTAGACAAGCAGCAGCGGACGCCGCTGATGGAGGCCGTGGTGAACAACCACCTGGAGGTAGCCCGCTACATGGTGCAGCGTGGCGGCTGCGTCTACAGCAAGGTGTGCCGGCGGGCCAGCCGGGGCGCGGGCCACAGGCCGGGTCTGACATGCCAGCGGGGCACTCATCTGCCCGCATCTCCCTCAGGAGGAGGACGGCTCCACCTGCCTCCACCATGCAGCCAAAATTGGGAACTTGGAGATGGTCAGCCTGCTGCTCAGCACGGGACAGGTGGACGTCAACGCCCAGGTCAGCGGCCTGGCTGCCCGCCCAGCCCCCTTCCTCCGGGTCCTGGGCTCAGCTTCGGGCTCCGGGCCCCCTTTCGGCCTCCACGGACCTCTGACCCTTTCCCTGAATCTCAGCCCTGTTCCGGTCTGTCCCCATCTCTTTCTCCCTCCTCGTTTGTATTATTTACTTTTCTCTTTTTTTGCTTCTTTTTATCAGTTTCCAGAATGATGAGTTGTTGCCTTAATCTCTAGAAATGTGCAGGGATGTGGTTGTCTCCATAGCTCAGGGCTTAGAGCCCTGGTCTCGTAGAAACGTGCAGTGATGCTCTTTATTACCTCTTAGTTTGTTGTATGTTGGGTGTGTTTCGGCCTATTACAGTCATTCTTCAATCTGAATTGTTCCGTTGTTTGTCCAGGAGGAGCCCTTCAACTAGGCTCCTGTGGCTTTTGATACGACCCAGCAACTTCTGAGAGCATCTTTACCTTTTTAGCATGTTTCCTGCACCAGGCTCAATCTGCCATTTCTCTAAGAGACTCTGGTTCCTTTAAATGGGAAATATTTTTTAGAGACTGCAGTCTGGGTGTTTAGGAGCGGTTTTGCTGTTGGGTCATCGTACTCTAGGACTTTTGAGTGGAAAGACCTAGGAAAGGTGTGTTTTTTAGAAAGAGAAAAATTACTCCACAACTTTGAGTAGTAGATGCTATTAGTCCCGTTTCACAGGTCGGGAAACTGAGACCCAGAGAGGTGAAGAGACTTAACCCAGGGTCCCACAGCATGTGAGTGGTGGAGCTGAGACTCATGCTTGGAGTCTAGCTCTGGAGCCTATGCTCTAGACCACACGCTTCTTTGGTAAGCAGGGCCAGCTGCTGGGCGGACCCGGGTGGACCCCAGGCCCCTCACCCTCCTCCCTCTCTCTCCACCCACAGGACAGTGGGGGGTGGACACCCATCATCTGGGCCGCAGAGCACAAGCACATTGAGGTGATCCGCATGCTGCTGACCCGGGGCGCCGACGTCACGCTCACGGACAACGTGAGAGTTTGGCGGGGGTTGGGGGAGGTGGGTGCTGCCCTGGCCCTCTCTGAGCTGGGTTCAAGGGCTCACGGCTTGGGCCCACCCCCGCCCCTCCCACCTGCATAGGAGGAAAACATCTGCCTGCACTGGGCTTCCTTCACCGGCAGTGCGGCCATCGCCGAGGTCCTCCTCAATGCCCGCTGCGACCTCCATGCGGTCAACTACCACGGGGACACGCCCCTGCACATCGCAGCACGGGAGAGCTACCACGACTGCGTGCTGTGAGCCCCTGCCCGCCCCACAGCCTGGCACCCCAACGCCGGCTCGCGGACCCGGGCCCCACAGGCTTCCTGTCCCCTCCCAGGTTGTTCCTGTCACGCGGGGCGAACCCGGAGCTACGCAACAAGGAAGGGGACACGGCGTGGGACCTGACTCCCGAGCGCTCCGATGTGTGGTTTGCGCTGCAGCTCAACCGCAAGCTTCGGCTGGGAGTGGGAAATCGGGCCGTCCGCACTGAGAAGATCATCTGCCGGTGAGCCCAGGGCCCTCTGCACCCGGAACAGCCTTCTGCCCCCTCCCCAAGCCCTGTTGAACCCTCAGAACATCCCTCGGACCCTCCCCAGGCTCGTTGAATCCCCAGAGCCAACCCCCAACCAGGATGCCAGATACAGTAAATGAGAATAGAGCTAAATGAGGATTTCAGAGGAGCCGCACGTTTTCTAGTGTTAAGAGGGTCCCATGCAGTAGTGGGGACATATCTATAGTAAAAAATTTCTTAGTTATCTGAAATCCAGTTTTCATGGGGTGTCCTGCAGTTTATTTGGCAACCTTCCTCCCCCTGCCCCCCCACCCAGAACCACTCCCTTCCCTCCCACGGCCCCAGGAACCTCTCAGGCCTCTCCTTGCACCTAGTGGACCCCCGCACCCCCTCCTCTAGCGCCCCCAGCCCCATCTCCCTTCTGTCAGGGATGTGGCTCGGGGCTATGAGAACGTGCCTATTCCCTGTGTCAACGGCGTGGACGGGGAGCCCTGCCCTGAGGATTACAAGTACATCTCAGAGAACTGTGAGACATCCACCATGAACATCGACCGTAACATCACCCACTTGCAAGTGAGTGGGGGGGCCCTGCGCCCGCTCAGAGGGACATCCAGGGCTGCCAGGGACAGTGGGCAAGTCGTGGGCCAATAGGGGAGTGGGGCCGAGAGGGAACTTGAGTGTGGGCTTGCATCCATCTGGGAAAGGTCCTTTTTTTAGGCCACATGAAAGTGTATGGGCTCACGGTAGCCCCGGGACACCCCTGTCAGCAACATCTTCATTCCCCCTCACACTGGGACCATCAGCACCTACTGTCCTAAAATAATGACCTCAGAGGAAGGCCAGTGGCTGTGGGTCAGGGAGCGCTGGTTGCTGAGGGGACAAGGCCGCTTCTGAGGGCCGAGCTAACCCCTGCCCCCTGCCCCAGCACTGCACTTGCGTGGACGACTGTTCCAGTTCCAACTGCCTCTGCGGCCAGCTCAGCATTCGCTGCTGGTACGACAAGGTGCGTGCGCTCGCCCTGCTTGCCGCCGCCGGGATGTGAACCGGCGGCCCACTGGGGTTCCTGGTCTCTGAGCTCGGCTCGCGTGGCCTCCCCCAGCCCATCCTCCCCGGCTGTGGGGTTGGGAGCCGGGAGCCGCGGCGGGCACCGCGTGGAAACCACTCGTCCTTCCCTCCCTCGACCCCAGGATGGGCGGCTGCTCCAGGAATTTAACAAGATCGAGCCCCCGCTGATCTTCGAGTGTAACCAGGCGTGCTCCTGCTGGAGAAACTGCAAGAACCGGGTGGTGCAGAGTGGCATCAAGTGAGGCCCCCCTGCAGCCCGCCCTCAGCCCGCCTCACCCCTGTGCCCCTCCACCTAACAGCAGCCTCTCTCCCGCCCCCCAGAGTGCGACTGCAGCTCTACCGAACAGCCAAGATGGGCTGGGGGGTCCGTGCCCTGCAGACCATCCCCCAGGGGACCTTCATCTGCGAGTGAGTAGGGGTCGGGTGCTGGGTGTCCACCCGCCGCTGACTCTCCGATCTCCCTCCGCTCTCCTCCCTGACGGGCCCCGCCCCTTCTCACCGCGCCTCCCTGGCCAGACTGCACCTGCCCCCAGCCTGCCCAGACCGCAGAGCCTCCTGCCACCACCGCCACATCGCCCCTTCCCTGCCTTTCCAAGCTGGGAGACAGACCTGGGTCTGAGCCGCACTCTGCCGCTGAGCGTCCTCGGCCAAGTTCTTAACCTCTCTGAGCCTCATTTCTCTGCTCTGCAAAATGGAGGTGATAAGGCAACCTTTCCATCCACCTCCACTTTCTTTTCCCAGCATCTGTCACCCCCCCGTCCCCTGCCCGGCTCCTCCCCCACAGCTTGCAGACTTCATCCTAAGGGACCATCCATTTTTTCTTTTTTCTTTTTTTTTTTTAAGGCTTTATTTATTTATTTGAGAGAGAGAAAACAAGTGGGGTGGGGGCAGAGGGAGAAGCAGGCTCCCCACTGAGCAGGGAGCCCGATGCAGGGCTTGATGCGGAACTCGATCCCAGGACTCTGGGATCATGACCTGAGCCGAAGGCAGATGCTTAACTGAGCCACCCTGGCACCCCCATTTCCTCTTTATTGGTCATCTCTTGGGGCGCCTGGGTGGCTCAGTCGTTAAGCATCTGCCTCCGGCTCAGGTCGTGATCCCAGCGTCCTGGGATCGAGCCCCGCGTCGGACTCCCTGCTCCGCGGGAAGCCTGCTTCTCCCTCTCCCACTACTGCTTGTGTTCCTGCTCTCGCTGTGTCTCTCTCTATCAAATAAATAAATAAAAACCTTAAAAAAAAAAAGAATAATTATTGGGTCATCTCTCGACTTTGTTCAAATGGCCCCTTCCTCCTGGACCTCGAGTTCCCCACCATGGGCTCACTGCTCGTCCCGGCCGGAATCGGCCTCTGCCCTCACCCTTCGGCTGATGCCGCCTCTTGACAGCCTGCCCCCGCCCTAGGGTCTTGGTCCTTGTTCCGGTGTCTGCTACCCGCCTTGCTCTGGCTCCCTCAGCGCTGTCCTCACCTGGACCCGCCCTTCCTTCCTCTTCACCACCTTTCCTTCCTCTGCTTTCTCAGGGTGGCTGTCCTTGTCCCCAGCGCCTTCCCAGAATCCCTCTCGGCCCCTGTGGCTCCCTCCATTCTTGCAGGCCTGCCCTCCCTCCTGTCCTGCAGCCTGGCCTCGCCAGCACGGGCTCCTAGTGCACTAAGCCCGCACGGATTGCCCCACCCAAACCAGCTGCCCACAGATATGGGTCCCCTTCACCACAGGGGCTTGGCGTCTCCCTGCTCACTGATTGTTCCTCCGGCTCAGCTCAGGCCCTGCCCACTGGCCCCAGCGTCCCCCGCATGTGCCAGTCCTGCCTGTTGTTCCAGCTGTCCAGCAGAGACCCCAGCTGCAGGAGGTCCTGTGTGTCCCCTCCTGTGCTGGTGTCCCCTGTTCTTCCTCCTGCCCCTCACTCCGGCGGGGAGCTGCTCACCTCCCCCAGCCCGTGATGCCTGACGTCCGCTGTCCGGGCCCGCTCTGCCCTGGCTGCCCACCCCAGCCATGCAGATCTGTGGGATCCGTGGACGCGGAGCGGGGCAGCTGAGAGATCGTGAAGGAGGATTCCGCGGGGTTGTGAGGAGGGACAGGGCCTGGAGCTGGCTCCCGACAACCCCCGCTCACCTTCAGAACCACCACTTCCTGCCCCACAGGTATGTCGGGGAGCTGATCTCTGATGCCGAGGCTGATGTGAGAGAGGATGATTCCTACCTCTTCGACTTAGACAACAAGGTGGGCAGGAGACCCCTCTGTGCCTTGCAGCCAGGCAGCAGATGGAAACGGGAGGAGGGACTGGGGGTCTGTCCATGGGTGGGGAGGTTGGCCAGGCAAGCAGGGTAGTGGGGGATGTGAAGTGCTGCCCTGCCCGCAGGATGGAGAGGTGTACTGCATCGATGCCCGTTACTATGGCAACATCAGCCGCTTCATCAACCACCTGTGTGACCCCAACATCATCCCCGTCCGGGTCTTCATGCTGCACCAAGACCTGCGCTTTCCACGCATTGCCTTCTTCAGTTCCCGAGACATCCGGACTGGGGAGGAGCTGGGGTGAGGTGTCTCCGGGGTGTGCCCGGGGTGTGGGAGATGCAGCGAGCCCGGGACCAGACGCCGGAGGCTGGAGAGTGCCTGGGGTCTGGCATGGATTAGAGCCGAGCCTCTCAAGACAGTATGAATGGAGTCCTGGGCCTCGCAGATTTTGATTCAGTAGACTTGGGATGGAGCCCAGGATTCTGCACGTCTGACAAGCGCGCAGGCAGGGCTAGTGCGGCGGGTCCGTGCGCAGAGAAGGGCTGGGAGCCTGTCGGAGACCGTGGGGGTGGGTGCTTTGGGGCAGGCCTGGGCCGCTGGCTCTGGATCCCGTAGCCTCCTGTCCTCCTCCGATAGGTTTGACTACGGTGACCGCTTCTGGGACATCAAAAGCAAATACTTCACTTGTCAGTGTGGCTCTGAGAAATGCAAGCACTCCGCTGAGGCCATTGCCCTGGAACAGAGCCGCCTGGCGCGCCTAGACCCCCACCCCGAGCTGCTGCCCGAGCTCAGCTCCCTGCCCCCCGTCAATCCCTGAGAGCGGACCACACACGAATCCCACCCCCGGGTGGCCGCCAGCTCAGCAGCCCCCTCGGCCACTTGCTGCTCACAGCCCACACCTTGGGGCGCTGCCATCTTCTCTCCCCTCCCCCTTCACACATTCCTTGGCCCGAGACCCCAGCCAGGCCCTGGAGGTCTGACAGCCCCTCTCTCCCAGAGCTGGTTCCTCCCTGGGAGGGTTAACTTCAGGGCTGGCCACTCCCTGTTCCCCATCCTCAGCTGAAGTTCGATGAATTGAAATTGGGCCTCTATGCCAGCTGGTATCCTTTGTTCTCAATAAATACTGGGTTTGGTAATAAACTGTCTTGATGATTGTTGGGGGGCCGGGGGCTTGGTCAGGGAGGAAACACACACAGCTAGAAGGAATGTGGGTCCAAGGGACCGAGCAGGATGGGAAGCAGGCTGGACAGGTGTGGCTGGTGTGGACAGCCACCCAAGGGGAGGGGAGGGTTGTGGGGAGACCACTGTGGACAGGGTCCAGTCAAGGGCTAAAAGGCAAATCTCAACACTTCACCTTCGGCAGGAGAGTGTAGGTGTGAGTGAACCGCAGCTGAAGTAATTTGCAAAAACAGGAAGGATTTTCTTAAAGCGTGCCCTGGTCCACGGAGCCCGGGGCAAGCAGGCAAGCAGCCCTGAGCCGGTCCCAGGCTCGGCCTTCCAGGCCTCCAGCAGGGCACTGCCCGGGCGGAGTTGAGAAGGAGGAACCAGAGTGTGTCGGGACCACAGGCGGAGGTGGGGCTGTGACGTGTGGGAGGGCGGGGCGGGCGGCAGGTGAGTCGCTAGGTCTCCCTGGCTCCAATCACTCTGGAGACTGAACCATGGGGGGAAAACAGGACAGGGATGAGGCCTATGGTGAGTCTGAGGGCAAGGCTGGGGCAGAGGCCCAGGACCCTCAGAGGGAGGGGAGGCCAGGCTGGGCCTGCTCTCGGGGAGCGATGGCTGGGGCTGGCCCCAGGGAGAGGGGCTGAGGGGAGTCCTGGGTCCCTGAAGGGAGGGTGTGGAAAGAGCTGATGGAAGGAAGTAGAGTCAGGATCCTGGGAGGAGGATTGGGTTTAGGGTCTGGGGGCCTTTGCCAGGGAGACTTTGGAGAGTGAAGCTGGGGAGCTGGGGCTGGAATCTGGGTCCCTCAGGGCAGGGCCCTGGGAAGCAAAGCCTGAATGGAAGAAGGCAGGGTCAGCGTCCTGAGCAGGAGGATGGGGCTCAGGGGCCAGGAGGGTCTATGTGCTGCAGAGCCCATGAAGGGTGAGGCTGGGGTCTGGGCCCCTGTCAGGAGGAACAGCTGGGGTCCCTGTGAGGAAGAGGAGTTTCAGTCTGGACCCTGGGTCTCTGAGGGAAAAACGGTGCTAGAAGTCTGCTTCCCAGGGTCTCTGTGAGCAGTGACAGCAGGAGTGGGGTGTGTTTGGGGGTCCTGTGAGGCGTTAGGGCTGTGGGCCTCTGTGGAGAGGGGGCCGGGTCCTGCCTCTGGGGTCTCTGTCAGGAGGGGAAGACTTCTCAGGGTACTATGAAAGATAGGGGCAGGGGCTTCACAAGGGCGTCCTGTGAAGGGTAAGGCAAGGGGAGAGGGAGCAGGGAGGCTATCTGCAGAATCTCCGTGAGGACGCAGGGCCAGGAGCCTGTCCCAGAGCCCCCTAGGATTAAGGGTGGGGTGTTCTGAGACGAGAGGGAACTGGGACACTAGCCTCTGGGCTCCCTGTGAAGCAGTAAGGGCCATGGGCCTGCCTGCAGGGTCCCTTGGGGCTTAGAGGTCTGAGCTCCTGGTCTGAAGGGGAGGGAACCCCAAGGGAGGGGCCTCCCAGAGGCAAAGCTTGGGTTCCTAAGCAGGCTAGGACAAGGAGCAGTAAGGCCTCCCCGGTAGACTTCCTGGAACAGCTTTGGGTCAATCATTGATCTCATGTGTGAGAGCCATGGAGGGACAGAGTCCAGAACACCTAAGGAGAAGGAATCTCACCCCTTCCCACACTCTTGCCCAACCCTCTGCCCTCCCTGCTCTGTGCCAACACAGGACCCTAGCTGCCTGGCCCCACCTCCTCCCTGTGTGTACTCAGGGAGGACCAGGAACAGGACATGGCCACAATCTAAACCGACCACAGTCTCAACCACCAGGCTCAGGTGTCACCCTGACTGCTCACCCAGAGACTGGCGGTGGCCTGGGGTCCCTTTGGGTGGGGAGGCCTTACAGGGGCCCCTCCCTGCCCAGGTCCTGCAGGAGTTAATGCCTTTGGCTCCAGTCTCTTTCCCTGCGGCCTTGGGCCAGAGGGTGGAGGTAGGACCTGGGGCAGCTGTGGGGAGGGGCTGTGACCTCCCTGAGGTGCTCTAGATTTGTGCCCACCCTGGCCTGGGCACAGGGAGGGGAGAGGGATAAGGACTGGGGCGGGAGAGCCACTGGGGTGGCTTGACTCAGAGTCCCACATCCCAGCCAGGGGGAGACACAGGAGAAATGGGCCAGGATGCGGGCAGGAGGCGAAGGCTGTTTCCCTGGCTGCCAGCCTTGAGGTGTGAGCTGGAAACAACCTGTTAAGGCCCCCTTTTCCCCTCCCTCCAAAGCCAGCTTGGTGGAGTTCACGGTGAGCAGTGAAGCTGCTGCCCAGGCCTTAATCCTATCTCTCCTGCTCTCCAACTTCTCCCACCAGCTCTGCCCCTGTCCATCTCCCCCTGAACTCCTGAGGGCCAGGGAGGATCCTGGGCCAGGGTAGGATCCTGGGCCAGGGTAGGATCACACTGCAAGGAACGATGTGGGAGGGACAGGACATGGGGAGAGACATCCACTCAGGCTTCACTCTCCCTACTCCTCCCCGTGCCCTCAGGGAAACCAGCCAAATATGACCCCACCTTCCGAGGTCCCATCAGGAACAGGTAAGTTCTGGGCACCTGCCCAACTAGGGGGTGGGGGTCTTGGTTTTGCATTGTATTTGCTGAAATATTGGTAATAAGTTTATAAAAAAGAAAACTCCTGCCCCAGGAGAGTGGTGCCCTTGGGTGAACTCTTGTGTCTGGGGCAGGCACAAGGGGCCTTCTGGGGTGCTGGTGAGGTTCTGTTTCTTGACCTGGGAGCTGGCTACACGGGTGTGTGCTGTTTGGGAAAATTCATTCAGCGGGGCACTTAGGAGTTGTTTACTTTTCTGGGTCATACTTCAGAAGTTTACTCACCCAAAAAACGGTTATTTGGGGGTTTTTTTGTCATCACCCCCACACACACCTTCCTGAGGACAAATGGAAACAAGCGCTTCTTATTTATTCCCTGATGCATTGTGAGAAAAAGGTTTTCTTAGAAAAATAAAATAAAACCTACCGGCACGCCTTCTCCAGCATCCCCCACTCTCCAACCCGTGACTCCTCCAAACCATGCGCCCCGCCTCCCCCTCCAAAGCCTCCCCCTCCTTCTCTCCCAGGAGCTGCACAGACATCATCTGCTGTGTCCTCTTCCTTGTCTTCGTTCTGGGTTACATCGTGGTGGGGATCGTGGGTGAGCTTCCAGCGGGCGCAGTGCTGGGGCAGTGGTGGGAGGGGGGGAGAGCAAGGACCATCCCCGAGGCTGCTCCCCACCCCCCAAGTCCCACCCTCTGGTGATTCAACTCTCCATCTGCTTCCAGCTTGGGTGTACGGAGACCCCCGGCAAGTCCTCTACCCCAGGAACTCTACGGGCGCCTACTGCGGGGTAGGGGCTAACGAGTGAGTACAAAGGCAGGAAGAGGGGCAGATCGGGACGCCTAGGGGGCTCAGTCGTTAAGCGTCTGCCTTCGGCTCAGGTCATGATCTCAGGGTCCTGGGATTGAGCCCCGCGTTGGGCTCCCTGCTCCGCGGGAAGCCTGCTTCTCCCTCTGCCCGTTGCTCCCCCTGCTTGTGCGCTCGCTCTCTGACAAATAAGTAAATAAAATCTTAAAAAAAAAAAAAAAAAAAAGAGGGGCAGGCTCCCGAGCATGGTTCCAACACTCAGGCTCCAGATCCTTCCTCTGTTGCCCACCCCCGCCCGCCCCCGCCCCGGGGCCACAGCCTCCCTGAGTCTCCCCAGGCGAGGCCGCACTGAGCAGCCGGCTTCTGATGCCCTCCAAAAATGGGAGGCAGAGCCATGGTTAAGTGCATGGGTTTTAAAGTTCAGAATTTGGTGTTTGACTCCCCAACTGGGCTAAGTCAGTTCTGGTCGTATGGCCTTGGGCAAGGTAGTCAACCTCTCTGAGCTTTTGATTTCTTAATCTGAAACTCAGGGGGGATCCCTGAAACCATGCCATCAGTTCCGCCAGCAGGAAACTTTCGGTAAATAATAAAACCTTCCCAATGACACGGCGTTTACTACGTTCCAGGCAGAGGGTGTACTTTGCACACATACACACTCATTTAAACCCTACGAAGCAGGTCCTCTTACCTTACACCTGATGGGATTGAGGCAGTGGGCAGTTAAGTGACTTGCTCAAGGTCGTAAAACTCTTAGCCATTTGGTAGCAGCTTCGATGCTCAGTTACTCGGGGAAGTCTTCCGGGTGCCTCCTGTCTCTTCCCAGCTGAACTGAGCTTCCTAAGGCCAGGAGCTGAGTGGTGTGCATCAGGGTACGGGCCCCACACACACTTCCACTGGGCCCACTGTATTCTTGAGCCAGGGCCCCGGCAGTCCTCCCCTTTCCCCACACCTAACCAGGCCCTGATGCCCACACTTCCTTCGCTCCCGCAGAGATAAACCGTATCTTCTGTACTTCAACATCTTCAGCTGCATTCTGGCCACCAACGTCATCGTGGTCGCTGAGAACGGCCTGCAGTGTCCCACACCCCAGGTCAGAGCCGGGGACCCACCTCTGCCCCAGTCGCCCCAGGGTCCAGGTACCAGCCCCTCAGCACTCTCTCTGCTCCCAGGTGTGTGTGTCCTCCTGCCCCAAGGACGCATGGACGGTGGAACCCAAGCAGCTCTTGCAGAAGGTTGGGGAGGTCTTCTACACGGCAGACAGGAACTTCTGCCTGCCAGGGGTGCCCTGGGATATGGTGAGAGCCGCCTCCAGTGTCATCCCTGTGGCCAAGGAGGAGTCACCTGGGTGGGGGGACGGGGAGTTGGGTAGGTGACTATGGTGGTGGTGGGGGTGGTGCGGGGGGCTCCCTCCTTCATCCTGCTCTGTCTGTGTGTCTGTATGTCCTCCCCCGACCCCCAGCCAGTGACCCAAAGCCTGCAGCAGGAGCTCTGCCCCGGATTCCTCCTCCCTTCCACTCCAGGTGAGAAGCTGCATTCCTTCCTCGGGCAGCATCTAGTCCTGTATTCTTACTGCTCAAATGAGGAAACCAGGCCCAGAGAGAGTAAAGTCATGCAGCTTGTCTGGCCGAACTGGAATTAGTACCGGGTCTTCATTTTGCTCTCTGCATCCTGACCCTACCGTCTTGTGCACCTGCTGGGCACCAGGCACCCAGGCGAGTCACAGGGCAGATGAAACTGCTCCCGGTTCGAGTTACCTTTTAGGTGCCGAGATCAGAGATGTTGGCAAAGACACTGCATGAGCATCCCACAGAAACACAGCTGGGCAAATGTACCCACACACGTTAATGTCTGTGCACTGGGAGCAGACTGGATGTCCAGCCAGACTCACAAGCAAATGTGGCTGGGTACTGGGCTCGCAGTTGACTTTCTAATTTTTTCTATATGTTCTTCTTTCCAATAGTCAATGGTATTTTTTTAAATGTTTTTTTATTTATTTATTCCTGAGAGTCAGAGAGAGAGAGAGAGAGAGAGAGAGGCAGAGGCAGAGGGAGAAGCAGGCTCCCCGCCTAGCAGGGAGCCCGATGCGGGACTCGATCCCAGGACCCTGGGATCATGACCTGAGCCGAAGGCAGACGCTTAACCATCTGAGCCACCCAGGCGCCCAGTCAGTGGTATTTTTAATAGGAAAAATTTTTAATTATAGCATGAGAGAACAGCCAATTCTCAGATAAGTACAATAAAAAGATCTCAAGTGAATGCTCCAAACTCAGATCCAGATTCCAGCACTTTCCAGCTGTGTGGTCTTGGGCCAATTACTCAACCTCTCTGAGCTTTGTTTCCTCATCTTTAGAATGTAAATGCCAAAGCCAGCTTGCCTGGCAAAGTCGTTGGAAGGGTGGAGATAAAGGATTCTGTAGGCACATAATAGGTGCCGCAAGAGTTGGGGAAGGGGTGAGAAGGCTTCCTGGAGGAGGTGACATGGAGATGGAGCTGAACAGGGAGTAATGGGTGGGATTTCTGGAGGGAGAACACTCAGAGAGAGGCTCAGGGAGAGCAGAGGTAGAGGTTAGGGGAAAGTGGGCTGAGCTCCGATGGTGGGGTCTTGAAGCCTGGCCAGGGAGCGTGGGCACTCCAGGGCAGAGCTGCTGGAAGTGTCTGAGCAGCAGAATGCTCTAGAGCCCGGGAATGAGGAGGCATGGTCTCCCTGACTCTTGGGCAGAGGGGGGTTGAAGGGTGGAGTATAAGGGTGGGTGGAGGGTGGAGTGTAAGAGTCAGGCCAGAGGAAATGCGGGTCTCCACCTGGCAGAGACAAGGACGGGAGGAAGTGGTCCTGAGAGACCGGGAAGGAAGCTGGCCCGAGCCCCGCGGGGCAGGAACTCCCACTTGGCTGTGGAGTCAAGAGCAGCTCTCTGGGTGGAGAGGGGGGGCAAAGCCCATCTCTCCTGCCTTCCCTAAGGCCACTCGGGTGCTGGGTGGAGGCCAGAGGCTTTCAAGGCAAAGCTCTGGGCCTGCCCACCCAGGAGCCCCGGTTTTCTCCCCCCAGCTCTGGGGCGTTGTCTTCCACTGGCGAACAGCACTCCACCTGAACTCCCAGGGATCCCCAGCAACACCTCCATCTCCCACGGGATCAGGTGGGCATCCTCCTGCCCCCACACCTCTGTCCCGTACCCCTTCCCCCCACAAGAGCCCCATCTGACTCTGCCCCCCCACCCCACCGAAGCGGTGTTCTTGACAGCCTCAGTGCCCGTGACATCACTGTGAAGATCTTCGAAGATGTTGCCCAGTCCTGGCATTGGATTCTTGTGTGAGTCCCCGGTCCCCCTACTCTCTCCTTCCCTGCTGCCCTCCCCCTCCTCTGGCCCCTAGCCCAATGTCTGAAGCAGAAATTTTGGACAGAGGAGGAGGAGCCTGGAGCTCAGAACTGACCCCACACCCAACAAGATTTGTAAGAGAAAGGGGATCTAACCTGGGGACAAGGGGAGTGTGAGGCATTCGGGAGCCTCGGAAAGGGAGAAGATTTAGGGGCCCAGGGATGACTCTCAACTACTTCACCCTGCCTACAGCGCCCTAGGTGTGGCTCTGGTCCTGAGCCTGCTGTTTATCCTGCTTCTGCGCCTGGTGGCCGGGCCGCTGGTGCTGGTGCTGATCCTCGAGGTGCTGGGTGTGCTGGCATACGGCATCTACCACTGCTGGGAGGAGTACCGAGTGCTGCGGGACAAGGGTGCCTCCATCAACCAGCTGGGCATCACCACCAACCTTGGCGCCTACCGCAACGTTCAGGAGACCTGGCTGGCTGCCTGTGAGTGCCCTGCCCGCTGCCGGACCACCAGCCGCCCAGGGGCTGGCCCGGGCCTTGCCGAGCCCCGGCCCTGACACAGGCCCCTCTGCTCCCTGTCCGCCCCCAGTGATCGTGCTGGCTGTGCTTGAAGGCATCCTGCTGCTGCTGCTGCTCTTCCTGCGGCAGCGGATCCGCATCGCCATCGCCCTCCTGAAGGAGGCCAGCAAGTCAGAACCTGTCTGGGAGGGAGATGGGGCAGAGGACAGGGGTGCAGGCATGGCATGGCAGTGCTGGGAAGGTGGTGGAGAGCCCCGGAAGAGAAGGACAGAGTTACGCAGTGGTTAACACTGCCATGTGACTCAGTTTGTCTGAGACTTGGTTTACCCACCTGTGAAATGGGGACAATAATAGTTTGTTTGTTTGTTTTTAAGATTTTACTTATTTATTTGAGAGAGAGCGAGGGAGAGAGAGCATAAGCAGGGGGAGTGGCAGGCAGAGGGAGAGGGAGAAGCAGGCTCCCCGCCTAGCAGGGAGCCCGATGCGGGACTCGATCCCAGGACCCTGAGATCATGACCTGAGCCAAAGGCAGACGCTTAACTGACTGAGCTGCCCAGGTGCCCGGGGGTGGGGGGCAATAATAGTTCCTACTTCAGGGGTGTCTGGGTGGCTCAGTTGGTTAAGCGACTGCCTTCGGCTCAGGTCATGATCCTGGAGTCCAGGGATCGAGTCCCGCATCGGGCTCCCTGCTCGGCGGAGAGTCTGCTTCTCCGTCTGACCCTCCCCCCTCTCATGTGCTCTCTCTCTCTCTCGTTCTCACTCTCTCAAATGAATAAATAAATAAATAAATAAATCTTAAAAAAAAAAATAGTTCCGTCTTCGTAGGGTTGTCATGAGGATTAAGTGAGTTAGTGTCTTGTCAGGTTCCCAGAACAGGAAGCAGGCTCTCCATGAGGAGCGGTCAGAAAGGTGGCTGCCGTGGTGGTGGCTGAGGGGTGGGATGGCAGGAGCCCAGGCTTGTTCCCACCCCGGCCCTACCTGCCGAGCCCGTCAGAAGACTGGACTTTGAGGACTCTGCTCCCTTATCCTCCCTGAAGCTGCCCCAGGTGGCTCCTCTGCTACTCTGATTTCCTCTAAGAGTTCCTTGAGCCTGGTTTATTCAATTCCATTCATTCAGTGAGCACCTACTGTGTGCCCAGCCTGGGGGACAGAGCAGGCCCTGGCAAGGACAGCGGTGGGGACCTTACCAGGGTCAGCCCCAGGACAGGATGGTGGGCGGGCGCTGGGGCCCGGGGCCGTACTGATGGACTACTCTTACCTCCCTGCAGGGCTGTGGGGCAGATGATGTCTACCCTGTTCTACCCTCTCGTCACCTTTGTCCTCCTGCTCATCTGCATTGTCTATTGGGCCATGACTGCCCTGTATCCTTTGCCCACATGGCCAAGGCCCTCCTGAGGCGGGGGCGGCGGCGGGGGCGGGGGGCGGCGGGGAAGGGGCAGTATTTACCTGTACAATGCCTTAGTGCAATGGGAAGAAGGTGCCCCTTCCTCCGGGCAGACACAGGCCTGCCCCTGGACAGAGTTGAAAGACTGAGCCCAGGCTGATTTCCAACCCTTTCTGCAGTGAACAACCTGCGCAAGTGCCTGGGAAGGTGTCCCTGAGGAAGGGACCCGTGGAGACCCCCATGTGACTATGCCTTCTTCCTTGACTCCCCTCTGGGTACCTGGCCACATCCGGGCAACCCCAATATGTCCTCTGGGTGCCCAATGCCAGCTTGCCCGGCTGTGAGAAAGTGCAAATGAATACATCGTGCGACCCCATGGTGAGGGGATTTGGGGTGGACATGGTGGTGGGCACCAGCAGGGCTGAGGTGACCTTAGGGACCAGCTGGTCCAAATCCCTCATTGTGCAGCAGAGACTGAGGACCAGAGAGAAAAAGGAGTTCCCTCAAGGTCACATGACAGGCCCCCGGCAGAGCCAGAAAGGGGGCCAGCAGTGGACTCCGGATCCAGTATGCCTCCCCCTCAGCCACCCCTACTCAGAGAAGGAAACTGAGGCTGGAGGAGGCGTGCGGCTCTGGGAAAGCGGGGTCGGCGCTTCCCACCCTCCCCTGGACTGGCCTCTGCCAGGAGGACTGTTAGCCACTTGGGCCTCCAGTCTCAGTCCATTCATCTGTAAAATGGAGACGATCATAATACCTGTCCCTCGGGGTGGCTGAGAAGATTGAATGACATCAGGCACGTAAAGTGCTTTGTACAATGTCTGGCACCTGATAAGAGCTGATAACTGTAGATGGGTTTTGTTTCATTTTAAAACCTTTTTCCTGGGAACAAAGTGCCTTAGGCAATAGGCAGGTGGGGCTGGGGGTGGGGGAAGAGAAGCCGCTTCCCCACACTCTGCCCTCTGGGGTTCCCAGAAAGTGCACGGGACTGCAGGGGATTTGCTGTCCTCAGAGCTTTCGTGGGGCCGCCTCTTGGACGCTGGGATCGGGGGCTTTGCTCCCAGGCATTAGCCCACTCTACAACAGGAGAGGGAGGGAGGTTTACATTTAGGGAGGACCCACCCTGTGCCAAGCACTAGGTATGCAAAGCTCCAAATGACCTGGTTCTCGCTTCCAGCTTGTTCAGGATCTAGCAGTGGGGACTGCTAGAAACCCACAGTTACAAAGTGGAAAGTAGTTTATTTTCCTATTAAAAAATTTCGAAGACACACAGCAATTTCAGCAATTCTTAAGATTTTTGTCACATTTGCTGGAAAGGGTTGTTGGGTTTTTTTGTTTTTTGTTTTACTTCTGGGTTTTTTACTCTTTATTGTGGAAATTTTCAAACCCACACAAACTCTCACCTTCCCACTGTCCTTGTTTCATCCATCTCCACTCCCCCACCCCCCACAATCCTTTTTCCTGGAGTTTTTTAAGGTAAATTCTGGACATAAGCGCCAGTTCACCCATAAACACATCAGGATGGATCTCGACAGATAAGCACTTTTTACTTTTTTTTTTTTAAATAATCTCTACCCGCAACGTGAGGCTCAGACTCAACTCTAAGATCAAGAGCCGCTCGCTCTACAGACTGCGCCCTGACAGATAAGGACTTTAAAACGCAGAACCAAAGGGGCGCCCGGGGGGCTCAGTCGGTTGAGTGTCTGACTCTTGATTTCGGCTCAGCTCATGATCTCAGGGCGGTGACCTCAGGGTCATGGGATTGAGGCCTGGGGCAGGCCCCCTGCTCAGCGGGGAGTCTGCTTCAGATTCTCTCCCTCTCCCTCTGCTCCTCTCCCCGCTCTCACTCTCTCTCTCTAGAAAGAAATCTTAAAAAGAAAAAAACACACAACCAAAAAAATAAAAAATAAAATAAATTTAAAAATAAATAAAAAGCCTAAGCACTATACCATTATCACACCCAACAAGATTAACAATAATTCCTTAATACCATCTAATATTCCCAGTGTGTTCATTTTTGCTAGCAAGCATTTTGGTTGAAGTTGCAGAGGCTGTCTTTTTTTTTTTTTTAAGATTTTATTTGACAGAGCACAAGCAGAGGGAGAGAGAGGGAGAAGCAGACTCCCTGCTGAGCAAGGAGCCTGATGTGGGACTCGATTCCAGGACCCTGGGATCATGACCCGGCCGAAGGCAGCCGCTTAACCGACTGAGCCACCCAGGCGCCCCTGCAGAGGCTGTCTTAGAGGGGATTGCCGACTGAGCGCCAGGGAGAGAGCTAGGTGCTGGTCGCGCTGCCTTCACACCATTAAGGCTTGGCCCACGCAGCCTGGGACCTCTTGTGCCCATATGGAGACTGAAGGAAAGCTAATTACTCTCACACACTAGGCAATCTGAACCCAACTAGAACCTGGAGAAGGATCTCCTGGAACGAAATGGCTTCCCCAACTCAGGGAGGCTGCTACTTCCCTCCCTCTACTCTGGGAGTGGCAGGAGTTGGCTGGGAATGACCGCACTCTGTCACCCCCAGGCCCAGCCCGTGAACTCCTCATGCCCAGGGCTGAGGTGCGTCTTCCAGAGCTACTCATCCACAGGCCTGGTTCAGCGTTCTCTCTTCAACTTGCAAATCTACGGGGTCCTGGGTCTGTTCTGGACCATCAACTGGGTACTGGCCCTGGGCCAGTGTGTCCTGGCTGGGGCCTTTGCCTCCTTCTACTGGGCCTTCCACAAGCCCCGGGACATCCCCACCTTCCCCCTGAGCTCTGCCTTCATCCGCACGCTCCGGTAAGCCTGGGGCTGGGGGCTGGGAATTGTGAGCCTGGGAGTCTCAGGGGCCCTGGAGCTGCCTCTGACTGCCTGGCCCCTCTGCAGTTACCACACTGGGTCGCTGGCCTTTGGAGCCCTCATTCTGACCCTTGTGCAGATAGCCCGAGTCATTCTGGAGTACGTTGACAGCAAACTGAGAGGTGAGCAGCTGGCCCCTTGGGGACGGGCTGTCAGGGCACAGTGACCAAACATGAGCTCCCCCTTTCTCCCAGGAGCCCAGAACCCTGTTGCCCGCTGCATCATGTGCTGCTTTAAGTGCTGCCTCTGGTGTCTGGAGAAGTTTATCAAGTTCCTAAACCGCAATGCCTACATCATGGTGAGCCCCGCTGCATGAGCAGCCCCTTGTTCTGGGGTCCCTTGGCTCAGGCCCCTGCCCTGGTCCAGGTAAGCTCCACACAGGTGACTCTGACCTTTCAACCCCACTCAGATCGCCATCTACGGGAAGAATTTCTGTGTCTCCGCCAAAAATGCTTTCATGCTGCTCATGCGGAACATTGTCAGGTCAGGCTCTCCCCCACCCCAGGATCTCCTACCCGAGGCCAGCTTCGTGGGCATGCGGTGCTCAGCAGGGCCTCGAGCTTGGTTGAATGTTCTGCTGCCTTCATCTTGAAGTGTGAACGATTTTCATTTTGCATCTGTCACAGCAACTTATATAGCCAATCCAGTTCCTAGCCCTGCCAGGCCCCCTCATGCCCGACCCACCCCAACTTCCCATACAGGGTGGTCGTTCTGGATAAAGTCACAGACTTGCTGCTGTTCTTCGGGAAGCTGCTGGTGGTTGGAGGTGTCGGTAAGGGCCAGGGCTGGGAGTTACGCGGACGGAGGGCAGGGGCAGAGGGCAGCCGAGGTGACCTCAGAGGAGTGATGACATTGACCTCCAGACCTCTCCCCCAGGGATCCTGTCCTTCTTTTTCTTCACCGGTGGCATCCAGGGGCTGGGTAGAGACTTTGAGAACCCCTCCCTCAACTATTACTGGCTGCCCATCATGGTGAGTGACTCCCCGGCTCTGCCTCACTGTCCAACCCCCCGAAGGAACTCTAACATGCCCTGG
Source organism: Halichoerus grypus (assembly GCF_964656455.1). Classification (NCBI taxonomy): domain Eukaryota; kingdom Metazoa; phylum Chordata; class Mammalia; order Carnivora; family Phocidae; genus Halichoerus; species Halichoerus grypus. The sequence goes on from NC_135720.1 coordinate 116,591,316, forward strand.
ATCTTCCAGATCTCCATCCTGGGGGCCTACGTCATTGCCAGCGGCTTCTTCAGCGTTTTTGGCATGTGTGTGGACACACTCTTCCTCTGTTTCTGTGAGTGACAGCCCCTCCCACTCCCTCCAAATTTCAAGGTACCAGATTGTTTAGGGTTTTTTGGAGACTTGGGACTTCTAGAAACAGCAGCTTTGTGAGCTAAAGGAGCCAAAGTCAGAGGAAGCCTCTTCTGCCATCCTCAAGCCAGGGGCTTGCGGAAGAAAAGAGGAAGTGAGCTGCCAGGCTGGCAGGGTCTCCCAAGAAAGAGCATTCCAGGGCGGAGGCCTCTGGTGTCTCTCCGTAGAAAATCGAAGGTAGAACGGCCACAAGAGGGGCGCCTGGGTGGCTCAGTCGTTAGGCGTCTGCCTTCGGCTCAGGTCATGATCCCGGGGTCCTGGGATCGAGCCCCTGCTCGGCCGGGAGCCTGCTTCTCCCTCTCCCACTCCGCCTGCTTGTGCTCCCTCTCTAGCTGTCTCTCTCTCTGTCAAATAAATAAAATAAAATCTTTAAAAAAAAAGAAAAAAAGAACGGCCACAAGAGACTTCCCAGCAGGTGGCTGTAGTGAGTGGGGATTATCTCACCCTCCTATGACCATTGAACAACCCCATTTTTTTCCGATAAATACAGTAAGTACTGTAAACGTATTCTCTTTTCCTTAGGATTGTCTTAACATTTTCTCTTCCTTAGCTTATTTTATTGTAAGAATACAGTATACAGTACATATAACATACAAAATACGTGTTAACTGACTGTTACCAGTAAGGCTTTGGGTCAACAGTAGGCTATAAAATTCGGGTGGAAAAAAAGTAACAGGCGGATTGTTGATTGCGTGGGGGGTCAGCGCCCCTAATCCCTGTGTCGTTCAAGAGTCAGCTCCACATCCATTCAGGGTTTAGTATGCACTGCAGTCTGCAGTACGCGGTTGACATGCATTTCTGTTCTTAAGCTCTAGCGCGCTATGAACTACAGTATTACTGACCCCACTTTACCAAGAAGCCGAGATTACATATAGGTTACCAAAACTGCCCAAAAGAACAGCCCGTGGCGGTGCAGCCTTGAAACCAGGCGGCTAGTCTCGTCTTCCCCTATCTTCCCGGGGAGTGGGGTAGCCCCCGAGGGTCCACTCTAACGGTCTCTGTTGCGGCTCAGTGGAAGACCTGGAGAGGAACGACGGCTCCCTGGACCGGCCCTACTACATGCCCCAATCCCTTCTGAAGATCCTAGGCAGGAAGAACGAGGCGTTCCCAGGGGACAAGAAGAAGAAAAAGAAGTGAGAGACACGGCCCTGATCCAGGGCTGCACCCCTCCTGTACAGCCTCCCAGCCTCACCCCGCCTTCCAGATCTCGATTTTGTAGTTAAAAAAAAATTATTAAAGGTTGATATTTTGTTTTCTCAAAAAGTCCGGGACTTTTATTTCCTCCATGACGACTTGCAGCTTTTTTTTCCGCCGCCTGGCTCTTTAAAATAGGCCCGCCCCTCTAACACGCCCCAGGAGCCATGGCCAATCAAAAAGGTTCCTGCGGAGTGATGCCAGCCCTTCTTCATCCCAGCCAATAAGCTTCTAGTCCGGGTCACAGGCTCCGAGGCTTCAAAAGGAGCCAATTGGAAGGTCCGGCTCCGGTCATGTGAGGAGTCTCGGCGTGTGAGGGCCAATTAGAGTCGCGGAAGTGCGGCAGGTGGCTGGACTCCGGGCGGGTTGGGGGAGTTGTGGGCGGGGGGCTGCTGGGGGGGAGTAGTAGCTGGCATTTAAAGGACCCGGTCAGCTGACAGACTCCAGCCCGCGTCTAGCCCTGGGGGCCTGGGTCCCGGCTGCCCAGGAAGAGATGATGGCGAACCGACCCGGCACAGTGCTCCTGGGCAGGCGCGGGGGACCGCGGATGCCGGGGTTCTGGGGAGGATGTAGAGTTCAGGTATTTGCCGCGATCTTCCTGCCGCTGTTGTCTCTGGCAGAATTTGGGGCTGGGATAAAGAACGACTTCAGTCTGGTGAGTCTCTCCTCGTATTACCCATCCCGGACTCACGCGGGTCGTCTATGCCCAGCGCCCCCCGGGACGCGGGCTGCTGAGACCCCCTCCTCCGAGGGACTCTCCCGCCGCTCTCAGACCCCGTTCCCTCCATCCGCTCCCAACCCCTCTCCCTTCCCGGGCCTTTGTCCTCCTGCCCTCCGAGTCTCCTCTTCATTTGAGTTCGTTCCCTTTGGAGGTCCCCCACCCCCGCGCTGCCCGAAGGCGCCTTCTCCCCTCATAGCCCTTCCCCGGCTCCGAGCCCCCCCAGCTTTGCTCCAAACTCTCCTCCGGTTCCCCTTCCTCATTCTGCCCCCCACCCACACTCTGATCCCCAACACCCTGGCTTTCCCAGGGAAACTCGACCCGGAGCCACTATTCATCGGTCCTAAAACCCGAAGTCAAGTTTGTCCGTTGACCCCTCCTTCCTCCTCCCTTCGCAGGTTCAGCCGCTGGTGACCATGGAGCAGCTGCTGTGGGTGAGCGGGAGGCAGATCGGTTCTGTGCACACCTTCCGAATCCCGCTCATCACAACCACTCCTCAGGGCACTCTCCTTGCCTTCACGGAGGCCAGAAAAATGTCCACATCGGATGAGGGGGCCAAGTTCATTGCTCTTCGGAGATCCACTGACCAGGGTATAAAGATGCCTGGGTGGCAAGGGCTGGTGTTGGGTTGCATGGGTGGGGAGCCTGACCTGCCCAAGGGCCCTGAGGATAGGATAGGACCACTGGGAGAGCTGGAGGCCTGGGTCCCTGAGGGGTAGAGGGAATTGAGGAGGGAAGCTGTCCAGAGCAGGGATCTAGAAATTGTGATCACCTAGGAGTTGAGCATTCAAACACTTATTGAGGAGGGAAGCTCAGAGCAGGGATCTAGACCTTCTCCCTGGGGAAGAAGCCCAACTGGAGGCATCTCCAAGACTCCTCAAAAGGCAGCCCCCTCCACCCATCTCAGGCATAGCTGTCCAGAGCAGGGATCTAGAAATTGTGATCACCTAGGAGTTGAGCATTCAAGCATTTATTGAGCACCTGCTATATACCAGGCCCCGTTCTAGATTCTGTGAATACACTTGTGAACAAAGCAGACCAAAAATCTCTGCCCCTGGGGCGCCTGGGTGGCTCAGTTGGTTAAGGTCATGATCCTGGAGTCCCTGGATCGAGTCCCGCATCGGGCTCCCTGCTCGGCAGGGAGCCTGCTTCTCCCTCTGACCCCCTCTCATGTGCTCTCTCTCTCTCTCTCTCTCATTCTGTCTCAAATAAATAAATAAAATCTTTAAAAAAAAAAAAATCTCTGCCCTTTTGGGGCTTATATTGTCTGTGGGGAGACAGACAATAAACATAAGAAATAGGTAAATTTATTTTTTGTTGGAAAGTGATAAATATAATGGAGAGAAATAAAACGGTGCTGGAGATTGGTTGCAATTTTATTTTTTTAGTTTTTTTAAAGATTTTATTTATTTATTTATTTGAGAGAGATCTAGAGTGAGAGAGCACAAAGCAGAGGGAGTGGCAGAGGTATACCAGGCAGATGTCACCAGCCTGTGCAGAGGCCTCCTGGAGAGAAGTATATGAGGAATGGGAAGGAACTTGGGGGACATGATGGAGTGAGCAAGGGTAGAATAGATAAGGTCAGAGAGGTGAGGTGGGGCAGGTCTTGTGGGGCCCTGGGGCCACTCTGAGGCCTTGGGTCCCTACCAAGGGGTGGAAATTAACAGGGAGTGGTAGAAAGGGCACCTTCAGAGTGCTCACCCTGGATTACTTCTCTTTTCTCTTCAGGCAGCACATGGTCTCCGACAGCTTTCATCGTAGATGATGGGGAGACCCCAGATGGGCTGAACCTGGGGGCAGTGGTGAGCGATATGGAGACAGGAGTGGTGTTCCTTTTCTATTCCCTCTGCGCTCACAAGGCTGGCTGCCAGGTGGCCTCCACCATGTTGGTGTGGAGCAAAGATGACGGGGTTTCCTGGAGCCCTCCCCGGAATCTCTCGTTGGATATTGGCACCGAGATGTTTGCCCCTGGACCAGGCTCTGGCATCCAGGTCTCTGTCCTGAGATGGGTGGAGGGGCTGCCTTTTGAGGAGTCTGGGAGATGCCCCCAGTTGGGCTTCTTCCCCAGGGAGAAGGTCTTGTGAAGTCAGGTTTCCGCTTAGATGGCATTCCTTGGAAGAAAAGGACATCCTGGGAGGAACTCCCTCCCAAGGGAAGGTGGAACTTTGCCATCGCCTTCCCATCTGGGGGTTGTCAACAGGGCCTTATTAGTCTACGTGGTACCTGTGCAGAATGGGAAAAGGCAGCCCTTGCTTTGAGCAGACGCAAGCCTGTGCCGTGGTCCGTGGTGCACAGCTTGGTGAGTGAGCACACCAAGCCTGGCTCTAAGCCCCCACGCACCCCTGTGGCTAGACCCCCGGGGCCTGTGCACAACCTGTCCTCCTGCGTACGCCCCGGCTGTCCTGAAGGAGCTCATTCTGCGAAAGAGCTCCTTGATTCAGGCAGTGGTGTTTATGGGATCCTCCTGGGACCCTCAGGAGCCGGGACAGAACTGAAGGGGACCAGATGTGTTCTCACACGTGGGAGGTGATGGGTTCCCCTTCCCTGCCTGGGAGCCCCTTCAGTGTCTCCCTCAGTGACCGCAGCTTCCTTTCCTGCAGAAGCAGCGGGAGCCGCGGAAGGGCCGCCTCATCGTGTGTGGCCATGGGACGCTGGAGCGGGACGGGGTCTTCTGCCTCCTCAGTGATGATCACGGGGCCTCGTGGCGCTATGGCAGCGGGGTCAGCGGCATCCCCTACGGCCAGCCCAAGCGGGAGAATGACTTCAACCCCGACGAGTGCCAGGTCGGGAGGCCCTGGCGCTTCCCCACCCGCCCCGCCTGCCCTGCCTCACAGACCCAGGATCTGGCCGCCCAGCTCTGTGCCACCCCCCTTCCCCCCCCCGCCTGCTTCCTCAGGGACAGGGTCCCCGGGTCTGGCTGAAGCCCTGTTCTCCCCCGTTAGCCCTACGAGCTCCCAGATGGCTCGGTCGCCATCAACGCCCGGAACCAGAACAACTACCACTGCCACTGCCGGATAGTCCTCCGCAGCTACGACGCCTGTGACACAATACGGCCCCGGGACGTCACCTTTGACCCTGAGCTCGTGGACCCTGTGGTAGCTGCAGGAGCCATAGCCACCAGCTCCGGCATCGTCTTCTTCTCCAATCCAGCGCATCCCGAGTTCCGTGAGTGTCTGTCGGGGGGCGGAGCAGGGGGAGCCAGCGGGGGAGCCTGCCTTATCTAGAGAAGGTGAGCCCAGAGCCCCTCCCCTGAGCCTCCCGCCCTCCCCAGGTGTGAACCTGACCCTGCGCTGGAGCTTCAGCAATGGTACCTCGTGGCGGAAAGAGACGGTCCAGCTGTGGCCAGGCCCCAGCGGCTACTCCTCACTGGCAGCCCTGGAGGGCAGCATGGGTGGGAAGGACGAGGCCCCCCAGCTCTATGTCCTGTATGAGAAAGGCCGGAACCAGTACACAGAGAGCATCTCCCTGGCCAAAGTCAGCGTCTACGGGACACTCTGAGCTGTACACCTGCCACAGGAGTAGAAGGCCTTGGACTTAGCCTTCGGGGCCATGGGTCCATAGAGATCTGCTAGAGTTGCCTAAAAGACAGTTCCACCTTCCTTTAGACTCTAGCCTTTGCAAAACCAAGTCCTCTTTGACAGGGAAATCACTCTGTTAGGACTGCAAGCCTGGCTTCTTCCACACAGGAAGTCCTGCCCTCACTCGAGAGCACTTTCTTTCCACATCATTGCTGGGTTTGGCCCCCTGCCCCTTCTGCCTTCCTGGGGCGATGATTGGTCCTTTTCTTAGGCAGGGCGAGGCAGGCCTGTAGAATTGAATAAATGTGAACTCAGGGAATTGCGGAAGGCTGAGCTTCCTCTTTGGGGTAAGATGCTGGCTATGGTGGGGGTTGGTGAAAGTTCTGGAAGGGCAACATTTGGATTCAGGGTAAAGAACTAGGTGCCCCCCACCCACCTTGACTATTTATAAATCGAAATATTTGTAACTTAACGTTTTTAATGAAGGAGAATGAGCATTTGTCGAGTCTGTGTGGTTCTATCAATGCGCATCTTCGTGTCCATTCTTCGTGTACACTTGTAGGAGGCTGGGAATGAGCTTTGGGGAGGAAGCTGGTGTGCTTATTGCCTGTGGAAATTGGACTTCGGCACATTAAATCCTCCTTTCCCTTTCACATTCTTCTTTCTCACAGGAAAACAGATTCATCTTCATACGGGTAATGAGGAGTAGCAGGGGAGGTCCCGTGAGATATTTAAAAATCTGCCCTGTTTCATATTGCTAAGATGGAGTCCTCTGGGACGCAGGGGGCAGGTGTGTGAAATGCAGATGGGAAGCCTCTCACCCAGACCAACCTGGCAGAGAAATAAGCACGGTGACAAATTATGTGAGAAAATAGCACCATCCTCAGGCAGATGCTGTGAAGAGAATGGGCAGCCTACGGATGAGTGGGAGAGCCATACGTAACTTTCCTCCATATGGAGGAAGAAAGAAAATATGATGCCTAGATGAGGTGATAAGAATGTTAAAGACTGAGGAGTAAGGGTCACATTCACTTACAGTTAGAGATTCCTTTTACTTTCAACTTACTTGTCTAATTATCCTAACATCTAAGAAATGTTAGGTTAATTCATTCCGCCAGATAGGAAAAGTGGAATAATCCCACTGTATGTGAGGATATGGTTCAATTTTGTATTTGATCCAGAATTTGTGATCAAAAAGGTAATACTTCAATTTTTTCACTTACAGACATTTTTAAAAACACAAAGGTAGAGAAAATAGCTTAATGAACGCCATGTACGCCCCACATGTCCAACATTTGCTTCCTCCGATTTTTTCTTTTCCTTTCCTTGGTTGAAATACTTTGAAGCAAATCCCAGACTTTGTGACAGTCACCCCTACGTTCTTAAGTATGCATCTCATTCTTTAAAAATGGAACATTTTATTATGTAACCATAACACCATTGCACACCCAAAACATTAACAATAATTCTGGTATCATCTAATATCCATCCAGTCAATGTGCAAATTTCATCAAATGTCTCAATGTCTTATTTATAGTTTTGTTCAAATCAGGATCCAAAGAAAACCTATGTATTTCATTTTGATATCTCTTAAACCTAGATTAATCTGCCATCCCACCTCCCCTCTTTCAATTTTTCTTGATACCATCTATGCAGAAATAGAGACATTTATCCTATAGAACGTTCCACTCTGATTTGTCAGTTTGCTCCTCAGACTGTCATTTAACTTCTTCCTCCATCCTTCACATTTCCAGTTATCAAACCTGAAGGCCTGGCTGCGGGGCGGGGGCGGGGGAGAGGGCAGCAGGATAAGATCCCTTCCCAGGTGGTGTGTGCTTCCTACTGTACCCCCTCAGGGGGCAAGTACTGAGTAAAGCTGAGCTTGAGCAGTGGGTTCAGGTGGCCACAGCCTGACCCCTCCTTTGTAAGTTCCCCCCATCAACCCTCCAACTGACAATTTCATCCACAGATGGGTTTTGCCTGAATCATTTTGAGGGGTTGTGAAATGTTGATTTTTTTAATTCTATTATTTCTGCCCATTACCTGAAATTCTTCAGTAAAAAGAGAGAGCTTTCCCTCTGGGCGCCTCGGTGGCTCAGATTGTTAAGGGTCTGCCTTTGGCTCAGGTCATGGTCCCAGGGTCCTGGGATCGAGTTCCGCATCGGGCTCCCTGCTCCTTGGGAGCCTGCTTCTCCCTCTGCCTCTCTCTCTGTGTCTCTCATGAATAAATAAATTAAAAATCTTAAAAAAAAAAAAAAGAGCTTTCCCTCATCAAAGCTGTTGGGTTACCCTGAAGCATTGTTTGTAGGGAAAGGCAGGATAAATGCTTAACTCCCCCCTTTTACTTGCCAGTTCTCAGAGTAAACTGACTGATGTAATACTTTGTCTTGGCCGGTAAACCACACTGTTACCAACCACACAGGGGACATATAGAGGAAGAGTCTGTGGCCGGCAGGAGGAGGCAGGGGGACATCTGAGGGAAGAAAGGAGAGAGACACCCAGGCCCCAGGCAGCATGGCTGGCGGGGTGAGGGGTCTGTTTTTCTCATACCGATCACGAGACAGGTATGATGCGAGAAGACCGGAGAGGGTGGCGTCCGCAGCAATCGGGACATCTGCTATCTAACAGCACTAAAAATTGCACCTCTGACAAGGTCTTGCTAACAGTGCTTTTAGAAATACTGGGGGAGGGGGCGCCTGGGTGGCTCAGTCGGATAAGAGTCCGACTCTTGATCTTAGCTCAGGTCTTGATCTCAGGGTCGTGGGTTCAAGCCCAGCATGGAGCCTACTTAAAAAAAATAAAAATAAAAAAATACTGGAGGAAAGAAAGGAAATGATACCATGAATGTCTGACCCATGAGCTACTGTGTCATTAAGTAGATGTGGCAGAAGGCTTGTGAAGAGTGACCTTGTTCCTTTTTAGCCAAGAACCATCAGCTGAGAGAGGATCCTCCCCCAGGAGGGTGTGGGGCAGAGCCCTGGGCCCCATCCCTGGGCCCCATCCCAGAACTGCAAGTTCAGTATTCTAGAATCAATCTGGGACTTTGTATTTTAAATATATTTATTATTTATTTATTTATTTATTTATTTATTTATTTGAGAGAGAGAGAGATAAACCCTAGTGGGGTGAGGGACAGAGGGAGAGAGAATCTGGAGCAGACTCCCCTCCAAGTGAGGAGCCCATTTAGCCTAGACTTAGGAAGAATAGACTTCAAAACACTGTAGAAAAGATCTCAAGGGGAGCCTGGGTGGCATCTGCCTTCCGCTCAGGTCATGATCTCAGGGACCTGGGATCAAATCCCACATGGGGCTCCCTGCTCAGCGGGAAGCCTGCTTCTCCCTCTCTCTCTCTGCCCCTCCCCTCCTGCTCATTTTCTTTCTCTCAAATAAATAAATAAAATCTTAAAAAAAAAAAAAAAAAGATCTCAAAAGAGAAACTGTTTCAGTAGGAAGAATTTATGTCCAAAAAACAAGTAACCCTAATAGCCGGCTGGGACCAAACCTGCTTATTTACCCCAGCACCTTGAATGCCCCCACAACAGCTGCCACATGGTGGGTGCCTCTACTGGAGGCAAGACAGATCAGGGTGGGTAAGGAGCTAGGCCAGTGGTTCTCAAAGTATGGTCCCAGATGGGCACAGAGGATCTCTTTTAATGTAAAGGGGGGATTGGAAGGAATGTCTGGAGGCTGTAAGAGGAAGGTGTAGTGCTTATCTGTACAAATGGGACAGAGCAAACATAGCCTGCAGCCTGGCCAGTGTCTCCTAGGCGAGCAGCCACATTCTAGCCTGGAGCTGGGCCCCTAACACAGGCCCTCCCCTTCACCCACCCCCATCCCTCTCCCCAGCCCCTGGGCTCAGGACTGAACTCTGGGCTCTCTCTCCCTGTCCTCAGGCTGCCCTTAAACAGTGAGAAAAGATCATTAACAACTTAGGTTGAGCAGCAAATACCAGGGACCAGGCACCAGGTATACCTTTTTACTAGTCAGTCCTCACAACCAGAAGTTGCTACCAGGAAGGAGCAGGAGGAGGTCAATCAATTTTGCCCAAAGAAAGATTAGGAGAGGGGCACCTGGGTGGCTCAGTCGGTTAAGCATCCGCCTTCCGCTCAGGTCATGATCTTGGGGTCCTGGGATTGAGCGCCGTGTTGGGTTCCCTGCTCAACCGTAGGCCTGCTTCTCTCTCTCTCTCTCCCTCTGCTGCTCCCCCTGCTTGTGCACTCTCCCTGTCAAATAAATAAAATCTTTTAAAAAATTAAAAAAAGAAAGATTAGGAGAGAAGATCTAAGGCAAAAGCATGTACTTCTTTTTGACCACCAAAAAACCTGACTCAAATTACCACAATGAAAGAGTAGGTTTCCCTTTCCTAATATTCTGGATAGAATATTTTTAAGAACACATTTTTAGTGTAAGGCTTAGCTGGCAGAAAAGTAAGGGAAATCTTCAAAAACCATAAATAATAGAAAGCAAGAATCCAGAAAATCAAGTGGGCCTGGAGGCTCTGCTTGCCCTGGGGACATCAGCCAATGCTCAGTGCTGAAATCAGGGTTTCAGTGGATCTCAGATATGCAGTCAGGAGATAAAGCCAGGCACCTGAGGACTGAAAATTAAACAAGAAAGTTCTTCCTGTCCCCCCAACCCATCCCCAACAAAGCACGACTGCACTTTGGGTGCATAATTTTTTAAATTTTTTTAAAAATATTTTATTTATGGGCACCTGGGTGGCTTAGTTGGTTAAGCAACTGCCTTCGGCTCAGGTCATGATCCCAGAATCGTGGGATTGAGTCCCACATTGGGCTCCCAGCTCAGGGGGGAGCCTGCTTCTCCCTCTGACCCTCTCCCCTCTCATGCTGTTTCTCGCTCGCTCGCTCTCTAATAAATAAATAAATAAAATTTTTAAAATATTTTATTTTATTTATTTATTTGAGAGAGAGAGAAACCATGAGCAGGGGTAGGGACGGAGGGAGAGGGAGAAGCAGGCTCCCTGCTGAGCAGGGAGCCCCAGTGCAGGACTTGATCCCAGGACCTTGGGATCATGACCTGGGCCGAAAAGAGATACTTAACCTGTTAAGAGAACACCAAAAAACTTAGGAATCAAGATAAATAAAGTTTGAATGCAATATTTCTAAAAATCTAATTGGCAAACTACAGCTCACAAGCGGGCTGCCTCTTTTTGTAAACAAAGTATCAAGAGGCCACATCTTCAGTGGATCAACTGACCTCTGACTTTGTTCTGGATCAAGGTCAGGGAAGTGTCTCTGGAAAACGCCTAACAGAAGTTCACACTCCTGTGGGATTGGGACCAGAAATCACATCCTCTGTCGCCTCCAAATCTGCAAGCCACAAGTTTAGCAGTACCAGATCTTAAGCTCAGCGGTAAGTACATGTTGTTTATTAGTCTTCTTTAAAGTGTATGTAATTAGGGGCACCTGGCTGGTTCAGTGGTAGAGCATGTGACACCTGATCTTTGGGTCATGAATTCAAGCCCCACGTTGGGCCTAGAACTTACTTTTAAAAAGTAGTAATAATAAATTGTACATTATTATTATACACACTATATATATGATATATACATAGCTGACTTCTTGCCTCAGTATCTTAAGCCCATCTAACTTTGCTATGTTGCTATCAATTAACCAATTTAAGGGACATGTATTGTTTGACAATTACTGATCTTGGTTCTGTTATTTTTAAATCCCTGGAGATGTGGAGATGCCCTTGCTATTGGAGGTGGGAGCAACACCCAGGAACTATCGTGGGTCTGCTGAGGATGTCAGGCCAACCCCATGGGCATTTCCTTGGCCACAATTTTAAAAACAGAGATCAGAGGAAGATCAGTGTCTCAGAGTGTTTGGGTCTCAGCAAGGCATTTGATAAGGTCAAAGGGTCCACAGGGAAATTTCCTGGATAAAAAGAAGAAAGGGAATTCATTTGCCACTGTTGGAGGAGACTTTTATACCAACTCCGCACACATACAATACTGTAAATAAAGGGAAAAAAGGAATCATTTATCCTGCCTTTGCAGTGGAAACAAGTAATTCAGGTTTGACAAAATACTCCTCATCTCATCTCCTTTCGGCTCAGGTCATGATCTCAGGGTCCTGGGATCGAGTCCTGCATCAGGGCTCCCTGCTCAGCAGGGAGCCTGCTTCTCCCTCTCCCTCTGCCCCTCCCCCTGCTCATGCTTTCTCTCTCTCTCAAATAAATAAATGTTGGTGAAATGACATACTTATTGCTTCTTTTACAGCAGAATATCATCTAATAAGTGGAGGAAGGATAATCAAATTAGAAAATCATTTTGCAAACCTGAATGAACTAACTTAGGTGAAGGAGTTCAGAGCGTGTCGCCCCAAAACATGGGGTGTTGGCATATTGATTATTTTGAGTTAAAGGCACTGGAAAAACAGCAGGTGCAAAGAAGGCCCTCTGTCCTTCCTTTCTCTTTCTGAAAGCAGGAAATAAAGCTCCCATGTGAAAGGTGCCCTCCTTGTAGCCGGAGGAAGGAAGACATTCTCATTATCAAGGACGAGAGGCTGAGACTGAGCGAACGCTACACAAACAGACTGTTAAAATAATTCCGATTTCCTGTCACCTCCCCACAGTTTAGTCGCTTTGTCACAACTGCCTCTCTTTGTTCAACCCAACAGAAAAGCAAGTAGTCACCGTGTCCTTGGGTCTTCGTTTCCATATAAAGGCTCCAGTGTCATGGGAAACTTATATTAAATAAATCTGTATGCCTCTTTTCTGTGTATTTGTCTTAATGTTCAGACCCAGCCAGGGACCCTGCGAGGGTCAGGGAACACTTTCCTCCTCTATGCGGACAAAGATCGTCAATGGACGCTAAAACCATTAGGTTAAAGGTTGATGGGGAACTGGATATTCATTCATATGGTGCCAAATCTTGTCAGTCACAAGCGGGGAAAGTACCTCGACCATGAAGAGATCTAGGGGTCACCACTTTAACTGGGTAATCAAGCTGAGATCAAGAATGGGACTTGTAGGGGGTGCCTGGCTGGCTCAATCAGTGGAGCATGCGACTCTTGATCTCAGGGTTGTGAGTTCAATCCCCACATTGGGCATGGAGCCTACTTAAAAAAAAAAAAAAAGAATGGGACAAGTAGATATGATGATACCCCTGATCCAAGGCCCTGTGAAGCACATAGCATGTGGTAAACTGAAAATGATCCCCTAAAAGATATCCACATCCTAATCCCTGGAACCTGTGAATGCTACCTTTCACAGGGGAAAAGAGAATCTGCAGGTGTGATTGAGTCAAGGATTTTGAGATGGGAGATTATCCTGGCTTATCTGGTGGACCCTGAATGCAATCATTTATACGGTTGTATCAGGAAGCAGAGGAGACTCACACACAGAGTGAAGAGAAGGCGGCGTGCCACAGAGACAGCCTGGAGTGATGTAACCACAAGTCACAAGAATGCCAACAGCTACCAAAAGCTGGAAGAGACAGGAATGGATTCTCGCCTAGGGTCTCTGGAGGAGATAAGGCCCTGTGGACACCTTGATTTTGGCCCAGGCAAAGTGTTTGAAACGTCAGGCCTCCAGAACAGTGAGGAAATAAGTACCTATTGCTGTAACCCCCCAGCTATGTAGTACTTTGTCACACAGGCCACGAGAAAGTCATACATAGTGTCAGACATGAAGTATTCTTGCCCAGGCTATGTAACCAGAATCTACATAAGCCTTTAGGGGCAACTTCCAGTTTAAAGAAAATGCAGAGAAGATTGAGGAACAAGTTCAAAACACCAAAAGGGCACAATTAGACAAAGCCAGTATGTGGAACATTCTACAAGATGACTGGCCTAGTCTCTTCAAAAGATCAATGTCCCAGAAAGGAGAAAAGAAGGGGGTCATTCTAGGATCAAAAGACTAACAAGATGTAACAAAAAATAATGTGCTTGATCCTTGATTGGGTACTGGCTCTTTAAAAAATGGTAACTGCCAGGATGCTTGGGTTGCCCAGTCAGTTAAGTGTCTGACTCTTGATCTCAGCTCAGGTCTTGATCTCAGAATTCAAGCCCTGTGTTGGGCTCCACACTAGGTGTGGAGCCTACTTAAAATTAAAACAAAACAAAACAAAACAAAACAAAACAAAACAAAAACCTGCCATTTATTTAGAGATAAAATGTCATGGTGATTCACTTTGAAATGAGCCTGCCAAATGTGTATATAATTTAATATATATATGTATATGTATTTTACTTTTTTTTTTTTTTTTTTAATTTATTTATTTGACAGAGAGAGAGATAGTGAGAGAGGGAACACAAGCCGGGGGAGTGGGAGAGGGAGAAGCAGGCTTCCCGCGGAGCAGGGAGCCCGATGCGGGCCTCGATCCCAGGACCCCAGGATCATGACCTGAGCCGAAGGCAGACGCTTAATGACTGAGCCACCCAGGCGCCCTATGTATTTTACTTTTCTTTATTTTTTTAAAGCAAGCTTTAGGCCCAACATGGGGCTTGAACTCAGTGACCCTGAGATCAAGAGTCACATGCTCTACTGACAGAGGCAGCCAGGCGCCCTAATTTAATATATATATTTGACATATTTTTATTTTTATTTTTTTTAATTTTTTTCAAGATTTTATTTATTTGAGAGAGAGAGAGATAGCAAGAGCAGAGGGGAGAGGGAGAAGCAGGCTCCCCGCTGAGCCATGAGACCCACGTGAGGCTTGCATCCCAGGACCCTGGGACCATGACCTGAGCCCCTGAGCCGAAGGCAGACACTTAACCGACTGAGCCACCCAGGTGCCCCATTGACATATTTTTAAATTCAGAAAAATGTTGACAATTGTTGGATTTAGATGTGGGTATATGGGTGTTCTTTGTACTATTCTTTCTATTGTTTTTTTAGGGGGGAGGGGCTAGAGAGAGGGAGAGAATCCATAAACAGGCTCCACACCCAGTGCAGAGCCCAGTTTGGGGCTCCATCTCACAACCCTGAATCATGAGCTGAGCCAAAACCAAGAGTCGGACGCTTAACTGACTGAGCCATCCAGACGCCCCTTCCTACTGTTTTTGGTTTGTTTTTTGTTTTTTTGTTTTTTTGTTTTTAAATGGCTCTATTTGGGACTGTGACTTCTTTTTTTTTTTTAAGATTTTATTTATTCATTTGAGACACAGAGATACAGAGAGAGAGAGAGAGAGAGAGCATGAGCAGGGAGAGAGGCAGAGGGAGAGGGAGAAGCAGGCTCCCCGCTGAACCAGGAGCCCGATATGGGGCTCGATCCCAGGACCCTGGGATCATGACCCAAGCCGAAGGCAGCCGCTTAACCATCTGAGCCACCCAGGCGCCCCCCCTTCCTACTGTTTTAAAAGCTTCAGGGGCACCAGGCTAGCTCAGTCAATAGAGCACGCAACTCTTGATCTTGGCCCACATTGGGGGTAGACATTATTTTTTAAAAAGTTTCATAATAAGGGGCGCCTGGGTGGCTCAGTCGTTAAGCGTCTGCCTTCGGCTCAGGTCATGATCCCGGGGTCCTGGGATGGAGCCCCACATCGGGCTCCCTGCTCCGCGGGAGGCCTGCTTCTCCCTCTCCCACTCCCCCTGCTTGTGTTCCCTCTCTCACTGTGTCTCTCTCTGTCAAATAAATAAAATCTTTAAAAAAAAAAAGTTTCATAATAAAAAGTTTAAAAAACTAGTTTTTTATAACAGTTGCTTGGCCTCCTTTAGAAGACAACAACCCGTGTGGAGCACAGCCACTCTCCGTATGCCACTAGGAGATGGGAAGCGCCCTGATCCAGGTGACACCTGCTGTGGCAGGCTCTTGAGAGACAGCTCTCACCCCTCCCCCACCCCCACCTCCACCTTGGTTTATTACCTGATGTCAGCAGATAACTGGGGATTATTGGTGACATCTCTACCTTTGTTACATTCTTTAGAATTCAGTGGTTTACTGCCAGGCAATAGTCAGCCTAGAATTGACCCACTACCACCTGAGGCTCACCTGACTGCCTGCAATTACATTTAACATTTGAAGAGTCAGCAGATACTTTAACCCTTAGGGATAGCCTGTTTCCTTACTCTTTGAGAAATAACACAACAGGGGCGCCTGGGTGGCTCAGTCGTTAAGCGTCTGCCTTCGGCTCAGGTCATGATCCCAGGGTCCTGGGATCGAGCCCCGCATCGGGCTCCCTGCTCTGCGGGTAGCCTGCTTCTCCCCTCCGCCTGCCGTTTCCCCTGCTTGTACGCTCGCTCGCTCTCTCTCTCTCTCTCTCTCTCTCTCTCACACACACACACACATAAATGAATACAATATTTTAAAAAAGAGAAATACAACAATCAAAAGATAATCATGAGAAAGTAGGATGTTAATGGATGGGAAAGTACTACAATAAACAAATTAACAGATGGCCCTGAGCTGCTCCAAGCCAGATGCGCCCGTGTGCCCCTGGGCAGAGCTGTTCTGGCAGCGGCATTGTAACAAACCAACCAGGTGAGGGCAGCTCTAAACACACAACACCAAAGGTTGGAGCATCTCCTACCATCCTTCATATTAACTTCCTTTTCAAATTATTCACTTGTTTTATTTTATTTTTTTAAGATTTTATTTATTTGACAGAGAGAGATACAGCGAGAGAGGGAACACAAGCAGGGGGGGTGGGAGAGGGAGAAGCAGGCTTCCCGCGCAGCAGGGAGCCCGATGCGGGGCTCGATCCCAGGACCCTGGGATCATGACCTGAGCCGAAGGCAGACGCGTAACCGACTGAGCCACCCAGCGCCCCTATTCACTTGTTTTAAAAAAAAGTTATTCACTTGTTTTCTCTGCTCCACATTATGGATTTCTTCTTCCACTCACTAGTTTTCTATTCAGTTGTTCTGTTATTTAACTTCTTTATTGTGCTTATGTACTCGCTTATTTCAATTTGAGTTTTTCTGCTTGTTTTTTTTTTTAATTAAAAATATTTTTAAAAGATTTAATTTGGGGTGGGGGTGCCTGAGTGGCTCAGTTGGTTAAGCATCCGATTCTTGGTTTCTGCTCGGGTCATGATCTCATGGGTCATGAGATCGATCCCCATGTGGGGCTCCATGCTCAGCAGAGTCTGCTTGAAGATTCCCTCCCTCTCCCCCTCCCGCAAATTGTGCTCTTTCTCTAAAATAATCTTTTAAAAAATATATTTAACTAAAAAATTTTTTTGAGAGTGAGAACAAGTGAGCAAATGAGCAGGGTGGGTGAGGGGCTGAAGGCAAGGGAAATAGAGACTCTCAAGCAGGCTCCACAGAGCCCGAGGCAGGGCTCGATCTCACAACCCTGAGATCATGACCCAAGCCGAATTAAAGACTTTTTTTAAGGATTTTATTTATTGGGCGCCTGGGTGGCTCAGTCGTTAAGCGTCTGCCTTCGGCTCAGGTCATGATCCCAGGGTCCTGGGATCAAGTCCCACATCAGGCTCCCTGCTCGGCAGGAAGCCTGCTTCTCCCTCTCCCACTCCCCCTGCTTGTGTTCCTGCTCTCGCTGTCAAATAAATAAATAAAATCTTAAAAAAAAAAAAAGATTTTATTTATTTATTTGACAGTGAGAGAGACAGAGAGAGAGGGAACACACTCCCCCAGGGGGAGTGGGAGAGGGAAAAGCAGGCTTCCCGCTGAGCAGGGGGCCCGGTATGGGGCTCCATCCCAGGACCCTGGGATCATGACCTGAGCCGAAAGCAGATGCTTAACGACTGAGCCACCCAGGCGCCCCCGAATTAAAGATTTTTAAGTAATCTCTACACTCAGCTTGGGGCTTGAACTTACAACTCCATAATCAAGAGTTGCATGCTCTACTGACTGAGCCAGCCAGGCGCCCCTCATTTGCTTCCTTTTCAAATCCACCTGCTCTTTCTTTGTAATACCCTGTTTGTGTGCAATAAATTTTTTCTTTATCTCTTTGAACATCTTCAGCCTTCATACATGCTGTTATCGGAGTTTCTTAGCTATAAAGTCACCTGCTGCTGCGTCTGCTGACTTGCTCCTGTTGGGGCGGATGCCCAGGGTTTTGGAATCTGGCTCATTCTGGATGTCTTCCAAGGGAGCTCTATGTCTGAGCTTCAGAGTCTGCAGGTGTCTCTGTGAGAGTGACTTAGCTTTTGCCTTTGCTCAGCCCTTTAGAATTCACAGGTCCCAAACCATGTTTTTAAGTTATTAAGAAATAGTTCAGACATAAAAAAATATGAAAAATTATACAGTGAGCTCCCATGGAGCCCCCATGTATACCACCTTGACTGCATCACTCTCTCTACTCACGCCCTGGTCACAGCCCAGGTAATTACTAGCTTGAATTTAGCATTTAGCAATCCCATGCATTTCTTTTACTATATTATATTTAACTCTAAACAATAGTTGAGCTATATAAGTATATAAGTATAAGCTATAAGTAAATATTATTAAACATTACATACTACATTTGGGCACCTGGGTGGCTCAGTTGGTTGAGCGACTGCCTTCGGCTCAGGTCATGATCTCAGAGTCCCAGGATCGAGTTCCGTGTCAGGCTCCCTGCTCAGCGGGGAGTCTGCTTCTCCCTCTGATCCTCCCCCCTCTCCTGCTCTCTCTCAAATAAATAAAAATCTTTAAAAAAAATCTTTTAAAAAATACATTACATACTACATATGTATTCTTTTTTAACTTGCCTTTTTTTCCCTTCACATTATGTTTGTGAGATTAATCCATGTGTATTTAGGGTGTATTCCAGAAGCATAAACACCGCATTGAAGAGAATGTGCATCAGACTTCATAGGTATTGCCAAACTGTTTTCCAAATGGATTGTATAAAGTTACAGTTCCACAAACGACGTCCAAAACAGTTTTTATTTCTCCACTCTAGGATTTCCTCACCACCTAAATGACATCCACGGGCTCTGTTGACAAGTTTCAGTCTACCCTACAGACCAAGGCATGTGGTTGTGACCCCAGCCAGCAAGCAAAACCTTTACTCCCTGAACACTGACAGGAGAGTGTGCACCAGCTCCTGGCTTCATGCTATGTGGCTGAGGCAGAGTGGAGAGTAGGAGAGGAGTTCAAAGGCAACAGAGCTAGACCTGGGAGGACCTTATGAAGACTTTGGCTTTCACTCTCAGTGAAATGGGAACCATTGCAGGATACTGAGCAGCGGAGAGACAAGTCCCAAGTCATGGCGTGGAGGGAAACTTCTGGGTGCTGTGTGGATATAAGACCGTAACAGGGTAAGGGTGGAAGCCAGGAGACCAGTTAGGAGGCTTTGTTGCAGTCATGTAGGTGAGCTGATGAGAGCGCCTACCAGAGTGGAGGTGTGAGATGCAATCCGATTTTGGTGTTATTTTTAAGGTAACACCAGCATGATTTGCTGACAAATTGGTTATGTAAGGACAGGAGACTATTCAAACTGACATGCATGTATAAGGATTCATGTACACAGAAGTCCTTGGTGGTGGGGCGTTTGGCTGGCTCAATCAGTAGAGCATGTGAGTCTTGATCTCAGGGTCGTGAGTTGAAGACCCATGCTGGGTGTAGAGCTTAGTTATAAAGAATAAAAAGAATAAAAAAAAGTCAGGGCGCCTGGGTGGCTCAGTTGTTAAGCGTAAGCCTTCAGCTCAGGTCATGATCCCAGGGTCCTGGGATCAAGCCCCATGTTGGGCTCCCTGCTCTGCGGGAAGCCTGCTTCTCCCTCTCCCACTCCCCCTGCTTGTGTTCCCTCTCTCGCTGTGTCTCTCTCTGTCAAATAAATAAATAAAATCTTTAATAAATAAATAAAGTCTTTGGTGGTATTGTTTGTAATGGGGAGAAAAAGAAGTAACACACATATTCTCCAACAGGGAAATGGATAAATTGTGATACATTCGTAAAATATAATACCATAGAGCAGTGATGTGTTACATGCAGTGGTGGTATGACTAACATGCCAGGATGGATTAATCTCACAAAGCTAACATGAAGAGAAAAAGCAAGTCACAGAATACATATATAGTATGCAATGTTTAAGAACATTTACAGCTAAACAATGTATCATTTAGAGTTACAGAGAACATAAAGAAGCAAACTCCAAGGGTTCTGAGCAACCAGCAAGGTAGAGGTGTCCCGTTACCAGACTGGCCAGTGGCTGAGGATTCCAGGGATGAGAGGTCTGGAGAGACAGGTGGAGGCCAGGCCCTGGGAGGCTCACAGTCTTGCGGTGGCTGAGAGAGACCAGCCTCTGCCCAAAGTATACAGAGCTGTGAGATCTGGCCAATGAGTTAGGAGGGAGGGCTGTTTACTTCTGAAGTTACTCCACTTGTAGAGCATGGGGAGGTGAAGAAGGTTTTAGGATAGAGGTCTTAACAAATCACCATCACTCCTGAGGGGAGTGATGTGGGGCTCAAGGATGCAGAAGGCTGGAATGTATTTCCATGCCTGAAATAAAGTTCATGTGACCCTCACCATGGCTGTAGCTCAATCTTACACCCCAAACCTGGGGCTGGCTCAGGAAGGAGGGTCCCAACACCCAGGGGAGGACTTGGACCATACAAATAAGGGCAAGAGAATGCAGAAGAGACCTTAGGGACAAGAAAGGAAGCTGACCATTTACTAGTGGGACAAAGGATGAGTGAGGTACTGACTAGGCTATGTACGTTAATGATCAAGCTATTTGAAATAATATAACTGTAGCTAATACCTAAATAGGGTTTAATATGTGCGAGGCACTGTTTAAGTTCATTTGCACACAGGGGCGCCTGGGTGGCTCAGTCGTTAAGCGTCTGCCTTCGGCTCAGGTCATGATCCCAGGGTCCTGGAATCAAGCCCTGTGCTGGGCTCCCTGCTTGGCAGGAAGCCTGCTTCTCCCTCTCCCACTCCCCCTGCTTGTGTTCCCTCTCTCGCTGTCTCTCTCTCTCTGCCAAATAAATAAGATTAAAAAAAATAAAAATAAAAAGTTCATTTGCACATATTTAAACCTAACTCTTTGTTAGGGTAGGTACTCTCACCTGACAAATGAGGAAACTGTGATAGAATGGATAAGTAACCTAGCCAAAGTCAATCAGTCTTGCTCCAGAATCTTGACCACTCCCCTATACTTCCTATGTGATACTGTTAACCTAGAAAAATGCAGTTACAAATAGAAGTCCTCATATATAGTACCTGGAGACACCCATCAACAAACGAAGTTTTTGAAGTTTTTTCCAAAATAAAAATGGGCAGAAATGTATATGGAAGGGTGAAATCTAAATTACAGGAAAACATATAAACAACAAAAAAATCAAGTTGCAGGGGCGCCTGGGTGGCTCAGTTGGTTAAGCATCGCCTTAAGCTCAGGTCATGATCTTAGGATCCTGGGATCAAGCCCTGCATCAGGATCCCTGCTCAGCGGGAAGACTGCTTCTCCCTCTCCCTCTGCTTGTGTTCCCTCTCTTGCTGTGTCTCTCTCTGTCAAATAAATAAATAAAATCTTTAAAAAAAATAAAAAAGGGCACCTGGGTGGCTCAGTTGGTTGGGCGGCTGCCTTGGGCTCAGGTCATGATCCTGGAGTCCTGGGATCGAGTCCCACATTGGGCTCCCTGCTCAGCAGGGAGTCTGCTTCTCCCTCTGACCCTCTTCCCTCTCATGCTCTCTCTCTCTCATTCTCTCTCAAATAAATAAATAAAATCTTTTAAAAAAATAAAAATAAAAAAATCTTTTTAAAAAATCAAGTTGCAGAACTACATGAACAATTATCCCATATTTATTAAGTTCAAAGAGATACAAAACACTATATATTGTTTAGGGATATATTCAGAGTAAAACTAAGGAAGGTCAGGGAATGGTAACAGCCACAATTCAGCTGGGTAGTTTCCTCTGAGTGGGAGGGATTAAAAGGGAAAGTGAATCAAAGGCAGGTTTGCTTCAGTTACTGGTAACGTTCTAAAGCTGGGTGACAGGTATAGCAGACAGAAAGGAATTTGAATCCAGACTACTTTCTGACCTTAAGCTAATTATCTCACATCCTGAGCTTTCCTTTTCTTGCCCCTGAAGTGAGGTAGATGGTAGCAAAGTAGCAAGGCTGATTTTAAGAATTCCATGAAGTGAAGCACATGAAAAGCTTAGCGCAGATCTAAGCACCGCTGGCTGGGAAGATAAAACAGGATGATCCCTGAGAGCCATTACGTGCTTACGACCTTATATCATAAACTAGTACATTCTTAGTGGTACTAATTCAGAAATCCATGGAGGAAATAGTCCAAGTCTCCTCCTACCCTCACCCCATCGTCTCAATCCCCTCCACAAAAGTAACCTTGATTGGTAACAGACTAGTTCAGTTCTTAGGAACAAGAGCCCAAGGGAAGGATTTTAAGAATCTTAATAAAGTATAACCTACTTTAATCCATGAAGTTTTAGAGAATAAGTCCCTTCGAAACAGGGTTAATCCTAAGGTTTGGGCCAAGGACTGAAGCCCAGGGAACCCTTTACTAGGGAATAGCAATGTGAGCAGCAAACTGGACTCAGTCTTCCAGCGAGTACCATCCAGAGCAATGTCAGGAAGAAATAAAAATAAAACTAGCAGGCGCCTGGGTGGCTCAGTTGGTTAAGCGACTGCCTTCGGCTCAGATCATGATCCTGGAGTCCCTGGATCGAGTCCCGCATTGGGCTCCCTGCTCGGCAGGGAGTCTGCTTCTCCCTCTGACCCTCCCCCCTCTCATGTGCTTGCTCTCTCTCATTCTCTCTCTCAGATAAATAAAAAATCTTAAAAAAAAAATAAATAAATAAAACTAGCAAAGGTGATTAAGGAAAATAAAGTTGGGAAATATCTTTCCTAATTTAAGATTTATTTTAGAGAGAGAGCTAGCATGTGCACAGGGGAGGGGCAGAGGGAGAGAACCTGATTCCTTACTCCATCCCACAACCCTAAGGTCATGACCTGAGCTGAAATCAGATGTTCAAGCAACTACACCACCTAGACGCCACAATCTTTGCTAATTTAAAGTGGTGGTGGAGTGCCTGCATGGTTTGGTTGGTTAAGTGTCTGACTTTGGCTCAGGTCATGATCTTGGGGTCCTGGGATGGAGCCCTATTTAGGGCTCTCTGCTCAGCCAGGAGTCTGCTTGTCTCTCACTCTGCCCCTCCCCCAGCTTGTGCTCTTTTCTCAATAAAATCTTTTTTTTTTTTTTTTAAAGATTTTATTTATTTGACAGAGAGGCACAGCGAGAGGGAACACAAGCAGGGGGAGTGGGAGAGGGAGAAGCAGGCTTCCTGCGGAGCAGGGAGCCTGATGCGGGGCTCGATCCCAGGACACTGGGATCATGACCTGAGCCGAAGGCATACTCTTAACGACTGAGCCACCCAGGCGCCCCCTCAATAAAATCTTTAAAAAAAATTAAAGTGGTGGGGACCAAGCTGGAAATGCTCAGTAGGCAGGGGCACCTGGGTGGCTCAGTCGGTTGGGCGTCTGCCTTCAGCTTAGGTCTTGGTCTCAGGGTCCTGGGATCACCGTGGGATCAAGCCCTGGCAGGCAGGCACCCTGCTCAGCAGGAAGTCTGCTTCTCTTTCCCTCCTGCCCCCCCCCTCATGCTGTCACTCTTTCAAAATCTTAAAAAAAAAGTTCAGTAGGCAAATATGGAAAAAATGTAATTTTTAAAAGATGACTGAGTAGGTAGGGGCAACTGGCTGACTCAGTTGATAGAGCACGGGACTCCTGATCTCAAGGTTTGAGTTCCAGCCCCACACTGGGGGTAGAGATTACTTAATAAAGTGGCAAAGATTAAAAAAGACTAAAAAGTAATGAGTTAATAGCACCAAACTGGTGCCAAAAGTGTTACCACTGGGAGTAGTGATGACAGGTATAGGAAAAAAAAAAAAGGCAATCTTTTGACACTGATGTCACCGAGCATAAACTGGTACAACCTTATGGAATATACGATGCATTGTTTTACATGCTTAAATCCTTTGAAATTCTTTTGGAAATGTATTCTACCACACTTCAGGTGGGTGCAAGTAACAGGGAGTCAGTACTGGTATACAGCATGACTAGAAACCTGAACACCCCCCTCCCAGGAACTGGATAATTTGGAAGTCTTACAGCAACGGAAATTTGTACATGTTGCTGGAAAACCACCCTTGAAATAGTTAAAGTATGAATATGCTTTTTTCCCCCAATTTTTACTGTGGTGAAATACACATAAAAGTTACCAACTTAAAAAGATTTATTTACTTGACAGAGCTAGAGAATAGAGAGCACAAGCAGGGGGAACCACGAGGGAGGGAGAAGCAGGCTCTCCACTGAGCAGGGAGCCTGACGCGGGGCTGGACCCCAGGACCCTGGGATCATGACCTGAGCACAAGTCAGCCGCTTAACTGAGCCACCCAGGCAACCCCATCCGAACCATTTTTAAGCACACACTTCAATGGTACCAAATACATTCTGTAATACTGAGCAACCATCACCACCATTTATCTCCATAATTCTTTTCTTCTTGTAAAACTGAAATTCTGTATCCAAACTCCCCATTTACCCCTTTCCCCAGCCCCTAGCAACCACCATGGGTATATGCTTTTAAAATATAGACCACCTGTTTCCACTTATTCTTCAAAAGGCAAACTAAGCACCTGTGTTAGTATTTTAACACCCTAAAAACCTTTACTACTTGTTAACATCTAGTCCCTTAAAATCCTATGGCAGACCACCTAAAATCCTTAATTCTAGTGTCAACCCGGTTTTAGCTTTTTGTATACAGTGGCAAAGAGGTATAGCTGTCAGCTGTGATGTTCATTCAGATGGTTACCTTTCACTTCCCTACATCTTTTTGTACCATCTTGTTTCTATGGAAACCAAACTTCTTTTTTGCTTTAAAGTATTTTATTGGAATCTTTTGATAAAAACAGTATTTATGTTAAATAAGTCTAATTGGTCTAAAAATACTTAAGCATCTCAAAATTTCTGGGCAGTTTCTTTCCTCCAGTAAGTTGACAGCTGCTCACACAGGTTAATGCAGGAAAGCTAGATGGAAGCTCCTGGGATCTGCCCAACACCAGACAGGAGATATCCTCTGCGTTAACAAAACCCTGAAATTTCATAAAAAGAACATGTATTAGAACCATGCACGCAACTGGAATTAAAACATGAACCTGGGCGGGTAGGGAAGACTTGAGTAAATCAGTGATTTTCAAAGATCCTCAGAGAAATGCTCACGGTCCAAAAAGGTGATCATTACCACTTGGGGGCTGCGAGAGAAAAGGGCACTCACCATAGTAGCCAGGGAGAAAGGACGCAGCTCTTCACTTCTCATCACAGCCTGTAGGTTCAAGTGGCACGAGCCATTACCTAGGCATCACAGACATCTCTCCACAGCATTTCTCCCAGAGGGCGAATTCCAAACTTCAGCCCTTCAGCTACCAGATCGGTGCCTCATCTGAAAGGGCACCACCCTAGCTAGGCTTCCAGAATAATCATGCTAGAAAGATGAAAACAGGACAACCAATGAGAAGGACAAGCAAAGTTAAGCCCCCCTCCCCACAATGGCCCCTTCTGAGACTCAAGTATCCAGTTCTCCAAATGAGTCAGAATTTAATTTTTGACATCAAGACCAGCATCAGAGACTCTAGTCTGAGAAATCATCATTCCCAATTTAAGAGACCTGGATCAGGGGAGGCCATTCTGTGAAGGGATGTAATACACTGAAAGGCAACTGACCCAGTATAAGGATGTCGCAAATGAAGAGATGGAAGTGGAAGAGAGTAAAGTCGGGGGAAAAAAATCCCCTCAGAACTGCAAAAAAATACCTCCACAGGGAAGCCCAGCATGTAGGGGTGTACAGAAGTAGGTTTAACCAGGCTTGGACAAAAACATGGGGAGTTAGAAAGGATTTTTTCATAGTCACAAAAGAAATGTAAACCAAAAAGCAGTCCTTGGACAATCACCAGGTAATATACTTGCATTGCTTCGCGTGTTCCTTAGAAAACAGACTCCATACTGGCCCCTTGAGAGAGCGAGCTTTAAGGACAAGATGGTGAGAAGTACTGAGAACCATCTCACACCTAATACTCACCTTTATCCAACAATAACACACCTGCAGACTCTTAAGACACCTAAGGGATAAATCAAACACAGGGATTCGTGGCTAGTAAAGGTTCTCGGCCATCAAGTTCTCCCCAGCCCAGATATCAGGAAACCCCAGCCCGGGGGAGGGAGATGTTCAGCGCGCTGCGGTGATGGCGTCAGCGAGACACTCAGAGTCACCTGGGTTCATCATTACCCCCGTCTTCCCCCCAGGACCACCGCCAGCCACTCCATCTCGCACAATCCACTCACCCTCGGGGCGCTGCGGACCAGCCTGCGAGGACCAGGGGCCTGGGAAGAAACAGGGAGTCAGCAGATGCCGGGGCGACTCCAGCCGAGTTCCCCCTGCCCTGGGCTGAGTCAGTTCCAAACAGTGGCGTCATGGACGCATCAGAAACTCTAGTCTGTAATGGTAATTCATCCTGCTCAGCCCGAGATTGCGGCCCCCTCACCCGGCAAGACCCCGAGATACCTACACGCAGGAAGCCGTGCAAAGACAGCGCAGGACGCCGGGGCCTCCCCCTAGCGTAGGGGAGCCGCAGGAGCCCCCACGGGCACTGCAGCATTCCCGCCGGCTCAGGAGACCAGACCAGCGCACAAAGAGAGCTATAACGGCGGGGCCCCGGCTATTTATAGCGGCGTGGGTTTGGGGGCCTGACGGGCATGGCTGTCTTCGTCGATGCCGGGCTCGGCCCACGGCCTCTTCCCCTTCGTTCGTCCAAACAAGAATAAACCAAGTGAAAGAGAGGCCAGGGGTGAATGTTTCAAACTCTTCCGGGCAACTTTCGGGCATATTTTGTTAATTTTGAAAAACAAAAGACAGATGACGGTCTCTCGACTGGCCGGGCCGGGCGCATGCGCAGCTGAGCTGTCTTCTTTAGTGGCCTCCCCAGGGCAGGCCAGTCCCCCCTCTGGAGATCTATGGACCTCTCTCTCGTCCCCACCGGTGCCCGCTTGGGGTCCAGGTCCCTCCGGAGGCTGTCACCCGCTTCGTCTAGCCAGCGAAATTTGAATTCGCAACCCATTCCAGCCTGCAGACCTGTCAGGCACATCAACCTTAATGCTGTTTTTTTTTTTTTTTTTTTGACAGCTTTAAGATATAAATGACATACAATAAACAATAAAAAAAACACCATTTGAGGGTGCCTGGGTGGCTCAGTCGGTTAAGGGTCTGCCTTCGGCTCAGGTCGTGATCCCAGGGTCCTGGGGTCGAGTCCCGCATCTGACTCCCTGCTCTGCGGGGAGCCTGCTTCTCCCTCCGCCTGCCTCTCTCGCTCTCTCTCAATCTGTGCCTCATTAATAAATAAATAAAATCTTTATTAAAACATAAACACACCATTTGAAAAAATGCACCATTTGATAACTTTATTTATTTATTTTTTCCAAGTATTTTTATTTATTTTTGTGAGAGAGAGCGCGCAAGCCGCGCGCAGGGAGCAGCGGGGGAGGGGCAGAGGGAGAAGCAGGCTCTCCAGTGAGCAGGGAGCCCAACGCGGGGCTCGATCCCAGGTACTTAAAAAAAGCATTCTAACCTCTTTTAAGCGTAAAGTTCAGTAGTGTTGACTGTATTCACATTGCTGTGCAACCGATCTGCACAACTTTCTTATCTTACATTACTGAAACCATTAAAGTACTCCATTAAGCTAAACTACTCCCATTAAACGACACCCTTTTTCCTGTTTCATGTCCTCTTTATGAGCCGTGCATGGCCTGGGAGTTGGCCAGAAACAGTGACCTGTGTTCAGTACACTCTGAATAGCACCCCTATATCTCAGGGGGGTTGGAAGCAAAACAAATTAGGGTGGTGTGGCAACATCCAGGCCCTGCTCTCCCTTTGCTAGTTTTTGCTCCCCCAGAAATCTGGTCATTTGCTCTTGGCCACTTAATCCATCAACTCATAAATTATCCCAAATCCCACCTTCCTGGACCCTTCTCTACCTGCTCATTTATAAATGCATTTAATGTTTGGTGATGTATGCTGGCATCTTCATCTTTTGTGAGAAAGCCACTTACGTGAAGGGATGAGTTGGGGGTTCCAGATCATAGGAAATCAGTCTTTTTTTTTTTCCTTAGTAATCTCTACACCCAACATGGGGCTCGAACTCACGACCCCGAGATCAAGAGTCGCATGCTCTATTAACTGAACCAGCCAGGTGCCCCCAAAATCAGTTTTAAGTTACATAATTTAGGCACAGTGAACACAGATTAAAATTTGGAAGAAGGCCATTGTGGGTGTAGGAAATATATCCTTTTACTTCTGCAATCATCTTTCATCTGACCTCCCTTGCCCCACGATTTCAGACTTCCAACAAAAAATCTCTCCCGGGGCGCCTGAGTGGCTCAGTCGTTAAGCGCCTGCCTTCAGCTCGGGTCATGATCCCAGGGTCCTGGGATCGAGCCCCACATCAGGCTCCCTGCTCCGCGGGAAGCCTGCTTCTCCCTCTCCCACTCCCCCTGCTTGTGTTCCCTCTCTCGCTGTGTCTCTCTCTGTCAAATAAATAAAAATCTTAAAAAAAAAAAAAAAAAATCTCTCCCAAGGTGTGCCTGGCTGGCTCAGTTGGTACAGCATGCAACTCTTGATCTTGGGGTACTGAGTCTGAGCCCCAAGTTGTATGTAGAGTTTAAGAACAAAAATAAATAAAAATAAAGAATAAAAACAAAAAATCTCTTCCAAGAGTCCTATAGTATTCACTTGTTCATTTGATACATTTCTCAGCTCCCAGGGGCTGAATCCCATCCATAGTTGATGTTGCAAAGTAACTTTGCTTTAAGTTCCAAGATGTGTGTATATGCAGGGAGCCTATGAATTCTCATATTCTTTTTTAAATTTTTTTTTTTAACATTTAGAGGGTACCCCCCCAAACATTTGGTGGTGCTTTTTGTTTGTTTTTAACTCTCTACACCCAACATGGGGCTCAAACTCAGGACCCTGAGATCAAGAGTTGCATACTCTTCAGGTGCCCCTGAATTCTCATATTCTGATGTTGCTCCCTAAAGAACCACTTCTCAGCCTCAGGGATTCTCTTTTTTGACCCACTAAGCTGTCCGGGGAGATTTCGCTAACCTCTATCACTGCTGCTGCATTAATCAACACTCCTAGGTCTTTCAAGCCTTCAGGTTCCCATTCACAGCAGAAAGCCCCTTCCCACTAACTGCTGCTCCTCCAGGCACTGACAGCTTTCTCCCTCTCCCATGCCCCCTGTCCTCTAAAAACGTAATCAGGAGCAGCTTCTGATGCAATCAGTTTTCTCAATGCTGCCTGCACATTGGAAACACTCCGGCAGCTTGAATTCTCTACAGTGCCTTAGCCCACTCCCAAAGATTCTGACTCCTAGTGGAGGCCTGGCAGTGGGTACTTTTTTAGCCTCCCCCAATGATTTTAATACACCACCAGGTTGGAGAAACATGTCTCCAATAGTGTGCAGCTATTTATTCCCTCTACTACCTGGCAGGGTGGGGGAGGGGGAAGGTAAGAAAGCCAGCAATTCGGTTGCTGCAGCAGTTAAAGTGCACTTACTGGGGTGCCTGGGTGGCTCAGTTGGTTAAGCAGCTGCCTTTGGCTCAGGTCATGATCCCAGGGTCCTGGGATCGAGCCCCGCATCGGGCTCCCTGCTCAGCAGAGAGCCTGCTTCTCCCTTTCCCTCTGCCTGCCACTCTGCCTACTTGTGCTCTCTCTCTGTCAAATAAACAAATAAAAAATACCTTTTTTTTTTTTAAAGTGCACTTACTATAGCCTATGGTAGGAGGCTGTAGTATTATATAGTTCACTTATTTTGTGAGTAAAACAGGCCTTGAATTGGTCCAGGAACCAAAAGATCTTACTATATTCCTTTTCCTTTACAAGCTTTCAAGGAGGGCTTCCTCTACTTTGTCATTCCTAAAATACTGGATTTTTCCTAGAGGGTGAAGATTTATTGAAACACAGAACTTGAACTTAGTTTTTATTTTGGAGTAGTTCTTTCCAGCCTCAGTTCTGGGGAGGCAGGAGGTTGGGATTCTCTCAGGCTAAGGAAAATGTTAAGGACCTTTAATCTAACTGCTAGGGCAGGAAGAACCCCCCCAGAAGGGCTTGTATGGAGGAAAGCCCATTTCCTTGATCTTCCCAGCTCTATGCTCTACTCCTTTCAGCTCTTCCTTCATAATTAAATTTGATGTTACTTTAAGTTCCTATGGTTTTGAGACTGTGCCTAAAAGGTAAAGGAGGTTACTGAGGTTACCCCATTAGAACTGGGGTAAAACCGGGCGCCTGGGTGGCTCAGTCGTTAAGCATCTGCCTTCGGCTCAGGTCATGATCCCAGGGTCCTGGGATCGAGTTCCACATCGGGCTCCCTGCTCGGCGGGAGGCCTGCTTCTCCCTCTCCCATTCCCCCTGCTTGTGTTCCTGCTCTCGCTATCTCTCTCTGTCAAATAAATAAATAAAATCTTTAAAAAAAAAAAAAAAAAACTGGGGTAAAACCGTCACTCAGAACCAGACAGGAACCCAATGTCAACAGTGTTCAGGCAGTGTGGAAAAAAACAGTATTTGTTGCTGATTCTGCCCTGGATGTAGTTGAAGTGACCACTTCCACATGTTAATCTATGAAAAAAAAAAAAAAACTTAAAATACCTAATTAGAAGGAGGGGAGATGAGAATTACTTAAGATTACTGGGGTGAAGCAAAGATACAAATGTAGGGATCCGAAGGGGTACGTGCACCCTGATGTTTATAGCAGCAATGTCCACAATAGCCAAACTGTGGAAAGAGCCAAGATGTCCATCGACAGATGAATGGATAAAGAAGATGTGGTATATATATACAATGGAATATTATGCAGCCATCAAAAGGAATGAAATCTTGCCATTTGCAACGACGTGGATAGAACTGGAGAGTGCTATGCTGAGCGAAATAAGTCAATCAGAGAAAGACATGTATCATATGACCTCACTGATATGAGGAATTTTTTTTTTTTTAAGATTTTATTTATTTATTTGACAGAGAGAGACACAGCGAGAGAGGGAACACAAGCAGGGGAAGCGGGAGAGGGAGAAGCAGGCTTCCCACTGAGCAGGGAGCCCGACGTGGGGCTCAATCCCAGGACCCTGGGATCATGACCTGAGCCGAAGGCAGACGCTTAACGACTGAGCCACCCAGGCGCCCCTGATATGAGGAATTCTTAATCTCAGGAAACAAACTGAGGGTTGCTGGAGTGGTGGGGGGTGGGAGGGATGGGTTGGCTGGGTGATAGACATTGGGGAGGGTATGTGCTATGGTGGGTGCTGTGAATTGTGCAAGACTGTTGAATCACAGATCTGTACCTCTGAAATAAATAATATATGTTAAAAAAAAAAAAAAGATAGCAGGCGGGGAAGAATGAAGGGGAGTAAATCGGAGGGGGAGATGAACCATGAGAGACGAAGGACTCTGAGAAACAAACTGAGGGTTCTAGAGTGGAGGGGGGTGGGAGGATGGGTTAGCCTGGTGATGGGTATTAAAGAGGGCATGTTCTGCATGGAGCACTGGGTGTTATACGCAAATAATGAGTCATGGAATACTACATCAAAAACTAATGATGTAATGTACGGTGATTAACATAATATAATAATAAAAAAAAAGATTACTGGGGTGAAGCAAAGAACCTGCTTCATTGTCATGCCCCCCAAACCTCAGACTCTCCCTCCTCCATGCCCCTGCTTGGATAACTGTAGCCAGGGTGACCATGGCTGAAGATGTTGCTTGTCTATGCCACATTTCTGCTCAAAATGATATAGAACTTTAAAAGTGAGGTCATTCAGACAAATTGCTTTGAAGTGAGACAACCAAAACTAAGGCTAAGTAATTTGCACTTGGTCACCCAGCTGGGATTTACAGAGCTACACTGTGACTCTGCATTTCCTTTTTTGCTGCTTTACACACCCCCAATATCATTCATAACTTAAAGAGTAGAAGACCCAAAGCTCAGAAGGGACAAATTAATGGCTCTGCACACATTAAGAGCGAGAGAATAAGGAACCATGAACCTCTCTCAATGCTGCCTTTGAACCCACAATAACTTCTCCCCCAATTTTTTGCAGCTCCCCCCTTCCTACTTTTACCCTAAAAAAAAAAGGTGCACCCGGGGTGCCTGGGTGGCTCAGTCGTTAAGCGTCTGCCTTCAGCTCAGGTCATGATCCCAGGGTCCTGGGATCGAGACCCGCATCAGGCTCCCTGCTCCGCGGGAAGCCTGCTTCTCCCCCTCCCACTCCCCTTGCTTGTGTTTCCTCTCTTGCTGTGTCTCCCTCTGTCAGATAAATCAGTAAAATCTTTAAAGAAAAAAAAAGGTGCATCAACAAAAATGGGCACCTGGAATTTTGTTTTCTAGCACAGATGTCATTTATAAACTACAGTTAAGTCCCAACATAAACAGCCAGGTCATGGCTCCTCACAGTGCACGTCTCTTCAGAAGTACGGTCCCTTTCACCGGTCTATGGAATTCAGACATTCCAAGAGTCCAGTACCCCCCTCAAATAAAAACAGACTAATTTTTAACATTTTATTTTTCATCATGAAGTATACAAATTATAAAAAACCAAACCAACCAACCAAAAACGACATTCCATTACTTCCGGGGTTTACATAGCAAAATTGGACAGAGGGTGGCAGTGTTTACTCATTTTACAGGGGGGGGGGGCGGAAAGACAGTACCAATTACTTTAAATGCAAAAATTCTAATGAACAAACTGGTATACCACAAAGAAATTTAAGACAAATACTATCAGGTTACAACCTAACTTTAGAATGAACTGAAATAGTAGAAAACTGAAGGTAGGAAAAAAACCCAGTGCAATAGCAAGGTTCTCAGGTCACTTCGACTTGAAAAGAAACATGGAAAAAAAAAAAAAAAGAAAAGAAAAGAAACATGGAGCAACGAAGGTAAGGACCCTAATCCACCTCCTCAATGGTGGGGCCGGACCCAGAGCCCCCTTTGGGGGCCTGAGCCCCAAAGCCTCCGGCCCCGGGGCCACCCGCCCCCTGGTACAGTCCGGTGATGATGGGGTTACACACCTGCTCCAGCTCCTTCCTCTTGTGCTCAAACTCATCCTTCTCGGCCAAGGTGTTGGCGTCCAGCCAGGAAATCACCTCCTGGCACTTGTCCAGCACCTTCTTCTTGTCGGCCTCGCTGATCTTCCCCTTGAGTCCCTCATCCTCCACGGCACTCTTCATGTTGAAGGCGTAGGACTCCAGGGCGTTCTTGGCAGACACCCTCTCGCGCTGCACCTCGTCCTCGGCTTTGTACTTCTCAGCCTCCTGCACCATGCGCTCGATCTCCTCCTTGCTCAGGCGGCCCTTGTCGTTGGTGATGGTGATCTTGTTGGCCTTGCCCGTGCTCTTGTCCGTGGCCGTGACGTTCAGGATGCCGTTGGCGTCGATGTCGAAGGTCACCTCGATCTGGGGCACTCCCCGGGGGGCCGGGGGGATGCCGCTCAGCTCGAAGCGCCCCAGCAGGTTGTTGTCCCGCGTCATGGCCCTCTCGCCCTCGTACACCTGGATCAGCACGCCAGGCTGGTTGTCCGAGTAGGTGGTGAAGATCTGCGTCTGCTTGGTGGGGATGGTGGAGTTGCGCTTGATCAGGGCGGTCATCACGCCCCCGGCCGTCTCCAGCCCCAGTGACAGCGGAGCCACGTCCAGCAGCAGCAGGTCCTGCACGTTCTCAGACTTGTCCCCCATCAGGATGGCTGCCTGCACCGCCGCCCCGTAGGCCACGGCCTCGTCGGGATTGATGCTCTTGTTGAGGTCGCGCCCATTGAAGAAGTCTTGCAGCAGCTTCTGCACCTTGGGGATGCGGGTGGAGCCCCCCACCAGGACCAGGTCGTGGATCTGGGCCTTGTCCAGCTTGGCGTCGCGCAGCGCCTTCTCCACGGGCTCCAGGGTGCTCCGGAACAGGTCGGAGCACAGCTCCTCGAACCGCGCCCGGGTGATGGACGTGTAGAAGTCGATGCCCTCGAACAGGGAGTCGATCTCCAGGCTGGCCTGGGTGCTGGACGACAGGGTCCTTTTGGCCCTCTCGCAGGCGGTGCGCAGCCGCCTCACGGCCCGCTTGTTCTGGCTGATGTCCTTCTTGTGCTTCCTCTTGAACTCCTCCACGAAGTGGTTCACCAGCCTGTTGTCAAAGTCCTCCCCTCCCAGGTGGGTGTCCCCGGCCGTGGCCTTCACCTCGAAGATGCCGTCGTCGATCGTCAGGATGGACACGTCGAAGGTGCCGCCGCCCAGGTCAAAGATGAGCACGTTGCGCTCTCCCTTGCCGGTCCTGTCCAGGCCGTAGGCGATGGCGGCGGCCGTGGGCTCGTTGATGATCCTCAGCACGTTCAGGCCCGCGATCACCCCCGCGTCCTTGGTGGCCTGGCGCTGCGAGTCGTTGAAGTAGGCCGGCACGGTGATCACCGCGTTGGTCACCGGGTAGCCCAGGTACGCCTCGGCGATCTCCTTCATCTTGGTCAGCACCATGGACGAGATCTCCTCGGGGTAGAACGCCTTGGTCTCCCCCTTGTAGCTCACCTGCACCTTGGGCTTATCTCCGTCGTTGATCACCTGGAAAGGCCAGTGCTTCATGTCCGACTGCACCACCGGGTCGCCGAACTTGCGGCCGATCAGCCGCTTCGCGTCGAACACGGTGTTCTGCGGGTTCAGCGCCACCTGGTTCTTGGCCGCATCCCCGATGAGCCGCTCGGTGTCCGTGAAGGCCACGTAGCTGGGGGTGGTGCGGTTGCCCTGGTCGTTGGCGATGATCTCCACCTTGCCGTGCTGGAACACCCCCACGCAGGAGTAGGTGGTGCCCAGGTCGATGCCGATGGCCGCGGTTTTCGCCATGCCGCTGTCCTGCTCCCTTGCCCCGCGCTCAGGTTCAGGCTTTGTGAAAGGCGGTCGGGATCCGCGACGAGGAGCTCGGTCTTTTCTGAAGCTGCGAACTCGAGAAC
Source organism: Halichoerus grypus (assembly GCF_964656455.1). Taxonomy (NCBI): domain Eukaryota; kingdom Metazoa; phylum Chordata; class Mammalia; order Carnivora; family Phocidae; genus Halichoerus; species Halichoerus grypus. Next base: position 116,625,816 of record NC_135720.1, read on the forward strand.
GTGCGGGATCCGGACGCGGTGGGTCTGCGAAAGTTGCGCTGGCGGACGCCACAGGAGCGCCCGCTGTCTTTTCGGCAGGTTTGCTGTTTGTCAGCGGCTGGGCGGCTCTGTGTTTATAACGCTTCGTCCGGCCCCGCCTTTCCCGTCCTCGGCCAATCGCGGAGCCCTGCGGGCCTGCCAGGTCCGGAATATTCCAGGGGTTTCGTCTCGCGTCCTGCCTCCAGGCTTTCTGGGACCAATCGGCGTCCAGGGTGCCGCCCCTCCCAGAACTCTCCAGACTCTTCTGGGATTCTTGGGAAGGGACCCGAGTCCTAAGGGGAGGGAGGAAAACAGCTGGGATCGGTGATTGTTGATTCCGCCCACCCAGTCTCCTACCCGCTGGCGATGCTGTTCCCTGGTGTTGAAATTGACCAGAAGGACTAGCAAGAGGCTGGTAATTGTAGGGCGGTGAGAGGCTTTGGGGTTCAAACTAGTTTGATGGTTTAAGATAGGATGAAGGGCTACACGACTCCCGGGGATACCCCAAATACAGAAAGTTCCCGAGTTTCTCGAAATGGGTGGGGTATCTGTGGGTCAAAGAGACTCTGATTGGACTGTGGTGCTGACGGACGGGGCCGCGTTTAGGCCCGCTAGTGGATCGGTACAAAGGCCTGGGCTGCCTGAGGATTATTGCCTTGGCTATCCGCGGCGTTTTTCCCACCTTCGATTAAAAAGCGGAAAAGAGAAGGATTATCTAATGCAGTATAGTTTTGACATTTGGGGGATTTGACATTTTGGGGATGGGGAATTTGAATTTTTTAGAAGAAAATCAATCAAGTAAACAGGTGGTTCTTAAACTGGAGAACGTCCCCATCGCCCCGGAAGGAACAAGCTGGGTCAAGGGCGGGGGGAGGGGAAGGGCAGGGCTGGATCTGCTGAACCCATTTGCCTCCGGCTGGGCTCAGGCGAGAGGAAGAAAAAAACTTTCCATAGGACTTCAGCTGTCTTTAAGGCCTTTGGGGCTTTTCTGTTTCCCTGTTCTTCCCAGCCTGTGGGTCTGGGCCACCCCTTTCCCTCTTTTCCGCCTGTTAATTACTGGTTCATACTCAGAACGCAGAATTCGGTCTTCTGCCGAATTCTTTCGCCCTTAGGCTTTCCATCCTTTTTAAATGAAATGCAGAGGATTTCGCCCTTAGGCTTTCCATCCTTTTTAAATGAAATGTAGAGGATGGGGAGCCGGCGAGGGAAGGGTGGGGATGTTCTGTCCTCCTTAACAGCATCATAAACCACAGCTGGTTGCAGGTGGTCCCTTTTAAACAAACTGGTCGGGAATCCTGATACTGGAAGGTGGGAGGAGTTGGTCGGACGCAGGTTCTACTTCCAGCTTCTTTTTTAAAACTTATTTGTCATGCATTTAATTCACCCACTTAGTTTTTTATCCTAGATTCCAACTTCCTGCACGTTATCCTCCCTCCTGCTTTGAAGACAAACACATTTGATCATTCATTCCGCCCCCCCCCCCTTTTAAATCCTTTGCAGGCACGGAGAACCATTTGTTGGCTGCCTGATATGAAAATCTAAGGGACATTAAAGTAACAGCGCCGGGTTCACAACCCACCAAAAATAGACTCATTGCTGTATACACATAGTTGAGCACAGTAAACACAGTGGGAGAAGGCAGTTTTTTGTATGTTTTTATATGAGAAGGCAGTTTTTGATGAAGGGAAGGAATCTAGCTTTTGAACATTTTGCTCAGTCGGAATTGCCTTTACAATCGTGTGTGTGTGCAGGCAAGCGATAACTTTTTTTTTTTTTTTTAACATTCAGATGTGGCTCCCTAATGAGTCACCTCCTAATCTAGTCAAACTGGTCAAACTTAAGGAATTTTCCATTTCTTTATGCAATCTCTGGCGACTCCCCAAGCTTCCGTTTTAGCTGCCCAATGTGTCAACACTTCTAGGGACCCTTAACCTCACCTCCTCCTCCCTCTGGAAGCTTCCTTGCCATTAGCTGCTACTAGAGGCAGTTCTGGATTTACTCGTTCCTTCTCTCCAGATCTGCAATTTAGAATACTTTATTGGCTGGACGCAAAGGGCATCACTGTACCCACTGCCTGGCAGGTAGACATGGTGACAGGACCTCAAATCTTGCTCCTGTTGGTGTAGCAGAAAAAGATCCACTAGAAATAGTTTTCCATGAATCATCAGCTACACCCTATAGCTGATCTACCTTTTGAGTTAAATCTCTGTGTGGACTGGTCTGGAAACCCAAACATCTATATTACTTTCCCATTTCCTGACAAGGAGAGGGTCTCCTGAATTTTGCCTTTTACACTGGATGCCTCCCAAGGCAAAAACCCAGTCACGGGTTTAATTGGTGTCTAAGGTGACTGTAAGAACCCCAAGAGATTTTCCAGAATTTTATTTTGGCTAATTTTGCAATGAGGTTTTTATCAGATTTGGCATTTTAAAGGATCAAGTCTCAGGTTCCCCAAACTGGTGGGGCTGTCAGGTACTTAAAGGGTGGGGAACAAAAGAGAGAGAGCCAAGAACTCTGCGGTGCAGGAAGTATGGAGGAAGTGAGCCTTCATCACCCTGAAGCTGTTGTTGTTTTTTTTCTTCTTCTTCTCTCCTTTTCCCTGCAGTTTCTCAAACAGTAGTCTTCTCCTCAATTCTTTTAGTTTTAAAAGATGGTACAATTCTAAGGTTAGTTAGAAAAAAGCTAAAGAGATAACTGATACGAAATCTAGAGCCAGGCATTTTTAACAAGTCAGTGGCAAAGGCTGCAGTGACTGGGGAGCGCTGCAGATTTCCAGAAGCTTGGGAAAACCTGGGGAAGGGAAAACCTGTGTTTGCATCTGACTCTACTTCCTTGTAAAGGCTGTTTTTCTTCTTCCTCCTTGTCCTCCTTCTTCTTCACCATGCAGTACTTGTAAGTTAACTAACACAAGTCTCTGTATCTCTAAAATAGAATTAACAATATCCATCTTATAGGATGGTAGCATCAGAAATTAATAGGATAATGCTGCTCAGGCCTTAGTTCTGTGACTGGGACAGAGTAGTGCTCAAAAGTTTGCTCCCTTTCTCCTGTCTTTGTTGGGAGCCTACACTCTAGGGTCTGACCTCTCAATCTTTCTTCTTGAGGTGCTTACAAGGTTGGGGACTACTGCCAGGACAATGGCATTACTTTCAATTTACTGGAGAAACTATTAAGATTTTTAGGCAGAGGCCATTCAGCCAAGCCTTTTCGTTTTCAAAGACGAACACAAAAGATCAGAGGCTCAGTGGCTTAGTCAGGTCACTCTGAGAGGTAATTACAGAACTGGTGATTGAGCCTACGTGTCCTCATACTCCCTATTTTGGACTCCTCTCAATGCTGGCATATGCATCCTATCCTTTCATTCTCGAAAGAGAGGAAAACAAATGGCCACAGAAGGGAGTGAAGTGAATGTCAGGGCTCTGTGCGCATTAGGGGCATCACGGGGTTATGTGACCAGCCGGGCCTCCCCTCCTGGCTGCCACTTCTGACTCATGATCATCCCCCGCCCGCTCCTACCTTTCCCACCCTTCCAGGTCTCCCAGCCCCGCCTCCCCTTCCCTTCATAACAGACTGTTAGGTCGGAAAGGGGAAAGCGGGGTGTGTGGGGGGGAGCCCTGTAACTATGGCTAGGTTGGACAAAGTTCACAGAATCTTCTGGAAATTAAATATAGAGCCATGACTAAGCTTGATGTTTTAGGGCGGGGCTGGGGTTTTGGGGGGGTTGGGAACCTCGGACGGGGCAGTTTGTTGAAGAGTGTTCTTACGAGTCAGTCCCCGCCCCCGAACTCAGAAACCTCCAGAAAGTTCCTGACAGCGGTTAAAAGGGGCACCGAGCGGCGGGCGGCGGGTACGGGCGGGGCGGGATACGGGCGGGGGCGGGGGCGGGGGCGGGGGCGGGGCGGGGCGGGGCGGGGGCGGGCCGCAGAGCGCGGAGGCAGCCGCTGGGACCTAGCGGCGGGGCTGGCCGCAGGACTGCCTGGCCGGTACCGGGGTTTTGTGATTGTTTTTTCAAGACGGGATGAAAAAAGAAAAAAGGCGAGATTTTCACAGTTTCTCTCACACTAGGTAATTTATGCGACGAAAGCATGGGAAAGTTTTGTAGCTCCTATAACTAAGCCGGAGGAATCGGGTGGCCGGACGCCAGAAGAGGAGGCCCCCAGAGCCCGAGGCGAGCGCGCACCGGGCCCGGCGGGCACGCGCGGCGGGTGGGTCCCTGCTGGCCTCGCTCTGCCGCCGCCTCACCGCCGGCTGTCGCTCCTCGTCCCCGTGCGGACGTTGGGAGCTGTAAAAAAGGTCAAAGGCCCTGGGAAGTGATTCTCGTCTTCTGGACTCCGTCTTCCCCCCGCCCCAGTGCTCCCCGGTTGTACCCTGTCTTTCGATCCTTGACGGGGCGCGACAAGGACCGGCGGGGCGCGGAGGGGCGGGGCGGGTTCACCCCGGCCTCCGGAATTTGCTCCGCGGCCCGAGCCCTTAGACTTTCTGGGAGCGGTGCTAGGAAAGGGGGCGGGACTGGTGGCGTTGCCCTGTCCCAGTGCAGCGGATTCCCGAGAGGTGACCCAAGGAGACGGATTTAGGGTTTTCAATTAGAGTGAAGGTTGATGACAGTTCCCAATTTTTTATCCCTACCATAAGGATCGCCCCCTCACCTGAAATAACCCCATCTCCTCTTTTATCCGAAAGCCCATGTCCATGCCCACTTCTTTCATATTTATAAAAAGTTTGTTGTTGTTTTGATTACCTTTTTCATTTTTGATGACAATCCTGTTAAACACCAGAAATAACAGTAAGTATATATGTTGCTAATAAAGCAGTATCTTGGATTCAAAAAGCATTTAAAATCAATTGCATTACCATAGCCACTTGCCTTCTGAGGGCTGGCATAGGGAGATAGGTGGGACTGGAAAGGAATTAGGGAAGGTATTTGATTTAAAACATTCTTTCCTCACCCAGTTATGTTTCCTCGATGTACCTTCCTACCCCCAAAGTTTCTTCTGTTACCCAAGACATCCTTTCTCCAGGGATGACACTGCATTCTCTTTGCTTTAAATCTACAATTTTGGGATGCCAGGCTGGCTCAGTCGGTTAAGTGTCTGCCTTTGGCTTAGGTCATGATCCCAGTACTCTGGGATCCAGTACCCCATTGGGCTCCTTGCTCAGCTGGGAGCCTGCTGCTCCCCCTGCTTGTGCACTCTCTCTCTCTCTCTCTCTGACAAAATCTTAAAAAAAAAAAAAAAAACCTACAATTTCATCAGCCTGATCTCCTTTGATGTTACAAAGTGATTATTTCAGTCTTCAGTGCAAGGGTATGCCAGCTATAAGTTCTTATATTGATTTCTTAATAAAGCACCCACTCAATAACGACTAACCGGGCCATAGGAACTTATTTTCACCAGGGTTATTTCTGGAGATTTCCCTAAACTCTCTGATCAAAGGTGTTTGGTAGGTCCTTCCCAATCTCTACCCTTTTCCATCCACCCTCCCTGTCCCCTGCCACCTCTCTCCTAAGTAGTGGTAGTGGCTGCTGGCTTGAAGTCACTGTTATTTGCAAATGACAGTCACAAAATGTTCCTGCAGCTCTGAAGAGGAGGTCCTGTAGCAAATGCGTATCCTCATGAAGACTGATTTACATTGTAGCTAGAGTCCACAGCCCTACAGTTCAACTGTCTTGAAGGTTAAAAGTGCCTTTATAAGCATCTCTTAGTTTTCCATTTCCATATTCCAGGACAAAGTCCACATGTATGTGCCATTCCCAGAATACTGATTTTCTTCAGAGGCTACTATTTACTAAAAGGTTTGGTGGGCTCTGAAGAACACATAAACTCAGAAAATGCTTTTATGGAATGTTGAGTGAGACCATTTTTTAAAAATTGTTTCTGTTGTTGAAGTGAAATTCACATAACATAAAAACCATCTTAAAGTGCACAATTCAGGGGCACCTGGCTGGCTCAGTCTGAAGAGCATGCCACTTGGTCTCAGGGTCACAAGTTCGAGCCCCATGTTGGGTGTAGAGATTACTTTACAAAAAATAAAAAATTAAAAACTAACGAAGTGGACAATTCAGTGGTACCAAGTATACCCACAATGATCTGCAACCACCATCTTGATATATCTTGTTCCAAAACAATTTTGTAACCTCCAGATGCAACTGATTTTTAAAGGGGTTCACTCCCCAAGCCTTGAGGATTGCAGCAGGGCCTTTTCCAACGAGGTGGTGAAGGGGATTATTTCTAGGGAAGGTAGTGCACAGGAAGGAAACCTGTAGTAGGCCTCCCCTCTTCTAAGTTTCCCCATCTTCTAGGTTAACAAATACTAAGCCTTTGTTATCAATCCTAGTGTTTATCTGATGTTATTGTTTGGGATCCCATAAAGTAAAGGCAAAGGGGTAATGATTGTGAAACCCAAGTTAGAACCAACCCAGAACCAGGCATAGTAAAAAAAAAAAAAAAAAAAAAAGTACCGTGAACCTGGGACAGCCTGGCAAAAACTGATGAAACCAGAGTTGGAATCCAGGTTTAACATCTTTGCCAAACTGGAAAATTTTTTAACCACTTAAGTGATTTTAGTTAAGCCAGTAACTTTTAAGTCCTCCCATGTGTTCACTTGTGCAAGTTAGACACTACGTAAACTCAGTGTCGTGGAATGAGGATTCATAAACATAAAGGGCCCTAAAACAGTGCCTGGTACATAAGAGTGCTGAAATATTAGGTCCTTCTGCTGGGGCACCAAACTCAATGACAGTTCCTTGCAGATACTCACTGGGTACTTTTTTTTTTTTAAGATTTTATTTATTTATTTGACAGAGAGACAGCGAGAGAGGGAACATAAGCAGGGGGAGTGGGAGAGGGAGAAGTGGGCTCCTTGGAGAGAGGGAACACAAGCAGAGGGAGTGGGAGAGGGAGAAGCAGGCTCCCCGCTGAGCAGGGAGCCCGATGTGGGGCTCGATCCCAGGACCCTGGGATCATGACCTGAACCAAAGGCATACGCTTAACAACTGAGCCACCCAGGCGTCCCTACTCACTGGGTATTTAAAACGTAAATAACCATTGGCAGAAATGTGACACTTCTATCTCAGTAACCTCTCAGAAATGAGAACTATAGACAGGCATCAGGCCAGACTTTCATTTTAACAAATGAGAAAGAGAGGTCAGCGTGACTAATGCCTAACTGGGCAAGCCAGTGCCAATTTAGGACTCACCTGTTCTTTCATGCTGAAACCAGATTACATAGCATGACTGACGTATCAGGCGAACTTACGGGAATGGGCAGCCAGGACCTTCCCACCTAACTGCCTCTCCCTTCTGTCTTTTGTCAGCTTCTCCAGGAACACCACCCCATTCCCCTTTTCCAGGCCACCCTTACACAGGGTCAACCCCTTCACCAAACTTGAGGCCACTAGGTCAGTAGCCCTTAAATTTTTCTACACCCACAGACCCAACCCACTCAAAATAAGCAGTTTTTTAAAAAAATCTCCCCAAAATGCCATTCGCCTAAAAGAAAGATCACAGTGCAATATATAAACTTAACTTCTCCAGATCCTGGACCATTATCTAAGATACAAATTACCAGTTTTAGACCAAAAAGACAACCTACAAAGACTCTAACCTCAAAATAAAACACAGAAGCAATCAAATTATTCAATTTATTTACTCAGCAGAAAACAGTTAAAACAACATAACAAAAAAAGGCCCGAGTTTGGTGTGGATATTACAAAAAAGAAAGGCACAAACGATGGCAGTATAAATTTTTGCTACCTTTAGACTCTAGAAAAAAAGGAACTTCATGAATTCACCAAAAGAGACAGTTGAAATTAAGCAAACAACTGGCAATGTTGAGAGCTGATGAAACACAGACATGGAAGGCAATGCAAGAGTCCTGAATCCCAACAGTCTCCGACACAAACACAAACAATTTCAGGAAGAAGTCTTAATCCACCTCCTCAATGGTGGGGCCAGACCCAGAGCCCCCTTTGGGGGCCTGAGCCCCAAAGCCTCCGGCCCCGGAGCCACCCGCCCCCTGGTACAGTCCGGTGATGATGGGGTTACACACCTGCTCCAGCTCCTTCCTCTTGTGCTCAAACTCATCCTTCTCGGCCAAGGTGTTGGCATCCAGCCAGGAAATCACCTCCTGGCACTTGTCCAGCACCTTCTTCTTGTCGGCCTCGCTGATCTTCCCCTTGAGTCCCTCATCCTCCACGGCACTCTTCATGTTGAAGGCGTAGGACTCCAGGGCATTCTTGGCAGACACCCTCTCGCGCTGCACCTCGTCCTCGGCTTTGTACTTCTCAGCCTCCTGCACCATGCGCTCGATCTCCTCCTTGCTCAGGCGGCCCTTGTCGTTGGTGATGGTGATCTTGTTGGCCTTGCCCGTGCTCTTGTCCGTGGCTGTGACGTTCAGGATGCCGTTGGCGTCGATGTCGAAGGTCACCTCGATCTGGGGCACTCCCCGGGGGGCCGGGGGGATGCCGCTCAGCTCGAAGCGCCCCAGCAGGTTGTTGTCCCGCGTCATGGCCCTCTCGCCCTCGTACACCTGGATCAGCACGCCAGGCTGGTTGTCCGAGTAGGTGGTGAAGATCTGCGTCTGCTTGGTGGGGATGGTGGAGTTGCGCTTGATCAGGGCGGTCATCACGCCCCCGGCCGTCTCCAGCCCCAGTGACAGCGGAGCCACGTCCAGCAGCAGCAGGTCCTGCACGTTCTCAGACTTGTCCCCCATCAGGATGGCTGCCTGCACCGCCGCCCCGTAGGCCACGGCCTCGTCGGGATTGATGCTCTTGTTGAGGTCGCGCCCATTGAAGAAGTCTTGCAGCAGCTTCTGCACCTTGGGGATGCGGGTGGAGCCCCCCACCAGGACCAGGTCGTGGATCTGGGCCTTGTCCAGCTTGGCGTCGCGCAGCGCCTTCTCCACGGGCTCCAGGGTGCTCCGGAACAGGTCGGAGCACAGCTCCTCGAACCGCGCCCGGGTGATGGACGTGTAGAAGTCGATGCCCTCGAACAGGGAGTCGATCTCCAGGCTGGCCTGGGTGCTGGACGACAGGGTCCTCTTGGCCCTCTCGCAGGCGGTGCGCAGCCGCCTCACGGCCCGCTTGTTCTGGCTGATGTCCTTCTTGTGCTTCCTCTTGAACTCCTCCACGAAGTGGTTCACCAGCCTGTTGTCAAAGTCCTCCCCTCCCAGGTGGGTGTCCCCGGCCGTGGCCTTCACTTCGAAGATGCCGTCGTCGATCGTCAGGATGGACACGTCGAAGGTGCCGCCGCCCAGGTCAAAGATGAGCACGTTGCGCTCTCCCTTGCCGGTCCTGTCCAGGCCGTAGGCGATGGCGGCGGCCGTGGGCTCGTTGATGATCCTCAGCACGTTCAGGCCCGCGATCACCCCCGCGTCCTTGGTGGCCTGGCGCTGCGAGTCGTTGAAGTAGGCCGGCACGGTGATCACCGCGTTGGTCACCGGGTAGCCCAGGTACGCCTCGGCGATCTCCTTCATCTTGGTCAGCACCATGGACGAGATCTCCTCGGGGTAGAACGCCTTGGTCTCCCCCTTGTAGCTCACCTGCACCTTGGGCTTATCTCCGTCGTTGATCACCTGGAAAGGCCAGTGCTTCATGTCCGACTGCACCACCGGGTCGCCGAACTTGCGGCCGATCAGCCGCTTCGCGTCGAACACGGTGTTCTGCGGGTTCAGCGCCACCTGGTTCTTGGCCGCATCCCCGATGAGCCGCTCGGTGTCCGTGAAGGCCACGTAGCTGGGGGTGGTGCGGTTGCCCTGGTCGTTGGCGATGATCTCCACCTTGCCGTGCTGGAACACCCCCACGCAGGAGTAGGTGGTGCCCAGGTCGATGCCGATGGCCGCGGTTTTCGCCATGCCGCTGTCCTGCTCCCTTGCCCCGCGCTCAGGTTCAGGCTTTGTGAAAGGCGGTCGGGATCCGCGACGAGGAGTTCGGTCTTTTCTGAAGCTGCGAACTCGAGAACGTGCGGGATCCGGACGCGGTGGGTCTGCGAAAGTTGCGCTGGCGGACGCCACAGGAGCGCCCGCTGTCTTTTCGGCAGGTTTGCTGTTTGTCAGCGGCTCGGCGGCTCTGTGTTTATAACGCTTCGTCCGGCCCCGCCTTTCCCGTCCTCGGCCAATCGCGGAGCCCTGCGGGCCTGCCAGGTCCGGAATATTCCAGGGGTTTCGTCTCGCGTCCTGCCTCCAGGCTTTCTGGGACCAATCGGCGTCCAGGGTGCCGCCCCTCCCAGAACTCTCCAGACTCTTCTGGGGCTTGCTGAGGCTGGCAAGGCTTCGGGGAGGGTGGGGTCGGTGCGAGGAGGTGGGAGGGGCTGGGAGGGGCTGGGAGGGAGGGAGGCAGGGTGGGGGCGGCAGTGTTGACGCTGCTCCCCTAGACGCGTTACAATGGGGGTGCTGCCTCTGACCTCATGGGTTAGTAAGCAATCGGGATGGTAGGACCGGAGTCCGCTCAAAGTTGTAGGGCGGGGCGGGTGGGGGGTGGGGGAACACCGGCTGCGCATTTTGGATGTTGAAGGAGCCCCCACCCTCAGGGGCTCCGCAATCAGAACATTATCAAACTGGATCGAAGGCGGCGGGACAATAGGTGAGCCTGGAGGGCTCTCACTGAAATGGAATGGCAGTAGGCAAAATTAATAGATCCGTGTTTGAGAAAGTGCTGGAACGTTCTATAGTTTTAGTCTAAGGTAATGGGGTATTGACCATCAGGGAAGGGGAATCCTTTGGTAAGAGCCAAGGTGGGTGGGATTTGTCAGTGGGGCTGGAAAGAGGTGGGGGAGCTGATCTGTTAGTGTCTTTAGATAGGAGTTATTCGAGAGACTGGAGAAAGATTGCTTGTTGGCGCTCAGTCTCGTCTGAGAAAGTTTGTGAGGGTTTGATTGGGTTCCAAGCAGCCATTTTCAGACTGGCCCAATATTACTCCCGACAAATCCCTAATTGAGGGTAAGGGAGCTGTGGAAGGTAGCTAAATCGAAGTGTGGAGATTAATGTCTCCTGAGGAGACCAGAATATAAAATAATCTTAGTTCAGCAGGAGGACAGGTACAATCGCAGAATAAACATCACAGATAGTTAGGCCCTGTGAAAATTGAACACAGTATATGCTAACTGCCTCCCATTTGCTTCCAGTTGGCTAAGAATACTTTAGTCCAAAAAGCACTCTCTGTGAAAGAAGGGACTGGAAAAAGATACTTGTACACCGAATTTATGGCAGCATTATTCACAATAGCCATAAGGTAGAAGCAGCCAAGTGTCCAAGGAGGGAATGAATAAATAAGCAAAATGTGTTATATACTTATAATGAATATTATTCAGCTTTAAGAAGTAAAGAAACTGACACATGCTGTAACATAGATGAACTTTGAGGATATCTTTCTATGTGAAATAAGCCAGTCACAAAGAAGAAATTGCTATGTAATTCTATTAATAGTAGTCGAACTGATAGAGACAGAAAGTAGAATAGTAGTTGCCGGAGAGAGGAGGGGAATGGAGAGTGGCTTTAATGGGTATAGAATTTCAGGTTTGCAAGTTAAAAAGTTTTCTGGAGGTTGGTCAACAATATGAATGAACTTACCGCTGAACAGGACACTTAAAAAACAGTTAAGATGGTAAATTTCAAATTATGTGTATTTTACCACAATTGAAAGTAATAAAATAAAAAAGCACTGTGCCAAAACTTTACCTCATTTTTTCTTCTCAGGCCTCGGAAGACCATGGCTGCTGCTAAGGGAATGGCCATCGGCATCGACCTGGGCACCACCTACTCCTGCGTGGGGGTGTTCCAGCACGGCAAGGTGGAGATCATTGCCAACGACCAGGGCAACCGCACCACCCCCAGCTACGTGGCCTTCACGGACACCGAGCGGCTCATTGGGGATGCTGCCAAGAACCAGGTAGCCATGAATCCGCAGAACACTGTCTTTGATGCCAAACGTCTGATTGGCAGGAAGTTTAATGATCCTGTGGTGCAATCAGATATGAAACTTTGGCCTTTTCAAGTAATCAATGAAGGAGGCAAGCCCAAGGTATTGGTGTCATACAAAGGGGAGAAAAAAGCTTTCTATCCTGAGGAAATCTCTTCTATGGTACTGACAAAGATGAAGGAGACTGCTGAGGCTTTTTTGGGCCACCCCATTACCAATGCTGTGATCACTGTACCAGCCTATTTCAATGATTCTCAACGCCAGGCCACCAAGGATGCAGGCGTGATTGCAGGTCTCAATGTGCTAAGAATTATCAATGAACCCACAGCTGCTGCCATTGCGTATGGCTTAGATAAAGCAGGTCAGGGAGAGCGACATGTCTTGATCTTTGATCTAGGTGGAGGCACATTTGATGTGTCCATCCTGACCATAGATGATGGAATTTTTGAGGTGAAGGCCACAGCTGGGGACACCCACCTGGGAGGGGAGGACTTTGACAACAGGCTGGTGAGCCACTTCGTGGAGGAGTTCAAGAGGAAGCACAAGAAGGACATCAGCCAGAACAAGCGGGCCGTGAGGCGGCTGCGCACCGCCTGTGAGAGGGCCAAGAGGACCCTGTCGTCCAGCACCCAGGCCAACTTGGAAATTGATTCACTTTATGAAGGTATTGACTTCTACACGTCCATCACTAGAGCCCGGTTTGAAGAGTTGTGTGCAGACCTGTTTAGAGGCACTCTGGAACCTGTGGAGAAGGCTCTTCGGGATGCCAAGATGGATAAGGCTAAGATCCATGACATTGTGTTAGTGGGGGGCTCCACTCGTATCCCTAAGGTTCAGAGGCTGCTGCAGGACTACTTTAATGGTCGTGATCTCAACAAGAGCATCAACCCTGACGAGGCCGTGGCCTATGGGGCAGCGGTGCAGGCAGCCATCCTGATGGGGGACAAGTCTGAAAAGGTACAGGATCTGCTTTTGTTGGATGTGGCTCCCTTGTCCCTAGGGTTGGAAACGGCTGGGGGCGTCATGACGGTCCTGATCAAGCGCAACTCCACCATCCCCACCAAGCAGACGCAGATCTTCACCACCTATTCAGATAATCAGCCTGGGGTATTGATCCAGGTGTATGAGGGCGAGAGGGCCATGACCCGAGACAACAACCTCCTGGGGCGCTTTGACCTGACTGGAATCCCTCCTGCACCCAGGGGAGTGCCCCAGATCGAGGTGACCTTTGACATCGATGCCAATGGTATTCTCAATGTAACAGCCATGGACAAGAGCACAGGCAAGGCCAATAAGATCACCATCACCAATGACAAGGGCCGCCTGAGCAAGGAGGAGATTGAGCGCATGGTTCTGGATGCTGAGAAGTATAAAGCGGAGGATGAGGTCCAGAGAGAGAAAATCTCTGCAAAAAATGCTTTAGAATCTTATGCTTTTAACATGAAGAGTGCTGTGAGTGATGAAGGCTTGAAGGGCAAGATTAGTGAGTCTGATAAAAAGAAAATACTGGATAAATGTAATGAGGTCCTTTCGTGGCTGGAGGCCAATCAACTGGCTGAGAAAGAGGAGTTTGATCATAAGAGAAAGGAATTGGAGCAGGTGTGTAACCCAATCATCACAAAACTCTACCAGGGAGGATGCACCGGGCCTTCCTGTGGGACGGGGTATACTCCTGGAAGGGCTGCCACAGGCCCCACCATTGAAGAAGTAGATTAATCTTATCTGGAGCTGGAGGGTTCTAGGGTGCCTCTAAGGTGAATTTTGTTGCCCTCATCTTCAAACATTGTTATGATTACTGAATTGACTGTCCTGGACCTAAGTTACCATCCCTTCGGATTCTGACAAAAGAGTCTTGTATACCATCTTTTCACAATCCATGTTTCTGACTCTTAGGAAAACTAGGCCCCTCTGAACCATTTGATGAATTCGAATGTCATTTATTTCCGATCTCCCCAACTTTCTTCCTGTGTGGATGGTTTAATGTCACTCAGTAAATTTGTTCCTAAAACAAATTTCTTCTGGTATCTTTATTGATTTACTATTTTTAAGTTTATTATTTTTTTATTTTTATTTTTTTTTTTTTTTTTTTTTTTTTTTAAAGATTTTATTTATTTATTTGAGAGAGAGAATGAGAGACAGAGAGCATGAGAGGGAGGAGGGTCAGAGGGAGAAGCAGACTCCCCGCCGAGCAGGGAGCCCGATGCGGGACTCGATCCCGGGACTCCAGGATCATGACCTGAGCCGAAGGCAGTCGCTTAACCAACTGAGCCACCCAGGCGCCCATATTTTTTTATTTTTAAAGATTTATTTTAGAGAGAGCATGCACATACGCGTGAGTATATGTGAGAACGCTGAGGGGAGGAACAGAGGAGAGAGAAACCCTAGCAGACTCCACACTGAGCTCAGAGCCTGATGTGGGCTCCATCCCACCACCCTGAGATCATGACCTCAGCCGAAACCAAGAGTCGGATGCCCAAATGACTGAGCCACCCAGGAGCCCCTATTTTTTTAAATTAATTTATTTAAGTCATCTCTACACCCACTGTGGGGCTCAAACTCATGACCCCGAGATGAAGAGTCATGTGCTCTTCTGAGCCAGCCAGGCACCCCTCTTCTGGTATCTTTATAGACTGTGAGCGTACCTTGAAAAGTAAGGTAAAGAAGATTTCATGAAGAGTGTGAGTGTGGTCTGATTGTGAAATCATTGTGAATGATTAAACTGGTAAGGGGAAAGTACTTGAATTATCATGAACTAATTGTTTCAAGCAGGAAAATAACTTTTTTTTTTTTAAAGATTTTATTTTTTATTTGACAGAGAGAGACACAGCGAGAGAGGGAACACAAGCAGGGGGAGTGGGGGAGGGAGAAGCAGGCTTCCCGCGGAGCAGGGAGCCGGATGCGGGGCTCGATGCGGGGCTCGATGCGGGGCTCGATGCGGGGCTCGATGCGGGGCTCGATCCCAGGACCCTGGGACCATGACCTGAGCTGAAGGCAGACGCTTAACGACTGAGCCACCCAGGCGCCCCAGGAAAATAACTTTTGATCATCAGGCACCTTTAGCTCCAGCTAGAGCAGTTGCTCTCTATAGTTTCTGCTTGTACTCAGTGATAGACTGGTTTAGGTGCTTAGGGTTTAACTGGGGGGAACAAACTTCTGCTTGATGTCCTTATGACATTTATAGGTGGGGTCTAGGACACCCAACATCTGTGTACTCAGAGAATCTATTATTACATCCTTTACATGCAGAAAACATTTTTACAACAAACTGCTGACGTATGGATACTTTTCTGCAAGATGAGAAATGGATTTAGTAGTCTTATTCCTTGAAAAAAGTATTTTCACCTATTGTGTCATAATATCACATCTTTATAAAACCCTTAGGGGCATGAGTATAGAAGTCTGTGTAACTGTGCACTTGTGTCCTTTAGTGTTTGAGGGGGCATATTTGGAAGTGAAATATTAGAATAGGAATTTCTACCCCTGAGCAAGCTTCTCTTTGGTTTTACTCAGTCCTTTACAGGACAGCCCTAGGCAAAAGGGTGTAAGAAACATGGACTGAGATTGGGTCCTTGGGAGAAAAATGTTTATTGGGAACCTTTGATAAAATCAAGATTAGTGCTCTGGCTCCTAATCTCGGCGACTCTGCAACATTTTATTTTATTTTTTATCGAAGTGTAACGGATATAGAAAAGTGCACAAGTCAGGAGTTTTCCCAAGTTCCTCGACAGTTTTCAAAAGAGTGTCTGTAGGGTGTTAGCACCGTGGGCGGCACTATGAAGTAAAAACCCCGAAGAGGCGAGGAGCCTCTTCAAAACTCGGTAACAGCTCGGGCTCGCGCCTGCGTGGTGAAAGCCCGCCACTCCGGGAGGAAGTGGGAAGGCAGGAAGACCCGCCCCTTTCCCGGCTTAAACGCCCCCTCGGCTCTCCCCTGCCGGCTTTCCCGGAGCCGCGAGTCCGCCGCGCGCGCCTGTCATTACTCAGAGCTTCCGCGGCTTTTCTCGCTGCGCCTGCGCGATTCCGTCCCGTCCCACGCGCGGGCTCGCTTCCCGGTTGCCGCCCGGCCTCAGGCCTGCGGTTCCCTGCCTTCGCCTTCCCGGTCCGGCCGGCAGCCCGCGGCTTGAGCACCATGGTAGGTACCGTGACGTCACAAGGGGGCGCCCTGGGGGAGCGCGGGTGGGCCGGACGGTTGGAGACGGCGCGCGGGAGGGGGGGGGTCGGGGGGTCGTCTAGGCTCTGACCCTCAGGGCCGGAGTTGGGCCCTGGGGTTTGCCCTCTGTTCTTAGTTCCTACGCCACGCATTCTGGGGGGACACACTTGGGAGCAAATGGGATTTTTTTTTTCCCTTATGCGGGGAAAAAAACAAAAGAAACGCGCGAGAGAGTTGGGGACAGGAGGGGAGGGAAGAGCTAGACCTCAGGGAGTATTTCTGTGACGGAGGCCAGGCTTTGGGAGGGTGAGAACATCGGGATGCTTTCTACAATTCTGCCCACTGGGAGTGGGGGGTTGCGGGGGTGGGCAAGAGCCCAGGAGAGGTGGTCGATTGAGAGACCGACCCGGAGAGCCCGAGGGGTGCCGGGCAGAGCGTCTTTCTGGAGCTTTAAGTCATGCTCAGTGAAGTGTATTTGGGCTCCAGCCGGTCATCCCTGTCAGAGTGTTGTTTCCCGTAAAGTTTTGAGAACTGCCAGAGATGTGGTGGAGATCCCAATACCAGTATTTGGGAATACTAGCAGAGGGGGGGACACTCCTTCCTACCGTGTACCGTCCCAGGTGATGGTTTTTCCTCTCTCGCCCAATAGCTCTTCTATTCCTTTTTCAAGTCCCTGGTGGGCAAGGATGTGGTCGTGGAACTCAAGAATGACCTGAGGTAGGCACCTGTTCGAGCAAGTCCGTAGGGGGTGGGTAAATGCGGGGTTCTGGAACCTCTTTGACAAGTATTATTTGAGGGCTGGACAAAGTGGGAGAGATACAAAAGAAATAAATGACCTGTGCCTTAAGCTTAAAGTACTAGAGAGCCGTCAGAGGGCAGAGGCATCAATAAATTTTTTTTAACAAAATGAACATAGTTTTGTTTTTTCTGATTATTTACTCCTTTGACCCAATTATAGAAATGTATGAATCAGTTTCACAAGTAAAGGTGTATCACAGAGGTGTTTGTGGTTTTATTTGCAATAGCCAAAAATTGGAAGCAAATAGTCATCTATAGGGAATGGGTTAATTAAGTTGTGGCACTTCCATAATATACAGCTGTCATAGAGGAATAAGATGTATTGATACGGAGAGCTGTTGCAGAATAGTCGATGTGGCACAATCTCCATTTTGTTAAAGAAAATGTAAAGGATAAACCAAAGACCAGTGCAGTCCCGTATGTCTGTACTGCTTTTACAGCCTCTACCCCCTTCTGTCATTAGCTCCTAATTAGCGTCCAGGACATGGATAAATGCTGTATCCTTGGAGAGACTTTTTTCCTGGTCCTTCTCGCCAAGTAGTATCTGTCATACAGTCTCTTTTTTTCCTAGTGTGTGCTTCTCAAATTGTGATTTCATAAAAGTATGTTTATTGTTTACGGCCTGTCCTTCCTACAGGGCCAGGACCATGTTTAAGCTCACCTTTGTGTACCTAATGTCTACCATAGACCTGGTATATCGTAGGTGCTTAATAAGTGTGTGCTGAATGAAAGAAAAATAGCTAACATTTGGGAACATCCTATCAATTAAGCACTATTCTGAATACATTTATTAACTCATTTAATTCTCGTAAGAACTCTATAGGACACATACTGTTACTGCTATCTTAAACATGAGGAAACTGAAGCATAGATAGGTTAAGAAACTTGCTCAAGTCTACACAACTAGTAGATGACACAGCCAGAACTGAAGTCCAGTTCTGTCTGGTGTGCGCACATTTGCGCACTCTCCCTTATAAATTAAAAACGATCGGTCAGAGAAAGACAAATACCATACTCGTATGTGGAATTTAAGAAACAAAACAGATGAACATGGGGAAAGAAAAGATAGAGGCAAACCAGAAAACAAACTTTTTTTTTTTAAGAATTTATTTATTTATTTGACAGAACGAGAGAGGGAGAGAGCACAAGCAGGGGGAGCGGCAGCAGAGGGAGAGGGAGAAGCAGGCTTCCCCCTGACCAGGGAGCCCGATGTGGGGCTCAATCCCAGGACCCCGGGATCAGGACCTGAGCCAAAGGCAGACACTTAACCAACTGAGCCACCCAGGCGCCCGCAGAAAACAAACTCTTAACTATGAGAACAAACAGGATTGCTGGAGGGGAGGTGGGTGTGGGGGCATGGATTTGATGGGTATTAAGGACCGACACTTGCTGTGATGAACCCTGGGTACTCTGTGTTAGTGATGAATCACTAAATTCTACGCCTGAAGCGAACATTTCACTGTATGTTAACTAACTGGAATTTAAATAAAAACTTGAAAAAAAGATAAAAACGGGGTCATATTCTTTTTTTTTTTTTTAAAGATTTTATTTATTTGACAGAGACACAGAGTGAGAGGGAACACAAGCAGGGGGAGTGGGAGAGCGAGAAGCCGGCTTCCCACAGAGCAGGGAGCCCGATGTGGGGCTCGATCCCAGGACCCTGGGATCATGACCTGAGCAGAAGGCAGATGCTTAATGACTGAGCCACCCAGGCACCCCTGGGGTCATATTCTTTATGCAACTGTGAAACCTGCTTTTCATTTGGCAGTATGTTGTGGATATTTTCCATGTCAATAAAGTTGATCTTTAACATTTTTTTTTTTTAAGATTTTATTTATTTATTTGACAGCGAGATAGCACAAGTAGGCAGAGCGGCAGGCAGAGGGAGAGGGAGAAGCAGGCTTCCCGCTGAGCGGGGAGCCCGATGTGGGGCTTGATCCCAGGATCCTGGGATCATGACCTGAGCAGAAGGCAGACGCTTAATCGACTGAGCCACCCAGGCGCCCGATCTTTAATATTCTTAATGTCTGTATGGCATTTTTATTAGCTGGTGGGAACTAATTTAATCAAGACTTTGCTGTTGGACATTTAGGTTGTTTCCAGTTTCTTGCTTTTACAAACGATGCTGCCCTGGACATCCTTATGTGTGCAACTTTGTACACATCTTTCTTTAGGAAAAAAAGTCCTTTAAAAAAATTCTTTAAATGAAGTATACATTTAAAGTATTATTACATGGGGCGCCTGGGTGGCTCAGTCGTTAAGCGTCTGCCTTCGGCTCAGGTCATGATCCCAGGATGCTGGGATCGAGCCCCACATCGGGCTTCCTGCTCCGCGGGGAAGCCTGCTTCTCCCTCTCCCACTCCCCCTGCTTGTGTTTCCTCTCTCACTGTGTCTCTCTCTGTCAAATAAATAAAATCTTTAAAAAAAGAAAAAATAAAGTATTGTTACTTATTACCTGACTCTCCTTTAGAAACTTCTATTTATTTATTTAATTTTCTCAATTTTCAATTTAAATTCCAGTTAACATAAAGAGTAATTTAGTTTCAGGTGTAGAATTTAGTGACTCATCACTTACAGTCAGCACCCAGTGCTCATCACAAGTGTTCTTCTTAATACCTAACTTTTTAAAAAATATTTTATTTTTAAGTAATCTCTATACCCAAGGTGGGGCTCAAACCCACAACCCTGAGGTCAAGAGTTGCATGTTTTAATAGACTGAGCCAGCCAGGCGCCCCTTCTTTAGAAACTTTGAATCAGTGTATCCCCGTACCCCCCTGCCCCCAATAGTATCTCCCACGTTTCTTTGTGAGATAATTTCTCAGCGTGGGAAACATTGACATGGTATTGATGGCATATAGATTGGGGCCATATAGCGAGACAAGAATGGAAGTCAGAACCACCTAGGCAATTCTATGAGATGATTTGTTTTTGGTTTTCCTCTTCTCTCCTTTCTGGGTCTTCCACATGGCAAGAATAACTTATGTTATAGCCCCATATCCTAAAACAGGGACAAGATTTAAAGGTAGTCCACTGGTATAGGAAAAGAGCTTTCTCTCATGCTTCTTGTCAGACCATTGTTGTGCCAGATATTAAGAGACAGAATGAAATGACACCACCTGTGCAGTTTCAAAAGTCACTTCACCGCTGCAGATGGTAATAGGGTGTTGTCAGAGTCTTCCCAGCAGCCAAGGGGTGTGGGGAAACCACCACTGAGGAAGTGTGTCTCTCAGGCAGTGGATTTTAAAGACTTAGAATTTAACAAAAATTGGGGTCCAACAGAGAACCACCAGCTTTATTTTTGGCAAGATAAGGACTTTTTTTTTTTTTTTCTTAAGATTTATTTTAGAGAGTGAGGGAGAGAGAGAGTCTTCTTTTTTTTAGAGGGGCAGAGGGAAGAGGAGGGAGAAAAGCAGATTCCATGCTCAGTGTGAGCCCCATGCTGGGCTCGATCTCAATCCTGAGATCATGACCTGAGCCAAAATCAAGAAATTAAGAGTCCAGCACTTAACCAACTGAGCAACCCAGGCACCCCAGGGCCTTAAGCAGACTGAGCGTGGAGCCTGATGCAGGGCTCAATCTCATGACCCTGAGATCAAGACCTGAAAGCTGAGCGCAGAGCCTGATGTGGAGCTCGATCTCATGGCCCTGAGATCACGACCTGAAGACCTGAAAGTGGCTGAAACCAAGAGTCTGACGCTTTTTTTCCCCAATATTTTGTTTTCTTTACAATTCTTTTTTTTAAGATTTTATTTATTTGAGAGAGAGACAGAGCATGAACGGGGGGAGGAGGCAAAGGGAGAGGGAGAAGCAGACTTCCCACTGAGCAGGGAGCCTGACGCGGGGCTTGATCCCAGGACCCTGGGATCGTGACCTGAGTGGAAGGCAGACACTTAACCTACTGAGCCACCCAGGTGCCCTCAAGAGTCTGATGCTTAAGCAACTGCACATTATAATCATTTCATTAAAATTTTTTTAATAACAAATCGCAAGGGCAATTAAAGAGTTATTCTTAGGGAAGAAAATACTGACAACCTTTAGCATACTACATACACACTCAACACAATGCTATACTAACCTGTGTTTCTTTTTTTTTTTAAAGATTTTATTTATTTGACAGAGAGAGACACAGTGAGAGAGGGAACACAAGCAGGGAGAGTGGGAGAGGGAGAAGCAGGCCTCCCGCAGAGCAGGGAGCCCGATGTGGGGCTCAATCCCAGGACCCTGGGATCATGACCTGAGCTGAAGGCAGACGCTTAACGACTGAGCCACCCAGGCGCCCCTAACCTGTGTTTCTTTATCTCAGACTTGTAAAACTTTTGAGCACACATCAGTGTTTGAGAACCACAGTTCTAAGGAACATAGAATCTGGTGATGACATGTAGGTGGTTAGGGTAAAGGTGGCCAGGATTGAGGTGTAATTAGACCTTGGCTTGTAGAAGTCAAACTAGAAAGAATTATAGAGATCTTAGGAAAATGTTGCCAAATGATGGGTACATGGGTCATGGAGGATGGTGAAGTACAGCTCAGGATTTGAGGTTGTGAGACTGTTGAGGCCATTGACAGAAAGTAAAGAAGTTGGGAGAGAGGTAGCATGACTTGGAGCCCTGGTGTTCTGAAACATTTCAGAGGGCCCAGGGACTGAGGAAGGGAGAGGACATCCCTGTGCCTGCATCATCAAGAACGATGTTAAGCTACTTTGTCTACTTTACATATGGGGTTCCAGTAAATGTTTGAAAATAGCTGATGGTTTGGGGATCAGACCGATGTGAACTCAAGTCCCTGTTTCTTCTACACTTGGGCACATTACACAATCTCTGAGCCCCTGTTTGGTAATAGCTACCTTGTGAAGTAGCTGTAAAGATTGCAAATACTATGTGGAACACAGGCCTAGTTTATAACAGTTGTTTAATACTAACTGCTAAGAGTGCCTTGGTTTTAGAAGATGTGAGGTCTAAAATAACACACTGCAATAAATGCATTGTCTTTCTTGTTCCTGGGCTTAGGAATGCCCCATTTGGTTCTCCCTTTTCTGGCTCCCTCAAACCTTGACTTCTCCCAGCCATGTTCTTATCCATGCTCTGAAGTCATCTCTCTGTTGATTTTGGTGTAAACTGATTTGGTTCTTTCCTCCTTTTCCCCCAACAGCATCTGTGGAACCCTCCATTCTGTGGATCAGGTAAGATATGAGGGAGCCTAGAATGGGGTCTCGGGGAAGGAGAGGGGAGAGTTTCAGGGCTGGGTACTTGCATCTGGTCTCTAGCGCTAATGACGGTGTTCATCTTCTTTTCTTAGTACCTCAACATCAAACTAACTGACATCAGTGTTACAGACCCTGAGAAATATCCTCACATGGTGAGTTGGTGATGGTGAAGAGGAAACAAAAGCAGGACGCTCCTGGGTGGATACCTGACATTCTTTTTTTAAAGATTTTATTTTATTTATTTGAGAGAGAGAGCACGCGCGAGAGTGAAGCACCCTGAGATCACTATCTGAGCCAAAATCAAGAGTCAGGTGCCCAACTGACTAGGCCACCCAGGCGCCCCAGACAGTGGACAATTTTCAGGGTGTTTTCTTATTTGTCTTTCTTGGTCTAGTTATCAGTGAAGAACTGCTTCATCCGGGGCTCAGTGGTCCGCTATGTGCAGCTGCCGGCAGATGAGGTGGACACACAGTTGCTACAGGACGCAGCAAGGAAGGAGGCCCTGCAGCAGAAACAGTGATGGTCCCTCCTCCCCTCCCTGTCCCTCTTCTGTTGGTGACCTTTCACCTCAAGTCGCAGCCCAGGACCCCTCCCTCCCGTATTTGAGGGGTTTTTGTCTTTTTTTTTTTTTTTCCCTTTAAGGGAAGAGTGGATGAGAATAATAGTGGGGAACAGCTCTCCTCTGTTGAGGAGGGGAGGATAAGTAGGCTGGGGAACTGCAAAGCCTGCCTTGTCCTCAGCACCTGCCTTTCTCACTCCTTCCCAGGATATGGTGGGAGAATCTCCTAGATCTCTCCAGGGCAGCATGTGATTCATTTTGGGGGTGGAAGGAATCTGTCCCGCATCGGGAATAAACTTATGATACACATTTGAGTTCTGGTTCTGCATGTGTTTTGGGAAGGAGCCTGGAGGGTGGGAAAGGAATGTTGAATTCATCCAAGCCCTGCTACTCTATGACCCCAGCCAAGAGTCCAGCCCAACTTCCCAGCATTGTCTGCCACTCTTCTCCCTGGTATGAACCATATAATCCCTCACCTGGGCTACACCATGTTTCTTGAACATGCCCCCACCTGTATGGCTTGCCTACGGTCTGCTCGTACTGTACCCACAAGGAGTACTTGCCGCCTGTCCATCTCTGTCCTGTTAACCTGACAGTTAATGAGACACCAAAATGCATTTGATGCTGCCGGACTGCCTGCCTCCTCAACCCAGCCAAATCGCTACACGCTTGCTGAATATAACGGATTAATACGAGTGGCATCATTTTTATTGTGGAGCGTTAGAATTGGGAACGAACCAAACTGGCTCCTTCAGCGGACAGGAGTTTCCTCTCCGCATGAGTGCTCGGTACTAAAGGACCTTCCGGGCCGTCCAGCGGGACGCCTGCTTCTGCGGGAGGCACCGACGCTCCGGGAGCAGGCTGGGCGCCCCCGGGGTCCTCGGCCGGCAGCGCCCGGCCCGCGGCTTCCCGGGCTGCCCGCTGGGTGCCGCCCTCCCGCCCGGCCCGCCCGAGGACCCGCGCGGGGTGCCCGCGGTGGCGCCTGACGGGAGCGCGGTCCCGGGAGCGTCCTCCGCTCCTGTGCCCGCGCCCCGCGCCGTCCCTCGTGAGCGCGGCCGGCGGCGGGCGGCGCGGCCCCGGGCGGGTGTCGGGCAGGGCAGCCCCCGCCCGCGCAGGCGGAGCACGGCCGCCCGCGCCAGGACCCGCGGGCCCGGAAACGCTCGTTGTCACAAAGGGGGGGGAACACGTGGGCGCCCACGGCCCGGCGGCGGTCGCAGGGAGCTGGGGTCGCCTCGAGAATCGCCCACCGTCCCCGCCCGGCCGACTCCTCGGCTCCGGCCGCTAGGCCGGTCCACCTTCGGCCGGCCTCCGGCCGCGAGGTGGCTGTCCGGCTCGGCGTGACCACCTCCCGCCAGTACGTACCTGCGGCCCGAGCCCGCGTCCTCCCGGACGCCGAGGGGCTGGCTGCCCCGAGCCTCCCGCAGTCCCCGAGCACGCGCGATCATGGGGAGTCTCCCATCGGCACTGCCACTCCGAGAGCCGGGCCCTTGGCTGTTAAGGCCGGGTCAGACCTCCAGCCCTGGGGGTCCCAGACGCCTGCGGTACAGGAGTCCCCACGGGGTCCCCTCTGTTCTCCCAGTAGGACGCCTCTGCTCTCCCTTCAGTCATCCCCTGTCTCTCTTGCTCCTTAGGTTTTCTTCCACCTCGTTCGGACCCCTTGCGTAACCATGTCCATCCTGTATGTCTCCCCTCACCCCGACGCTTTCCCCAGCCTGCGTGCCCTTATAGCGGCGCGCTATGGGGAGGCTGGGGAGGGGCCGGGCTGGGGAGGAGCCCCCCCCCGAATCTGTCTCCAGCCGCCTCCGACCAGCAGGACTCCCTTTCCCCCACCCCGCCTGCCCGCCCTGGAGCAGGGGCCCGGTGGGCTCTGGGTGTGGGGGGCCACCGCTGTGGCCCAGCTGCTGTGGCCGGCAGGCCTGGGGGGCCCTGGCGGTAGCCGGGCCGCCGTCCTGGTCCAACAGTGGGTCAGTTATGCCGACACGGAGCTAATACCAGCTGCCTGTGGAGCAACGCTGCCGGCCTTGGGACTCCGGAGCTCTGCCCAGGACCCCCAGGTGAGTGGGAAGAAGGGAAGAAGGAAAAGGGGGGAATTTAGAAGAAAGAGTAGAATGGGTAATGAGACTGGAAGACAGCGTGTCAGAGGTGGAGAAACACTGATCACGTCCCAGATTGCCACCTGGTATGATAACCGTGGGCAGGTTTCTTAAACTGAGTCTTGGTCTTCCCATCTTTGAGAATGGAAATTTCCATGTTGAGGAACACTTTTGAGAAGATGAAAAGAGGTGTGCAGAGTATAGTCTGGTGCCAGGTGTTTTAAAGTCTGGGAGTAGAAGTTTGAGGAGTCTGAAGCTGATGAAGGTGGTTACTGAGAAACATAGGAAAAGACTGGAGAGAAGAGAGGCAAGTGGGGTGGGAGAGGTAGCTGTGCTCGGGGAGATGGAGAAGGCAAATGAGGAGGGGAAGGAAGGGAGAGGAGAGAGAACTAGACCAGACTGAGGCTGTGAGTCCAAAGCAGACCACCTCCTTCCAGAGTTTTGAGCACATGGTGAATCCTTAGTATTTCTTCAATGAATGAATGAGTGAATGAGATGAATATGTGACCCTGGCTTGCTCCTTCAATTTCCTGCTTACTCTGTCTACCATAGAGGTCCCCTTTCTGGAATGCCTTGTCCCCCTCAGCCTGATTTATTTTTCTTCATAACACTTAACGGAGAAAAATAGGGTAATGCATTCTGTATTTGCACGTTTACTGTCTCCACCAGTCAGGGTCTGTGCTTGTCTCCACATTCTTTATAGAGAAGTGCCCGACCTATAGTAGGTGCTTAATAAATAAATACTTCTTGAAGCAATTACTGGGTTGTCTTATGCAATCTTTAACTTCTGATGTTTAATATATTGCATCTGGCACATAGTAAGCGTTCAGCAGGAATTTATTGAACAAATGGGAATACTTTTGTGACGACTCTTTGGCCTCAGGTGGTGATTTGTGGGAGCAGAAGGGGGCCACATGGATTGGGTGGGGATAGGGGCGGGGATTGAGGCGGGCCAAACCTTGTCTCATAGCCCTTCCCTGTCCTGCTAGGCTGCCCTGGGGGCCCTGGGTCGGGCCCTGAGCCCCTTGGAAGAGTGGCTTCGGCTGCACACCTACCTGGCCGGGGAGGCCCCCACACTGGCTGACCTGGCGGCTGTCACAGCCTTGCTGCTGCCTTTCCGTTACGTGAGTCGCTGGGGCCTGGGGAAGAACGAGGGCGGCTGTCCTCAGACCTCGCGAGAGGGTGACTAAGGGTGTTTCATTTCGTTTCACCCTCCCAGGTCCTGGAGCCCTCTGCGCGCCGGGTCTGGGGCAATGTGACGCGCTGGTTCATCACGTGTGTCCAGCAGCCAGAATTCCGGGCGGTGCTGGGAGAGGTGGTTCTGCACTCGGGGGCCAGACCCCTCTCTCAACAGCCAGGTGAGGAGGGCTTGCTCTGGGCCTTCTCTGTAGCTCACTTTCCTTTTTTCTCTTAGGAATGGCGGAGTCACTCGGGAAGGGGCCTGAGGGAGGGTGAGGTGGGAAACCAGCACGGGGAGCCCTGGGGCGGCTGGAATGGCCCATCTGAAGCATCATGGCATGGTTAACAGAGAGGGTCCCCAGTGGGCTAAGTTGGCATTTCTGTGCCTCTCTCTAGGCCCTGAGGTCCCTGAACCCCCAAAGACAGCTACTCAACTCAAGAAAGAGGCAAAGAAACGGGAGAAGCTAGAGAAATTCCAACAGAAGCAAAAGACCCAGCAGCAGCAACCACCCCCAGCAGAGGTGAGAAGCTAAGGGTCGAACTGGAAGGTTGGCACCATGGTGGGTGGATGATCTCTCTGCCTACAACTTTTCCCTCCCAAGCAGAAGAAACCAAAACCAGAGAAGAGGGGGAAACGGGATCCTGGGGTCATTACCTACGACCTCCCAACCCCAGCTGGGGAAAAGAAAGGTACGAGAAGGGGGAAAGGACCCCCACCCTTCATTTCCACCCTCCTCAGCTGCTGCTTTCCTTGGTGTTACCCCTTCCTGCTCTGCCCTTGCTCCCACCACTTGGCTTTGGAGGATTTGCACAGCCCCCCAGATTTCCCAATGCCTGTCTGTCCTATGATATGAGCCACAGAGGCCCGGCGCCTCTGCTGGCCCATTGTCCCAGCTGCTCCCAGCCTCAGGCACTGACCCTCCCCATCTCTCCCCCAGATGTCAGTGGCACCATGCCCGACTCCTACAGCCCTCAGTATGTGGAAGCTGCCTGGTACCCTTGGTGGGAGCAGCAGGGCTTCTTCAAGCCAGAGTATGGAGTGAGTGGGCTCTGCTGCCCAGGCCTGGAGGACATGTGGGAGGGCGACAGCAGGGCCGAGGGACCCATTGCCTGGGAGGGGGCCGGGAGAGGTGATGGGAGGCCTTAGCATGTGCCCATCCTTCCTCCCCCATCAGCGTTCCAGTGTGTCCGCACCAAATCCCCGGGGAATCTTCATGATGTGCATCCCACCCCCCAATGTGACAGGCTCCCTGCACCTGGGCCACGCACTCACCAATGCCATCCAGGACTCGCTGACCCGATGGTAAGCTCCTGTCCTCTCCTTCCACCGGTTCCCTCTGCCTTCTCTGCCTCCTCTCTCTAGTCCTCCCTTCTCTTCCTGAACAGTCCTCTGTCCTGTCTTCTTCCATATGGGCCCTCAGCTGTGCCCCCTGGTGGTGATCCGCTTCTCTCCCCATCAGTCCCATATCCCATCAGGAGCGCCCTCCCTTAGGCAACCAGCACCCCTCGCTTGCAGACTCTCCTCTCCCTGTCTTTCTACTAAAAATAACTTTATTTTGAGTTAAACAAGAAATATGTAAATATGTTTTTGTAAGAAATTTAAAGCTTTAAGTCTCTTTGACTACGTCTTTGTAGACCTATTCCCTCGCAAAGTTTAGCCATTATTACCACTTTTATGTGTATCATTCCAGATTTTTTATCTGTTTACTTACAAATGCGTGTATCCATAGAAATTTATAATTTTCTTTTTGGGTGGGTTTTTCTCTTTTCTATTCTTTAACATAAGAGACTCACACCAAACATGTTACTCCACAGCTTTTTTTCTTATACTTAGCAGTTTATTTGGGAGATCTTTCCTTGTTCTTGTACACAGACTGACTTCATTTTCTTTCATTGTGCCGTAGCATAATGTGGCTATACCATAATGGAGTCACTTCCTTAATAATGGTTGTTGCCTGATTTTTCTCTCTCGAACACCTGGCTGGAACGCACATTCCTGTATATGCTTTCTCAAGTGTGAGTGGAAGGATTTCTCTGGTGTACTACCGGGAAGTGAAACCGGTCCATTGGAGGGGCATGCTTATATTAAGTTGCCTCCAAAACGGCGTCAGGGCCTTACACCTCCGTGAACTGCCTGTGAGGGCATTCATTTCCCCACGCCCTTTCCGACCCTGGACGTTACCGGTGTGTGTCTGTCAATCTGATGGGCAAAAACATGGTACCTCTGTTACTCCTGATTCCGAGGTCATGCCTGTTCGTGTTTCTCGGCCAGTCAGGTTTCCTTCTATATAAATCATCTGTACCTATCTTTCATCCGTTTTCCTGTTGATTCTGTTTTTTTTCTTTAGTTGGTTTGTTGGAAGATTCTTTAATATTCTGGATACTGATGTTTTGGTTTGTTACGTGTATTGTGAATGTTTTCACCTGTTCTAGCATTTGCTTCTGCCCCCGACACATGAACAGTGTTCACAAATATATAACCTAGTATTCCACGTGACAAGTCCCTTTAAAAAAGAACTTTTATTTATTTTAGAGAGAGAGCACGAGCAGGGAAAGGGGCAGGGGGAGAGAGTGAGAGAGACATGCAGACTCCCCGCTGAGCGCAGAGCCCGAGGCGGGGCTCCATCCCAGGACCCAGAGATTGTGACCTGAGCTGAAATCAAGAGTCGGACGCTTAACCAACTGAGCCACACAGGCGCCCCTAAAAATGTATTTTAAAACAACTTTTTATTTTTGGAAGCAAGAGTTTATTATATTTTAAGTTTTGAGAAGTTTTTCTAGAGTCCTACTTCCTAAATTAACTTGGTCGAAAAATACTTACTGGACGTCACTATGCCAGCTCCGCTCTGGGCACTGGGGATACAACATCAGATTGAGAATTTTGCAAGGAATTGAAAGCTGCAAAAACAGAGTTGTGTTAAATACATGTAACACACAATGGTCAAGTTATTAACAGAAAAGAATGAACATTTAGAAAAGTCAAGGTAGGGCGCCTGGGTGGCTCAGTTGGTTGGGTGACTGCCTTCTGCTCAGGTCATGATCCTGGAGTCCTGGGATCGAGTCCTGCGTCAGGCTCCCTGCTCAGCGGGGAGTCTGCTTCTCCCTCTAACCCTCCCCCCCTCATGCTCGTTCTCTCTATCTCATTCTCTCTCTCAAATAAATAAATTAAAAAATCTTAAAAAAAAAAAAGAAAACTCAAGGTAGCAGCCTTTTATTTATCTATGTATTTGAGAGAAGGTGGGGGGCACAAGGTGGGAGAGGGGCAGGGAGAGTGGGAGAAGCAGGCTCCCCGCTGAGCAGGGAGCCCGATGCGGGGCTTGATCCCAGGACCCTGAGATCATGACCTGAGCCAAAGGCAGACGCTTAACCGACTGAGCCACCCAGGCGCCATGGTTTTTTTTTTGGTTTTTTTTTAAGATTTTATTTATTTGACAGAGAGACACAGCGAGGGAGGGAACACAAGCAGGGGGAGTGGGAGAGGGAGAAGCAGGCTTCCCGCAGAGCAGGAAGCCCGATGCGGGGCTCGATCCCAGGACCCTGGGATCATGACCTGAGCCAAAGGCAGGCGCTTAACGACTGAGCCACCCAGGCGTCCCTCAGGCACCCTGGTTTGCCAGTAGTTCTTTAACTTTGTGTCTTGTTAAAGAAGGCCTCTCCTACCTCAAAGTTAGAAACATTTTCATCTGTGTTGTTTTTTTCTTTTTTTTTTTTTCGTTTTGAAAAGTATGTCATTTTTTCCTAATGCTTTTCTGATAGTGTTGAGTTCACGAATAGGACCAGGATTTACCTTTATGAATATTGGGAAGTAGGGCACTAATCACTAGTCGTCCCGAACAGATTTATTCAGTTGATCGTCATTTCCCTACTGATAGGAAATGTTACTTTCGACGAATACTAAATTTGCTCAGATCTGTTTCCAGACACTGTTTTGTTCCCTTAATCTGTAACTCTGTTTCTCCGTAGTAACTCACTGTTCGAATAATCGTAACCCTCTCCTACGTCTGGCTTTCTGATTGGGCACAGGCCTCTTTGTTCTTTTGTCAAATTGCCTTGGCTGTCCTTGCACGTCTCTCCCTGACTAATTTTAGAATTGGGAGGATCCCTCCCCACCTCCCCTTTCTTTCCTGAGTCCATTAACTCCCTGCTCAGGAGCCCCTCTTCCTTTGGTGCCAGGTCCACTGGCCCACTCACCTCGGGTCCTCTTGGCTCTTCCCACAGGCACCGCATGCGCGGGGAGACCACCCTGTGGAACCCTGGCTGTGACCACGCGGGCATTGCCACCCAAGTGGTGGTGGAGAAGAAGCTCTGGCGCGAGCAGGGCCTGAGCCGGCACCAGCTGGGCCGAGAGGCCTTCCTGCAGGAGGTCTGGAAGTGGAAGGAGGAGTGAGTGTGCAGCACCCCGTCCCCTGTCCAGATAAGACCTCTATAGCCTCCGGCCCTGGCTGCAGGGCCAGACCCTCACAGAGGCTGAGGTTCAGTTGGCTCTGGGGCCCAGGTCAGTTTCAGAGGGACGAGTGATTCTCCATCCCGTCCCGTCCCGTCAGCCACCTCATGCCTCCCTCCAGCCCAGGCCTGAGTGCCTCCGGGCCTGTCTGTCCACTTCCAGGAAAGGTGACCGGATTTACCACCAGCTGAAGAAGCTTGGCAGCTCCTTGGACTGGAATCGAGCCTGTTTCACCATGGACCCTGTGAGTAGGAGGGGTCTCAGGCCTGGGGCAGGAGTGGGAAGCTCCCCAGAGCGAGTGATCCACGGAAGAGCACACACACTGTGGCCCTCCCCTAGGAGGGGAGCCCACCACCCATAGGAAACCACTAAGGGCTCAGCTACAAATATCACTTCTTGCCCCTTCTCATGGCCCTTGGTTCCCGGGGAGCTCACATTCTTCCAGGTGGCACATGATAGGGCCTCCCCGTGGAGCCTGAACTCCCAGGATTCTCTTCACTAGCACCTGTCCCTAGCTGAGTGGCTTCCTGTGTCCCCATAGCCCTCTCTCCTCTTCAAGAAAAGTACTTCTCCCCTCCAGCCCTCAAAGGGGTCTGTGAGCTGGATGGTGGGACTCCGGACAGCCCAGGTCTCACGGGATCCTGCTGCCTGGGCCCCTGGGCAGCTGGGCCCAGCTCTGCCTCCCCCTGCTCCCCAGAAACTCTCCGCAGCTGTGACAGAGGCCTTTGTCCGGCTCCACGAGGAAGGAGTCATCTACCGCAGTACCCGCCTCGTCAACTGGTCCTGCAGCCTCAACTCTGCCATCTCCGACATCGAGGTGTGCCCCCACCCCCAGCCCAGGCTCTCTCCATCTCCGCCCCCAGCCCTGGCTTCTAGGCCACTTCTCTTAATACCCATGTCACAGGTGGATAAGAAGGAGCTGACAGGTCGCACTCTGCTCTCCGTGCCTGGCTACAAGGAGAAGGTGGAATTTGGGGTCCTTGTCTCCTTCGCCTACAAGGTCCAAGGCTCAGGTAGGAGCCGGGGGCACCAGGGTCCTGGGCTGGGTGGAGAAGGGGCCAGAGCTGAGACCCACAAGGCCGCATGTCACCCCAGACAGTGACGAGGAGGTGGTGGTGGCAACAACTCGGATCGAAACAATGCTGGGAGACGTGGCCGTAGCTGTGCACCCCAAAGATCCTAGATACCAGGTGTGGCCGGGGTGCTGCCCACAGCTCGGGGGGAGTGCTGGCTGGAAGGGGCTCCCACACTGTGAATGAGGGTGGGATGGGCATGGAGCCCCTTGGCTAAGGAGAAAATTGGCTTAGAGACTCATCTTCAGGGGCGCCTGGGTGGCTCAGTCGTTAAGCGTCTGCCTTCGGCTCGGGTCATGATCCCAGGGTCCTGGGATCGAGTCTCATGTCGGGCTCCCTGCTCGGCGGGAAGCCTGCTCCTCCCTCTCCCACTCCCCCTGCTTGTGTTCTCTCCCTCGCTGTCTCTCTCTGTCAAATAAATAAATAAAATCTTTTAAAAAAAAAAACTCATCTTCAGCTCCTTTCTGGCCCTGAAGATGGAATTTGGGTGTTGGGACAATCAGGGTCCTGGATAGGAGGGAGTTGGGTCCAGGCCTTCTTGAACTTTTGACGTCACCCTCTGTCCCCAGCACCTGAAGGGGAAGAGCGTGATCCATCCATTCTTGTCTCAGAGCCTCCCCATTGTCTTTGATGATTTTGTGGACATGGAGTTTGGCACAGGTGAGCAGGGCCTGTCCTCCGGAGAGAGGAGGCCATGAGGCGCACTCCAGTCATTCATCTTCCCTCTCCAAGAAAAAGAAACAAGCTTTTCCTGAAGCAGCAGGACCTGGGCTGGGTTTCAGGGACTGTACTAGAGAAGGGTGGTCTGGGAGCCACATCTTTCAGCAAAAGGGGGTGGTAGAAAGAGACTCCACCGAGTCCCTCGTGCCCGGGCCCCCCCACGTACACCCCAGGTGCGGTGAAGATCACCCCCGCACACGACCAGAACGACTATGAGGTTGGGCAGCGGCACGGATTGGAGGCCATCAGCATCATGGACTCCCGAGGGGCCCTCATCAACGTGCCCCCACCTTTCCTGGTGAGACTGCTGGGGGTGCGGGGGCCGGGTCAAGACACGGTGGGCTACCTAAGCACGGCCGTGATGGGGCCCGTCTCCCACCCAGGGCCTACCCAGGTTCGAGGCCAGGAAGGCGGTGCTGGAGGCACTGAAGGAGCGGGGACTGTTCCGGGGCGTCGAGGACAACCCCATGGTGGTTCCGCTTTGCAAGTGAGGCTGGAGGCCGGGGTGGGGAAGGGGCTCCTTGCGGCGCTCCACCCCTTGATCACCCCACCCGTGTGTCCCCACAGCCGGTCCAAGGATGTGGTGGAGCCTCTGCTGCGGCCGCAGTGGTACGTGCGCTGTGGGGAGATGGCCCAGGCCGCCAGCGCCGCTGTGACACGGGGTGACCTCCGCATCCTCCCTGAGGCCCATCAGCGGACGTGGCATGCCTGGATGGACAACATCCGGTGCGTCGGCCCCTCGGTGTGGGGAGGGGCATTGGCTGAGAGGCCAGGCAGGGCACAGGCCAGGGCACCTCCCTCCCCTGCCTGATTCCCCCCCGCCCCCCTCGCAGGGACTGGTGCATCTCCCGGCAGCTGTGGTGGGGCCACCGCATCCCAGCCTACTTCGTCACAGTCAGTGACCCCGCGGTGCCCCCGGGGCAGGTGAGACCTGGGCCGGAGCTGGACGCTGGCCCATCTCCAGGAGCTGTGGTTTCCTTGGGTCCTCGCTGGCGGGAGGGGGCGGAGCAAGGCCGAGGCGCCCCCTGGGCACTCACTCTGCCTGCAGGACCCGGATGGGCGGTACTGGGTGAGTGGGCGCAGCGAGGCCGAGGCCCGGGAGAAGGCAGCCAAGGAATTTGGAGTGTCCCCTGACAAGATCAGTCTCCAGCAAGGCAAGGCAGGGTCTGGGGGGTGGAGGGCAGAGCCGGGGCTCTGATCCTCGTCTCTCCCTCCTCTGATGTCTGACCTTGGCCTCCCTCAGATGAGGATGTACTGGACACCTGGTTTTCTTCTGGCCTCTTCCCCTTCTCCATCTTCGGCTGGCCCAGCCAGGTATGTTCCTGAGGGACCGGCTCAGGGTGGGGTGGGGATCTGGGAGGTGGGTGCTTGGCCCCCCCTCATGCCCTGCTCTGCCCCCAGTCAGAAGATCTGAGTGTGTTCTACCCGGGGACGCTGCTGGAGACGGGCCATGACATCCTCTTCTTCTGGGTGGCTAGGATGGTCATGCTTGGCCTGAAGCTCACTGGCAAGCTGCCCTTCAGAGAGGTGTGAAGACTGCCGAGACCCGTCCCACAGTCCCTATCTCACCCCCTTCCCGTGCCACAGCTTGGGCTCAGCATGCATGGGGACACAGGGCACAGCCCGGCCAGGGAGGGCTCGTGGGGACTGAAAGCCGGCCGGGGCTGCACGCAGTGATTCTGTGCCCTGGCTTCCCGGAGGAGGCAGTACCTCTAATTCCCATGAAGGTGCTGAGTGGACTGGCAGGGACACCGAGGGGTCGGAGGTTCAGTATGGGGCCAACTCGGTGCAGGGCCCAGGGCAGGCACTGGGGTCTGGGTGAGGAGACACATGGTCGTGGGCCTTCCCTGCCAGGTCTACCTCCACGCCATCGTGCGAGATGCCCATGGCCGAAAGATGAGCAAGTCTCTAGGCAATGTCATCGACCCCCTGGACGTCATCCACGGAGTCTCCCTGCAGGTGGGGCTGTGCTCTGGGCCACCACATCCTTGCAGGCCTGCCCGTGGTTCCTGCCCCCCCTGACCACTCCCACCTCACCCTCAGGGCCTCCATGACCAGTTACTGAGCAGCAACCTGGATCCCAGTGAGGTGGAGAAGGCTAAAGAAGGGCAGGTACCGAGGGCGGGCTCTGGGGCTAGAGTGTGGGCCAGGGAGGTGCGGCCGCCTCAAGGTGCCCCCCCCATTGACTCCTCCCCACAGAAGGCAGACTTCCCGGCGGGGATTCCCGAGTGTGGCACCGACGCCCTCCGGTTCGGACTCTGTGCCTACACGTCCCAGGGTATGGCCTCTAAAACCTCTCGGCCAAGTCCCTTCCCCTTCCCCACGGTGGGCACGAGTCGGGAGGGAGAATGGTAAGGATTCACCCTTCGCTCCCGCCCAGGTCGTGACATCAACCTGGACGTGAACCGGATATTGGGCTACCGCCACTTCTGCAACAAGCTCTGGAACGCCACCAAGTTTGCCCTCCGGGGCCTTGGGAAGGGTTTTGTGCCCTCACCGACCTCTGAGGTGAGAACCCGCTAGGCAGCGCGGTGGGTAGCACCACACAGAGGCTGCACGCCGGCCACCAGGCATCAGGCGTGGCCCGTGCTGTCAGGATCCCAGCCACGGGGTCAGGTGGCCCAGCTCCTGCCCTGGAGGAGCCTTCATGTAACTGAGGGGACGGATGGACACAGGACAGACGGTTACAGTGAAAGCCGGGGGCATTGGGGAGGGCCTCTCCGTTTTCCTCTGCAAACTGAGCACATGATGGTGGCTTCGGACCTATCAGGCTCCTGGAATGCAGGCCTGCCCGTGGTTCCTGCCCCCCGAGGCCTCTGCCTCCCTCCCCCTGGGCATATGGGACCTCCTAGCTGATACGCTCCTTCTTCCCAAGCCTGGAGGCCACGAGAGCCTGGTGGACCGCTGGATCCGCAGCCGGCTGACTGAGGCCGTGAGGCTTAGCAACCAAGGCTTCCAGGCCTACGATTTCCCAGCTGTCACCACTGCCCAGTACAGCTTCTGGCTCTATGAGCTCTGTGATGTCTACCTGGTGAGAAGCGGAGTGTGTGTGTGGCGGGCGGGGGGGGGGGGGGGGGGGCGGCAGAGCCCTGGGCCTCACTTTGCCGGTGGCTGGCCATGGGACCTGGGCCAACCTGTCACCTTCCCGGTCCTCCAGGCACAGGGAGGCCTGGAGGCTAGACCTTTTCCACCCGAGCCCTGTGCTTCCCGGTCCCCTAGGAGTGCCTGAAGCCCGTGCTGAATGGGGTGGACCAAGTGGTGGCCGAGTGTGCTCGCCAGACCCTCTACACCTGCCTGGACGTTGGCCTGCGG
Source organism: Halichoerus grypus (assembly GCF_964656455.1). Classification (NCBI taxonomy): domain Eukaryota; kingdom Metazoa; phylum Chordata; class Mammalia; order Carnivora; family Phocidae; genus Halichoerus; species Halichoerus grypus. The sequence continues at coordinate 116,661,270 of NC_135720.1, forward strand.
CTGCTGTCACCCTTCATGCCCTTCGTGACCGAGGAGCTGTTCCAGAGGCTGCCCCGGCGGACACTGCAAGCTCCCCCTAGCCTCTGTGTTACCCCCTATCCGGAGCCCTCAGAGGTACGGGGTATGGCTGGAGGGGGGGCTCTGGCCTGCCCCCCAGCCGCCCTCACCCCCTCCTGCCCCCGCAGTGCTCCTGGAAGGACCCTGAGGCCGAAGCTGCCATGGACCTGGCCCTAAGCATCACGCGAGCTGTGCGTTCCCTGCGGGCGGACTACAACCTCACCCGGATCCGGCCTGACTGTGAGCCTCAGGCCCCCACCCCCACCCGTCCCTCTGTCTCCTCCGTCCACTCTGGGACCGTCGTCCGGTGCGGTGCCTCGTGTCGCGTCTCCTCGGGGCCACATCTCTCCTCCCTCCTTGCCCCGCAGGTTTCCTGGAGGTGGCCGACGAGGCCACAGGCGCTGTGGGGTCGGCGGTGTCGGGCTACGTGCAGGCGCTGGCCGGTGCGGGTGTGGTGGCCGTCCTGGCCCTGGGGGCCCCTGTGCCGCAGGGCTGTGCCGTGGCCCTGGCCTCTGACCGCTGCTCCGTCCACCTGCAGCTGCAGGGGCTGGTGGACCCGGCGCGGGAGCTGGGCAAGCTGCAGGCCAAGCGCAGCGAGGCACAGCGCCAGGCCCAGCGTCTGCGGGAGCGCCGCGCCGCCGCGGGCTACCCTAGCAAGGTGCCCCTCGACGTCCAGGAGGCGGACAGAGCCAAGGTGTGTGGGGTGGGCGGGCGCTCCTTCTCCGCTTCCCTCCCATGCGCTCCCTCCATCATCGGACCCCGTCCCCCCAGCTGTGTGCTGCCCCGCCCTGGGCAGTCACGGGGCAGCAGGTAGCCTGGGCCCCATGAACAGGTGGGGTCTGTGTAATCCGTCCCCTTACACGAGGAACAGCCGGGAGCAGGGGCATAGCCCAGGGTCACACAAGCAAGGTGAGGACGGAGGCAGACCTAGAACCAGGTATCCTGCCTCCCAGCCAGAGCCCTCGTGCCTGCCCCGGTGCCCGGAACTTGGCATCCCACATGCCTGGAGCTGGTCTGGGGACCACTTACATTCAGGAAGCCCAGCGGGCTCACCTGGGATCTCTCCAGGGAGGAGCAGTGGGGTGAACCGCATGGACGCAGACAGAAATGAGCAGAGTTCTCCCGGAAGCCCGCGCAGGGCCCGGGGTATTACCACTGCCATTTTACAAATGAGGGCCCAGTGCCTGCCTAGGAGCCTCTGTCCCGAACCCCTGTGCCCCACCGTCCACCCGGGGGCAGGGCTGCTGGCTCTGAGGCCCCTTTGTTTTTTGGGGACTGACCACTCCAGCAGAAGGCAAGACCTGGGAGCTCAGGGATGCTGGAAGAGAAGGCAGGTGCTGCTGGGGAGGCCGGTGAGAATTAGGGGGGAGCAGGCCGGCCAGGCTCACACAGTACCCAGAGTACTCCCTGCCTGTGGTCCTCAGCCATCTTTCCAACTCGGACCCCTCTGCCATCGTGGGCATGGGCTGTGCCCCCGCTCCTGGCATTTGTCTCCTCTCTTGGGCCTGGGTCCTCACCACCCACTGCCCCCTCTCCCTTGCTCCGCCCCCAGCTCCAACAGACAGAAGCAGAGCTCAGGAAGGTGGATGAGGCCATCGCGCTGTTCCAGAAGATGCTGTGATAACACCCGACTCCAGTCCTCATAACCCCCAGTGTCCACCATGGGGGTGGCAGCAATAAAATATTTTGCCACAAAACCAGCTGTTGTGTGTGCGTGCTGGGGCCGGGAGGGGAGCACTGAGGGCCTGGGTGCCTGCGCCCTCGGACACAGCGGGCACGAGCAGTGCGAGGGCTGCCGGCCAGGCCAGAGGCACTGGGTGGGCAGAGAGGTGCGTCTGTCTGGGTCTGTCCCTGGCACTGAGCCAGGCCTGAGTCACATTGCTCACTCCCTTCCTCCTGCCAGCTCTTCTCCACTCACCTGTGCCCTGCAGCTGAGGGAGGCCCGCCCTGGTGCCGGCTGCTGCCTGTGGCCTTGGGCGGGCATGAGTAGAGGGGCCGGGGGCTGCCCCGCCTGCCGCCCCCGCCCAGGCCTCCCTCCCCCTCCGCTGGGTCCCGCTTAGGTTAAGTATAACTGACTTAAGTGCCCTGTGACACCATGCCCCAGCGGCCCTGCCGGAGACCCAGCAACCAGGTAGGGGACAGGCCTAGAGAGGGGACTCAAGACTTTGTGTGCGTGGGGGTGTGGGAGGGGTGACAGCCTGGTGGCGGGGAGGGGGGTCCTAGGGGAGGAGCCTCAGCCCCTCTCCTGCAGGTGCCGGGCCCTATTAGCCTGATAAGGCCCTCAGGTAATCTGGGCGACTGAGGAGAGAGGGTGGGGAAACCAGCTGGGGACCCGTCGGGTGCCTGAGATAAAAGCAGGTGCCCAGGGAGACAAACAGTTGGGCCTGCCCAGGACTCGCAGCTGCTTCCTGCTCTTGAGTGCCTTCTGTCCCCCAGGTCCATGTCCCAGCCATGCTCCCCACAGACATGCCCCTCTCCCACCTGAGTCCCTCGGCTGCCGCTGCCTCCCGCAGCTTCCTTCTTCCCCAACATCTGGAGCCTCCTGGCCGCCCCGGGCTCCGTCACCCACCAGCACCTGATGGAGGAGGCGGCCCTCAATGTCACCCTGCAGCTTTTCCCGGAGCAGCCGCCCTCAGGGCAGCCCCCCACTTCGTCTTGAGGACTTCCTGGTGAGCGTTCCCAGGCCCTGTCACATCCCAGCTGGATTCCCCAATTCCCTGGGACTTCTACTCCCTGAGGGCCCTGCTTGCCAAGAGAAGGGACATCCTCTCTTCCGCACCTCCCCACGTCTATCGCCTGACAATACCCAAGAGTCCTGGTCCTGAAATCAAGAGCCCCCACTCCTTAGAAAGGTCCAGAATTGCCCCGCCTTCGTAGGGCCCAGCTCCCTCATAGGGCCCAGCACTCTCAATTCCTTGCACACCTGACCCGAGTGACAGCTGCTGAGGAAATGTGGGCAGTAGTCCAATCCCAGGGGCCCTGTCCCCGAACCCACTCTCTCCAGGGCCACACCCTCCTCACCAACGACCTCTTTGCTGCCTACTTCTTTTTTTTTTTTTTTAAAGATTTTATTTATTTATTTGACAGAGAGAGACACAGCGAGAGAGGGAACACAAGCCGGGGGAGTGGGAGAGGGAGAAGCAGGCTTCCCGCAGAGCAGGGAGCCCGATGCGGGGCTCGATCCCAGGACCCTGGGATCATGACCCGAGCTGAAGGCAGACGCTTAACAACTGAGCCGCCCAGGCGCCCCTTTGCTGCCTACTTGGGACCTGGGTTTCCTTCTCGGCAGTTCCGAGCAGCCTTAGGTGAGGTGTCTCGGGCCAACGCAGCCCAGGACTTCCTGCCAACATCTGGAAACGACCCTGACCTGCACTTTGATGCCGAGCGGCTGGGCCAGGGGCGCATGCTCCCGGCGGGGGCTCTCCGGGCGGCCATGGGGGCGGCCAGAGCCCTGGAGCACACCCTGGCCCGCCAGCGCCTCGGCGCTGCGCTTCATGCTTTGCAGGTGAGAACAGCCTGAAACGGTCATGGGCGGGGGAGGGCTTCACTCAGGGTCTTCCCATCGCCCAGATAGAAGCTTCCTCACGGTGCCTCCTTGATCACACCTCCCCCTGCTCAAGAAGGGATGGGGGCTGCTTGCCAAAGCCCTGAGGCTGGTCCCCAGGTCCCTAGGTCCGGTGGGAAGAGCAGGAGGCCTTGTGGCTGGAGAGAAGAGGGAGGCGGGAGGTCTGAGGTGGGCCTTTGGGCTCTGAGTGAGATGGGAGGAAACCCTGGGAGACTCCCACTTGGGGAAAGCCCCTTCCTGGGCAATGGGCAGAGCCCGTGGAGCGCACTTGGGGTGAGAGGAGGTTTTCCAGATGGGGAACCCAAAGGAGTGGGAGTAAAGGCTGGAGATTGTGGCGACAGTCCCCTTCTGCCCCCTCCCAGCCAGGATTTCGACAGTCACAGCAACTGGGTGGACCTGGGGCGGCAGCAGCCACACCCTCAGCTCCTCTGGCCGAGGCAGGAGCTCGGGAGCCTGGCACGAGGTACGGCCATGACCCTGGAGCTGGGGGAATCCCATAGAGCCGCATCCTGTCAGCCTACCCAGCCACTGTGTCACATCCTCAGGCCGCATAGGATGTGACGTTGCTTCTTCTCTGGAATGATCTGTGAGGTCCCCCAGCCCAGCCAAAGGCCAGGTCACTTAGGTAGTTTCCCCAAGGTCACAGGGGGAGGACAGAGCCAGGACCAAGGTCTGCAGACCTCCACTGAGTTCTCTTTCATGTGGCTTCCTCCCCCAACATGGCATGAAGCATTCAGGGCTCTCCCTCACAGTCCCCTCTTCCTTCCACCTGCACTATGACCGGAAGCTGCCTCCTGCCCACTACAAGTTGGCTTCATGTCCACAGCTCACAGAGGGCTCTATCCCTGCAGTACTGCTCCCCACGCTTCTGGGTTTCCTAGCACAGTCCCCGTCTCAAATACTGTCTCATCACCAGACGATGTCCAGGTTTTTGTTCAGAGAGCCTAGAAGAGTACATATGGGCTTTGGCCAGCTGGGGAGAAAGCCAAAGTTTGGATGGACAGGGATAAAGGTCAGTGGTGGCAGAATCTTGGGCTCTAGACCCCTGTCCTCTCTCCCAGTAGGCGATCCTGCCTGCTCTGATTGTGAGAGTTGAGCTGCCCCGGGAATTTGCTGGGCTTTACACTCCTCACGTCTGGCTACTTTGGAACTCATCCCTCCAAACCTCCAGGTACCAGCCAGAAGTAAGGGGAGAAAGGCCCTTCCTTTCCCCTGGCCCTCTCCTTAGGGATTTCAGAACTGTAGGCCCTTGTCCCATTTCCTATGGCATCACTTCCTGGAAGAAGGCGAGGACGTTGGGAATGGGGTGGGTGGATGGAGGCCCACTGAGGAGGCCATGATTGTTGCTGAGGGTGGAGAGCTTCTTACTCAGCTGTTGAGACTTCTCCATTACCCAACGGCAGCTTTTGGGGGTTGACGGGGGGGGATTAGGGGATGCACCGTGTACTGTGATCACTGACCCCTCAGAATTCACTCCAGTTTGCCCTCCACAAACCATCATCTTTCCTCTGGTCCTTTGCTGAAGACTGAGAGGTCAGGCCAGGTCAAAGAGGGCCTAGTTCTCTTAGGAGGCAGTGGCTTGCCCAGGTCTCTTCCCCCAACCCAGGGAAATGTAGCCATGGGGGCCGTTTTGACCGGAGCAGCTCCCAGCCACCACGGGGCGGCATCAACAAAGAGAGCACAGCCCCGGGCTTCTCTCCCCACCACATGCTGCACCTCCAGGCAGCAAAACTGGCCCTTCTGGCCTCCACCCAGCCTTCAGTCTCCTGAGAAACCACCTGGGAGACAGGGGTTTCTCTGGGTGAGTGGCCTCTGCAAGATGCGCTCCTTAATGGGCATGTGCTCCTGGGGGAGCTGAGTAAACAGGGGCTGGGGACAAATGTGCAGACTCTTCCCCATGTCTTCGGCCTGCCCCCCAGGCTGCTGGACATCAGCCCGGCCTCCAGCCTGAGCTTTGTCCTGGACACCACGGGCAGTATGGGTGAGGAGATCAATGCTGCCAAAATCCAGGCTCGCCACATTGTGGAACAGCGACGGGGCCGCCCCATGGAGCCTGTCCACTACGTCCTGGTGCCTTTCCAAGATCCAGGTAACTGTGGTCTGGGAGGATAGTGGAAGGAAGGAAAGTCCAGGGCAAGGGGTAAATGCCACTGGTGGGGAAGTGGGCCTCGTGGCTCCACTTCCTTAACAAAATGGTAACACTTCCTGTGGTTGAGTCTTTATGTGTACCCGTGTGCATATAGGAAACAGTCGGCCACTTCTATTTCCAAAATGGTAGCACTTTCCATATGAGGTTAATCATGATCTGTGCTTAGGCTTCCAGGCTAATCAGCCATTCTCAATTCTCTCCATTTCCTGTAGATGGATGTTGGGATGAGGACGGGGGTTGGTGGGTGCAGGCCCCCGTGAAGCCTCTGAGACAGCTGGTTATAGTGTACTTCCTTCCCCCACTGAACTGGAGGTCAGACCATCTGACCTGGGTCGACCAGTCACTGTGCATCCTTAGGCTGATCATTTAGCCTTTTTTGCCTCAATTTCATCATCCATAGAATGGGTCAGTACTTGTCTTATCCTGCCTATCTCCTAGGGTTGAAATGACCATCAAATACCCATAGGACTGAGAACTCCCTATGGGCAGGAGTTGAGTCTGATTTACCTGCATGAATCTCACAGTAGCTGGCATTTAATAGGGCCTTAACACACATTTGATGAAGTTTTGAATAATTAAGAATTTAGCACTTATTATGGGTCAAAGCACTATTCTAAGGTTTACAAAATCAGCTCATTTAGTCCTAATGACACTCCAAGGTAAGTACTGTTATTTTTCTGACTTTTCTGGTGAGGAAACTGAGGCCCAGGTCTTTTTCATACTTACACACATACCCAGGAAAGGCCCGCTCAGGACCACAGGAGATGCTGCCATTCTGTTAAGGAAATGAGGTCCACTTCCCCGCAAGGTAACTAGCCCTTGCCCTGCCCTGCACATATAAATATAAGGGAATATTATTTCCATACTTGTTTGCCCCTGGAGCACAGCAGGCCTCTTGACTGGGGAGGTGGTCCTGGGTAGGGATAGGGGATCCCTCTCCTCACTCACCTTAACCTCCCTTCTGCCTCCCCAGGGTTTGGCCCTGTCTTTACAACCAGTGACCCTGACAGCTTCTGGCAACAACTCAATGAGATCCATGCCTTGGGGGTAGAGATGAGCCTGAGATGTGCCTGTCAGCCCTGGAGGTCTGCCCTCCCCCTTCTTCTCCCTCCCCTTTCCAGGTCCCACCACCAAGGGGAACTAGAGTCTTCCTGGGACCTCCACCTCCCACCCCACTCTCAGAGCTTAGTCCCCTAGCTTCCCTCCAGGGTTCCAGGGTTCTATTCCCTTCAGTTCTGTCCTCCCTGGTTCTACCCATTCCCCCGCCGCTGCCATTTTTAATACCAGCACTCCCCCTCTCTGCCAGCCGGTTCTGCTGCACATCCCTCCACTCTCAGACAGCTTTTTCACGGACGCCTCCCCCAAGGACGCCATGCTCGCCAGCCGGTGGAATCCTTGACTCAGGAGCGGCGCTGCAGAGTGAGCACAGCTGATGGGAGGCCCGCTGTAGCCACCCAGGGATGCGGGGGACCCTATGGCGACAGCCTCCTAATGAGCCTCACCCCACGCTCTGGTGGCTGCACCAGCCTGGGCGTGGGGTGGGAGAAGCAGACAATGAGTGTAACGTTTCTGGATCCCTTATTTGTGCGGAATTCATATTTGAACCCGTCGCCAACAAACCACTTGAAGAACTGGAGATCTAGTTGCCAACAATCCACCATGTGGGTGACATATGGTGACAGTTACAAGGGAGTGGCAACTACTAAGTGAAGGCCTAGGGGTTGTGTCACTGGGAGACCGTGCAGTGGCAGTCAGAGGGCAGACAGGGAACTTGCCACTGGTCATCAGCTCTGCAGAGCGCCTGGGCACAGGAGAGCCCCGTCCCCAGTGGCAGACAGCACCGGGAGTACTCAAGAACTGGCCTCTCTTCTGGGCACACGTGACATTCCTAGTGACTGAAGACCCATCGAGGGTTCAGGGCCGAGCTCGGCGTGAGGTCTTGTCCCCTCTGCGTTTTGAGCCATACGAAGCAGTGGCCCTGACCTCAGGAGGAGAGGTCATCTTCACCAAAGACCAGCACATTCAGGATGTGGCCGCCATTGTTGGGGACAGCATGGCTGACGTGGTGAGTAAGTGTGGGCGCCCAGAAGGACTAATGTTTTCAGCTGAGAACTAAGGGTGTGGGTGATGACACGGCCTTTCCCGTTCTCATAGGTTAATGGTTTAACACTGCCGTGTTGCCACCGCAGTCAGAAGGGTGGGAAAGGAAGTTTCTCTCCCTCTGAGATCCACGGCTACCCACCTTCCGCGTTGCTCCTTCCCGGTGGGTACTGCCCCTGTCCCCCAGCCTCGGCCTCCAGTAGTCTGTCCTCAGGGCTACCACAGGAAGTCCTGCCATCTTTTAAGGAGGGACAAGAAGCGATGGCCTCACCCTCAATCCCTTGCCTCCACTTTGTCGTTGACCGTAACTCCCTCCCTGGTCCTCTGCCCCCCTCTATCACTGGCCTCCCTTCTCCACATGTGACTTAGTTTTCTTCTGTCTCCACCCTTCTCCTGCCTTTGTTCCTACCTCATTCACTGCCTTATCTTCTCCCCCATTTTGTGCTTCTGCCCATCCTTCCAGGTTACCCTTCCCCTGGAACCTCCTGTGTGGTGTCTGGGAGGCCACTTGTGTTCAGTGTGGATGTGCTGCTCCAGAGGGTCACAGTTCAGATCCACAGGGAGGTCAGCAGCTTCTAGATCAGGAACCCTGCAGGTACTTCCCTGTGGGTGTCTCGAGGCAGAGGGAAGAAGGGAGGAGAATGAAGGGTGACGTCCTAAAGGACGGGAATCGTCCCATGAATCCCCCACTCCCATCAGGGGTCTCCCAGGGCCAGGAGGAAGGCAAGGGGCCTCTAGGTCACACGCGCCGCTTTGGCCAGTTCTGCATAGTTACCATGAATGACCCCCCCCAGACAGGGACCTGGGAGATCTGGGTCACAGCTGAGGACGCGCACAGGGTGAGAGTGCAAGGTAAGGAGGGAGATATTCCTGGGAAGGGAAGGGAAGGGAAGGGAAGGGAAGGGAAGGGAAGGGAAGGGAAGGGAAGGGAAGGGAAGGGAAGGGAAGGGAAGGGAAGGGAAGGGAAGGGAAGGGAAGGGAAGGGAAGGGAAGGGAAGGGAAGGGAAGGGAAGGGAAGGGAAGGGAAGGGAAGGGAAGGGAAGGGAAGGGAAGGGAAGGGAAGGGAAGGGAAGGGAAGGGAAGGGAAGGGAAGGGAAGGGAAGGGAAGGGAAGGGAAGGGAAGGGAAGGGAAGGGAAGGGAAGGGAAGGGAAGGGAAGGGAAGGGAAGGGAAGGGAAGGGAAGGGAAGGGAAGGGAAGGGAAGGGAAGGGAAGGGAAGGGAAGGGAAGGGAAGGGAAGGGAAGGGAAGGGAAGGGAAGGGAAGGGAAGGGAAGGGAAGGGAAGGGAAGGGAAGGGAAGGGAAGGGAAGGGAAGGGAAGGGAAGGGAAGGGAAGGGAAGGGAAGGGAAGGGAAGGGAAGGGAAGGGAAGGGAAGGGAAGGGAAGGGAAGGGAAGGGAAGGGAAGGGAAGGGAAGGGAAGGGAAGGGAAGGGAAGGGAAGGGAAGGGAAGGGAAGGGAAGGGAAGGGAAGGGAAGGGAAGGGAAGGGAAGGGAAGGGAAGGGAAGGGAAGGGAAGGGAAGGGAAGGGAAGGGAAGGGAAGGGAAGGGAAGGGAAGGGAAGGGAAGGGAAGGGAAGGGAAGGGAAGGGAAGGGAAGGGAAGGGAAGGGAAGGGAAGGGAAGGGAAGGGAAGGGAAGGGAAGGGAAGGGAAGGGAAGGGAAGGGAAGGGAAGGGAAGGGAAGGGAAGGGAAGGGAAGGGAAGGGAAGGGAAGGGAAGGGAAGGGAAGGGAAGGGAAGGGAAGGGAAGGGAAGGGAAGGGAAGGGAAGGGAAGGGAAGGGAAGGGAAGGGAAGGGAAGGGAAGGGAAGGGAAGGGAAGGGAAGGGAAGGGAAGGGAAGGGAAGGGAAGGGAAGGGAAGGGAAGGGAAGGGAAGGGAAGGGAAGGGAAGGGAAGGGAAGGGAAGGGAAGGGAAGGGAAGGGAAGGGAAGGGAAGGGAAGGGAAGGGAAGGGAAGGGAAGGGAAGGGAAGGGAAGGGAAGGGAAGGGAAGGGAAGGGAAGGGAAGGGAAGGGAAGGGAAGGGAAGGGAAGGGAAGGGAAGGGAAGGGAAGGGAAGGGAAGGGAAGGGAAGGGAAGGGAAGGGAAGGGAAGGGAAGGGAAGGGAAGGGAAGGGAAGGGAAGGGAAGGGAAGGGAAGGGAAGGGAAGGGAAGGGAAGGGAAGGGAAGGGAAGGGAAGGGAAGGGAAGGGAAGGGAAGGGAAGGGAAGGGAAGGGAAGGGAAGGGAAGGGAAGGGAAGGGAAGGGAAGGGAAGGGAAGGGAAGGGAAGGGAAGGGAAGGGAAGGGAAGGGAAGGGAAGGGAAGGGAAGGGAAGGGAAGGGAAGGGAAGGGAAGGGAAGGGAAGGGAAGGGAAGGGAAGGGAAGGGAAGGGAAGGGAAGGGAAGGGAAGGGAAGGGAAGGGAAGGGAAGGGAAGGGAAGGGAAGGGAAGGCTGCAGAGCTCGGAGAACACTAGCAGTCACATTCATCGCAGGAAGGTCTCTGATTGCCTTGGCCCTCCTCAGCTCAGACGTCCCTGGACTTCCTCTTCTACTTTCGGATTCCCGTGGAGGATGGCCCCCACCCTGGCCTCTACCCCCTAACTTAGCCAGTTGCAGGTATATCTATCCCCCTTCCCCAACTTGTCCATTATTATTTTTTTAAAGATTTTATTTATTTATTCGAGAGAGAGCACGAGCGAGAGCACAAGTGGCGGGGAGGGGCAGGGGGAGAGGGAGAAGCAGGCTCCCCGCTGAGCAAGGAGCCCAATGCGAGGCTTGATCCCAGGACCCTGGGATCATGACCTGAGCCAAAGGCAGATGCTTAACTGAGCCACCCAGGTGCCCCCATTATATATTATATATATAATTATATATTTAAATTTTTATTGAGTTATAACTTATATATAATGAAGTGCACTAAACTGAAGTATGCACTGGATGGATTGCATATAATGCACCCATGTAACCATCCCTCCGTTCAAGATTTAGAACATTTCCAGCATCCCAGAATCTTTCCTGACTCTGCCCAATAATATCCCTCAGAGGTAGCCCCTTTTCTCCATCCATACTCCCCAGGGGTAACCCCTATTCCAAAAGCCATTTGTTTTTTTCTCCCTGTCTCCGAATCTCCTGAGGACCATCGTTCTCCCCTCCGGTCCTCTGTCCCAGGCCTCCAGAGCCAGCTGCTGGTAGAGGTGACAGGGCTGGGCTCCAGAGGCAACCCCAGAGATCCTCGGCCGCATTTCTCCCACGTCGTCCTTCCAGGGGTCCCGGAGGGTGCCGAGCAGGGCCGGGTGCCTCTGGAGCCCACGGGACCGCGGCAGCGAGGTGTCCTCGCGGCCTCGCTCCCGCCCGCGCTTCTGTCCACCGCGGGACGCTTCTCTCTGGAGCTGGTCGGCGCGGACGGAGAGGGGCGGGGCCTGCACCGTGGTCCCGGTGCTTCTGGAGGTGAGACGCCAGGGGAAGGGGCCCCGAGAGAGCTGCAGCGGCTCTTGCCCTGACCCGCCCTCCTCCTCCGCAGCTCGGCGGCTCGCCAGCTTCTCGGACCCTCAGGATCTCGACCTTCGGCCATCTGTCAGCCCCAGCTTCCCTCTCACCTCCAACCTCTCCGGGTACAGCCCCCGAACCCTCCTGCTCAGTTCTGGCCCACCTTTCGGTTCCCGGGCGTGGGAGTCTGGTGCCTTAAGCCCCGTCTACAGCGGCCTCCGCTGGGCGCTCAGAGTCTCGCCTGGCCTCGCCTCCCTGCCGGCGCTTGGCTCGGACCCTCGGACCCTCGGACCCTCGGCTCGCAGCTCTTCGGAGCCCGGGCCTTCAGCCGGGCGTGTGTGTCCACTTGGCAGGGTTCGCCTGGAACCGAATGAGTCCGCCTGGGGACGCCTATGGTTGGAGGTCCCGGACTCAGCCGCGCCAGACTCCGTGGTGACGGTGACTGTGACCTCGACAGGTCGCGAGGCCAGCCCAGTGCCCCCGACCCACGCCTTCCTCCGGCTCCTGGTGCTGGGCCCGGCCCCGCAGGTGAGGCACCCCCGTTCCCATCGCAGGCCATGCAGGCTAACGGGGGGGCGCTGTAGGCTTAATTTGGGTACAGACACCCTGACAGTCTCTCCCCCTTCTCCGCAGGACCGCTGGCCGCCCCTGCCCACTCATCTGGCCCCATCCTCGCCTCAACCAGCCCTGCCTCCACTTTGGTGACTCGGGGAAGGGCCGGGGGGAGGGCGGGTGGGCAACCCCTGGTGGGGCACAGCTGGAGGGGTGCTGCTCCTGCTAGGCCTGGCCAACTGGTGACACAGGAGGGATGGGTCTCCAGAGCTCTTTTCAATCCTGCTCCTTTGGTGAGAAGGTAACATGGGCCTCGGGACCGCACCTCTCTCAGCTGGAGGTTTTCTTTTTCAGGCACTTGTCCCTCTCTTTCTTAGTGAGATTGGGATAGAGGGCAATGGATTTTCCCACAGTGCACTTTCTCTAACCCTGGTGGGAACCAAACCAAATACCTCTTTGTGGAGAAAGTTGGTTCCTATCTCTCCACAGCATCTCTTTATTCCACTATTTATTCGTGCTTTCCTAAGCTCAGGTAGAAGGAAAGATGTATGGGGAGGAGACTAAGGTTGGGAGTGAGGTTTATTTATAGAATTGTTCTTATTTGAAATTCTGAAGAAGCGCCTATTTTATTTTTGTATTTAAAGTTGAAGGACAGTTTCAATAAACATGTCTTCTCTAGAGAGGGATTTCAAAGAAAGATCATTTATGCATATCATATAAGGGAGAGTGAGGGCATAAGACACAGAGAAGATGAAATGGAAGTTTTCAGTTGCAGAGAAGAAACTTTACACCAAGATGTTTCGACTTCAGTTGACCCACCACCTGGAGCCATTTATCTGTTAAGTCAAGAGGCAGAATGAGGAGACTGGGGGTTCTGAGTCAGCCTCCCCCCTCACCAAATGAGGAAACCCAGAGGAGGCTTTACACACGGGTTGGGCCCCTCTGCATCTTGGGGCAGCCCGGCTGAGTGGTCTCGCCTTTTGGCTGAATGCCTCCCTTCTGCTGCCTTGACAACTCCTGGAGAAAGGAGAGAAACAGTGTGGGCATCTGCGCTCCTCCCCGCTCCCCCCCCCCACGGGCCCAGCGCTTCCGCCCTCCCCCCCAACTCCCCTACAGTTTACCTGTTGCTGCCATAAGTTCTGCTTCCTTGGCCTTCCCTTCCAGTCCTGGGCAGGACAGGAACTAGCCTTATTTAAGGGATGTGGGGAGAACTGGGGGGGGGGGGAGGGGGGGATTTGCTTTTTTCTGTTAAACCAGTGTTGATCCCAAGTCCCCTCACTTCCCAAAAATCTAAACAAAAAACAATAAACTCACCTTCTGAATCAGATTCTGCAAACACACGTTCACCTTTTGAATCTGGGCTAACTGGGGGCCATGAGGCTCTGAGTGTAAATCTGTTAGAAAATTCTAAAGGAGGAGTTGGAGGCTGACAACATGGTGAAAACATGAAGTCCATCTGCCACTCTTTCTGTCACCACAGGCCATACCTCTTCTCCATCTGGGTCCCCTCATCTCAGTAGCCCTCAAGGCAGGTGGAAAAATCCGATACTCTCCACTCCCATCTCTACCAATCCAGTTCCTCTATCCCCTTCAAATAGCACAGTACCCCTTTCCTTCCTTACTCTTTATGGATCCTCCCTGTCTAGTCCTGACCCATTGGAATAATCCAGGCCACTCCCCCATCTCAATGGGGTGATCCAAACCATGTTCCTCTGAATGGAATGCAGACCGGCCCCCTCCGGTCCCAACAATGAACACCAACCTAACTGCTTGGTGGCATCCAGTCATTACAATGCTGCTTCCAGTTCGTGATCCCTGCCCGTTAACTCTGGCCTTCCCAGGGTGGTGTCAGGCTGTCCACATGCCCCTGCTCCCGCACACCACACGGCAGCCCCGTACCTCACCAAGAGCCCCTAGGTGCTGCTGTTGTTGCAGTGCCTCCCTCAGACGGCCCTCAAAGCAGGCCTGGCCGCGCTCCAGCAGCTCCAGCCCCTGCCACAGGGCGTCCTGCTCCCTCTCCAGAGCCTGCATCCTCTGCAGCTGGGAAGGCAAGAAGCGGAGGCTGACTTGCTCCACAGCAGGGCTCTGGGCCGTGGCCCCTCGTCTCAACCTTGGCTGGGTTCACTGTCTGGTCACGGAGTGTGAGCCCAGCCTGACCACTGAGCACCTGGAGGGCAGGGGAGGCAGGGGAGAAGACTTATGGGTCCTCAAAATTGAGGGGAAATGTAAGGGCAGATCCAGGGGGTGGGCTTCCCTGGGACCTCTTGCTGGACTAATACTCACCCAGAGGAAGAAGCTCCGGGCCCCTGGGTGCCGGCGGCTTGTCCCCAGTGGCAGCAGCAGAACCGTGTAGGGAGCCCCGCCGCGGGGCGGCCCGCCAGGCCCCTGGCTCCCCATGGCTCCGAGGTGAGAAGGGCGGAGCCACGCCCACTGGCGCCCGGGCTGGCCCCTCCCCTCCCCTCCTGCCCTGTGCGCGTCCTACCTTCTTTTCCAGCCTCCCGGGGCCCTTTCTGCTGTGTCTGTCTGAGGCTGGGGTGTTCCTACTTAGGGGAAAGACCGTCTCTGTTGGGTTTCTCTGTCTTCCTTCTCATCTGCTTTTGTAGGGTCTGTTGAAAGGGCTGGTCCTCGTGAGGTCCCCCTGGGTGGGACCCAAGGGTCTCCCTACAGCAGTGTCACTGTGTGTGTGTTTAAGTTGATTTATTTTTAGTGATCTCTACACCCAACGTGAAGCTCGAACCCACGACCCCGAGATCACGAGTCGCGCACTCCCGACTGCGCCAGCCAGGCACCCCACGTCCCTGTGTGTCTAATGAAGCAGGGCAGGCCCCTCTGTGGACTTCTGCTTGGTGTTTCATCTCGTTCTTAGTCTTTTGTTTTGTATGGGCTGGTCTAAAGAAACAATAACTTTCTCTCAAGTAAACTTTATTCCTAATATGAAACAAAATTTCCAGGAAAGCTGAGAGTTCTGGGTCTGAGGAAGGTGAGGAGACAGATTGAGGTGGAGGAGGGCCAAGGAAGGGCTCTCAAAGGATGGCAGTGGCAGCAGGCAGCACTTCCTGACTCATGAAAAGGTCCAGGTCCAAGTTGGGATCTTCCAGATCCAGTTTCAGAAATTTATCTACTAATGTCTGGCAACTGAGGGGAGAGAGGACAGCAGGGTTTATGGCAGAATGGAAAACTGAGTCCCCAGGCAGAGGGAAGAGGCTGTGGCACAGGGAACCCAGGAAAATATAGGGATTTCAGAAACAAATCATGGGTCTTTGAAGGGCAAAGAGGCTGTCAGGGTCCCTGAAAGGGGAAGAAGAGCTGCAGAACATGCTGGAAAGAACCAGGACACTGGGCCACACACACTCACTTTTCCATTTGCTTCTCCTTTAGCAACTCCTTGACAGGCTTGATAGGTTTCCCACTGCGGATCAAGTCTGAGACCTAGCAACAAGAAGTGGGGGTGGGGTGGGGTGGGGGTGGGGGAGTTGGGTAAGAGAACTGGAAATAAGGGTCAGAAATCCCATGGACCCAGAAACCCAGGCCCCTGAGAGGAGTAGGGACAACAGTAGGGAGCCCTGATGGAGGTGTTTGACCTTTGGATCTCACCTCCCTGCCACGAGTAAGGAGTTGGTCAGGAAGCCCAGCCTGGGCAGCTGTGTGGGAGGCATGGCTGGCCTTGGCGATACCTTCACACACCTGATAGAAGAAGACTAGATCGTCCCCATCCTCACAGGTCTCCATGGTCTTAAAAGAGATAGAAGGGGACAGTGTGTCATGAATCACTCTGCGTCCTGCCCTGAAACCCTTGGCCAATCCCTGTGGGGAGTGAGAAACGGGAAGGATGCCTCTGTTCTAACTGAGGAGGCTGTTCTGGGTTCTGGTAAATGCTCCTCCTAGGGAGCCCCGGAGGGCTAGATTGGTATCCTTACCAAATATTGTACAAGGGGCCCTTGTGGCAACAGCTGGAGCTGAACAAGGCTCAGAAAGTTGGTGGCCACAAAGATGTGAGGGCACGTGGGTCCAAGTGCCAGCCAGTGTCGCAGGACAGCGGCCAGAAGTGCGAGCCCGTCCACCTGCGCACAGGGCAGGGGTGAGGGTACTGAACCACGGGTGCCCCCGTGTGCACCTCTCCACCTGTCCTAGCTGTCCCCATCTTGTGCTTTTCTGTTTCTTTTCTGCCCACATACCCCCTATTCCTCTCCTGAGCCTCCCCACCATTTTCCCCTCCTCAGTTTCTCATCAGCTTGTCTCCTCACCGTGTTGGTTCCCTTTCCAAATTCGTCAATGAGGACCAGAGACTGCTTGGTGGCATTGTTCACTGCTTTCGCCACCTGCTGGGCACCAGGTGGACAAGGGAGAGTTTCAGTAGTGTTCAAGGCCTGCAACGCACTGACCACAGCTGCTTGTGTGTGTGTCCACCCTCCTGGACTGCAAGTTCATTAATGGCAAGACTCGTGTTTTGTTCATCCTTTCATTGCCAACAGTGCCTCATGCAAAGCAAAGGTTCAGTAAAGGTTCATGGTATGGATTCTCACAGTGTCTGAACTCAGCACTCCCTGCCCCTAATACAGAAGGCATGCAGCAGACGGAATGGTTTTCTTGTTCTGATCATTTTTCGAGAATAGAGTTCCTTCCGCACTAACACCCTCCCCCAGCCCCACCGCCCTTTGCTCCCTTTGACCTGGTTGAGGTCGATCATGAAGGTAGAGAGGCCCAGGGAGATGGAGTCACAGCTGTGGATTCGGGTAAAGATGGCGTCTACAGCCCCAATTTCGGCTTCCTCTGCTGGCACAAAGCTGCCCACCAGGGCCATGAATGTGATCAAGCCTACCTAAACGTGGAGGAGACAAGGTCTTGGGCCTGGTGGTGTGGGCCGGGGTGGGGGTGAGGCAAGGCTGAGGGGTGAATTATAGATCAAGGTGGGCGGACACAGTTTAATAGGAGAGGATAGCCCCCTCAGCTCTCTTTAGAATCAGGAAAGAGGGCGGGAAAGTGGACAGAGGCACACTTGGGAACAGCACGGCCCTGTTCAGAGGTGGGGAGAGGCTTTCAGGCCACAGAGGGATCGGTTAGAGCATGGCTCTCCCTCAAGTAGAGAGAACATGTGTGCACGATGGCCTTTCCATGACAGGTCGGGTCAGAACACCAGGGAGGAGCTGCAGGGACCTGTGTTTGCAGGCAGGTGGGAGATGGAGACAATGAAGAAGATGCCAGAGGCCCAGTGTGCAGGGACTCTCCTCACCTGTTTGAGGTATATGCTCTTCCCTGAGGAATTGGGTCCAGTGATGACTTTGACCCTCCCTCTGTCCCCACCACATTCTGCAGAGTTGGGCACGAAGGTTCGGGCACAGAGTTCCATCAGAGGATGTCTGCAGTGGGTAGAAAGCTACCTCACACGTGGCCTCTGAATGCAGACGAATGAAGCCACCAGAAGATGGGGCCTTTGGGCCCCTTGTGTCTATGCCTCCACCCCCTTCTGTTCTCACCTGCCATTCTGGATTCGGACCCCAATGAGCTGGGGGGCGTAACGGGGCCTTGAGTAGCCATAGTCCCGGGCAGCACTGGCAAGAGCCAGCAGGACGTCCAGGCGGGAGGCAAGGTCCAACACCCGGGTCAAGACAGCGGCCCGTGCCAGCACCTGACTCTGCAGCTGGTACATCAACAGGGTCTCCTGGTCTGGGGGCGGGGGAGGGAGGGAGCTGGGCATCAGCTCCATGGGAAAAGGAAGAAGAGACAAAGAAGCCAGCGGACACCTGGAAACAGGCTTGCAGATAGAGTCCCAGACACCCCAAGCTGCTCGCCCCTCCAGCCTTTTGCTTCTCCTCACCCCGGATGTCACAGTGCAGGTCCCCCAGCAATGCATCCAGCTCCTTGGTTCGAGCACTACGGTAGTGCAGCTTCTCCTCTGACAGAAACTGGGAACAAGGGCTCAAAGCTGTGGGCTTTGCATTCTTGGTCCCCATCTTCTCTAACACCACGTCTGGCCCCACGCCGACTTTTTTTTTCTTTTAAAAAACTTTTATTTAAAAATAGAACAGATGCAGAGGGTGCCTGGGTGGCTCATTTGGTTAAGTGTCTGCCTTCGGCTCAGGTCATGATCCCGGGGTCCTGGGATGGAGCCCCGCATCGGGCTCCCTGCTCAGTGGGGAGTCTGCTTCTCCCTCTCCCTCTCCCCCTGCTTGTGTTCCTGCTCTCGCCTCTGTCTCTTTTAAATAAATAAATAAAATCTTAAAAAAAAAGAACAGATGCAGAAAACAAATATATAGCTTAAGGAATTGTTATGAGGCAAATACCCTTGTAACCAACCACGTAGGTTGCAAAGTAGGCTAAAAAACTAAAATTTTCGGGCGCCTGGGTGGCTCAGTCATTAAGCATCTGCCTTTGGCTCAGATTGTGATCCCAGGGTCCTAGGATCGAGCCCCACATCGGGCTCCCTGCTCCGTGGGAAGCCTGCTTCTCCCTCTCCCAATCCCCCTGCTTGTGTTCCTGCTCTCGCTCTCTGTCTCTTTTAAATAAATAAATAAAATCTTAAAAAAAAAAAAACAAGCTAAAATTTTGTCAGCTACTCCAGAGAGCCATCCTAATCACAATCCTCTCCAACTCCTCAAAAGTAACCTCTATTCTGACCTCTTTGGGAATCAATTCCTTATTTTCTTTATAAGTTTATCTTTCAAATATTCATTTTTTTTTTTTTTTTTTTAAAGAGAGAGAGAGGGAGTGTGGATTGGGGGGAAGGGGCAGAGAGAGAGAGGGAGAGAGAATCTTAAGCAGGTTCCACACTCAGCATGGAATCCGAGGCGGGGCTCAATCTCACAACCCTGAGATCATGACCTGAGCTGAAACTAAGAGTTGGACGCTTTGGGGCGCCTGGGTGGCTCAGTCGTTAAGCGGCTGCCTTCGGCTCAGGTCATGATCCCAGGGTCCAGGGATTGAGCCCCACATCGGGCTCCCTGCTCCGCGGGAGGCCTGCTCTCCCTCTCCCACTCTGGCTGCTTGTGTTCCTGCTCTCGCTGTGTCTCTCTCTGTCAAATAAATAAATAAAATCTTAAAAACAAAAAAAAAGAGTTGGACGCTTAACTGACTGAGCCACTCAGGCGCCCCTCCCCTCCCCCGCCAAATATTCATTCTTTTTTTTTTTTGCTCCCCTCCAAATAAAATAAATTTATTTTCTATTTTTACAGGAACACAGATAGAAAGACACTAGGGAAGCATGAATACATGGCCAACTGGCTTCCAGGAAGTTTCCACCATGGCAGGGCAGATGAGAGGAGAAGCCAGGACATTTCTCCCTCTGCCTTAGGGGTTTCTCCTATTTGGCTGAATCCTCTCTAGGGTTCTAGCTCCCACTGTTTCAAGGTCTAAGGCTCTGTTGGCCCACTTCTTCCCGTTGTCTCTTCAGCCTCGGGGGTGGAAGCAGCTTTCTGTTGACATGGACATCTGCGTTGTCCCAGCTTTTGAGTTTCTCTTTCAGTTCTCCCATTAACTGTACAACCAATTCCCTGTATTAAATTCCTTCCATTAGAAATAGCTGGAACGGCATTTGTTTCTCCTTACTGGATACTGGCGGATGGAGAGCTGAAAAGAGTTTAAGACGAGGCCTTGCCGAAGGCCACACCACAAGTACTGGAGTATTTGGGGTTCAGCTGCCTTCAAAACTTAAAGCCTTCCCTTTAGAACATGCTGTTCCTTGGTGAGTATCCAATGTTTACAATTTAATTCTTAAATTAGTGACAAAATAACAATTAAAAACAATCTCAAACATCTTTGTTTTTTTAAGTCCATGGTTCCTTTTGGCAAGGTCTGATTTGTTCATGAAATTCTTACCAATGTGGGGCTCTTTCCTAGGAAACAGGCTGAATTTTCCTCAGTGAATCCTTTGGAGTATTCCTTCTTACCTCCTCTGAAGTCGTTGTTCCTTTGATGCTTGTGCTGAAGCTGAACAGGCTTATTGAAAGGAACAAAGCCCTTTGAACAAAGGAGCAGGGTGAGGACGAATGAGCCCCGATTAACCACCCCTGGATACGGCACATGTGAAACTGGGCGCCGGCATTCTGTACTTGAATTGCAGAAATGCAACTAGGTCTTCATGTTGGTGGTGGAGAACCGCCAAATATTCATTCTTAAAGACTAGTTTAGTTATGCCTTCCGCTGATGATTTCTACAACTCTTTTTTTAATTCCAGTATCGTTAGCATACAGTGTTATATTAGTTTCAGGTGTACATTACTCAACAATTCTGCACATTACTCTGTGCTGGTCAAAATGAGTGGACTCTTAATCCCCTCCACCTGTTTCACCCATCCCCCCACCCACCTCCCCTCTGGTAACCATCAGTTTGTTCTCTATAGTTATGGGTCTGTTTTTTGGTTTGTCTCTTTTTCTCTTTGTCCATTTGTTTTGTTTCTTAAATTCCACATACGAGTGAAATCATATGGAATTTGTCTTCCTCTGACTGGCTTATTATACTTAGCATAATACTCCATGCCACTGCAAATGGTAAGATTTTGTCCTTTTTTATTGTTGAGTAATATCCCATTGTATGTAATACCACATCCTCTTTATCCACTCATCTATCAGTGGACACTTGGGCTGCTTCCACAGCATGGCTATTGTAGACAATGCTGCTATAAAATAGAGGTGCATGTATCCCTTTGAATTAGTGTTTTTGTATTCTCTGGGTATATTTGGGTAAATACTCAGTAGTGCGATTCCTGGATCATTGGGTGGTTCTATTTTTAATTTTTGAAGAACTTCCATACAGTGGCTGCACCAGTTTGCATCCCCACCAACAGTGCATGAGGGTTCCTTTTTCTCCACATCCTCACCAACACTTGTTGTGTCTTGAGTTTTTGATTTTTTAATTTTAGCCATTCTAACAGGTATGAGGTGATATCTCATTGTGTGTGTGTTTTTTTTTAAGATTTATTTATTTGAGAGGGAGAGAGGGGAGAGGCAGCAGGAGAGGGAGAGAAGCAGACTGTGCTGAGTGCAGAGCCCAATGCAGGGCTCGATCTCATGACCCTGAGATCATGATCAGAGTCGAAATCAAGAGTTGGCACATCTAACCGACTGAGCCACCCAGACGCCCCTCATTGTGGTCTTGATATGCATTTCCCTGATGATCAGTGATGTTGAGCATCTTTTCATGTGTCTTTTGGCCATCTGGATGTGTCTTCTTTGGACAAATGTCTGAACATGTCTTCTGCCTATTTTTTAATTAGATTATTTGTTTTTTTGGTGTTGAGTTATATAAGTTTTTTTTTAATTTATTTAAATAATTTCTACACCCAACGTGGAGCTCGAAGTCACAACCCTGAGATCAAGAGTCTCATGCCAAACTGCCCTTAAGTTCTTTATATATTGCATACCTCTATTGGGTATGTCATTTGCAAATATCTTCTGCCATTCAGTAGGTTGTCTTTTATCGGTTGTTTCCTTTGCAGTGCAGAAGCTTTTTATTTTGATGTAGTCCCAGTAGTTTAAAGATTATTTATTTATATATATATATATATATATATATATATATATATATATATATATATTTATTTATTTATTTTAGAGAGAGAGCATGAGTGGGGGGAGGAGCAGAGGGGAAGGGAGAGGGACGAGCCAACTCTGTGCTGAGCGAGGAGCCCAGCGCAGGGCTTGATCTCACGGCCCTGAGATCATGACCTAAGCCAAAACCAGGACTCAGACGCTTAACAGACTGAGCCACCCAGGCGCCCCTATGTAGTCCCAATAGTTTATTTTTGCTTTTGTTTTCCTTGCCTCAAGAGACATACCTAGAAAAATGTTGCTGTGCCCAGTGTCAGAGAAATTACGGCCTGTGTTCTCTTCTAGGATTTTTATGGTTTCAGGCCTCACATTGAGGACTTTAATTGATTTTGAATTCATTTTTGTGTATGGTGTTAGAAGATGGTCCAGTTTCATTCTTACTATATGTTGCCGTCCAGTTTTCCCAACACCATTTGTTGAAGAGACTGCCTTTTCCCCATTGCATATTCTTTCCTGCTTTGTCAAAGATTAATTGACCAGAGGCGCCTTATTTTATTTATTTATCTGATTGAGAGAGACAGAGAGAGAGAGCAAGAGCCGGGAAGGGTGGGGGAGGGAGGAGAGGGGCAGAGGACGAGGGAGAAGCAGACTCCCTGCTGAGCAGGGAGCCCAACATGTGGCTCAATCCTAGGACCCTGAGATCATGACCTGAGCCAAAGGCAGATGCTTAACTGGCTGAGCCACCCAGGCGCCCCAATAAATAAAATCTTGAAAAAAAAGATTAATTGACCATATAATCATGGGTTTATTTCTGGGCTTTCTGTTCTGTTCCATTGATCTATGTGTCTGTTTTTGTGCTAACATCATACTGTTTTGATTACTACAACTTTGTGATACAACTTTAACTCTGGAATTGTGATACCTCCAGTTTTTTTTTTTTTTCCAAGATTGCTTTGGCTATTTGGGGTCTTTTATGTTCTATACCAATTTTAGGATAATTTGTGAAAAATGCTGTTGGTATTCTGATGGGGATTGCATTAAATCTGTAGATTGCTTTGGGTAGTATAGGCATTTGAACAATATTTGTTCTTCCAACCCCAGAGCATGGAATGCCTTTCCATTTCTTTGTGTCATCTTCAATTTCTTTCATCAAGGTTTTATAGTTTTCAGAGTACAGGTGTTTCATCTCTTTCCCACCCTGACTTCTTTCCCTTTTATCTCAGAGCTGGTAAGGATCAAAGTAGAACTATAGAAGAGACAACCCATATTGGGAAGTACTGATAGGGTAAGGCCCTCCCTCAGCTATTGACTTATTTCTCTTATCACCCCCTACAGAGGTCAAGGGTCTTACCATGAAGTCCAGTCCTTCAATCTCAAAGTCACTGGCCTCTGCCATGGAAGGCAGGCGGGGAATAGAGAGAAGGAAGCCAATCTGAGGAGAGTAAAGAGATAAAACAGGGAGTAAAGTACCAAGTACTGGGCACCTTATCTCCCTGGAGGACACCAGAGTTCTACATTCCTGCAGTGCTTCCCTCAGGGGCCTAAAGCTACCACAGGGTGTTCATATTCTTCAGGCTTCTCCAGGAGTTTTCTTATCTAGCAGTGTGTCCTTCAAGAGCTTAATATCTCCCATAAAAGATCCCTGGGGGTTACACCCACCCTCCTGCCCTCACCAGAGGGATGTAGATGACACTGCATGAAGGAATACGGGAGTCCAGATTCTCTAGCTCCTTCCGGGCGACCTCAGTGAGGAAACTGGGAAGTCCCATCAGCCTTCGTTTTTCTAGGAGGGTGGAAGACATGTGGGTATCAAAAGTAAGGTTCCTGCCATGTTGGCCCCAGTTATCCCCGGTTGTAGTGGCCACCTACTGATGATGGTACCCCGTCACTGGGTGGGCTCGTGTTTCAGGGCTCACAGGCCCAACTGCACACCCAACACTCACTCTCATCAATGTCAGGATCTATGTTGGGGAGGACTGTGAAGCGATTTTCAGCAAGACTGCCCTCAAAGTCCACCTGAGGAGATAAAAAGTCTAGTTGCTCATCACCCAGAACCGTCCCCAGTCCTGTTCCTCACCTCTCCTTGGGCCCCTATTCTCCCTGCATTTCCTGTTTTGACTCTAACCCTCCAAGCATGTCTCTGATGTTCTGCCACCTCCTCTCACCATCCCATTCTTTGGTCACCCAACTGACCTTGATGTCTCCCATCTTCAACACCACATTCCCCAGAGCCCGGTCTTTCTCCATCTTCCAATCCCACCTCTCTCCCCTAGGTCCCCAGGGGCTCTGCCTCTTTCTTCCACTCACCACCTTCCCAATGAGGCTGGCGATATGGTGCAGGTCGTCAGAGAACTCTTGGGCAATGTCCTGAAAGAGCTGGATGGACTGGGGCAGGGAGCGGCAGGCATCCCTCAGACCCAGGGCACTGTACACAGTCTGTAGCAGAAATGGACAGAAGGCGGGCTGAGGCGAGGGGACAGGGAAGGACAGGGGAGAAAACACAGTAAGAAAGACAGAGGATCTCAAAGGCAAAGAAGAAACAGTAAGTGAGGAAATGGCATCTGTAAAACTCTGTGTCAGGCACTCCACTCAACAGTGAGGCCGCAAAGAACTAAAATGTGGCCCCTGTCCCAGATGAGCTCATGGTCTAGTGGGAAAGACAGAAATAGACCCAGAAAATTTAAAAATAAAATGGTAGGTGCTTTAATAGAGGAAAGGATTTCATATTGAGGAAGGAGAAAGAGAAGGGGGCCTATGAAAGGCAGAGAAGTACATGAGCAGAAGGGGTAAGACAGCACTGAGGTAAGGGAGCAGGAAGAGAGGAAGGGTTAGGGCCATTGACAGTTAATTCCCCAGGGTGAAGGTCAGTGCCCTGAGGTAGCTGCCAAGGTTAGACTGCATGGACACACCAACATCTACTGAGCCTTACTCGGTGGAAGAGGACACAAGTATATAAATTAAAGGGTTTATAATCTAGCCATGATGGAAACAAGCAAACAAGCAGCAAAAACAATGCCTACTCACAAGACAGATTGATCAAGTTATGGAACTGACTAAAATTATTAAGGAAGTTCAGAGAATAAGACTAATATGGGCTAACATCATTGGGGATATCTTTACAGAGAAAAGGAAACAAGGGGCCCCTGGGTGGCTCAGTTGATTGGGCGTCTGACTTTTGATACTCTTGATTTCAGCTCAGGTGATGATCTCAAGGTCCTCACTAGACCATGAGCTCATCTGGAACAGGGGCCACATTTTAGTTCTTTGTGGCCTCGTAATTTGCTCAAGGTCTCACAGAGAGTAAATAAAAGTGTGCTGGGATTTGAACGCAGGTGTCTGGCCTTTAAACACCACACTATACTGAGCAGAACACAGTGGGTCTCCTCAGCAGAGTGCCCGAATGCATAGCCTGGCTGGGCTGAAGCAGAGGATGAATGCGGAATAGTGGGAATGGAATATACAAATAGTTACATATAACTATTCATGTTCAAAGAAAACTGCTGTAGATAACGAGAAGCAGGTTTCACACTGTCAGAGAAGGAAGTTACAAATGAGGAAAGGAGGAATACCCTGTGGTATTGACCTGGAATCAGAGTCAATATGAGTATGAACTCTTGGGTTCTTTAGTATATAGATAAATCGATTCAGGAATACAGATGTCAATGCATGGGTTAGCATACATGGATTTATTTCTTAGCTCTGTCCATGGTGAGAAGTGACAGATACCCCAGTAGCAATAACCACGTCTAGTGTCCAGATCTGGTTTCTAATACTATTCTCCAAAGAAGGTAACCAGGACTCCTTGGAGAAATGGTTGATTCCAGGGCTGGGGCAAGGAAAATATAAGATGAGCCTGGAGCATCTTGTAGCGGTAGAAACTTATGAAGTGTTCAAAAATGGACTGGGGGCCATGTCAGAAGGGCATTATCAAAAGCCTATCTGAATTTGAAAAGCCAATCTGAAGGCCAAACGGGCATATTAAAAGCCAATCTGAAAAGAACTCTCAAAGATCTAAACTAGAAAATTTTGAGCAAAAATAAACAACAGCATTGAATTATAACTCATAAAATAAAATATTTATGAGATAATTGGCCTAGGATTATGTAACATGCTAACATTTTTTTATAAGATGTTAACATTAATGGAAGCTGAGTGAAAAGGTATATGAGAACACCCTGTACAATTTTTGTGGCTTTTCTTTACATCTTAAATTATTTTTTAAAAAAGAAATTAAAAACAACAGAAGGATAAATCTTAAAAATTTTTTAAAGAAAATGTTAAAGGTAGAAAGGGGAAAAGATAGAAACCAGAATTAGTTGCCTATACCTTGTTTGGGAGGTTACATTTTGGAACTGTGTAAATATTTTACATAATTATAAAAGTAAATTAAATCTTAAAAAACCAGGGGCGCCTAGGTGGCTCAGTTGGTTAAGTGACTGCCTTCGGCTCAGGTCATGATCCCAGGGTTCTGGGATCGAGCCCCACATCGGGCTCCCTGCTCAGTGGGGAGCCGGCTTCTCCCTCTGCCTGTTCTAACTGCTCCGCCTGCCGCTCCCCCTGCTTGGGCTTTCCCTCTCTCTGACAAATAAAATAAATAAAATCTTTAACAAAAAATTAAAAACCAATTCCTAAAAATCAAAAATAGAATGAAACAAATGAACACAAATGTATATTCAGTTAGTGACATAACCACACAGAGAGGAACTATTCCAAGTGACTAAAACACAGTCATTTGGCTGTATCCTTAGTAGGGACAAAAAGAACTTCCCTTCTTCCCCCGAAAAAATCTTATTTTCAGCAATAATATCATTGGTAGTAGTGCTGGTATTGCTATACTAAGATTGTTGTGGATGTAATGTAAGAAAAGAAAATAAGTGATATTCTAATCTTATCATTCCTAGTGTTACTGAGAACCAGAATTTCCACTATAGAAGAAGGAAGGTTGAAGAGAATAGTATAGGAATATACAAGGTAAGAACCCTGTGCTTCTGAATTTAAATTGCTGGTATCAGTACCAATTTGTCATGTATTTTACTTTTTAAAAATTCTAGATATGTCTGCAGAAAAGCCTTTAAAGCAATAAGCAAAACATGCTGTGTGTATCCTCTAGGATTCAGACTGTGATACAGAAATGCCATTTTTCTCTAAAAGGAACCAGCGCTCTTTGGGAAAGATCTGGTTCTGGGTCAGAACCAAGAGATGTAGGGGCACCTGGCTGGCTCAGTCAGTAGAGCACGCAACTCTTGATCTCAGGGTTGTGAGTTCAAGCCCCACCTTGGGTGTAGAGATTACTTAAAATAAATCAATATAATTTAAAAAAAGAAAGAACCAGGAGATGTAAATGATATATCTGGTACATCTTCCCAAACGAGAGAGCAGGAGGGGAGCTATCAAGTGCAGACGTCTACTTGGGGTCATGTTTAAGGGACTCAGAAGCCAACATGAAGAGGCTCCCATTGGCCACAGATGGAATAATCTGAACATGTAGAAAGATTAAAAATGCAATGGACTGAAACACGTGTAAATCTGAGTTTGTGATGATACTAAAACAACAAAAAATACATTGGCTACCTTGGGGCATGTTAGGGAACTAATAATTTCCTATATGCTGAAGAGCTGGTAAATAAAGGCAGGGGAGAAAATCAAGCAATTTCTACGATATGAAATGCACTACTGAGTAACCAAAAAGCAGATGAGAGGAAGTTTCTCTTTACAGAAACATTCAGACTAATAAATGGAGAAAGAATGACAGAATAACACTACTTTGCAATCCCTAAGGATTAATGGACTTAGGTATTAAACATTAAAAGCTGCTAACATCACAAAAAGAGAGACAGACATATCAGGCATTATATTCCTCCACTTATAAAACAATATTGAAAAAAAATCAAACCTGGATTTGGTCAATCTTCTAGATCCAACTATTTACAAAAATTCTAGAAGAGAGTAAAACATGTCAAAAACACGTACAGAATGTAATCAGCAAAATCCAGGTTAAGGAAAACTCTACTGGACAAACAATCCAATTTCTTCACCAAATAACTTGCAAGGGGAAAAAGAAAACTAAAGATTGAGATAGAGATGGAGGGAGAACAGTGAAATGAAAAAGGAACCCACAAAGGGGACTTCAAGAGACATCATCCTATTGCCATATGTTGAACATATTTGCATCCTAATTAAACAAAATGTATTTTTTTTTCCCAAAGATTTTATTTATTTATTTGACAGAGAGAGACACAGAGAGAGAGGGAACACAAGCAGGGGGAGTGGGAGAGGGAGAAGCAGGCCCCCCACTGAGCAGGGAGCCCGATGTGGGGCTCGATCCCAGGACCCCGGGATCATGACCTGAACCGAAGGCAGACGCCCAACGACTGAGCCACCCAGGCGCCCTACAAAATGTATTTTTTTAAATCATGACATTTAAGAGAGGATTAGAAATGTGAACATCAGATAATTGATGATATTCAAGAATTATGTTAATTGTTAGTAAGATTATGGTATTGTTATTCTTTTTTAAAAGCAATTTTCTTTTAGAAATCATACTGAAATAGTTATAGGTGAAATGATATGATGGCTGGGAATTGCTTCAAACTAATCCAGGAAGGGGAAAGGGGGAGAAGATATACATGAAACAAGATTGGTATGAGTCTAGGTGTTAAAGCTGCATGCTGGATACATGGGGGTTCATTATATTATTCTAAATTTTTTTGACAGTTTCCACAATACAAAGTTGTTGTTGTTGAAGTGTTGGGATAAAGTTGGACGGGTTAGCAGAGTACACAGGGTCTGGATTGCCTGCTGAGAGGCTTAACCTGGACCTCTGGGCTTCTAGAAGGGAGGCCTTACCTTGTATAGAACCTGCCAGTCGCTGGCCTTGGTGTGGGACAGCTTCATGCGTTTCAGAATCAGCTACAGTCAGACAAGGGGATGGCCACTGTTTCCCTTCTCCCACTCTAGTGCCCCCCAAGAAGCCCAATGTCCACTACCGACCCTCAAGCTCCTTCCCCACCTCCCTGCCCCCACCCTGGGCTCACAGGTACATTCTTGATATGACCCAGCAACCGATGCAGCATTTGAGCCATGTCCAGATTCTGAGGTAGGAGGAAAAACTGAATGACATCCAGCCGAGCATTTAGCTCTCCCAGGTCCTGAGTTGGACGTGTGAACCACAGCCTAAAAGTGAGGGATGAAGTAGGGGACCAGAAATTACATCTGTGCTCATCATTGTCTTTTTTTTTTTTTTTTAAGATTTTATTTATTTGAGTGTTGTTGGAGTGAAGGGTGATGGGAGGTATGGGGTGCCTGGGTGATGGACATTGGGGAGGGTATGTGCTATGGTGAGCGCTGTGAATTGTGTAAGACTGATGAATCACAGACCTGTACCCCTGAAACAAATAATACATTATATGTTAATTAAAAAATAAAATAAAAATAAAAAAAAAATATTTATTTGAGAGGGAGAGAGAGAGAGCAAGCACGAGAAGGAGGGAGGGTCAGAGGGAGAATCAGATTCCTCACGGAGCAGGGAGCCCAACACGGGGCTTGATCCTGGGACTCTGGGATCATGACCTGAGCTGAAGGCAGACACCTAACTGACTGATCCACCCAGGTGCCCCCTCATCACTGTCTTGATCTCAATTTGTGACAGTGTGTGTTTGGAGGGCCCTGGGGATTGTGGTGATATGGATCTGTACTGGCAAGCCCAGTGTCCTATCTATGCGGGTGTGTTTACACATATCTACTAAAAATCTCTGCATGTGAGCACGACTGTTTATCATGGTTATGATGGATGTGACCATGTGTCATTCCATGTGGATATGCGGTGGAGCTTGTCAATATTTAGAGGGAGAGCAGCGTATTGAAGTATTTGTGTGCCAACACTCTAGCTTTCTCTGCGGCTGAGTAGGAGAGGGTGAGTCAGCATGAGTTTAAATGCATTTGGCTGTGAAAGTCCCTTGGGTGTAATAGCACAGACGTTTGTCTTTTCCTGTTCTTCTGTGAAAGTATATAGCCATTCCATGCGGAACGGTAAGTCCTCAATTCATGATAATGGTCATCTCTGCAGAGAAAAAAGGATTGGGAAGGGACACTTTAAGAGGCTTCCATAACATTGTCTCTCTTTTTTTTAGACTTTAAAAAATAAATATTTATTTATTTATTTATTTGAGAGAGAGAGGGCAAGAACACGGGGAGGGCCAGAGGGACAAGCAGACTCCCTGTTGAGTGGCGAGCCTGACTCAGGGCCTCCATCCCAGGACACTGAGATGATGACCTGAGCCGAAATCAGACACTGAACCTACTAAGCCACCCAGGCCACCACGCCCCCACCCCGCTGTTTTTCAAGTAAGCTCTATGCCCAACGTGGGGCTTGAACTCATGACCCCAAGATGAAGAGTCACATGCTCTACCCACTGAGCCAGCCAGGCACCCCTTTAATAACATTATCTTATTCTTAATTTTGCTGGTGTAAACATAGAAGTTTATATCATCATCATCATCACCACCATTATTACTTCCACCTTTTGTGTGCCTGAGGTATTTGCTAATAAATTAAATTAGTATACAATAATAAATGTCTCATCTGGGTTTGTCTGATTCTGGGTGTCCCTATCTTTCTGTGGCTATGGAGAGTGTGCGACTCTGCAAGGACCTGTGAGCCCATGAGTTCTTTTCTGCATTAGAGCGGCCATTAGGCATATGCTATTTTATACAAGAAGCAACCTGTGGAGACGCTGGGGCCCGGGGATGTGTATCTCACACCACAGTAGAGGGCCAATCACCCTGGGTTAGAGCACCCCAGGCTAGAGTGAAGCGGAGGGCTGAGTGGGATTCGAGGGTGGGTTTTAGGCATCTCTGCTCCTCAGCCACCTGCAGCAAGTGTAGGCCAGACTGTGAATACCTGTCCCCACCTTGGAGAGCTTTGCCAAGCTGCCTATCTTGTAAAATCCTGAGGTTTTTCTGACTCATACGCTAGTGCCGGAGAAATCTTAGTCAAGCTAAACCTCCTAATTTTACAGCTGAGAAAATGAAGCGCTTAGAGAATAAGCAGCTTGTCCAAAGTCATGGGGCTAGTAAGAAGTATAGCTGGGTCTCAAACTCAGGTCTGCAGACGGCTAGGACAGTGCTCTTCAGAGCAATGTGACATTCAGTCACCTTCCTGGTGCCCCATTCAGCTGGGCCAATTGGGTCCTTAGTTCATAATTCAGGTTATGTTTCCATGCCCTGCTGGAACCTACCTGGGGGATCTGCGCTCCTCCCCAACTTTAACTCTGTTCTCTTCTCCACTAAGAATTCCTTCCCTCTCATCCCTTGCTGAGATGAGAGATCTGCACCTGTAGAATGTGGGGGTGATTAAATGATCCCAATTACCTGGAGATGACCTCAGGGATTATCCTGAAAACCTCCAAAAGACACACAGTGCAGGGCAGGTGAGGTGGGGAAAGAATTGTGCACCTGTGGGCTATCAAAGCTTTCAGCTCTGAGTTTGTAGAGACCATGTGACCCATGTGCTTGCATCTGGGTGCTACCACATCCAAGGCCATGTGCCAGGCACTGAGGTCACAGGTATGACCGCTGTATGGAGCTTGCAGTTATGAGAGCAAGCAGGTTCACTGACCGCTAACTCCAAGCTGATGTGACAGTGCAGCCAGAAAACATAAACAGACACTAAGCAAACGGGAAGGTGCATGTCAGTCTCCCTAGAGGTGCCTGTGAAGGTTTCACGGAAGGGGTGATAGTGGGCTTGCACCTTGAAGAGGATGTAAGATTCTGACAGGTGAAGAACAAGGGAAAGACTTTCCAGAAGGAACTGCATAAACACAGGCTTGGTGTATTCCCATGACGGAAAGTGGCCCAAACAACTGGAATATAGGGTGGATCCAGTGAGAAAGGACTTAGGCAGGGCTCGAGAAGATAATCATGGAAATTTAAGTTGAGGTGAATGGGAGGGCCTCTGAACACCATACTGCTAAAGATGCTGATCTTCACCCCGGCAGGGAATGGGGAAACCTCCTGAGGTTTATGTTATTTTGTTTCTACTTAAGGTTTAAAAAAGTGGAGTGACACGCTCAGATATCTATTTTGGAATAACAAGTATTTTGGAACGAAGGACAATTAGAAAAAGAAGAGATTAGAGGCAGAGAGACCACTTTGAAGGTGACTGTGATGCTCCAGGTTGGAAATGATTATAGCCAGAATTAGAGCCGTGGGAAGAGGGAGGGAGATGGCTGAGAAAGGCATCTCAGGGTAGAATCAATAGGCTTTAGTGAATAACTGAATATGAAGGGTGAAGGAGAAGCATCAATCCAAGGTTCAGCACTTGAGAAGCAGTATTGCCAGCAATGCCATTAGCCAGAAAAAAAAGGTGCAGGAAGAGGAACGGGCCCAGTGGGCATCAGTTTCGATGCTCTGAGTTTGAACTATGTGGAAATTGCAAGTGGGGAGGATGTGCGGTGTGCATTCCACATACGGAATTTGGAACTAGAGACACAATTTTGAAAGTCATCAGAGAATAGCTCAAATTTAGGGGTGCCTGGATGGCTCAGCCGGTTGAGTGTCTGCCTTCAGCTCGGGTCATGATCTCAGGGTCCCGGGATTGAGTCCCACATCGGGCTCCCAGCTCGGCAGGGAGTCTGCTTCTCCCTTTCTCACTCTCCCTCTGCTCTCCTTCTATCTGTCTCTCTCAAATAAATAAATAAAAATCTAAAAAAAAAAAAATAGCTCAAATTTGAAGTATGGTTTTTATAATTAAAGATAGTACTGTGTGGGGTGCCTGGCTGGCTTGGTCGGTAGAGCATGTGACTTTTGATCTTGGGATAGTGAGTTGGAGCCCCATGTTGGGGGGTATATTGTACTTAAAATAAAAAAAATCTTTTAGGGGCGCCTGGGTGTCTCATTTGGTTGAGCATCTGACTTCGGCTCAGGTCATGATCTCAGGGTCTTGGGATCGAGCCCCACGTTGGTCTCCCTGCTCAGCGGGGAGTTTGCTTGTCCCTCTCCCTCTGCCCCTTCTCTCTCTCTTTCTCTTAAATAAATAAAATCTTAAAAAAAAAAAATCTTTGGGGCACCTGGGTGGCTCAGTCATTAAGCGTCTGCCTTCGGCTCAGGTCATGATCCCAGGGTCCTGGGATCGAGCCCCACATCAGGCTCCCTGCTCCGCGGGAAGCCTGCTTCTCCCTCTCCCACTCCCCTGCTTGTGTTCCCTCTCTCACTGTGTCTCTCTCTGTCAAATAAATAAAATCTTAAAAAAAAAACATTTAAAAAATAAAAATTAAAAAAAATATATTAAAAAAAAATAAAGCCCAGGGTGCCTGGGGGCTCAGTCGGTTAAGTGTCTACCTTCAGCTCAGGTCATAATCCCAGGGTCCTGGGACCGAGCCCCACGTCAGGGTTCGCTGCATGGCGAGGAATCTGCTTCTCCCTCTCCCTCTGTCTGCCACTCCCCCTGCTTGTGTTCCCACTCTCTCTCTGTCAAATGAATAAATAAAATCTTTAAAAATAAATAAATAAAATAAAGCCCTACCATATGAGGTAGAAACTTCCAGTTATTAAAAAAAGACAACGGTACGCCTGGGTGGCTCAGTCGTTAAGCGGCTGCCTTCAGCTCAGGTCATGATCCCAGGGTCCTGGGATCGAGTCCCACATCGGGCTCCCTCCTCGAGGGGAAGCCTGCTTCTCCCTCTCCCACTCCTGCTGCTTGTGTTCCTGCTCTCGCTATCTCTGTCTCTGTCAAATAAATAAATAAAATCTTAAAAAAAAAAAAAAAAAGACAACGTACAGCATAAGGAATATAGTTGGTAATATTGTAACAACTTTACATGGTGACAGATGGTAGCTAGATTTATTGTGGTGATCACTTCATAATGTACATAAACGTTGAATCACTATGTTGTACACCTGAAACTAATATAATATTGTATGTCAACTACACTTCAATTAAAAAAAAGATATTGCCATGTGTGCATTAGTGTTTTGTGACTGTTTCTGCTGCTTGTGTGTGTGCCAGTCTGTATCATCAATGGGCATATGGGTATCTGTGCTGACAACATCAAATGAGGATAATACTAGCTACCACATGGGGTTGTTGTAAGGATTAAATGCATTTAGCCAGCATTTGGGAAAGGGCAGTTGTTTTTATTACTACCGGATGGAGTGGTGTGTGCATGTGCCTGTAGACTGCATGCATGAGCCTGTGGCATGTCCGTGAGACTCACCTGAGCAGCTTCTCTCCCCACTTACAACGGCATCTGTTGAGGATTCCTGTGGGGAGGAGCAGGGGCAGGGAGTAAGCTTGTTACAAGGCAGGGGCAGGGGAAGGAATGTGTGGATGTGTCTAAACTGAGGCATCCGGGCCAGAGGTTTGGGTGTTGGGCAGGCTGGCCTGGGGGCGTTCCCTGGATACAGGACACA
Organism: Halichoerus grypus; assembly: GCF_964656455.1. NCBI lineage: Eukaryota > Metazoa > Chordata > Mammalia > Carnivora > Phocidae > Halichoerus > Halichoerus grypus. The sequence continues at coordinate 116,695,037 of NC_135720.1, forward strand.
AAGGCCGCTAAAGCCAGCGCCTGGCCACAGGTCTGAGCCAGGATTACCTTACATGGGCTTAGGGGAGGGATGGGCACTCCCACTAACAGTCGGCCAGAAAAATACACAGAGTGGTTGTAGTTGGAATCACAAAGAGCCCAACACATATATGTAAACATTAGACACAATCCACCGAGATATGCACAGTGAAACCATGTGGATACTTGGGGCGATGTCCCGACTATACCCTAAAGCCAGAGACAACTGATAAAGACTCAATGCCAATAAAACACGGGCAGTTAGGCAGTTATACATAGGGCCTCCCCAAGTCCCTGGACAGGTGCACGACTAGCAGAAACATCCACGCAAGCCCAAGGAATGAACATGGAATTGGTAAGGTCAGAGACGATAGGCAAATGACACTGGACAACCGTGGGCGAGGGGAGATGCCAAGCTCAGGGAGGGTACAAAGAGGGTAAGAGAATTGGATGGAGGGGCGCCTGGGTGGCTCAGTCGTTAAGCATCTGCCTTCGGCTCAGGTCATGATCCTGGGGTCCTGGGATCAAGCCCCACATCGGGCTGCCTGCTCGCCAGGAAGCCTGCTTCTCCCTCTCCCACTCCCCCTGCTTGTGTTCCTGCTCTCGCTGCCTCTCTCTCTGTCAAATAAATAAAATCTTAAAAAAAAAAGAGAGCGAGCGAGCTGATGGGAGTGGAAGAGACATCTGGCAGTGGGAGTGAAGTGGGAAGAGAGGGACTGGGACACATGTTTGGAGGCAGCTGCTTTTCTGGCAGGCTTTCATAGTGTGGGATGAGGGAAGGGGCATACCCACCAAAGAGGCTGAGCCCCTCCTTCAGTCCGCTGGCCACTTTGTACACTGAGGGATGGGACTCAGTCTTAAATATCTGCAGAACGCTGTCAGGGAGAAATGGAGGCGTTTGAGGTAACGGGTTTTTAAAGGGAATTCAGAAAATGGAATGGAGGTTGGGAACACGCTCCTGAGATCAAGTGTTGTTGTAAGGTCTGTCCCACACTCCTCTCTGCCTCAGTTTTTCTCTTCAGGATAAGTGACTCAGGAAGGTAGGATATCTATTTGACACCTTTGTGCTTTTCTTCCTTTCTCCTCGCCCTCTCTTCCCTTTCCTTCAAGGAGACAGACCTTAATAACCCCAGGATTAAAGAAACTGGAGCCTCATTAGGATTATTAGAGCATTAAACTTAATCCTTCTCCCTCCCCCAAGACGACAGCCTGCCTCCATCTCCTTACCTGTATGTGTCTTGATCTATGCTCACCAGATGGGTCCTGAGGACAGAAAACAAGCAAAAGGGAAGGTGGCTGGGGTAGGGGCGGTGTGAGTCCATTGCTAGGTTCCACCCTTCTCAGTCTTCTCCCCAGAGCTCCACATCCCCTTCAGGTGCTCCTATGTGTCCTAGACCACTTTACCCGATGGGGCACCGCCCACTTCCCGCACCCCTACCCCTGTCTTACTATTCAGGCCTCCCAATCCCACCTAACTTTGCTTAAGGTTAGGGTAAATCACCTACAACACAAATTTCTTAAAGCCCAGGATGGGGACGCTGACGTTATAGTCTTCCAGTTCAACCCCAATTCTTCTTCGACCCAGGAACTTGAGCAACCCTCCAAGTGCCCGAACCTGGGAGGGGATCAGGAATGGAGTTGAGGTCAGTCCCAGTGTCCTTGAGGCTGGACGACACCAGGGAAAACTATTATTTCCAGGGTTGGACTAGCACCTCCCAGGACTCAACCCTAGAAATGGGGTGCTTGTCCCTTTCTCCAGCCTGCTGCATCCCAGCCCCTGCATCCCAGGACCCTTCTCACCGTGAGGAGGCAGTCAAAGGGAATAATGGAGGAGAGGAAGAGGATTTTCTCAGTGGTAGTCATGGAGTCTGGAAGGAAGGCGTAGTTTCCAGAAAGGAGGCGCTGTTTACTTATCTCCAGACCTATTTGGGGGGAGGCATGGGAAAGAAAGGTCACTTTCTCACCCCATTTTAAGAATGAGACAATACTCTCTGACAAATAAGTAAATAAAATCTTAAAAAAAAAAAATGAGACAATAGAAGCAAGAGATGATGTGACTTGCCAAGCTGCCACAGGCAGTTAGTGAAAAGCTGAAACAAGAACCAAATCTTCAGACTCAGTCTAATTCTCGCTTTATTTTACATTTAATATAAAGATCTTTGGCTGAGAGCACAACCTGAGAAAGATAAGTGACTCAGGGAGGTATCTATTTGGGATTCGGGGTCAAAAAGATCATATTAGGGCGCCTGGGTGGCTCAGTCGTTAAGCGTCTGCCTTCGGCTCAGGTCATGATCCCAGGATCCTGGGATCGAGTCCCACATCGGGCTCCCTGCTCGGCAGGAAGCCTGCTTCTCCCTCTCCCACTCCCCCTGCTTGTGTTCCTGTTCTCGCTATGTCTCTCTCTGTCAAATAAATAAATAAAATCTTTAAAAAAAAAAAAAAAAAAAAAAAAGATCATATTAATAGGGGAATGAATAATACTAATGTTTTAACATCTAATTAGGATAGAACATTCCCTATCCTTTTTGCAAGCCTGGGAAGGTTATGGAAGTGCCTTATGGATCATCAGAGTCAGCCTTTTTTTCTTGCTTTCTTTTTTTTTTTAGAGACAAATGGCTTTGTCTTTTTTTTTTTTTTTAAATTGGTGATTTTAACTTTCAAATGGCTTTGTCTTAAAGGTGAAAATTCCAACAATCAAAGCTATCCACCAAGTGTCACCACTCCTTCTCAGCGAAGGGCCTTATCCCTAGACATGTGTATGTGGAAGTTTCACAAGGTTTCAGGTTATTAAAAAGTAGGGAGCAGGAGAGATCTTGAGGACACTGGTTATGGGGCTTGGAGAACACCAAGGGTTAGGATGAGATAAAGCTGAGGGGGGACTTCTGATGATGGGGCTGGAGTAAGGAGAAAGGGTAGGGAAACTGGGATGGGGGGCTGGGCAGAGCAAAGGAAGTACCAAAATCCACACTTGGCAAAAATACGATTTCAGGTCTCTTAGGCTCTCTGTGCTCCTGGGAGGCTGTGGGGGAAGCAAAGAAAGGGCCATCAGTCTGGACATCTCAGTCCCCTGCTTCTGTCCCACCTTCCCTCTCACCCAATTCTGGCCTCCTGGCTGCAGCTCCCTCCAAGACCCTTTAGTCTCCTGGAATATTCCACAGTTTAGTCCTTCCCCATTTTCACTTTTCCCCTTACCCAGTCCTTACCAAGCTTCCCTAGAAACCGAGTCATATTCTCATCCTGTTTGGCACTCGTAACAACAGACCGGGGATTGATTTCATCCAACACTTAGAAGAAGAATGGAGACCAAATGAGTTAAAGGATCTTTATCCTCTAAGAGGGAACCCATTGCCCTCCCCTTGCTATCTCCCTTTACCCCCTCCAAGAAACCCCCCAAAAAACAAACAAAAAACACCCTCATTTCCTCCCTCTAAAACTAAGGAGTGCTCTGCACATTGGGAGCATAGGTACGAGTCAGGCATGAAGTTCTGGAAAAGAGTAGTAGGACTGGCAGGGTGGTAGGAGAGAAGAGGAGTGGCCTGGAGGTTGTCACTAGACTAAAAACCTCTGAAGGACAGACATGACTGATTTGCCCAGGACTGTATGTCCAGCACCTGATACATTGTAAGCACCTAATAAATGTTCCTTGAATAATGAAATGAATTCCTATAAACAACAGAGAGAGCCTCTAGGAGTCAACTAATAAAATAGATTGAGTCAGGTGAGGATATATGAGTGAAATACACCTCCAGTCCCAGAGTAGAGGAACCCATGGTTCTGCCCCCACCTCTCTGGAGAAGCTTGAGACTCTCGTGATCTGGGGCATCTGGCATGAAGTGGATGGTGGAGTCACTAGTGTCATAATAGGCAATGCCCAAGTATCCTGAAGTCCACAGGACACACAGATGGATCTGTCCCAGAGGAAGAAAGGAAACATATTTGAACTGCTGGGTTATGCAAGGTTATGCCATGTCTTGCTTAATTGTAATCATTTTATCAAATCCCTGAGACAGTCATCCTCATCCCCATTCAGTAAGTGCGTAATAGAGCAGGGGCAAGCGACTAGCTAGCTCTTCCCAGCCCGTTTATTCTAACACCCTGACGGTCCAACCAACGCCCCGCTCTCCGGACCCATGCGCCTGCCGCTCCCGACACCACCGCCCCAGAGACCTCCGCCGGCTCCTGCTCGTTCTCCTCCTCCTCGGCCTCCCCGCGGCCCGGCACCGGGGCCGGGCTGGGAAAGCTGGCCGAGGCTGCCCCGGGCCCCGGGCCCTGCGGCGTCCTGCCTGGGATCGCTCCGACGGAAGCCATGGCCTTGGAGGCTCTGCGGGAGCAGAAAATGAAGGCGGTTCAGGAGCGAGGTTTCACCGCGAGGAGGCTGGGGTAGGGGTTGCGCAGAAACGCAAACCCACCCAGGACTTCTGGGAGGCGGCTGAGGCGCAGGGCTGCGAGGGCCGGGGAGAGCTGCGGTAACATTTTTTTTTTTTTAACATTTGTGGAACATTTTGACGGGCGACTTCTCAGGTACGTCACTAAAGTCCAGACTGTGCAAAACTCCACTCGCCCCACCCTCATTTTGGTCACGCAGAGGTTGGGCTTTGGCTGGACGGCCCTGTGGGGGGAATCTGCACCGCTCCTCTCTCCGCCACTACCAACCACACCCCCACGATCGCAGCCCTAACCTCTAAACTTTCCCCCCTCAGCCGCCGACTGCTCGCGGCGTCTTCCCGCGTTTTCAGTCACCTGGGTCGCTACGTGCGCGAAACCGCGTAACTAACAGCCTTGCGCCCGCAGGAGGGGCATACGGCCGAGGACGGGGTGCGCGCGCACACGCCCCGCCCTTCTTAGCGGCTATTGGTCGGAAAGATCCGGATCCTGCCTGGAGATCCAACCGAGCGAGAGAGGGAATAAACAGTTGCTGGGACGGCTGGACACTGATTGGCCCATCCGCATATGGGGCGGTGCCAGAACGTTCAAAATTCCCGCCTGTGCCGTTGTTTAGCACTTGGGCATCTCGCCTTCCGGGTTTCTGGGCTTTGATTGACGGGAGGTGGAGCCTGTGAGAAAGTCGGAAGAGGCGCTTGAGTCAGAGCCCAGGGAACTGGACTAGTGGTGTTGGGGGAGAGCTGGCTAAAGGGGCAGAGGCGAATTGCATTTTTTTCTGGAGAGTGGAGATAAGCAACGTTAATTAAGCCTGTACCAACAACTCTAAATTAATATTTGTACCCACGACGGACGCCTGGCTGGCTCGGTCATTAAGCGTCTGCCTTAGGCTCAGGCCATGATCCCAGGGTCCTGGAAGTGAGTCCCGCATGGCACAGTAGGAAGCCGCCTTCTCCCCCTGCCTTTGCCTGCTGCTACTGCCTGCTGTGTGTGCTCTCTCTCTCTGACAAATAAATAAAATCTTAAAAAAATATATTTGTACCCACTAAGTTCATATTTATGAAAGCTTAGGACAGTGCCTGGTAAACTAGTAAGAGCTACTACGTATTTCAAATAAGTAAGCAGAAATAAGTGAGACTCCTATCTTAGTCCTCCTTCGCCTATTTCCTTGGTGCAGGGTATGACCACCCCCACGAGGGCACTACTGGGTCTAATTTTAATTTTGGTCTCCCCAGAGGAGGTAGAAGCATTCAAATTACACAAAATTCTGGTAGAAGTAAGACCTGATAGGGGCGCCTGGGTGGCTCAGTCGTTAAGCATCTGCCTTCCGCTCGGGTCATGATCCCAGGGTCCTGGGATCGGGCTCCCGCATCGGGCTCCCTGTTCAGTGGGAGGCCTGCTTCTCCCTCTCCCTCTGCCCCTGCTTGTGTTCCCTCTCTCTCTGTCAAATAAATAAACAAAATCTTAAAAAAAAAAAAAGTAGACCTGATAACACCTACACCCCTGCTGAGACATGTCTATCCACCTCTGCAGGTGCACACACACCCACACCCCTAAAGACAGAGGGGTGTCATTCATTCACCCAGCAACTATTTAGTGCCTACTCTGGGCCAGGTGGTAAGACTCAAAGTACTGAACATTAATTAAGTATGGGCTTCGTGAAGCTTACTTTTTAGTGTGTGTGAGAAGAGAAGCAAGGAGATTGTGAGGGGGCCAGAAATAAATACATACTTTAAAAAAACAGATCCCTTGGGACGCCTGGGTGGCTCAGTCAGTTAAGCGTCTGCCTTCAGCTCAGGTCATGATCCCAGGGTCCTGGGACAGAGTTCCACATTGGGCTTCCTGCTCAGCGGGGAGCCTGCTTCTCCCTCAGTCTGCCACTCTCCCTGCTTGTGCCCCGCCCCCGACAAATAAATAAATAAGATCTTTTTTAAAAAATAAATTAAATAAAAAATTAAAAAAAACAGATCGCTTAAAATGCATCTTCCTCTCCAGCTTTGTCCTAAGGTACCCTGAGATGGGGCGATCCCATCCAAGAGGTTAGAGAAAATGGTGGGTTAACCTGGCTCCGCTAAACGATTGGAAAATCCCCTCTAGCAAGAAAGGTAGGGGAGGGAGTTAAGGACTAGGTTAATGGTTACCCCTGGCAAACTGTTGAGCAATGGAGCTATGGAAACCTGAAAGAGACCGTCACAACTCTAAGGCGTGTCAGGGAGGCACACACCTTCCAATCTGGGGTGAAAACAGATTAGGGACTGGTTTACCAAGCCAAGGAAGGGGAGGGAGTGAAAAAGAAGCCACCCTTTGAAGGAAAGGGTAGATACTGAGATAGAAGGGTAAGGAGATGAGACCACAGGAAAACTTCTCTGATGCAGGATTTGGGGGTGCAGCCCAGGGGGCACTGCTGGATAGTACCAGGAGAGGGCAGCATTACCTGTCATCTGGGAAATTAAGGCGAAATACCTTGTGCGTAGCCATGCCAGCCAGCCAAAGTCAATATTGATGATCAAGCCAGCTTTACCCATAAAGCTATAGGAGAGAAAAAGGCAGGAATGAAGCTGCCAAAACCTGTTTGAGCTCAGGGCTGGCCCCATTTGCCTGAGGCGTCTCCCAGAAGGGAGATCTTTGTGTGGCGGATTCTCTGATGGACATTGATCAGCTGGAACAGAAGAGGACCCTAAGAATAGGGCTGTTTTGACCTCCTTTCCTCAGATGCCCTTGTGCAGAATCTGAGGGTCACCCATGGAGGAGACCCCCCACACACACACACACACTCATGGAATCATTCTACAACCTTACAGGATCTTACACTTCAAAGGAACAAACACTGAATATATCTCCTCACTGGGGAGGAGAGAGATAGGCCTTCCCCCAGGGAGGAGAAAACCCACAGAAGAGGAAGGAGGAGAGGAGAGAGGAAACCACTAACTGCTGGTTTCCAGCAGCACATCTCTCAGCCCACCCCAGTCCTCCCCGAAGTCTCCCTTTCTTTAAGTGTCAAGGCCTGTTTTGCTCCTCTATGTCCTTGCACTCCACCGTGTTTTTCTGGAACTGTAGGTCTCTTGTTAGACAGCAGGTGGTGAGGAAGAAGGAGAAGTCATGGTAGGGAAGGAGAGAGATTCAAGACATGGAGGCTGGAATATGTCCAGTTTGGAGGACATACTATTAAGCCGTTTTTCAGCAGATCATAAAGAGTTTGACAGAACCTCCAAAAATCAAGCTACTCTTCCTCTACCTCCTACTTATTTATTTGTGTCCCCAAGGACTCCATTTACATTATTCCATCTGATCTTTGCTTTTTTTTCTTCCATGACAGGACTAGCTACCATCCCCTCCAGAATCAGTGCAGCTCTATTCTAGGGCCACAACAACCCCACCCTTCCCCACCATTCTCTCATCTTCAACCGATCAGTGAGAAAAGGGCTAGGGGCACAGGAAGGGTCCCAGTATGGGCGCAGAAGTGGAAGCATTAAAGCTGACTACGCTACTGAGGAGGAGCAGACCTCCCCCAGTGAGGAGGCCCTTTGGCTCAGCTTCTTGCTTCCCTAGCAGGAGGCCTGGGTGTCTCCCCTCCCATCCCCTGCCCTATCTTTCACCACTCTCTTCCCCCAACCTCAGCGTCCACTTCCAAGTCCCTGTCCTGCTGGAGTCTGGAAGGAACGTGGGAAAAGGAAAAAAGGACCACCTTCACATTCTAAAATTCCCTCCCTGGGCCCTCATGGGCTTGATCAAGCTGTTGGTGTCTTGTGTGAGGGTGGAGAGGGAGTGTCCTCTGATTAATGCAGCAGGGAAACTGAGGCAGGAAAAAAAAATCCTGTGTTCAAGGAGACGGGTGGAGAAACAAGGAGGTTCCCAGGATTCCCCCTCCCTAACACCCCCATCCCTTTTCCTCTAGGAGACCTGAGGCTCTCCCCTCTGCCCCACTCCCGAGATCGTCGAGTCCCGCCCCCCTCCTGTCCCCTCCCCAGGTTCAGGGCGGGGCCGGTCGGTGAGTCAGCGGCTCCCTGATCTAGCCGGGGAGGGGATAGAGCTGGAGGGGCGGGGTGTGGGGTTGTAGAATGATTCCATGAGTGTGTGTGTGTGTGTGTGTGTGTGTGTGTGTGTGTGTGTGTGTGCTGGGCTGGTGGGGAAGCCGTGTCTCGTGTGAGCAGGTCTCATCGGGTTTGTGTTGCGCTGAAGGGCCAGCCCTAGGTCTGGGGGAGAGAATCCCTGCCTGTGGGACCCGCCTTCCCTGGCCCGGGCCCCTCCCAGTTCCCCCAGCGCCGGCCGCTTCCTGGTCCCCGTCGCAACCATGGCTGAAGAACAACCTCAGGTTGAATTGTTCGTGAAGGTAGGAACACCTTCTCGCTCCTAGGCCAGCCTCCCAATTCCTGGAAGGCAACTCTCACCTTTACCCAGCTCCAGCCTTAACTCCCCAATCCCTTCCCTCCTTGACCCCCACCCAACCCCACGTGCAGTCTGCAGTGTGCGCGCCGTTGTGGGGGGTGGCCTCGGGAGGGGAAGACGATTGTTGTGGGTGCGGGTAATGAGAATTCTGTGCTCGACCCTGAAAAGTTTGTAGAAGTGCAAGTTTTCAGCCCCCTAAAGGGCCGGAAGGTAGAGAGAAGGTCCCAGGAGTTGAGAATATTGACGGGGGTGGGGGTGGGGGTGGGAGGGACAAGCTGATGGAAAGACTGGGAGAGAAGGGGGCAGTGGGACCCAACAGGGTTTGGGAGGGTCAGAGGGAAACATCAGGACAGGTGGTCCTACGAGAAGACCAAAGTGAGGGGTGTCTTGGGGGAGACTTGGAGAAGTGCGGGCGCGTGTGTGGCAGGGCAGGTTTCAAGGAAGAGGGTGTGGTGAGGGAGGCTGCGGGGAGATCCACGGGGAAGGACTGGGGGGGGTGGAAGGAGATGGCAGAGTGGGAGTGGACTTCTAGCAGCCCGGCCGGAAGGCTCCCCGGGACTTGGAGAAGCGAGAGAAAAGAAGGTGGCCAGATGGGAGTTTAGCTGGGGCTACCGGGAGGATAGGTGGGGAGAGGGATCAGAAGGAGGAAGAGACCTGGGTTAGGGTGTTTAGGGTTTGGGGGTTTTAGAAACAGGAAAAAGAGAGTCCCCCAACTCAGTCCTCTCTCTGTGGGTGTGGATGAGGAGCGGTGGTCCTTTGGCCTTTGGAGATGAAAGCGCGACAGCGGACTAGCGGACTTCACTCTTTCTGCTCTGCTCCCCTCCCCACTGCAGGGGCATTCTTACCCAATCCTGGACCTCATCTCTGCACCTCCCTCTCGGTCTGTGCCTCCTTGTTTGCACATTCTCCCCACCCTTCGCTTTCCTGCCTCCTTTCTCTCCACTACCCCCTTTGTTCGTCCTTCTTTGTGCGTTCCTGCCGCTTTCTCCCTCCTCGCTGCTTGGGGCTTCTGGGGAAGCCATTCCCTCTCCCTGTGCCCAGCCATGCCTGGGTCCGCCCCCCTTAGGTGTGGTCCCCACCTCACTCACACTTGCCTCAAGGGCTATTTTTATTCCTGGGTGAGGCTGCGCTACGGATTCTGGCCTTGGGTCCAGTGTGAGGAGAGTTATCTGGAGCCGGGGGCCATGTGCTGGGAGACCCCACAAGTAGTGTGTGGGGAAGAGGAAGGTGGCCCTCCACTGCCCAGGCCTCAGCCTCACAGGTCCCTGCCCCCACTCCTTGCCAGGAAGGAAGCTGCTGAGGCCGGAGACAGCCTAGATGAATCACCCTCAGCCTAGGGGGAGGTCCCTTGGGGGATGAGGTCACCACTTGCCAATTAGAGGGCAGCCCCCCTCTGCAAAGCCCTCTACATCTTTAGGGTGAGGCTCTGGGCCCCTTGACTCCCCACCCAGCTGCCAGAAACAGGGTAGAGGTATAGAGAACCAGAACTCTGGCTTCCAAACCCTGCCCTACCATGTCCATTCGCAGGCTCTACTCCATTCAGGAATCTAGGCCTCTAGCCTACAACCCTGGCCTCACCAAAGTCCCTCTCTAGGGATGTGAGAGTTAAATAAGTTCTTGTATGTAAAGTGCTTAGAATAGAAGGTAAAACTGCATTGCTGTTTGTCTTCCCTCTCTAGGGTCCCGATCTCCTGAGTTCTCCCAAACCCAATTCCTCTGCCTACCTCCCACCTGTCTGGGGAATCAGAAGCTGACCTTTGCAGAAAACGTTCCCACTGATCTGCCCTAGGTTTGCTCCACCTCCAGAGTGGAGAGCCTACGTCTGGGGAGAGCTTTTAGTAGCGAGACTGCATGTCATGACTAGGCAGAAAACAGCGTGATCTGGGAGTAGGAGGTGCAGAGAATGGCCTGGGGTAGGTCGGGTGTACCAGGCCTAACCTTGGGGTGGGGGTTACTTTTCAGGCTGGCAGTGATGGGGCCAAGATTGGGAACTGCCCCTTCTCCCAGAGACTGTTCATGGTACTCTGGCTCAAGGGAGTCACCTTCAACGTCACCACTGTTGACACCAAGAGGTGGGCCAATTTCTGTTTCTCTAAACACCCCTTGTGCACACACATATGCACACACACGCTCACCCATCCTAGTCCTTTCATCCTGCACCTTTTCCCCCTCCCTCCACCCAGAGCTCCTTTTTCTTCCCACATCCCTCCATCTCCCCTTTCTGATTCTCCCTGACCCCCTTTTCCTGTCCTGATGCCTGGGCTCTCCCCCAGGCGGACTGAGACAGTACAGAAGCTGTGCCCGGGGGGGCAGCTCCCATTCCTGCTGTACGGCACTGAAGTGCACACAGACACCAACAAGATTGAGGAGTTTTTGGAGGCGGTGCTGTGCCCTCCCAGGTATGAGGGCACTTGGAAAGGAAGGGGTGGGTAGCAGGGAGACTCTAGGAAAGAGAGAGGTGGAAGAAATGGAAAACCGAAATGGTGGTGGGCTGGAGCAGGGGAGCTGAGGCTCCTCCCCAGAAGATATCTTCTCCTGTTTCTCCTACTGGCTTTCAGGTACCCCAAGCTGGCAGCTCTGAACCCTGAATCCAACACGGCGGGGCTGGACATATTTGCCAAATTTTCTGCTTACATCAAGAATTCAAACCCGGCACTCAATGATAGTGAGTCTCAAGGGTTGGAGGCCGGGGTCCTAGGAGGAATGGAGAAGATCCAGGGATTGGGAGGCATTAGGGGCACCTGGAAATTCCGATATTGGGGAGACGGAGCAGATGTTGGCAAACCCTCACTGCCTCCCGCCCCAGCCCCCTTCTTTTTGTTTAAACCCCATATTTCCTTGCATTTTCATTGGCTGTGACTTTAAGCTTCTCTTGTTTGTCACCTAGCCTCTCCTGCACCACTGGGGATGTTAGTTGGGTTGGCTGCTGACCTGTGTTCTGGCAGAAGAGGGTTGTGCTTCAGAACAGTGACTCTAGGGGCACCTGGGTGGCTCAGTCGGTTAAGCGTCTGCCTTCGGCTCAGGTCATGATCCCAGGGTTCTGGGATGGAGCCTGGCATCCGATCCGGCTCCCTGCTCAGCAGGGAGTCTGCTTCTCCCTCTCCCACTCCCCCTGCTTGTGCTCTCTGTCAAATAAATAAAATCTTAACAACAACAACAACGACGACAACTCTAGATCCAGACAGCCTGAGTACAAACCCTACTGGCCGTGTGACTTTGGGCAGTTCATTTAATCTCTCTGTAAATCCATTTCCAGATCTATAAAATGAAGATAACAATGCCTATTTCATGGGTTGATGTGAGAATTAAATGAGTTTTTGTATGTAAAGTGCTTAGAGTAACACATGGAAAACAACTACATTCATGTCAGATATTATTATTTTGGACTGGCCTCACCATTAGTATTCATTCACCCCCCACTCCCCAGGCCCTCCTGGACTATGTCACCCTCCTGATGTTCTTACCAATTCCCCTTTCTTGCACAGATCTGGAGAAGGGGCTCCTGAAAGCCCTGAAAGTTTTAGACAATTACTTGACATCCCCCCTCCCAGAAGAAGTGGATGAGACCAGTGCTGAGGACGAGGGCATCTCTCAGAGGAAGTTTCTGGATGGCAATGAGCTCACTCTGGCTGACTGCAACCTGTTGCCAAAGCTCCACATAGTACAGGTGGGTGGTCATTGTATGAGCAGAGGGTGGCCACTGAGATGGCTCTTTAAGAAGCTCCCACACAGGTTTCCCATGACAACCACTCCAAAGGTGGTTTCTTTCTTAGGGTGGTTTCTATGGATGGCTACCAAGAGCAGACACACCCCATTCCTTCTCGCCAGTCATTGCTGCAAGCCCAGTGCTTTGAGAGAAGTACATTCCGTGATACAGGCTGTGGGTGCAAACAGACTGGCTGGGAGTAACCTATCCCAGTGTTGCTGTCAAGAGTGTTCTTCCTGTCTCTCTCACTGCCAAATCCCCACATCAGACAAAGCAGGCTTTTCCTAAAATCAGAGCTTTAATTCGTTTTATAGCATCGGTCTCCACTTTGTCTTGTGATGAAAGATGAAAACTGCTGCTTCCCATGTTTTTGTCTTAGCCTCAAAGGTATGGTTTAGTTTGTGAAACATGGGCCTAATGTCAGTCTGCCACAGACCTCTGTATTGAACATCTGTGTACTAGGCACTGAAAGACACAAAGATGGATGAGGATTGGTCCTTGCCCTCAAAGGATTTGAAATCTACCTGGGAAGATAGAACAGTCACAAGAAAGTTAAGTAACAAAACATGATTAAAAGCCAGATGAAAAATAGGGACAAAAGTCACAGTGGAGAATTTTCTGATTTGTGAATTACATCTCAGTAAAATCAAGAAGAGAGAAATGGCACCATGGCACGGGGTGGTCTGAAAAGGAGCTGATTATAAATGGCCAGGATTTCAGTGAGTGGAGAGGAAGGGCAAAGACAGGAGAAGATCGTGAGGAGTTAAGAAAGCCAATTGGAGAAGATGATTCATATGGGAGATAAGAATCACAGGAAGAGAAGCCAGATAGTGGGGGTTCTTGAATGCCTGCACAGGAAGGCTAGATTTCATCCTGTGAGTCTTGGGAGAAGGGAAAGACAAGAGCCCGGCATCCAGCTCGGCTCCCCCGTAGGCTAACATGTTGGTCCCTCTCCTCTCCCCGTCCCCAGGTGGTTTGTAAGAAGTACAGGGGATTCTCCATCCCGGAGGGGTTCCGCGGAGTGCATCGGTACTTGCGCAATGCCTATGCTCGGGAAGAGTTTGCCTCCACCTGTCCAGATGATGAGGAGATCGAGCTGGCTTACGAGCAAGTGGCCAAGGCCCTCAAATAAGTGCCTCCTGAGACTCCGTCTCCCCTCTCCATTTTCTCCACAAAGGCACCAACTGGTTTCCACGTGGCTATCCAAGGGACACACTCCAAAATGGCCAGTGGGCAGAGAATCCTGGAGCACTTGTGCAGGGCTGGCTGGGGGGCTGAGGGGAAAAATGGGGAATCTAGGTAAGATTTTTATTGTGGGGTGGTGCGGGTAGGACAATGTATTTCAGTAATAAAATACAGAATGAAAATACAGTGTCGTTTTACACAAAGAGGGCTTGAATGTGGGTAACACGGAATGAGAAGTGGGTCAGTGACCTTGAGCTCAGGGCAGAAGCCAGGAATTTAGAAGAGGGGTATTTGTGGTCAGGCTTCCATTTTTCGTGCCGCTCCACCGTAACGCTGTCTTGTGGTCCATGTCGCATTTGCAGACCAGCCGCCGGGGCCAGCCAGATCTGGGTGGGCCTGGGCTGCACTCACGGGGCGGGGCCGAGTTCTGAGGAGGGGAGCGCAGTCCCCGTGGAGTGGGCGCGGCGTAGCAGGGCGGAATGGGCGTGGTCTCGAGGAGCCCCGCCCCGTCCCGCTTAGACAATGCCCCGAAGCCGCCAGACCATCGCGACCCCGCCCCACCGTAGTTCTTGAGCTCGCCTACCCAGGGACCCCTCAAAAGCCAAGAGCTTCAGTCCCCGAGGCTTGAAGACTAGGACTCCCTTCTCCAACCAACTCTGTCCTCAGGGGGGTGGGGCCCCAGCCAAGATCACAGAGCGCAGGAGTCGGGGTGGCCGCTGGAGGTAAGTCTAGGGGTTGGAGATGTCCCCTGGACCGTGTGCGGGCCGGAGCTTGAGGGTGCCGGGCCGGTGCCTGCAACGGACAGAGTGCAGGAGGCGGAAATTTGGGTGCGGAGCTGAGTGAGGTAGACTTTGGGGAAGATGGACCGGGAGACAGGGTCCTGGAGCCGGGAGTGGCGCCCGCTCCCTGGGACCACGCCCCCGGTTTCCCCGCCCCTTGGATTTCGTTTTAGACCTCTCCCAGTCCTCCGGGACTCGGTCTGGTTTATACTGGGTCGCGCTAGGGGCAGCACGACCGGCCCGGGTGGAGAGAGGATATTTAACTCCTTAGATTCTAATTCCTCCCTCGTTGCCCCTCTTCCTCTTTCTCGTTTGGGCATTCAGGATTTCATCTTCCTAGGCCCTGACCCTCTCCCCAGCTGTCTCTTCCTGTCCCATAACCCCTTTGGGTCCCTCGCCGCACTTCGGGTCCCTATGGCAGCGAGCAGCTGAGGGTTAAGGGGGCGGGGCCGTTGCATTTTTGGGGAGTGAGCGCATCCTAGCGGCTGCCAAGAGGGGCGCCTAGCAGGGACCTCGCGAAGCCCCCGAACAGGGGCAACAGGTGTTTTGAAGATTAGGGGTCCCGGTCTTGTTCCTCGGACTCCCTCCAAAGAAGCAGACCCAGAAGGGTGCGGGGTGGAATGGGGTGGGCAGGAGAGAAAGGTCTGGAGGGGGTGGGGCGAAGTGGGAGGGGCGCCCGGAGATGGCAGAAGGAAGACCCGGGCGCTCCTTACCACCCCCCTACGCCCTTCTGTGCGTGTCTCTTTCTCTGCCTCCCCCCCCCCCCTTTCTGTCTCTTCTCCCAGACAGGTGAAAAAGAGAAAACTAAGAAATCAGCGCGGCCGGAGGGGGAGACTGTGTGGATGGGATGGGGACGCCAGGGGAGGGGCTGGGCCGCTGCTCCCACGCCCTGATCCGGGGGGTCCCAGAGAGCCTGGCTTCGGGGGAGGGTGCGGGGGCTGGCCTCCCGGCTCTGGACCTGGCTAAAGCTCAGAGGGAGCACGGGGTACTGGGGGGTAAACTGAGGCAGCGATTGGGGCTGCAGCTGCTAGAACTGCCTCCTGAAGAGTCGCTGCCGCTGGGACCGCTGCTCGGTGACACCGCCGTGATCCAAGGGGACACGGCCCTAATTACGCGTCCCTGGAGCCCCTCCCGCAGGCCGGAGGTGAGTGCCGGGGCGCGGGTTGGGGCGTAAGGGGAAAGGAGGAGCTGGACGTGCGGAGCTTTAAGAATTGTGGGTGGGAATGTCTGTGCTCCGTGCCCTCTTTCCTGCCCTAAGGTCGATGGAGTCCGCAGAGCCCTTCAGGACCTTGGGCTCCGGATCGTGGAGATGGGGGATGAGAACGCGACGTTGGATGGCACTGATGTTCTCTTTACCGGTGAGGCTGAGGTGCCTGCATCCCTGGGGCTTGGCATTGGGAAGCAGAGTTGGGGAGACTAGGCCATGTCGGGCCTTGTTTCCAACTCACTTTGGCTCTCAAACCTCCGCGGCCTCCCTGGGCTCAGGCCGGGAGTTTTTCGTAGGCCTCTCCAAGTGGACCAATCACCGAGGAGCTGAGATCGTGGCGGACACGTTCCGGGTGAGGAGCGGGACCAGTTTTGTGCTGGGGAAGCGGGGAGCGGATGGGGTAGGAGGGGCGCAGGGAGGCGGCGCGGAGTAGGGAGGAGCCCAGAGCCACCTGTGTTTGAGGGAATCCCCTCACCCCTCCCGCGTCCCTGAATAATTTCCCTTGTTGCCCCTAGGACTTCGCGGTCTCCACAGTGCCGGTCTCGGGCCCCTCGCACCTGCGCGGCCTCTGCGGCATGGGGGGACCCCGCACTGTCGTGGCCGGTAGCAGCGACGCTGCCCAAAAGGCTGTCAGGGTGAGGAGGGGCGGGGTGGGGTGGGGCAGGTTGGGGCGCGGCCAGCAAAAGTGGGCGTGGCTCCTGGCCGGGGAGGCGGAAAGCTGGGAGGTTCAGAGACTTAATTCCAACCCCTGCCCTCATAGAGCCGTTCATCTAGTATGAAAACACGTCAGAAAGGAAGAAGTTACTATAGCAGGACAGGGACAGGGAACACAGTCGATTAACATCGTCTTCCCGAGTTTCCGGGAACCTCCCCAAAGGTGGCGTCTAAGCTATGACGAAGGATGGATGACATTGACTGGTGGGGGGCTAGAGAAGGGAAGAAGAGGGTTGCAGGTAGTAAGAACTGCATGTGTGTCCGAGGTGGAACTTAACAAAGGTCACTAAAATGCTTAGATCAGTGCCTGACACATACTAAGAGCAAGTGCTTGCTATCATTATTATACAACAAATGTAACTGTGTCCTCAGCCCTTAATGGTGGTAGGGCCATCACACTCGGTTGTGGAGAGGCTCTGAGACTTGACCACTTCCTCTTTCCTCTCCCTCAGGCGATGGCAGTGTTGACAGACCACCCCTACGCGTCCCTGACCCTCCCAGATGATGCAGCTGCTGACTGTCTCTTTTTGCGACCTGGGCTGCCTAGTGTGCTCCCTTTTCTCCTGCACCGTGGAGGCGGGGACCTGCCCAACAGCCAGGAGGTGAGGGAAGGCAGGAGCTCCACCACCAACAATAACCAGAGGAAGGAGTCTCAGGCCTTCCTAGCGGGACGAAGAAGGGGTACCTTCTCTAGAAGCGTGGGTGGTGCCACTCTGAGCTGGCTTCAAGAAGGGCCTGGCTGTGGCCTTGGGGTCTTACTCCCCTCTCCCCACTTTGTGTCCTCCCTGCAGGCACTGCAGAAGCTCTCTGATGTCACCCTGGTACCTGTGTCCTGCTCAGAACTGGAGAAGGCAGGCGCCGGGCTCAGCTCCCTCTGCCTGGTGCTCAGCACGCGCCCCCACAGCTGAGGGCCTGGCCTTAGGGTTCTGGCTGGCCAGGGGTAGGGCAGCATAGGGAGTAGAAGGGGAAGGAGGCTTAGATAGAGGACGGTGAATAGGTAGTAGTGGGGAGAGGGCCCCAAGATGGGGGGTGGGGGCTTAGTGTGGGAAAAAGGATAGAGTCCACTGGGTGAGTCCTCTTCCTCAGAACTAATAAAACAGAACTGACCTTTTAGACTGGGCTGTGGCTGGTGTCTTACTGGGATAGGGACAGGGCTGAAATCTGAGGTTGAGGTTAGTCTCTCATTCATCAAACCCTCATTAGGCACTTACTGACTCAGTGCCCAGCCCTATCATAGGTGTTTGGGCACAAGATGGACAGGATAGTATTTCTATTGTGGGGAGCATATATGAGGTAGAGAAGAAAGACTAGGGTGGATCACTCAATTTATCTAAATGTCAGATGATTCAGAGACTGGTAGATTACCAACCTACCCCAAGTTGATAGAGAGGAAGAAGTGACGCTTTCAGGGACGTTCATTTTCATTCACTCATTTACTGAGGCTTAGCAGTAATATAAAAAGGGTCAGTCTTCTGATAGCAGGGAACTCACAGTACATTGAAATTGAAATACAGGTTGTGATGGAACAATTCACAGGGTGTTGTTGCTAAGAGATAAATAAGGAGACTGCCTACAGCATCAAAATGTATGCAGGGGTAGGCAGAGAGGGTCAGGAATGGCTTCCCAGAAACAGCAACATTTCAACTGAGTCTTGGGGATAAAGAAGAATTAGCCAGGAAGGTAGTGGGGAGGAGGAAAAAAGGTCCAGGAAGAAGGACTTGTGTGGCGCGAAGCCATATTTGGAGTCTGGGGAGAACCTCTGCCAGGTTGGCATGCTGTGCGCTTGTGGAGTGACAGAGACAAGCCTGGAGGGTAGGCAGAGTGCTGCCAGCACCTTGTACCCAAAGCCAAGGCCCATGGGTCCAGAGCTGAAAGTTATGGAAAGAAATCCTGCAACTCTGGAATACAGGTTGTGAGAAGGTTTGCATTTGGGGAGAACCTCTCTGGCTTCAGGGAGGAGGGCAGGAGCAAGAGGATGAGGTGGGGCTATGAGTCACCCAGGGAGGAAATGAGGAGAGTATATTCAGGTGGCAGCCCTGGGCGTGAAGAAGGGTATGGATTTCACAGTGACATTAAAATAGAAAGACAGGACTTGGTTCATTGTGTGGGAGTGAGCAGAAGGAGGTCTGCATGACTCCCAGTTTCTGGCTTAGGCAACTGGTTGATCAAGAGAGAATGCAGAGGAGGATTGAGTGAGTGACAATGAGTTGGGTTTTAGATATGCTGGGTGCAGAATGCCTACAGCCAACCAGGCAGGGATGTCCCAGGGATAGATGGGAAATCCCATTACTCGAGATCTGAGCTGGAGAGAGCTCTAGATGTTGTTTGCAGAGGTGAGGGCTGAGGACTGGCTGTGGATGACAGATTCCCAGAAGAGAGGGAAGTCAGATAAAGGGACGAACCTAGAATGGTGGGGAATACCATGGGGATAGGGAGCAAGGAAGAGGAGTCCAAAAGGAAGACACCAGCATAAAGAAAGGAAGTAATCAAAGACCAAGCTAAAAACTCTACTGGGTGTGGCCTTTAGGATCTCACCGGCAACCTCATGGAGAGATGACGAGCAGGAGGAGTGGAGTGAAGGAAAAGACAAGGTGTAGGCCCCTGATTCAAAGAGCTGGACTGTGGAGGGAACCAAGAGACAGGACAACTATCTAGGACTTGTTGATGTCTTAAGATAGGGAGGCAGGGCTTGATCAGGTTTAGAGAGGGCACCAGTGGTGAAGAAGACATGAAAGTTACAGGAGGGAGGGTAACTGAAGGAGCACAGTCAGTCGCAGAGAACCCGGGGCTCCTGACTCTCAGGCTAGTGCTCATTTCTATCCCGTGGTGCATTCCTTTGTCAGGTGAGGGGCCAAGAAGGGGTGGGGAGTTGTGGAGAGCTGGGAACCTCCAGCTTGTGAGGTTTGGAATAAGGGCTTCCCTTCAAACTACAACCGCATAGATGGTGGAGGCATCAGCGGGGGCCACTGGGGACAACCGGAGGGGCCTTCTGAGGGCCAGATGATCCAGGTCTGCGTAGAGAAGGCTCTGAAAGGTGGGGAGGAAGGCAGGAGGGTCTCAGAAGTCGGACTTGCTGGGGAATTCAGGCCTCTGTCTTTCTTGGTTCACTTTTCTTGGGGATTCTGTCCAACCCCCTTCCAATCCCCAGGCCCTTACCGCCTCCTGGTCCAGTTCCCCTGCATTCTTAGGCTCCTCCTCCTTTACTGGCCTCTGGGGCTTGACTTTCACGAGTGGATCTATATGGGGGGAACAGAGCTGAAGGATTGAGAGAAAGTGACCAACACTCTGCTCCCAGCAAGGAAGGGCTCAGACTCAGGAATTGAGAGGTGGGAAGTGTGGGAGCAGTAGAAGGAAAACGGGGTGGAGTTAGTCTCACCAAATCTGGGGAGTGGTCGAGGCGGGTGCGGGGGTGATCGTCTGTAACGGATGTATAAGTCTTTGAGAGCCACCAATTTTGTCTCTCGTCTTCTCCGGGCCAACAGCAACCCAGCAACTCGAAGGCTCAGACCCGCAAAACAATTTAGGCTCCACCCCCACAGATAGTTCCGCCCACACTCTGATCCTGCTCGGGCTCTAGCTTCGCCTCCCTAGCCAGGGCTCTGCCTACCAACCTGCGGCCTCGGCCCAAGTGGTCACCTCCCCCCTGCCTCTCTAAACCACACGCCGGAGCTCTAGGTCTAGCTTCTGTCTGCCAAGTTCTGGTCCTGCCCCTCCCGCCTCTGGTCACGACCCGTTTAACCAGGCCCCGCCCATTGTGCTCACCTGTGCCACCACCAGACCACGCCCAACGCCCCGAGTCCCAGCACCAGCCCAGCGCCCAGCAGGGGGATCAGGAGCTGGGGATTCACGGACCCTGGGGGAACGGAGGACGGGGTGGTGGTGGTGGATACTGAGGTTAGGGGTGCGAGGACAGAGAACTAGCTCTCCCGCCCAGGAACCCCCCAGCTAAGGCCTCTCTCCCTTCCGAGGGTGTGTGTCCAAGTCCCGCGCACAAAGGCCTGGACCTACCATGGGTAGGCCCCGGTGCCCTGCAATCAGCCCCGTCCCCTAGCACGTGAAGCACCGTACGGCTTTCTTCCTCGTGGCGGCCCCTGCAGAAAAAGGTTCCTGAGTCCCCCGCGCTCAAGAGCAGCTCCAGCCGCCGGATACTAGGGTCCAGGGCACGTAGGCGACCAGCAAAGGGCTGGACTGGAGACACAGTGGGGGTCCCGCTCGATGAGGCCCACAGGATGGGGCGGCGTCCTTTGGACAAGCCCTTGCAGGCCGGGAAGCTAGGCGCCCAGGCCCAGCGGATGGGATGCGAGACCCCTACGCAGGAGAAATTCACCGAGTCTCCAGGGCGGCCGTCCAGTGAAGCTGGGGTTGGAGGGGACAGGGGTTAGGGCAAGTCCACAGGGCAAGACGAACCCCACTCCCGTCTCCTCTCCCTCACCTCTCCTCTGTGCCCCCCGCCAACCTGGATCATCCCACACACATTAACCCTCCCCTCCCCATCGCTCCCCCCTCCCTCAGTCTTTCCTAGCGCCCATCCCAACTTTCCTGGCCGGGGAGATGGCTTACCCCCGGGGTCCCCCTGGGCCCTAGACAGCAGCAACGGCAGCAGCTGCAGAACCAGAGCCATGGCTGGGATGTGGTGGGGGTAGGAGGCGAGTGTATCAGCGGAGGAAACCGGAGGGAAACTGGGGGGAGGGAGTTGGGGGGGCCGCGGGTTGGGGGCTCCGATAAGAGCGGGGAGGGGCAACCAGCCGCCGGGATCCCTCTGGGAGTCCTCGCTGGCTCGCTCACAGCCCTCAAACAATACTCAGTTGAAAGTGGTGCTCGGTCTGGTTACAGAAGCACTTTCGTACTTTTAACTCCTGCCCGGTAGCAGTGGCCCCCGAGCATCCTGGCTGAGTTCAAATCCTGCCTTGGCCCTCTACTAGCTGAGTGATGTGGGCCAGTCGTTTAACTTCTCTGGGCCTGTTCGTTCATCTGTAAAACAGGGACAAAAGCACCTACCTTCTAGAGTATTGAGAAATAAAAAAGTAATACACCTAAAACGCTTAGAACAATGGCTGACACATAGGAGCACTTGGTGCTCACCATTATTAGTATTATTGCAACTTCTATTCTTATTCTAGCTTCTACTTCACCTCTCTGTGCCCAGGCTGTCCCTCCTGGCCAATGGCGCACCACCCAAACTGGCAGGTTTTGATTTGGGAGACACTTTGGAGCAGGCCACATGCCCCATACCCGGGACTTCATTGGCGCCCGCTGAACTAGAGCAAGCCAGGCTAGGCCAAGCCCTAGTTTAGCCAGGGCAGGTTCCGAGAACCATCTAAGGGCCTGAGACATCACCTCAGCAGGCAGCCCCAGCCTATGCCTCTGCTGTTGTGACATCACAGAAGCCCTTGGTGACATCATAAACCCTTCATCCTTCATCCTGTGGCTGAGCGGGGGTTGGGAAGACCATGTCAAGGCTGAATCCAGATGAAGCTGGCCCCTTCCGTCCTCAGTTTCTGCTCACATTCCCCTACCAGTGCCCCCCAGGGACCCAAATTGGGCAACGAGTGTAGGCCACACCCCCTTGTCCATTTCCCAGGAACCACAGCCCCTGTAACATCACAGGGGCCTTGGCGATGTCTTTTCAGAGGACTGGGCAGCAGGGCTGTCAGCTGGGAACAAGGAGGGGTGTCTTGGCCTGAAACCAAGAACCAAAATGGAGTTGGCCACGAGTGTACCTACCTTCCACTACCTCTCTCTCCCATCCCTACTCCCTCACCCAGCTCTGCTTAGTCCCTCCCCACCCCTGGTCATCTGGGTGTAAATGGAGAGGGAGGGGCCACCAGAGGCAGGGAAGGGAGGGACCGTTGGGATTATAAATTCCAAAAAGGCCACTCGACTCCCAGAGCTGGATCCCTGAAAATCTACTCTATCAGCTGCTGCACTTGCTACCATCCTCTGGACCCTCATCATGAAAGGCCTTCTGCTGGTCACCCTGTCGGCTCTGCTCTGCTGGGTCTCAGGTGAGCACAGGGGGCGCCCCCGGGGCTTCTACACCTTACCCCACCCACTGCCCTCCATTGCCCACTGCTTGGGATCCCAAGCACCCCTAGCTCCAGCTGGCGCAGCTCTCCTGTGCCTCCAGAACCCGGCCTCCCTGTGACAGGGTCCTTGCTCCATTCCTCAAGGACCCATGTCTCCTTCACACTTCTCCCCACCTCCAAGACCCACTCTTCTAACCTGCCAGGGCTCCAGGTCCCCTGTCCCCCATTCCATGACCAAACCCAGCTTACTGGTTTCTCCTCTCACCACCTGCACTCAGCGGAGTCCTCCCAGAAACCTAGGCATCCAGCCTGGGGCTTCTTGTGCACCCCACCCTCTCCACCTACTCCTTCAGATTCTGTTCTCAGTCATTCAAGCAGTGGCCTTTACTAGTTCACCCCTGCTCTTCTCCGGGGAGGATACCCGCAGGGACCAAGCTCTCTTGAGGGTCCCAGCAATCTCCTAGAACCTCCTGGGGAGCCAGGGAGATATCCCAGCCTTCTATGGAGGGAATGCAGGGCGGCTCGCCCTCAGGGTGAAACAAATCACAGAGGTGCAGTCACCGGGCTCCTCTACCCTTGGACTGAACCCCTCCTTCACCAAACTCTGCTCCTGCAAGCCTAGAATTAGCTGAGGTGGGAGCTTGGAGGGTGCCACTCTCTGCATCCACCCTCTCCGTTCTGGTAAGGTGCTCAGACAGCACCTGACGATCTGCTTCTCAGATATTATTCTCTCCTGTCCAAGAGCTGCCTGAGTGAGAGGATCCCACTCAGGTCTGGTTCCTCTTCCCACACTCATGGTGGTCCCGGGTGGTGAGAGGAAATTGCTGAAGCTGGCCACAGGTGGCTTTGTTGTCAGCCTCAAGTCCCAAGCCATTGACGCAAGTGCTTCAACGATGATTTTTATTTTATTTATAAATAAATAAAGATTTTTAAGATGTTATTTGTTTATTTGAGAGAGAGCAAACCAAGCACAAGCAGGGGGAGCTGTAGAGGGGAAGGGAGAAGCGGGCTCCCAGGGAGCCCCACCCCGTGGGGCTCGATCCCGGGACCCTGAGATCATGACCTGAGCCGAAGGCAGACGCTTAACCGACTGAGCCACCCAGGCGCCCCAACAACCATGATTTTTATTTGTAGTATTTCTTCCAATTTCAAGTCTCCATCTGTGAGGTCTCCTGAATTCCTTCATATTTTCCCCCACCTCCTCCATTCCTTGCCTACAGTATTCTCACATTCCAGCTATCCCTAGTCCCATGTTTTTGTTGGTAGCTCTGCCCCTCTTGACTCATCCCCGAATGGGGTGGGGTGCAGGACGATATTTAGGGTGAGGCATTCACAGAGCAACAACTCCACCCCCACCCACTTGCCCTCTTCTGCTTCACTCACCTGCTCTGTCACCACTAAACCAAACAGGTCAGAACACCTAGTTGATGGGCTCTTCTCCACCCTAACCCACAGCTCGGCTGGTCCCCAGGTGAGTCAGACACCCCATCACCTCAGCCTGACTTGTGTCTTCCCAGCTGACATTCGCTGTCACTCCTGCTACAAAGTCCCTGTGCTGGGCTGTGTGGACCGGCAGTCCTGCCACCTGGAACCAGGACAACAGTGCCTGACAACAAATGTGTACCTCGGTAATATCCCCCTCTTTAGTGAGGAGAGGGGGCCAGTGGGAGACTCTATGGCGGGGGCTGAGGCCCGACTGTGGCTCAGACTGAGATGGGACAGACAGCCCCAGCAATGACGATATTTGGCCAAGGAGTCTTATGTGCCAGGCACCATTCTATGACTTTACATGGACTGTAGACAGTAACAAGTCCAAGGCCTCCCAGCCACAAGTCCCAGGACCAAGGCTGGGGTGAGGGGGCGGGGGACGGAAGTGCAGGAGGACGGTCAGACTTACTGAGAAGAGATAAGGAGGGGAGGGCCGGGGCAGAGTCGGGAAGGAAGCCTGGGCGAGTGCGTGGGGAGGGGAGGTGGACACAGGCACGAAGGCACCCGTCCGAGCTGACCCCACGGCCCACTCCTACCCTCAGGTAAGATGTGGGTTTTCTCCAACCTTCGATGTGGCACACCGGGAGAGCCTTGTCGGGAGGCCTTCAACCAAACCAACCACAAGCTGGGCCTGACCTATAACACCACCTGCTGCAGCAAGGACAACTGCAATAGCCCAGCCCCTCGGCCCACCCCAGCGCTGGCCCCTGTGCTCCTCACCTCTGTGGCTGGCCTTGGCCTCTGGCTGCTGCACTGAGACTCACTCCGTCGCTGCCCCTCCTCCCACCTGCCTTAGGCTGCGTTTGGCCCTGTGTCTCCTTGTCCCTCAGCTCCTTACACTGGTCTCTCCTTAACTCCCTTCACTCAGAAAAGCATTTCTCCAGGCTCTTCACATTTTTTTAATTAGACAGTGGTCTCCCCACCCATCCTTCCACCTTACATCCTCCGCTCAGCTTTTCCCGAGTCCCTTCCCATACCCCTCTAGACCATCCCAGACCCTCCACTGGTCCCCAGAAGAGCCCTGCACTTCGCGTCCTGCACTCTACCGTGCCTGACTCGGGAGGGATGGGGATCTGGGCCTGAGATGGGGCTTCTGTCCTGTCCCCTGTGAAGGCTCCCAGGAAGGACCTGATGACCTCACTGTATGGGGCTGATTCCCCAAACCCTGGCCCCCATACATACCTCATCCCCATGCCCACGTCTTTGCATTTTGAGTAATAAATGTCTGTGTCTGATAAACTGTGTGTTTACTGTCAAAATACCTGTTGTCAGAGGCCCGGTCTTGGGAAATAACACTCTCAGCTCCTGCCCTTCCCCAAGAATCCTCCAGGGAGTTTCCCTGGGAGGCTGGGCCGGGGCAAATGGAGAAACGGGTTTTTCAGGCCTCCATCCTTCCTTCCTGTGTCTGGGGTTGGCACACAGGTCCCAGTGTTTGGAGCAACAACCCTTATCCCAAATTTAGGCCACACCTCTGATGTACTGCCAAGAAGGAGGTGCAGCCTGGCTTGAAGGCTCCCCCAAAAGGGTAGGAGAGCTGCATGGGCATGGGACCCAGGACCCTCTTAGCAGGCCCCAGTCCCTCAGGTTAGAGTCAAGGGCCTCACTTAGCCAGGTTACTAAGCAAGGCACCAAGCAACCCTCCCATCATGGGGCTTCCATTTCCTTTCTCAATCCTATAGAGTCACATTGGGAACCAAGCTGCAAATGGGAGAAAGGGGAACAAACCCAACCGGGTCCTTTGATTCCTGTGACCCCCCACTCAGCCCAGAGCCCACTCCCCTCAGTGGCTTCACGGCTAAGGAGGATTCTCCCTAGCAATAGGATCCAGGAGTCACTTAGGGCACATTCTCCATTGTCCTTTGGGGTTTCATTGGTTAAGGAGTAACTAAGTCCGCTGACGCTTGGTAACTAGAACACGGATGCCCCCATAATACTCGTGCAATTCTCCCATCAACGAAGGATAGATGGCATTTTCCAGTCAGCTCTAGAGTGGTGGAGAGATTTTAATGGCTCACAGAGGGGTGTTTGTCTTCTCACCTCAGATCTCCTTTGTTCCCTTGCTCCCTTGCTCCCCTTCCTTCCCCCCGAGCCTACTAGCCTCTCCACAGTGCTGGCAAGAGCCAGGCCAGGGCGGTGGCTGCTACAGCCAAGATGCGTGGCGGGGCCACGGTGCTTGCCACAGCGCTGTTACACAGGTCTCCGACGCAGCAGTCCCTGCGGGTTGTGTAAGTCACGTCTCCCACCAACTCTGTTTCCACTTGATTGCAATGATGGGCCGCCACGCAGGCTGGATAGTGATGAATCAAGGTCACTGAGGCTGAGAGAGAGAACAAGACTGGGGTGTTGGACTCTTGGCTTGAGGACTTGCCTTCTAGGGCAGAGCGGAGGTGACTTCAAGGAGCCCAAAGGGATTCTCTGCCCCCTCCAAAAAACACCTCCACGAAACCAAGTGACCAAAATTAACATTGACATTGTGAGCCCTCTGATTCAATGGCACTGAAAAGGACCGACCTCCCTTCGCTGTACTGTTCTGGCCAAAAATCCATGACTACAGTCTAATTATGAGAAAATAGTAGATAAATGTAAATCGAGGGGTGTCTCTAAAATAAGTTATAGGGACTCTTGAAAAGTGTCAAGATCGTGGAAGACAAAGACGCAGAACTGTCGCTGACTGGAGACTAAGAAGACGCGAGCGCTAAATGCAATGCGGGGTCCTCGTTCGGGTCCTGGACTGAAGCCAACGTCCCTCTTGTCAGTTCAGGTGGAAAATGAACACTACAAGTCGTGTCACCCGCAGGCACAGCCGGACCGACTGAGGAACACACAAGCTTAGGCTCCAGGGATAGGAATGGAACCTGCGGGACAAGTAGTTAATCAGCACTTTCCTAAAGACATAATCATTGGATGTGCCTAATGAAATGTCTAACATAAAGAATAAAGATATTTTTTAGATTCCAAGTCTCTTGAGATGGAAAAGACCTCTGGGGGACCAGACGAAGTGGCACCAGAGAGCCTGTGTGGGCATGACCTTGCGTGGGCCTCCAATCAACAGTGTCCACCGTCTCAGAAGACCCCTAGCCCAATTTTGCCCTCAAAAACTCTCACTTGCAAGATGTCAGGGGGCGGGGGCGGGCGTGGGGGCAGGGTGGGAAAAAAAAAAGATTTTATTTGTTTATTTGACAGAGAGAGCGAGACAGTGAGAGCGGGAACACAAGCAGGGGGAGTGGGAGAGGGAGAAGCAGGCTCCCCGCTGAGCAGGGAGTCTGATGTGGGGCTCGATCCCAGGACCCCGGGATCATGACCTGAGCCGAAGGCAGATGCTTAACCGACTGAGCCACCCAGGCGCCCCTGTACTATGGTTATATTAGATGTTAACATTAGAGGAAGGGAGGTGAAGGATATACAGGAATTCTACTATTTTTGCACCTTTTCTGTCAATCAAAAATTATTTCAAAATCACACACACACAAACACACACCCTGGTCCTTAGCTAATGTCTACAAGTTTGGTTTAATATTTTGGTCCCTACCTTCAAGGGACAGAACTTTTTCAACCACTTATGAGTGAATGGGCCTCTGAGACTCTGGAGAGTGAAGAGGAGGAGGTGGGAGTCCATGGACAGTGGGCTGCTGGGGGGCTCAGTGCCAGAGTCAGAAGGGGCTACGGACCGCTCTACTCTGCCATGGCATCATCTGCCCAGAGCCAGACTGAGCCTGGAGGCAGGGGAGGGCTGGGGGAAGAGGGAGAAACTGAGAACTCACGGTTTCCAGACAGCTTGTTCTGCCCTCGGCCCGGCTGGGGTTTGCGCTCCAAGAAGCCGCAGCGCTCCCCCTCCCCGCAGGTGGCCACCGTTTCTTTGCAGGAGCTGCTGGGGCCTCCTTTGCACTCGAAGCAGAAGCATCGCATGTGGTTTCCTGGCAGGAGAGAAGAGGCACTTGACCTGGGCTGACCAGGAGCCAGTCGGCAGAGGGGGACAGGCCTTGGCTGCCTCCTTACCCAAGGCAGACCCCAGCAGGGTGCCGAGCAGGACCCCAACAAGTAAGGAGTTCATTGTGTCTGCCTGTGTCAGTATCACCTCTCTCCCGCCCCCCATCCCGGGCCCTGATCCGCCAGCCTTATATCCCCCTTGCCTTGGGCTTTATAGGGCAATAAAAAGGGAGGAAAGAATCTCCACCAGCAGGCACTGGGGCCCCAGTGGGGACAGGGAGGGCCCCCCCCCCCCCAGTGGGAGAAAGAGCTCCTGGCATGCTCCAGAGTCCCTGGATTCCTCCATCCTCAGCAGCGGTTCTCAAGCTGTGGGCCCAGAACTCCTGGCCCTATAGACCCTTTCAGAGGGTCCTCAATGGTCTTCCTTTTTCAACTACATACCTACATGAGGTTGGCTTTTCTCAGCACACTTCAACCAAAACCACACATCCCAACAGTCTGAGTGCAGAAGCAGGTGTGATAACCCGGCCATCTTCTATTCGGCCTTTTATCTAATTCCCCAAAGTGTAGAGCGACACTCCTTTTCTGTGTTGTTGGGAAAGAAGTTACTTTTCACAAAACTGTATTTTGTTAACAGGTGATAGGTTTATTATTTTTATTTTTGAATAAACCTATTTAAAATGCTCTGTTTTCATTTTGAATATAGTAAATACTATAGTAAATACCAATATTAACTCACACAAAGAAAAGCTCTTTTGGGTCTTCAGTAATTTTTAAGAGTATAAAGAGGTCCTGAGATTTAAAAAAAAAAAAAAAAAAGGATATCTGTCTCCTCTGCCCTCCTCCCTCCTCTATCTTACTCCCGATACATCCCTGCTCTGATTCCTCAGATCAGACTCTCCTCCTCAATGTCTTAAACCTCAGTTTTCGAGAATCTACCACCAACTCCTAAATCTTTTCCCAGCATTCCTTCCTAGTCTTTCTGAACTGCCCCCCTAATGGAAACACATCTGTCCCTCCGGCCCCACCCATGATTAATTCCTTCCTCCGCAGTAGTAATGCTGGGAGAGATAATTATGGGGTACAAATGTTGAGGCTTGGGGGGATCAAAGGGATGTGAAGCTGGGTGGGGTCCCACTTACGCAGCTGAGCTTTGTGTGGAGGGGCGGGTGGGAGAGGGTATTGTTGATTCCACATTCAAACACCACGTTGGAACAATTCCGGGCCAGGCCTTCTAGGAGGGTGACCTTGAGAGACTCAAATGCACGGAGAGGGGAAAGATGGAGCAAACAAAGCCAGGGAGCTGAGCTGACAGAGCCGAGAACAGCTTGAGACAAGGGGAGGTGGGGAGGAGTGAGGGGGAAGGTGACAGACAGAACTCTGAAGCGGCAGACGCAGCTGAGAGCAACACACACAGAACAGAGAAGACCCTGAAGGCTCAAGCCAGACTCAAGTAGGGGGCGGGGAGGATGTGAGAGGTGTGGGGCACAGGAGCTGCGGGCCCAGGGCCCTTACTGCGTCAGGCTGGTGAATCTGGTCCTGGTTCCACCTCCCAGATTCACTCCCTAGGTGTGTTTGTTTACTGGTCCCTCCCTGTCTCGCTCAGATGCTCCAGCTCTCAGGATCTTGGGGTGCAGATCACATTCTCCCAGACTCCTGAGCCCTGGGTCCAGCCATGGGCACCTCCAGCATCTTCCTGTGCATCCTGTTCATCTGTGGGGCACTGGGTAAGGGGGGGCCGGGGGGGAGAAACCGGGAAGATGCTGAGCAGAGACTTGCATGGGCTTTAGAAAGAAGAGCTCCCGGGAATGGCCTCAGGCCAGGAGAAGGGGGAACCAGAAGTTTCTTTTCCAAGGCATTTGAGAATAACTCTCTCTTCCTTGCAGCATCTTGACATGCCTCTGTCCTCTGTCTCCCCTGTTCCTTATCTCACCTCTTGCTTCTTTGCAGGGACCCCGCGGTCAGTGTCAATTCTTATTTGCTCTCTGTCTGGGGCACCATCTGCTTAAATTCTTCACTGCCACCCCGCCTTCCCGGTCTGGCTTTGGGTGTCACTCTCTGCCTTCCTCTCTCTCTTGGCTTCTGTCATGTCTATGCCTTTCTCAGAACCTCTGGATCCCTCTTGCATCTGTGTCTTTTTCTTTTCCTGAGGTGTCTCCCCTCCATTCCCTGTGTCTCTTTTCTACTTCTGTCTGCCCTTCTCCTTCCCTTTCCCCACCTCCCTCTCCCCACCTCTGCATGAATCCCTGTCCGGGATCTGGGCTCCAGCCTCTCAGGGGCCTCTCTGCCTCTCCCGACCTCTGCTGACCCCTCCCCGCCCCCCCGCAGGTCTCACCACGCCCCCGCCCCCTGCCCGGGGTCGGCTCCGCTGTTACACCTGCGGCTTCGCCAAACCCTGCTACCCTGTTCCCACCGAGTGTCAGGACGACGAAGCTTGTGGCATCAGCACTGGCACCTCAGGTAGGACTCGGGCCCAGTGGCCCTTCTCCAGGCCAATCTCCATCCATCCATCCTGCTTTTCCTGCTGCCCCATAGCCCTTGCCTCCTTCCTGCCCCGGCCTCAGCATTCTCTCTTTGTCCCACAGAGCAGAATGAGATCATCGAGCGGAAAGGCTGCCTCCCACGGGCCCAGTGCCCTCTGCAGGGCCGTGCCACCTACTGGTCGCGCTCCTACGCTCTGCGGCACCACTGCTGTGAGCAGGACCTGTGCAACACAGCTACCACGCTGCGGCCGCTCCCCAGCCCCCTCCTCACCGCCCTGCTCCTCCTCGGGGCCAGCTTCACCTGGGGAGGCCCCCTCCTCCGCTGGCTTCAAGCTGGTCTGCAGCCTTCCACCCAGGGCTCTGCCCCCATCATCACCGCCTTCCAGACACCCGCATCTGAGATATGCCCAAGAACCTGATTCTGTAGAGACCTCGGATTCCCGGCCTCACACCTTCCCAGACCCCTGGTTCCTTCGGGCACTGCTCTAGCCCCTATAGGCACCTGCCCAGAGCCCCGCCTCATAAAGAACACCTGTTCTAGGTCTTTTGTCTTTCCTATTTTTTTTTTAAAGATTTTTTATTTATTTATCTGAGAGAGAGAATGGGAGACAGAGAGCATGAGAGGGGGAGGATCAGAGGGAGAAGCAGACTCCCCGCTGAGCGGGGAGTCCGATGCGGGACTCGATCCCGGGACTCCAGGATCATGACCTGAGCCGAAGGCAGTTGCTTAACCAACTGAGCCACCCAGGCGCCCCTCTTCTGTCTTTTCTAGATGCCCACCGCTGATGTCCTATCTCAGCTCCCGGTTTGGGGCAAGGCAGGTGGTTTGATGGAGCTGGGGGTCCCAGGCAAGGGGATTGAAGGGGCACCAGGTATGGTGAGGAGGCCAGTCTTTCTAGGAAAGATTAATTTGGCAGGTCAGGAACTCAGGAAGGAGGTTCTTGGGGGAACTGTGAACAGTAAATTGAATAAAAGTGCTATCTGGGAGTCTAGGACACTGCTGTGTGTGTGTGTGTGTGTGTGTGTGTGTGTGTGTACTCTCTCTCTCTCTCTCCTCCTGTCTCTCTCTCTCTCTCTCTCTAAAAGCAAACTAGAGCTGCTTGGTAGGTTGGGCTGGCTGCTGGAACCCGAACTGTAACTTTCACCTCATTCTCTGTCTGTGTCATTCGAGTCCTCCTTCTTGCTGATAGCTTAGCTTAAGCCACTGTAGCATGAAGGCTTTTGGTGACACTTCTGAGAAGTCACTCTCCAAGCTTGAGCAGACACACAAAAGGGTGTCTGGTGGAGCTGCTTGTGAGGGTGTAGTGGGGAGTCCAGCTCCTTTCTGCCTGAGACCGGGGAATGGACCAGTTAAGAGCATCAGTAGCCTCCCCCGCTTGACCAGCCCAGGCTTCTCCATGGTTCACAGACAGCCCAGCACACACCCCACCGGGAATCCACCCACCCGCCCCTGTGGACACTCCCTCTACCTAGGGAGATAGCATGTGACTCCTGGGGCTCCCAGGATGTCAGGATGTTGATAAGCCTCTCACAACTCCGGATGCCGGATGCCGCATGAAGTGCTAGGATAAGGAGGGTGGCTCGGGGCAGGGGCTGAGCACAGCCACCCCATCCTGACTCAGTGCTCTCCCCGTCCACGTGAGGAAGTCTGAGGTCTGATTAAAGGTGCGTGTTCTCCCTCCACTCCTCTGTGCGAATGAGACTGAGCAGGGATGAGGGACAGGGGTGGGGCGTGGCCTGGTTTAATTTAGAGGCAAGCTGAGTCTTCTTCCTATTCTCTGTCATTCAGTCCTCCCACTTGGTTGCTTCTGTTGTTTTCCCTCTCTGCCCATCTCTTTCCTCTAATGTGAGTCCTTTCCCTTCCCTCTTCTTTAGTCCCCTCCATTTGTCCTGTGGTTTCCCCAAGGCTGACTCTCCACAATTGCTCAAATCTCTGGATTCTTCTATCTCGTCTCTGCCCATGCCCACCCCTCCTCACCCCCGCCAGCCACCCTGGGCTCCCCTCAATCCCATGGTACTGGGGGCTCAGGGCCACCCCTTCACTGGTTGCTATGAAACAGGACACCACACCTTCTCACAGGTGACATCACAGAATAATGCTCTGCTTTCCTTCAGCGCCCCCCCAACACACACACACACACACACACACACACACACACACACACACACACAGAGCTTGACTGCTGGAGACCAACTGGACTGTAAAGTAGCACTCTCATCCCTTCCCCCCTTGCCAAGGTTTTCAGGCGAAGCCTTCAGGTGCCAGATGGCCAGAGAGACAGCAGGTCACACTTCCAGCAGATGTCATGGAGATCATCTGATCTTGGGGGCAGGTGGGCTGTGGGTTTTGTGAAGCAGAAAGACAGATTAAGGATACTTCCATTCTCCACCTCCTCAGGAACGGGGACCCCCATACCCACCCCAACCCCAGTCTCCTCTGGGATTTAAGCCTGCACCCCCTAGTGTTCCTCACCTGAGACAGGCCAAATGGATGTTCTCATAGACCTGGATTTCAGGTTTGAACTGAGGAATCGAGGCATCTGGGAAGAAGGAGCCACATGGGGTGCAGCAGAGAAATCACCAGATAACTCAGAGCTATATTCCTTACTACCCTCCTCCCCTAGAGAAGATAGGGTATAGAGGCAAGACGTGAGCCCAACCCTCTGCCTCACACCCACATGTTCTCTTCTTTCCCTCTGGGAGGGAGGGACTCACCTCTGCACTGAGCCCCCTGGACCCTCTGTCTGCAGAGCATGATGCTGAGGGCCAGGATGGTGAACCCCTGACCCACTGTGAGCAACAGCATCAGGATCCAGGACACATCCCAGCCCATGGAAGGGGCACAGAGGGCAGGGGAGACATCCATGGAGGCTACAGTAAGGGCAAGACAACAGGGGTAAGGAGGGAGGTGGTGAGGGGTTTGTTCCTGTGCCCCAAAGAGAGGCTTCCCCCTGTAGTCTAGTGGGCTCTTCCCACCAAAAGACTTCATAAGCTTTGCCCCCAATTTCCACCAACCCACTTTGCCCATTTTCAAGCCTCTCATGCTGACCCCGTCAGCCCCTGTTGGTATCGAATAGCGACACCCCCCACCCACAGATGGACAGCTAACTCCAGAGCAGACCGTCAGCCGTAACTGCAGTCTTTCCTCATATCCTTAATAGTAATCCAAACTTTCAGGAACAAGTAGTGTCTTCCAATTCATTCTTTCTTTCACTCATTCACTCCATAAGCATTCCCCGAGTGCCCACCAAATGCCAGGCACCATATTAGGTGCTGAGGATGTAGAGGGAAATAAGACCCAGTCACTGCCCATTAATTGGCCTTTGCTTACCAAAGTAATGGACATTTGCTCCTCCCTCCTGCCTTGGTAAATGAGTTATTCTACATCCAATAGCATTCTTTCTGTGTATAACGGACTTCTAATTATAAAACAATTATATATATTTTCCCCTTCTAGTTCCACTCTCAGTAGGCCATTAGAACATCAGCGCATATATCTTTTCTTCAAAAGACAATTCCCCCATCAAAAATTCTTCTTTTCTTCCTCTCTGCTATGAGATATTCCACAAAAGTCATAGATTACCCCATTTCTAAGTAATGGTGTATTCCACCAGAAGCCTTCCAGTGGTCAATAGGCCAGTGGTCTATCCCACCAGAGAGCTGGCTTAAACAACCCCTTTCTCTGTTAGGGAGTTAGTCAATAAGAAAAAAAGCCCTCTTCCTACAGGTGATGGTCTGCTCCACCAGAAATCATCC
Organism: Halichoerus grypus; assembly: GCF_964656455.1. Lineage (NCBI taxonomy): Eukaryota > Metazoa > Chordata > Mammalia > Carnivora > Phocidae > Halichoerus > Halichoerus grypus. Next base: position 116,729,091 of record NC_135720.1, read on the forward strand.
CCCACCGGAATCTGGCCAATTGCAAAGTCCCATCTTCCTCCCCTAACCAGCAGGTGCAAACTGTGCCAGAAGCAATATCCTCTCCCATATCCTCCCTCAGTTTACCTGCCAAGCTAAAGCTGACCTCTTTGTTGTGAGGCATGAGGCAGCGGATGATTCTTGGTCTATGTTCCCCGGACTCAGAGAGCCCCTCCCCAGGACACACCAAGAGCAGGGCAGCCCCATTGCCCCAAAATGACTGTACATGACCCCTCACAGGACCCTTTCCCTCTAGCCAGGTCACAGAGTCTAGGCGTCTGGCAGGGGCCACAGAGCATAAGAGGACAGAGCAGGGGGGTCCATCTGCAGCCCTCGCGGATAGCTGGGATCCTGTGGGGAGAGAGGGACCTCTTAGTTCTCTGCTGGACTTCCTGGCCCCCCAGTGGCCCCTGATCTATGTGCCTTCACTCACCTCTGAGCACGGAGACATCATATACCCTCCAGTTCTGGTACTTGTGTTGCTGACCCAGCACGGCACACCAGTATCGACCGGCGTCTCCCTCCTTGGACCCTTCCAGCCACAACGAGTAGTTCCCCAGCAGTTTCAGCCTGGATACCCTTGTGGGCTTCCCGGGGTCTGGGGCTGGCCTGGCTACTTGCACTTGGGCCACCAGGGCAGTGGAGGAGCCTGCTGCAGGGCTGCGGAACCAGGACAGGAGCTCGTCTCCACTCAGGGCGGGTGGTGAGGGGCACGGCAGCTCCGTCGCCTCCCCCAAGGCTACATAGATGGTCTGGATGTTGTCTGTGGGGAGAAGGATGTATGAGACTAGAGACCTGCATCAGATCGACAGCTCCCACTTGACCTCCAACCCCCAGCTTCTGCCCTTCTGGGGTCTCCCCGCATGGGTCTGCCTATGAGTACGTTTCTCAAGTGACAGCTACAAAAAAGTGAGGAGGGGAGGAGAGGGTAGGGCCTCTCCTCCCCTCTCCTCCAGTGGGTGAGGGAATCTGAAGGCAAGAGAAAAAAGGCTAGAATAGTTGGCAAAGGCCCTTTCTCTTCCTCTCCCTTCTCCTTTTCTGGACGTATTTTCTCGTCTATCCTTATTTTCTAAGGGAAACTGTACATAACCCCCCCGCAAAAAAAGACTCTACAAAACAAAACAAAACCAAAGCCCCCAAAATTAAAAAATTAAACATTAGGGACTCCTGGGTGGCTCAGTTGGTTAAGCGTCTGCCTTCGGCTCAGGTCATGATCTCAGGGTCCTGGGATCGGGCCCCACGTCGGGCTCCCTGCTCAGCGGGAAGCCTGCTTCTCCCTCTCCCACTCCCCCTGCTTGTGTGCTCTCGCTCTCTTGCTCGCTCTCTGATAAATAAATAAATAAATAAATAAATAAATAAATAAATAAATAAATAAAATCTTCAAAAAAATTAAACATTAAAAAAAGAAAGAAACTGTACATGACCTGGACCCTCATTGTCTATGGGTCTTCCCCTGAATTAGAGGCAGGGGGAAGTCAGTTGGAGTAAACTATCTTCCTGAGTCATATACCTTCCCCAGGCCTCTAAGGAGAAACAACAGTAGTTCCTTACAACCTTTCAAATAGCCAAAGAATCCCCCACCTCCTGTTCCTTACCTGCAGCAGCCCGGTGGGGTCCACGTAGAAACAGAAGGAGGAGGAATAAGACGGCCATGGAGAGAGCCTGCCAAGTTCTCTTGCCCAGGACCTGGTGCCTCACGGAGGAAACAAAACCCAGATATAGTCCCACGCTCCCTGGTCTGTAGTGACATGGGCCTCTGAGGGGATGGGAATGCTGGGGAGATAAAGCCTAGCTTCATGTCTACTGGGGAAAAAGTGACCACCACCTTTCAGTCCCGAGGGGGAAAAGACCCCGTCCAGGGTGTTCTGAAGATGATCTCCTCACAGTTCTGACTCTACATCAGCTGAAGGACACAGATCAAAGACTTCATGCTAAAAAGCCTGCACAGAAGGGGGCACAGCTGTCCACCTTCATTCATTCTGGAAGTACATTCTGTTCTCTCTTCTCCACCCTAAGAGAGATACCAACCATGAGCGAAGAAGCTGAGTCTTCATGTCGGTCTCCACAGAACCCAGCATAAGACTGCATACCTAGTCAATACTCCATGAATAATTTAGAATGACTTTCCCTATGGCTGCCTGGCACACCACAGACCTCTTCTGAGCCCCTGATGAGTGTATTAAGTTACTCCTGAAGGAAAAAGATAACAGGGGCCTAGAGAATTCACCAAATCCCTTTACCCCAGGCAGGATTCTCAAAGCAGATCTTCATATAGCTCTAATAGTTTTTAATGTGTTATTTATTTTTAAAGGTTATTTAAAAAAAATTTTTTTTATGGTTGGTATGTTTTTAATTTTTTATTTATTTTTTAAAAGATTTTATTTATTGGAGAGAGAGTGCATGAGCGCGAGAGAGCACGGGGGGCGGGGGGGCAGGCAGAGGGAGAGGGAGCAGCAGACTCCCCACTGAGCAGGGAGCTGGATGCAGGGCCCAATCCCAGGACCCTCGGGGATCATGACCAGGATCATGACCTGAGTCGAAAGGCAGACACTTAAGGGACTGAGCCACCCAGGAGCCCCTTAATTTTTTATTTTAATTCCAGTTAAAATACAGTGTTTTATTAGTTTCAAGTGTACAATATAGTGCTTCAACACTTCTATACATCACCTGGTGCTCATGAGGACAAGTGCCCTCCTTAATCCCCATCACCTATTTCACCCATGCCCTACCCCCCAACCATCAGTCTGTTCTCTATAATTAAGAGTCTGTTTCTTTTTTTTTTTTTAAGATTTTATTTATTTATTTGAGATAGAGAACAAGAGGAGGGGAGAGGCAGAGCAAGAGGGAGAAACGGGCTTCCCGCTGAGCAGGGAGCCCGACGTGGGGCTCGATCCCAGGACCCTGAGATCATGACATGAGCCGAAGGTAGAGGCTTAACCGACTGAGCCACCCAGGTGCCTCAAGAGTCTGGTTCTTGATTTCTCTCTCTTTTTTCCCTTTGCTTGTTTTGTTTCTTAAATTCCACATATGGGGGCGCCTGCTTCTCCTTCTCCCTCTGCCGCTCCCCCTGCATGTGCTCTCTCATGCACGCTCTGTGTTAAATAAAGAAAGAAAATCTTTTTTAAAAAATTCCACATATGAGTGAAATCATACGTATTTGTCTTTCTCTGGCTGACTTATTTTGCTTAGCATTATACTCTCTAGCTCCATCCGTATCATTGCAAATGGCAAGATTTCATTCCTTTTTATGGCTGCATAATATTCCATATATATGTGCGTGTACACACACACACACACATACACATATCTCTTATCTTCTTTCTCCATTCATCAATCAGTGGACACATGGGCTGCTTCCATATCTTGGCTATTGTAAATAATGCTGCTATAAACATAGGGGTGTCTGTATCTCTTTGAATTGGTGTTTTTTTATTCTAAAATTGTTTTTCTTTTTTTTAAGATTTTATTTATTTGAGAGAGAGTACAAGCGGGTGGGGGGTGGGTAGGGGCAGAGGGAGAGGGAGAAGCAGGTTCCCCACTGAGCAGAGAGCCCAACATGGGGCTCATCCTAGGACCCTGGGATCATGACCTGAGCTGAAGGCAGACGCTTAACCAACTGAGCCACCCAGGTGCCCCCTTAAAATTGTTTCTGATGAAATATTCCATGCATACCAAAGACTACATCAAATGTAACATAACGAGTAAAAGAAGCAGGAAACAAAAGGCATGATTTCATATGATTCCATCTACGTGAGGTACAAAATCAGGCAAAACTAACCTATGAATTTAGAAATTAAGATAGTGGTTACTCTTGGTGGGGCAGGTAGTGATTTGAGGAAGATCTTGTAGATGTGGTATAATGTAATTTTGATCTCGATGCTGATTACATGGATATATTCAAATGGTTCACTTTTCTGTATAGGTGTTTACTGCAATAAAAAGCTAAAGAATGTATATATTATGTAGGTGTAAGGTACAAAGAAAAATAAAACAAACCTGAATATCTATTAAAAAACAGTATTACCATTTCAAAGATCCTCTATGCTCTGTTACACTATTCTAAATTTGCTCTTTTATCTTTCACTCTCGATCATTAAATTTTCTTTTTGGACGTTATACAATGGTGTCAGGTTGTATGTAACCTGTGGGTTTCTTTTTTCCACTCAACGTTACGGTTTTAAGGTTTTGAGATTCGTCCACGCTTACGAAGCGATAATTTATCCCCCCCCCGTTTTTGTTTTGTTTGTTTTTTTGACCAGTATTTCACACTCCTTAACAATACTGAGTCCTCCTATCCATGACTGCGATGTAGCTCTCCAATTATTCAAGCCTTCGTTTACCTCTTTCAAAAACTTTTGTAATTTTCTTCATAAAATCTTGCATTTCTTTGGTTAGATGTATTCCTAGACACCTTTTCTTTTTTGTTGCTCTTGTCAAGTGCTCCTAATCTTACCTCTCGTTCCCACTGTCGCTCGAGAGCCTGCCAATATTAAGGGATTAAAAAAAGGGGGGGGGCCTTAACTACGCCTGATAATGTTCTAATTCTCCGCGTTCCAAACGCCTCCGATAATTTCTGACCGTTGCTCTACCCCTAGGTCCAACTGCACGAAAACTGTCTCAAGCAGCGCGGAAAATGTCTCCACAGGGCACGAGGCGGAGCCGGTACGTGCTGACGTCAAGGGCACGCAATACCTTAGAGGCCGGGAAAGGGCGGGGCCAGCAGGGGGACCTGCTGCCGGGAGAGCAGCGGCCGGAGCGGGGGCCATGGCGAAGCTGCTGAGCTGCGTCCTAGGCCCCCGGCTCTACAAAATCTACCGGGAAAGGGACTCGGAAAGGGCCCCGTCCGGCGTCCCTGAGACTCCAACTTCAGTCACTACCCCCTCTTCCAGCTCCTGGGTGAGTCGAGTTCTCCCTGGTCAAAAACATGGTACGGCCCAAATCCCTCTGCGGCCTTTGCTCCCCAGAAGCGCCCATCATTGGAAATCGGGGGACCCTGCTTGTCAAGCCAGTTGTTTGCAAAGTGCTCTTTGTGCTTCCTGGGTTAAAGTCACGCCTGCGGACCGGCTGCCTCCTTTATCGCTGTTTGCCATCGCTTTCTCATTCTGACTACCACTCCTTGCTTTTTCCTCTTGCGGCCCCCCACCCTGTCTTTCGTGGTTCGTGCTGGTCCCATTTGACTCTAAGTCCTGGAAGAGACCCTGCGCGGATTCGAGAGCTGGATGATTTTGCCGTCTGACTCTCGATTTCTTCTGACTCGGTGCCTTCCCCGGTTCTGTTTTCTCTTCCTTCTACCCTGGCCTTGAATTTCAAGATGACTTCGACATATGTATCCGCTGCCCCCCACCCAACCGCCCACCCTACGTTGGAGACCCCAGGGCCATCGCATCCGTGAAAGCTGGGGGTGGTGGTAGGCTGTGCCCGTACATGTTCTCTGCCCTTTCATTGGTAGTCTCAAATTGTGTTTATTGCCCTCCAGAACTTCCCGCCCTCAGCCACATTCTCCTTAATCACCCTACTGTTATTTCTGATCTTCTTTCCCTCTTAAAGTTGTCATGGTGTCTCTCCTTTCTTCCGTAACTCCTCTCCCCATATGCACATGCCCACAACCCGTTTGAAACTGGGCTGTGGAAAAAGAGCACAAAATGTCCAGTGAGGCTTTCACTTTTGCTTGCAAGTCCAGGCCCCTATGTTCTCATGGTCTGGGGTAGGAAATCAGGTTTGGAGTGGGGGTTGGGAAGAGGGGCTTCTTTGGGAGCCAGGGATGTCCCAGGAGGGATTGCTTTGGAGGCTAGAACCAGAGGACACACATCAGGGCTCTCAAAAGGGAAGGGGAAGGACTTGTCAATGGACACGGTCCTTGATGCGGCCATCTGTTTTGGCAGGATACGTACTACCAACCCCGTGCCCTGGAGAAGCATGCTGACAGCATTCTGGCACTGGTATGTCTGCCCTGGCGTCTGGGACTACTGCATCTTTTCCGACCCAGTTGCCCTCCTGAACTTTCTCCTCCCAGCCTGGGAGAAGGCAGTGCCCCTGGGGGTGGGGGATGCTCTGGGCTCTACAGCCCTCTCCAAGGCACACATGCACATGCTCTCAAGCACACATACTTGGTACTCCCCTTTGGTGTGTTTGCTTTCTCTGGGGCAGCCTGAGCCCTAACGAAAATGTGTTTACTCTTGGGACCATCTGCAGGTGCTGAGTCCTGTGGTCCCCAGTGACCTGTCCTCCCTGGCAACTAACCTCTTTGGCTGCAAAGACAGCTGTTTTCTCTGGCAGGGTTCCTATGGTGACGTTTGTGCATCTCTTGGGGACCAGGCCAGGTGCTGTCCTGAGCAGGGCTGATGGAAAAGGCTTGATTAACTTGAGCAGAAAAAGAAACTGGCCTTTAAACGTGATGAAATTATGTCCGGAGATAAGAGGAAGAAAACAGAACCTGTACCTAATTTCCCCAGCCTCTGTTATGCTCTGATACATTGCCTTTCAACAAATATTAAGGACCTACTGTGTTATGCACAGAATAGGTACTTGATATGACCTCCTATCCACTTTGCTCAGAGCCTAGGCCTGGAAATGGCAGACCTATGTGTGTGTATTGATTGCTTGTCCCTGTCTCTCTGCTGCAGGCTTCAGTCTTCTGGTCCATCTCTTATTACTCCTCTCCCTTCGCCGCCTTCTACTTATACAGGAAAGGTCAGTGTGTTTTCAAAGGTGATGGGCAGGTTGTTGGCAGATGAGCCGACCCCCCTAAAGAGGAAAGGGGACCTGTGAGGATGGCTTGGCTTCCCTCTTCCATCAGGCATCTTCTTCCTCCAAGGGCATGGCTGTCCCAAAGAGAGGGTATGGGGCGGAGGTTGAGGCTGACCTGGGAAGAGATGCCGAGGGGCAGCGGGGAAAACTTCTCACATAATGCCTCTCCCCTCCCAGGTTACTTGAGCTTGTCCAAAGTGGTGCCGTTTTCTCACTATGCTGGGACGTTGCTACTACTCTTGGCAGGCGTGGCCTGTCTCCGAGGTAGGTCCAGAGGGAGCCTGGTTTGGATCTATCCTTCACTGGGTAAATATTTATTAAGTAGCTTTTGCAAATATAATTTTCTGCTGGGCCCTGAGGGGGAATAATTGGGAATGATGAAGATATGATCTTTTCCTTAAAGGGCTTGGTTGTAAGAATGAAAAACTAATTGGCAGAAAACTTTGCTGTTATCTGGAAAAGATGCATATACCCTACAGTAATTCCGCACATGTCCATATATATGTTTGTAATAATCCGAAACTGGAAACAAGTCCATGGCCACAAATTGTAGGATGGTTAAATACACTAGATTGTCTAGTTCTACAACAGAACACAACACAGCAATGCAAGTGAACAAATGTAAGCTACGCTCAGCAATGCAGGTGAGTCTTCATATTGTAATGCTGAATGCAAGAAGCAGACAGTTGGATAAGGTATGCAGTATATTTCCACTTATGTAAAGTTCAAAAGGGATGCATATATAAGTAGCAAAACACAGGCATGGTTATCTTGAAAGTCAGGAGAGTGATTACCTGGGAGAGGGAGGGAACAGGGTGGGGAGGACTCCTGGGGGGATGTGACTGTGTTCTCTTCCTTGACTCAGGTGATGGTCACATGAATGTTTGCTTTGCATTTTTTGAAACTGAATGTGTGTTGTATGTATGTATGTCATATCTGACAATTTAAAAGTGAAGAGACTATCCAAATCGTTGCCCCTTGGCAGGTGCACATGACAAAAACTGGGCGAGGGGATGCTTGGAGAGGGAGTGACGGGTCAGCAGCTGGATGGCTGCACTTGGGCCCAGGCAGGGGTGAGGACCTTCTGCCTGCAGTGCTCTGCCTTCTGATCTCCACTGGGCTGGGCTCCCTCCTCAGAGAGGCCTTCCCTGACCTCCTGATCTAAAAGTAGCTCCCACTCCTCGGTTTTGTCCTACTTTTAAATTTTATTTATTTTTAATTTGGGCACAAAAATTAAATACAGAAAAGCCCAGAGAACAAAATATCATAATAATTATATTTTTTAAGATTTTATTTGTTTATTTGACACAGAGAGAGAGAGAGAAAGCAAGCACAAGCAGGGGGTAGGGGCAGAGGGAGAGGGAGAAGCAGGCTTAACCGACTGAGCCACCCAGGCGCCCCATTATCATAAAGAACTGAAAGGCCTATGTTTGTGATACTGCTTCAAATACCTTTTGTCGATAAAATACTGAAGCCTTGCATTCAGAGTTGGCATTCCCATTGGAATTTTCCCCAGTTCTGTGTTCCTCTTTCGCCAGAAGTAACCATTGCCATTTGGCGGGGTTTCTTTCCTGGTCCACATTTTTATGCTTTTATGAAAGATAGGCCTCATTTTATCAAATCTAAGCTGTTATGACTTGTAAAATGCATTCCAATTTCAGTTTTCAAATGTGAAAGAAAAATAGGCATTTTAGAATCTATGAAATATGGTAACTAAAAACAATATATAGCCCTTTTGTTCATTTTACATTGTTGTCACAAATGGCATCACGCTGTACAAATCATTCTGCACCTTGCTTCGTTCCTCAGTATTGTCTGGGGTCTCTACCGCTGATGATAATAGCATTCTAGTTCATTCTGGTTTTATTTTCTTGATAGCACTTTCCCCTCTCTGAAATGTTCTTGTTTACTTGCTTACCGTCTTTCTCCAGCCCACCCCGCCCCCAACCAAAGCCCCAGCTCTCGGGGCTGGAACCTGTGTGTCTCATTTCCAATGCCTCCCATATCAGTGGTGCCTGGCCCGTGACACCTGCCAGATCAGTGGAAGCAGAGAAGTCAGGGCTTGAGACTCCTTGGCAGTGAAGGGAGAGCAGATGTGATCGCCAAAGGGCCAGGTGAAGAGAGGAAAGAGCTTAGCGTTGAGGATGGCTCTTGTTTCAGAGAGGGAAGTGGAAGGGAGGCTGGGAGGAGCAGTCTGGGAGTCGGACGGTGGAAAAGATGGACCCAGGAAGCGGAGGAGGAAGGAGTCTCGAGGGACAGGAAGAGTGCTGAGAGGCACAGTTGGAAGAGAGCGGGGATGGAGGAAGGGGCTGCGGATTCAGTGAGGAAGTGATTATGGGGCAAGAGCAGGAGCCAGGAAGCCAGATGGCAGGGAGTTAAATTGTACAGAGAAAAGAGGGAAAGCAAGCAGCTCCGTGCTCACCGGGGTGACTAGGAAGGTTGCATGACGCTGTGGTAAGACTGGGAAAGTGAACATTCTGGAGGGTGGAGGGTTGGTAGCCTATCAAGAAACAAACTGAAGAAGCTGGGTAGGAGGAGAACACTGAAGCCAGTTGCTAGATACGGAGGAAGGGGGTCAACTCGACTCTCCTGTTTCCCCAAACCCTGGGCCATCTGTTCCTTTTCCTCCCACTTCTCTTTCCAGGGCCTTCTCCTTGCCCATCTCCAACCCTCTTCCTGAAACTTACTCAGCTTGCTCGTCCCACTTTTCCTAACACTGTTTCCTATCCTCTCTCTACCAGGCATCGGCCGCTGGACCAACCCCCAGTACCGGCAGTTCATCACCATCTTGGAGGCAACGCACAGGAACCAGTCTGCCGAAAACAAGGTGAGAGGTGCCAGACGGGTGCCCTGGCAGCAGCTTCCTCAGCTGCCTCCCCGGAGCACCGGGCACCAGCTTCTGCCCGGGGGAGGAGGTGGGTTTTGCCACAGACCACACTGGGTTTTCGCTTGCCCATTGCTATATCCCTTCCCCACTGTGCAAGTGAACTGTCCACCCAAGGAATCTTCCTTCCTACCACTCCTAATGGGATGTTCCACGGTGTTTCTTCGAAGGTGGTCTTCTATCAGAGCAGCTCAGTTGTGTAGATGGTGTTTATTTTGGCCATGTGCATCAAACACCATGCTAGTTTTGTTCAGGGATGGGATAAGATGGACAGGTATGTCCACTCTTGTGCCCAGAAGCACAGCGTGACACCAAGAGGGAGAAAAGCCAGGGCACAGTGTCCTTGGAGTTGTGCCAGCCCCGCTGGTGCTGGAGTGTGATTATCTTTCAGAAGGGGCTTTGGGGCCCTATAAAGCTCTTTCCTGTTACAAAGGGGCTCCTGGGATCAAACAGCTGTGACCACCATCATCCTGCTCCACACCTCCATTTACCGAGCTATGTAATGATGGTCCAGCACGCCGCTGTCTGAGCCATTTTGCATACACTCTTCCCAGTCCTCACAACAACCACATGAGGTGGTATTATTATACCTCTGAGGAAACAGATACAAAGAGGTTAAGTGACAAGCAGAGTCACAGAGCAAAGGAAGTGGCTGGGTCTGGGTTTGCGTCCAGGTCTGAGCAAAGCCTGTCTGAAATTTGCTTTTCTTCATTTTGTTTTGTTTTGCCATTTACATTTTTGTAGAGTGTTTCTATTGTTCCCTCTTAGTCAAGTTATTTTTGAAAATGTCAAAAAATTTCTGTGACGGAAAATAAAAAACAGCTCTCAAAATAGAGTGCTGGGCGCTCCGGGGCTGAGGGAGGGAGGACAGCAGAATAGAAGACGCAGCTCCCGCCACCCCCAAAAAGCGTGTGGGCAGACTCAGTGGGGCGACTGGCGGCGGAGATGGTCTGGCATCTGGTGGCATCACCAGCCCCTGGCTGCAGAAGGTGAGGGAAGGGAGGTGGCTGTGAGGACGGAAGAGTCAGAGAGGGCTTCATTCAAGAGGTGGTCCCAATGCAAAGGAACCACTGTAGGCATGACTTCCCTCCTTCCCTCTCACCCAGCCTCCAGGACAGCATCAGGGAAAGGACCTGGGGGCGGGGGGGACCAGCCAACAGACCCCCCACTTCCGTAGAAGGGCCAGCACCTCCAGCCGCCCATTCTGGGAGTGGGTCAGTCTTACATTTTGGAAAAGTAAAGACTGTTAAGTTCTCTTCTGGAAGCAGCCAGGCCAGTCTTGAGAGCGGATAGGGCATCCTCTCTTGCCTGATTTTTCAGGCCATGACAGAGCTTACCCTCTGTGAACTGAGGGGGGCGGAGGGGTGTTGACTCGTCTCCCCATGATGTGTGGGGGCCAGCCCTGTGGATGATGAGGGTGACGAGGGTGGGTAGGTAGGCCTGCCTTCTTAGTCCCCCTTTGCCTCCCCTCCTCTTTCTCCCCCTGCCCACCACAGCGGCAGCTCGCCAACTACAACTTTGACTTTAAGAGCTGGCCAGTCGACTTCCACTGGGAAGAGCCCAGCAGCCGGTGAGGTCCCAGTTCTTTCACTCCCTCCCTGCTCTGTCCTGTCCCCCACCTCCAGCCCCATCTTGGGCCCCAGGGCCTGCTCTCCAGTGCCATCTCCTCATTCCTAGACCCCCCTGTCCTCTGAGCCTCAGATGTCCAGCTTGCTGCTCCTAACTCCATCCTCCCCTGCATCTTTCCATCCTCAGGAAGGAGTCTCGAGGGGGCCCTTCCCGCCAAGGTGTGGCCCTGCTTCGCTCAGAGCCCCTGCACCGGGGGACAGCAGACACCCTCCTCAACCGGGTCAAGAAGCTGCCTTGTCAGATAACCAGGTGGGAAGCAACAGGGAGAGAGGCCCGCTGGGGTGGAGGGGATATGGAGCGAGGACTCCAGGACTGGGTGCTCCATTGTAAGATAGCTGTCCTTTATTGGGCCTCATGCTGTAGACTTGATATTGTTTGTGATACTTTTTAATCTAGATTTGTATGTGAAGAAACGAGGCTCAGAGAGGTCCAGAGTCACAGATGGTGAATGAAGGATTGGGATATTAACACGATTCTATCTGACACAAAAGCTCTTTCATTTTGTTATTTTTTAAGTTTATTTATTTGAGTAACTCTACACCCAACATGGGCCTTGAACTCATGACCCCGAGAGCAAGAGTCACATGTTCTACCAACTGAGCCAGCCAGGTGCCCCAAAAAAGCTCTTTTAATGAGGCTGGAGGGAAGAATGAGGTTGGGGGTGTGGTGGAGACACATGGCCTTAGCCAGAGCAGCTGTGTCCCTGTCCTGGGCCCTCAGTGCCTAGGCTATTCTACCTTAAGCGAGCTACAATTTCTGCATCTGTGAATAACCCACCTCATAGGATTGGTGAGATTAAGTAGGGTAACGTATTCACAAGGGCTTCCGCCTTGCCTGGGTGCCTGAGAGCACATGGCAAAGCCCAAGTAAATCATAGCTGTGGACACTGATGATGTCCAAAGTAACAGCAGTAAGCATCCGTATCTTACCGTGGCGCAGATGCTGTGGAAATTCTCTGGTGCTGGGGGGTGGGAGGCAGGTTCCGGGGTACCAAGGAAAGGGGAGGGCTTAGTGATCAGTGTGGACAGTGTGCTGATCGGTCAAAGGGGCAAGCCAAATTTGCGGTTTGGAGGGGATGCTGGACGGAGTGGTACAGTGTTTTTCTGGGGACAAATCCTATTTCAGGATTAACTGGAAATGGTTAATTGTCGTTTTCAGGAACAGCACCTACCTATCTGTCGAGATTAGCACATTGGTTCAGTAAATATTTAAGCCCCTACTCTGTGTCAGGCCGTGGCCACCTGCTACATGGCAGATACAGGGCATATTGCAGTGAATAGAACAGTCAGGTCTCTGCCCCTGTGGAGTCTGCAGTCCAGTTTGGTGTCTTTCAAACTATGGATTTTGGAGTGCCTGAGTGGCTCAGTCGGTTGGGCAAACAACTCTTGATTTTAGCTCAGGTCATGATCTCAGGGTTGTGGGATTGGCCCTGCATCTAGCGCTGTCCTCACTGGGGAGTCTACTTCCCTCTCCCTCTGTCCCTCCCCCTGCTCATGCACACACACACTCTCTCTCTCTCTCTCTCTCAAATAAATAAATAAATCTTAAAACAAAAACCAAACTATGGATCTTGACCTATTTGTGAATCTTAAAATCAACTGAGTGAATTACAGCTGTCATTTTTTAAAAAGTATTATTTACTTGGGGACTTTTAAGAAGCTGCATTTTTTAAGATTTATTTATTTGAGAGAGAGAGAGCGTGCATGCGCGCACAGGTACACGCAGGGGTGGGGTGGGGTGGGGTGGAGGAGGGGCAAAGGGAGAGAGAATCTTAACCAGACTCTGCGCTGAGCCTGGAGCCGCACGCATGGCATGATGTCACGACCCTGAGATCATGACCTGAGCCAAAACCAAGAGTTGGACGCTTAACCGACTGAGCCACCCAGGTGCCCCTAAGTTGTATTTACACATTAACAGAATCATAGTTAATAATAACTTTGCTTTTACTTGTCATATACAGAAAATATTATCTCCTAAAATTTCTAGTATATGTACAGATGTGTGTACTGGGCCGCAATATAAAATGTGCCCCTTATAAAGGTTGTAGTAAAAAAAAAGTTTGAAAAACACCAGCTTGGTACATAGAATATTTCATTAAGTCCTTCAAAAGGAAAACAAACCTGTAAAGGTCAAGAAAACAAAACTGAAGTTCAGGAGTAAAGCAGGCCCCAGCGTCTCTGGGTGCTAGGGCTGGGGTGGTCCCTGGGCCCTCCTGAGGTCAAGGGTCGGTTAACCCCCGTGTTCCCCGCAGCTACTTGGTGGCGCACACCCTGGGGCGCCGGATGCTGTACCCTGGCTCAGTGTACCTGCTCCAGAAGGCCCTCATGCCTGTGCTGCTGCAGGGCCAGGCCCGGCTGGTGGAAGAGGTGAGGCGCCCCCGCACCCCCCCCCGCCCCGATGCTCCTTCTCCCCCTGCCAGGGATGTGACCTCCCGCCCCTCACATCTCCCTCACTCAGTGTAACGGGCGCCGGGCGAAGCTGCTGGCCTGTGATGGCAACGAGATTGACACCATGTTTGTAGACCGGCGGGGGACAGCAGAGCCCCAGGGACAGAAGCTGGTGAGAGGGGGCAGGGAGCCCAGAGGCAGTTGGGGGGCCAGTGGAGGCTCTGGGGATCTCAAGGTCTCCAGCAGCCCCAAGGATAATGCCGTCTCCCAGCCCCACCCTCAAGACCTCTTGGTGTCAGAAAACCCTGCCATAGCAAAATGGAGGAAGTAGGAGTTGACATTCAAGGACCAGAAAGTAATCTTGTAACAGTCACCACTTAGGCAGCATTTGTCACATAGAAGGCATGTATTTCATCCTCACCACAACCCTGTAGAATAGGAACTAATTTTTTATGTCAGCCCATTTTACGGAGGATGAAACTAAAGACCCGGGATAATTCTCCCAGATCACACAGTGAGAGAGCTGGGGTTTGAACCCGGGCAGCCTGGCCTCCCAAGCGGCCCGCCTCCGTGAAGCAGCCCTGGAAGGAGCCCTGAGCCAGCAGTCTAGGGAGCTGGCTTCTGGTCCTGGCTCTACCCAACTGCTGTGAGAGTCCATGCAAGCCCCGCCGTCTCTGGGCTTCGGCATGGGGCACCATGTAATCGGAGTTCATCTGATTCTAAGTCTGGAGCCCAGAGATGGAAAGCGATTGGCATACCCCACAAAAGAAACAGTTGTGGGAAAAAAAAAGACCCAAAAACTAGAAAAGAAAAAAAGGATCCATAACCCCATTTCTGAGAGCTAGCCCCCTGCTGGTCTTCCGAGGAGAAGTGGACCCTGTGCTGGGTGGTTGAGCAGTTCCTCTTCCTCTGTGTGCTCAGTTTGCTAAGCATTTGCATCCACTCTGCTTCTCTTCTCATGCACCTTGTGGGTTGAGAAATTTTCATTCCCCTTGAAGAGAACAGGTCCTTTCCTCTTCCCTACAAAGCTCCCACGTCCTGCCACATGGGGCATTTTCTGTCCCAACTTGGCTCCTTCCCAGCCCTCCTTCCTGCCTCCCTCCTTAGGTGATCTGCTGTGAGGGGAACGCGGGCTTCTATGAGGTGGGCTGCATTTCTACACCTCTGGAAGGTAGGCCTGACGCTCAGCTCTCTCGTCCCTGCCCTTTGGAATGGAACGGCCCCACCTTCCCACACTGATAGAACTTCCCTGGCCCGATCACCTTGTCTGAGTGAGGTTTAAAACTCTCACATCTGGGGGAAAGTGTACTCCCCATTTGCTTTGCTAACCGGACATCCCTCCCCTTGGGCTGTGTCCCTAACAGGATGGCCTTCATTCTGTCGCCACCACACGATCACTTAATCTCTCCCTTCCGCTGCCTCAGAACCTCTGATGTCATCTCCCCATTCTGGGAAGGCTCGGCGTTATTCGCCTCTGAGTTTGGGAGTGTTTAGAGCTCCAGGGTTCTGTTGCTCTTTCCCCTAGGGCTGGAGGGGGCCCGCGGTTGGGGGGGGGATGTGCACCATGAGGTCCTAACCCCTCCCCCTCCTCTGTTGCAGCTGGATATTCAGTTCTGGGCTGGAACCATCCAGGCTTTGCTGGAAGCACGGTGAGACCCTCTCTGAAATCCCTTTCTTTTCCTGAATTGTGGTCTGTCTCCCCCTGATCAGCCACTGGAGTTAGGGAAAGGGGTGTATATTTTCTGGAGGGGGGCTCCCACTCACCTGTCACCTAGGTGCCAGAGCAGGAAGTCAGTCCCCTCCTCTCGCAGTGGGGAGGGGCAGGCAGGCTGGTTTTTGGAGAGTGCAGCCCCTCCCACCACGCTTTTCTTCTGCACCCTCCCTGTCTGCTGCAAGAAGAGTCCATGCTCAGAGAGGGCAAGTGACCCAGGTGGCCTTTGGTGCTGACTCACTCCTGCCTTTGCCCTTCCTCCTGCAGGGGGTGCCATTTCCTCAGAATGAGGCCAATGCCATGGATGTGGTGGTCCAGTTTGCCATCCACCGCCTGGGCTTCCAGCCCCAGGACATCATCATCTATGCCTGGTCCATCGGCGGCTTCACTGGTACCAGCCTACCTCCTGCCCCCCTCCTCCCAATTTGTGCCACCCCTACCCCACCCCAAGGAGAGGTAGGGAAGTGCACTGGGGGCCTGGCAGTGGGGTCGAGGCTTAAGGGAGGAGAGGATGGAAGTGGGATATCTGCGTGGGTCTGGAAGATGGTATCCTATTTCTATACATTCCCATTTCCTTCCACTCTTATGCCCATTATTTTCTTTAAAAGATTTTATGTACTTATTTGAGCGAGAGAGCCGGGGGGAGGGGCAGAGGGAGAGAGAGAATCCCAAGCAGACTCCCCACCGAGTGCAGAGCCTGACACGGGGCTCAATCTCACCACCCCGAGATCATGATCCAAGCCAAAACCAAGAGTCGGACGCCTAACCGACTGAGCCACCCAGGTGCCTCTCTTTTGCCCATTATTAAAAGAAGCAGACCAGGGTCCTGGGCAGGGGGGGATCAGGAAGTGAATCTTTCCTCTGCACATAGTCTTCGATGCACTTTGATGTTCTCTCTCCATCCTTTCCTGATAGTGCCCTGGCCAAGTGACGTGAGGGGTTAGGGGACACCTGGGGCTAACCTAGTAGGGAGGATGGCGCCAGCCTGTAGGGTCAATGGGACAAGGGTGGGGTGGTGGGCAGGAGCCCCTCGGTCCTCACCCTTCTTCCCTGTCCTGGTACCAGCCACGTGGGCAGCCATGTCCTACCCAGACATTAGTGCCGTGATCCTGGATGCCTCCTTTGATGACCTGGTGCCCTTGGCCTTGAAGGTCATGCCAGATAGCTGGAGTGAGTGCAGCTCCCAGGCCTGCCCTTCCAGGGAAGGGGTGGGCTGGAACTGGGAGCTTAATTCTAACTGGAGATGGATCCTTTTGCTGTGGGTGGGGAGTGGGTCACCCCATTGTTGAGAAGCAGGAGGACTCCCCTGTCTGGGGCCTCAGTTTTCTCTTTCTGTGAACAGTGGGGACCTTTGTTTTGGGCAAGGGCTTGTCTTTGTCATCGCTTCACTTTTATCCCACTCCAGGGGGCCTGGTGACCAGGACCGTGAGGCAGCATCTCAATCTGAACAACGCAGAACAGCTGTGCAGGTGAGGGCAGGCCAGCACGCAGCAGGTAGCACCCTCCCCCACCTCCCCCCGGGCAGGCTCTGCTGGGTATTCTGGTGGGTCTCCCAGTAAGGCCAGACTTCGGGCAGTGCCGAACATTTCCTCACCTCTGGGTGATGCGCTAGCCCATGGGGCCCTGTGGAGCAGGGGGTGAGAAGGCAGCCGTGGGGGGTGGGTAGCCAATTGTCACCATCTCCCTCTGAGCGCTCCCTCTCCACAACGCTGTCCTCTGAAGGTACCAGGGCCCTGTGCTGCTGATCCGCAGAACCAAGGATGAGATCATCACTACCACGTGAGTGCCTGGGAGCCTCTGCCCCCCTGGATCCCAGACGGAGCTAGGAAGTTGCCCCTCCCGCCTCTGCCCGCCAGAAACCTGGGTATCCACACCCTTCCTCCCCAACCTAAGCCCCTCCAGTGTCCATTCTTCCCACCCCCAGGGTTCCCGAGGACATCATGTCCAACCGAGGCAATGACCTCCTGCTGAAGCTCCTGCAGTATCGGTGAGGGGGGGTGGGGGGGTGGGGGGGGTGGGGGGGGTTGTACATGTGTGTGCTGACACCGGCACAGCAGGGAGGGAGGGAGGAGGGTTTAGGGGTGAGGAGCGAAGGGAATTGGGTCCTGACCTCCCATCCCGGTGCTCCCTCTGTAGGTATCCCCGTGTGATGGCAGAGGAGGGTCTTCGAGTGGTGAGGCAGTGGCTGGAGGCCTCCTCACAGCTGGAGGAAGGTGCAAGGGGATGCCGTGAGGCCTTTGGGTGGGGGCGTGGCAAGGCCAGGTCACTGACGGGTGCTCCTCTCTCTCCCTGAGCAGCCTCGATCTACAGCCGTTGGGAGGTGGAGGAGGACTGGTGCCTATCCGTCCTCCGCTCCTACCAGGCAGAACACGGGCCTGACTTTCCCTGGAGTGTGGGTAAGGAGGTCCTGGGGCAGGAGAGGGTGTCGGGAAGAGTCCAGGAGGGGGATGAATACCCGGATGTATGGCCCCTGTGTGAGCGCCTCTTCTCTGTAGGGGAGGACATGGATGCAGATGGAAGGCAGCAGCTGGCCTTGTTTCTGGTGAGCTAAGGGGTGGCAAGCAGGAAGGGGGTGCCGGGACGGCCAGGGGGCACGTGTGGGGCTTGGGGACAGCATCGGAAGTGGCAGCTTGTAGAGCGTGGGTGGTGGTTTCAGGGGCCATGGAGGTGTTTGGTAGTTGCTGCTCACCGCAGTGCTCTGCACCCCACCTGTCCTGCCCTCTTTGTTCAGGCTCAGAAGTATCTGCACAACTTTGAGGCCACACACTGCACCCCGCTCCCAGCCCAGAACTTCCAGATGCCCTGGCACCTCTAGCGACCACAGTGGGACTCGTTCTGAAAGAGTGGGACAGGAGGAGACAGGAGGAAGGATCCTCTTATTTGTGATTCTCTGTGTTCATGTTGCTGTTTATAGTTTGTGGAAAGTGGGGGGACTGTCCCCCTTCTCACTGCCCTCTTGCACGATTCCCCTCATCCATCTGGCAGTACCTAACCTTTCCCAACACACAGCCTGCATTCGATGAATGGATTATTCCTAATAATTAATAAAAAGGTATTTTTTCTACAGTCGGGCTAATTGTTTGACTTCCCAAATGTCCAGGAGCCTGGGGCTGGTAGTGGGGACAGCTGAAGCCTCAAGGGGCTGGGTTTTGGGGAACCCAACCCCAGCCAGCCAATTTAACCCTCCCCATCCCTGCTGTTCCCCCAGGCCTTCAGACCCCAACTTGACTGTCCTCATGCAGTGGGTCCCTAAGCCTCCCCGTTCACTGGTCTGTCTAGTAGTATCACCACGTACAACCTCCCCTGCCCACGCTTTGTCGCTTACAAAGTGTTTTCTAGTACCTGATTTCCCCTACTCAGGAATCTTCTACGGATTTCCAGATTCAACCTGCATGGCTTCACCATCAGTACCCCCAGTGGTCCTTGCTCAGCTCTTGCTGTTCCCATGGGGAGTGAGGAACAGCCCACTCCCCACGTCTTAAGCAGCGAATCCTGCACACCTCCTCACCACGTCATCAAGTCTTTTGTTGCAATTCAAAAACAGGGCCTTCCAGGGCCTGAGGCCTGGGCGCCAAGGGCTTATATTCTCCCAGAGCCACATTTCACCGTTCTGGACAGCTGTTAGAATAAAATCCTTAGGTTGAAGCTGAGGAAATTGGTTTCCTCTAACTTCTGTCCTATTTCCACTCCTTGGATTTCATGGAACAGAATCAGTCCTTCTCCCACCCATCAGTATGTTCCCTGGCCACCTCCTTCTTTGAGAACCTCTTTTCTAGATGAAACTCGCCCAGATTTACCCCCCTTGGCCACTGTTGTGAACAAGCTTAACATGGGCAAGCAATAATGCTCTGATGTCCTAGATGGCCTCTGGCTAATTTCAGTGTCTCCTGAACCCCACGGCATGAAGCTCCTTCTGCATTCTCTGGGGCAGGAGCATACTGAGTCTCCACTGGAAGGGTGATCTCTGATATGACACCTGGTATTTGGGGTTAAAAGAGAGGAGGTGGCCACAGCTCCAGAATGTTCCACTTTTAGCAAATACTGGAGAGTTGATGCTGGCACTCTGCTCCTCTGTCCCGTCCCAGGGGGCAAACAGGGTGGGAAGTGTGGAGCATGAAGCTGTAGGACCAGTTGCCCGGTTCTGAACTTCACCCCCCCTGATCCACCAAGACAGTTAGTTAAGCTCCTGGAAAACAAGTCTGTTCAGCTAAGTTAACCTCCTTGAATACAAATAGGGGGCACCTAGCCCCACTTCCCACACCCTGGAGACAAGGGACTCCCCCTTCCTGGCCATGGCCACTAGGGACTCTGTTGACCTACGTCTGCCACCACTTCCCCCTACCCCCTTCTTCCTGCACATACTATAAAGAACAGTGGATGTCATGAGGAGCCCTTGGATATATTTAGTGGATGGGGAGGGGGAGGTTTAACATTTGAATTCTGGACCCCCCACACCCACCCAGGGGCCTCAGTCTACATCCTTAGATCACTCCCCACCCGATAAAGCTCACATCAGCTGTTTGCTGAACAACCCCCACCTGGGGTGGGACCAGCTCCCTGTCCACTCCTTCTCACCCTATATAGCAGGGTTCCAACAGTCTCAGGAGAACATCTGAGATGCAGATCCCACATCTGCTGGGGCTCTGGACCTTGCTTTAATGGGCACCAGGTAAGGCCCGGACGGCCAGGCGTCCCCGAGGAGCTGGGCACACTGGGAGAGAGGATGGAGGCTGGGACAAAGAAGAATTAGCACCTGAGCAGGAAACCTGGGAAGGAGAGGTGGGCCCTGGGCTGGACCGTCCCTCATCCTTCCCTATCTTAGAGGCTGCCAGAGTCGGCTCTGGGCTCCGCGTTTGGGCTGAGGATTTGCTCCACTTCCCCAGGAGGGGCAGGTGTCTCCTTCTGGGCTGTCACAAGTGGGTGAGGGCCAGGTACCTAGCCACTCATTCATCCAGCCACTCAACAAGCCATCCCAACACCCTGAGGAACCAAATCATTCATTTTTTTCATTCATTTATATTCGGGCTAAAGATCGCTTCTCGAGTTCCTCTCCCAGACCGCCTGGTCTAGCCCGTCGGCTAACAGAACTCGGCTCTCGTCCAGTCCAATCATCTATGGCCCCGTCCCTTGTCGGCCCCGCCCCGTTCCCCTGAAGGTGGCATTCGGCCCTCAGGCCCCACCTCCTTTGTTTCGTCACTCGGCTGCTTACCCCCAGGCGTCCCTTGTCCCGGGGGAGCGGCACTCAGCCCAGATACCGCCCTCCGCAGGTGTCACCATGGCGACCACAGCAGCGCCCCGCCTCTTCACCCCGGGAAAGCCTCCTTGGAGCCCGTCACCGTGGCAACGAACTCACGAGGCTCTGCCCGCGCACTGGCCGCGCCGGGTCGCTCAGACTGGGGAGTAACAAAACGAAACAGGGGCAGCACTGATGGCCGTGAGGCCACGCCCCTGCCGAAGAACACCTCTCCCAGCCCCACCCAGCCCAGCGCCGAAATACCACTCGTGTCTTCCCTCCCGCAGCGCGCGCGGCTATGGGCTCTAACTCCACAGCGAGTCTTCCCGGACCTCTCAGGGTCACTCCTTCAGGGAGCCCAGCCTCAGCTACCCATAACTCCCTAGTGCTTGGACTTAGTTGCGGTTATATTCGAGAGAGGGGTTCCGAGGACGCTGTGAAATTCCCTTCTAACTCCCTTTTGCCCCCTTCGCTTCAAGAGGAGCCCCCGCTCTCTGATTCTCTGTCGTTCATTCAACAGACATTTCGGCTGGTGCCAGGCGGCCCTCCCACCAACTTCATTACTCTGACTTTTCAATAACATATTTTTCTTATTTCATTCATCCCAACGCTGTTGGGAGCGCAGTGGCGTGTATTCCTTTCGTGTTTCTTCTTTCCCGTGCGTCTTCCTTGGCGCGAGTCTCCGTCCCTTTCTTCCCATCTTCCCCATCAGCACCCAAGGCCGGATGATTCTTGGATGGTCCGGGACTGTAAGCAGGGAGCCCTCCTGCAGCGCCGCACCCCAAACCTCCAGACCGGAAATTGGAGCAGGTGATTCGCTCCTTTACGCCCAGCTCTTCCCACAGCCCACCCACACTTAAAGTGAAAAACCCTGAGGGGCGCCTGGGTAGCTCGGTTGGTTAAGCGTCTGCCTTCGACTTGGGTCGTGATCTCGGGGTCCCGGGATCAAGTCCCGCATGGGGATCCTTGCTCATTGGGGAGCCTGCTGCTCCCACTGCTTGTACTCTCTCTCTCTCTGACAAATGGATAAATAAAATCCTTAGAAAAAATAAAATAAAATGAAAACCCGGAGTCCCTCAGAGAATGACCTGGAGAGGGGCATGCAGAGAGTCCGCCAGGCGTAGGAGCCGGGCAGGCCACGCCCCCCGCCCCCGGCAGAGGTGGTGGGCGGGGCGCCCGGGACGCCCACGGCCGCTTATTGGTTGCTGCGTAGCCTCCTACCTGGGAGGGTTGGTGGCGCCGCAGCGCCGCCTTCCGGGGGAGCCTCGTAGTACTCTGGGTGTCCGTTAGGGGTGGATGTCTGCGTCCGACGCGGGCATGGCTTTCCCAGGTTTTCTTCCCAGACGCTTCCCCCCGAGAACTGAGCTCGGCCTGGGGGCCGCCCCCGCATCCTCCTGGGAGCCCTGAGGTGCAGTCAAGCTCGGAGAGCGAGCGCACGGCGCCGGAGCCTGTGGGCGCCGGAGATCAGAACCACTGACCTGCAGCTGAGCTTAGGCGGGGCGGGGGAAGGGGGGGCGTAAGGAAAGGCGCTGGCCAGCCGGAAACCCCACAGAGTCCACTGGACTGAATAGGTCACTGGGGACCCAGGTGTCCTCAATTTGGGATTTCTTACCGTTCCACGTTTTCCCCATCTTGGAGAGTGGTACCACCAATCATCTCCTTGTGCAAGCCTATCCCCCCACCTTCCCTCTTTCCATATTCAGTCTAACTCCAAATCTGTCCAATTAAATAAGTGTCTTCTGAGTGTCCGATTCCTTCATGTCGGCTCCTGCCTCTCTTCTGCTAGACCAGGCCGCCATCTTGTGACTGGACTCAGGAATAGCTTCCCAACCGGTTTCCCGGCCTCCAGTCTTTTACAAACAGAAATCTGATCTTGTTGCTCCTTTGGTCAGTGCCTTCGACTTCTCAGGCGCTCCGGGGAAGCACTTGTCTTCTCCCCCCACCACCACTCCCCATTATTCCTTGTTGTCTCCCCCACTAGACTGCTCTGTGAGGGCAGGGATTTTGTGCAATGTTGTATCCCCAACACCTGATAGCGTGAATAAACTTAAATATGAAATAAAGTTTCCCTCTCATTCCCCTCTTGCCAGGGTTCTGTCCCCAAGGCAGGATATTAGGCCTTAGAGTGGTCATGGCTGAGGACACTCTGTCTCTCTGGCTATCCTGGCACTGATTTCCACCCCGAATGGGTGTTACCTTCCTCTTGGCCAATTTCTCTTCCACCGATATAAGCTCCAACTGGAGGCTGGTGGGCAGTCATGCATTTTATGGCAGGCCCTGCAGGTAGCCGGAGTATGGGGCCCCTGGGCCTCCACAGCAACCCCCAAGCCCTATACATGGTCCTTTTAATAGCGCTGGTCATGATGAGCTTGGTGTTTGGTAAGTGGCTCTAAGCGGTCGGAAGGGTCTCCTGGTCTGCTGGGTAGAGAAACCCACAGACACCAGGTGTCTGGGTACATCTGCCCAGGATGCTCAGGTAAACCCAGGCAGGAGGAAAGATGGGATGGATGGGCTTGATGGGATAATGCCTAGGGACTGGGAATGGACTAATGTTCACTCTGAGGGAGATTTCTAGTTATCACCCCAGGGCCGTCTCAACAGCAGTGAGATGAAGATACTGAAGGGACCCCATTCAAATCTGGGGCAGTGCAGAATAGGGAGCGTTCCGGGAACGTGCTAAATGACAGAACCAGCACCTACAGAGTAGAACAAGCCTCAATCCAGCCTGATAATCTCCTCACTTGACTGCAAAACGCCACCTGTGTAGAAGCAGGATTCAAAGTGTTTGTTCAGTATCTGCCTCACACTAAGTGCGCCGCTGGGTCTGGGGACTCATTAACATGTGGTCTGGGCCTGGGACCAGAGGAAGAGGGAAGTGTATATACTCGTAGTTGGGGAGGGCTTTGGTGACAGAGTTTAATATGAGTCTTTCCAGTGAAAAGACCACCAACGAATGTGGTGGTGGGCTGCCTGAGGTCTGTCTACAAAGTGCAGACTCTTCCTGTCATGATGCAGTCTTGTTTTCACTTCTTGAACATTACAGATTAAGAAAGCATATTCAAAAGCGAGTCCATAAGGGTGAGGGACTGTAAAACCAAGTCCCAGAGGAAGAACTGTCCTCACTGAACTGCCCAAAGCTGGAATGAGCTGCCCCTGCCTCACCTTTGAACTTAGAAGCTTACAGAGTGCTGGGCACATGTTAGCACCTCAAATACATGTTGAATGAGTGAATGAATTCCTTAATGAGTTCCTTATTTCAGGAGGTGTAAGAGCAGAGAATGGAGATTTTAACAAGGCCTCTGGTAGAGGATTAAGCCAGATGGTTTTCAAGAATTAGCGATCTTACGGTTTTCTGAGATGGGGAGGTGGGGAGGGGGTTGACCAGCCAGGAAATTAGGTGGGTTTGGAGTCAGTGTTTGTCTGTGTTCTAGGTAATTTTGATCCTGAACCCCCTCATCCAGTTCAGCTCCCCAAATACCTACGCTGCTATCGATGCCTCTTGGAGACCAAGGAGTTGGGATGCCTTCTGGGATCAGACATCTGCCTCGCCCCACCTGGCAGCAGCTGCATGACTCTCCTCATAAAGAACAGTAAGCTGCTTATCTTTGGCTCAGCCCATCCCCGAAATGTGTGTCTCGGCTGTACCCCATGTCGGGTTCCTGCTCCCATCCTGGTCTCTCTTTCCTTACCTTCAGAGCCATTCTCTGTCTCCGCTTCCACGCTTCTGTTCCCTCAGCCTGCAGCTGACCGGCTCCCGCCTTCCTTACAGCACCCAGCCTTGTGGGGGACCCTTGTGATCACCAGCTCCCCCAGCCTGTCCTCAGGCTGCCTTCTCCCTGCCTGTCAGCCACAGTTCCTGCAGACATCTCTGGCTCGTCCACTGCTTCTTCCCGGTCTCCTTCCCTGGGTCTTGCCTTATTCTCCTTGACCCTTAAGGGTTCATGTTCACCAAAGTTTGGGCGTTAGCTGTCTTCTTGCTTTACTCTTCCCAGAGGATTTGCTCTGCTTCCTCCTGAATTTGAACGTTAGGCCAAACTGTCATGTCAAATGGCGCTCTGGAGAGCAACACCTCATTTTTCAATTTGCTGAAAATTTACTACATTTCCCTGTTCCTCATGCCTGCTCTTCCACACAATCCCTCACACTTTTCTTTTTCTTCTCCTCTTTCTTTCTCTCTCTCCCTCCCTCCCTTCCTTCCTCTTTCTTCTTTCTTTCTTTTTCTTTCAGCTGGGTGCCCCTCCCTTACCCTTTTTAAAACACAAAACATGTATTGTGTGCTAGCACTATTCTAAGCACTTACAACCCTCTGAGATAGGTATTGTTATTACTACCCCCCCCCCATTTTGCAGATGAGGAAACAGAGGCACAGAAAGGTCAATACCTTGCCCAAGTCTCCTAGAAGCTGAGTCACAGTTTGTGTGCTCTTAAACAACTACAATACTCTTAAAACACTACAGAGATGGTGCTCTTAACTACTACATGAAATTACCTTCGAATTCAAATTCAAGTCTTTTTATTACACTTCTTAAACATAGATATGGTCCAATGTCAGAGTATTCAAGCATATCAAAGAGAAGCCTCTCCCAACTTCTCCTTATATGGTCCCGGCCGAAGTGTTGGTCCCCCCTCCCAGGCAAGACCAAACTCAGCCCCCTCCAACCATCACTATATTTTGAGTGGCTCTTTCCCACTAACCTTCCACAGAATTCATAGCTGGTGACTCCCTGGCATTCCCTGCCCCTGCCCAGTTCCAGAAATCTGCCTTTTGGGGGACCAGGGAAGAGTGGGGGGGGCAGTGATGCTAAGTCCATATGGAGTGACGAGATGGAGGGGCTTGGGGCTGTGCCTGGGACCTGGGATCTCTGTATCACTGGTTGCTGCCATCCTTCCCCAGACAGTGGTTCTGACATCATGGTGAGTGACTGCCGCCGCAAGGAACAGATGAGTGATTGTTCATATACCCGCTCTTCTCCAGTGTTTGGCTTCTGGATATTTTCTCGATGCTGCTTCCGGGAGTTCTGCAATAACCCCCAGAACAGAGTCTTCTATATTCCTTAGAATTTCTGCAGAGACTTTTAAGAATAAAATCCTGCCAGTCGCCTTTCATCTTCCTGATTTCCAGCTGGCTGGCACAGCCAGGACAACTTCCAGTTCTTCCTACCAGCCCTCCCAGCCTCCCTCAAGTTACTGGACCCCAACCCTATCTGCCTTTTGTTTGACACCCCTCGACACCCCTTTTCCCACTCTATCCCTCCCCAGCCTCCCTCTCCAGAAGTCTCTGAGTTTTGCCTTCAAGTCCTCACAGTCTGACAGCTTTTCTCCTCTCTTCTCCCACCTCTTGGCTGCTCCTTAGCCCAGCTTTGCCCCTTCTCCCACCATGGACCTCTCCCCTCAAGTCCCCAGGTGTTACTCCCGAATACATTGGTGTGCAAACTATATGGCTTGTCTGTGTCTTCTGGTGGTGGTGGAGGCCGAGATCCTGCCTGACTGCCCTGCTGTGGGGGCGGGTAAGGGGCTCCCAGCTCTGCTGAGCTCTGCTTCTGCCCCAACTCCATGTCTTGGATTCAGCTCTAGGCACAAAAAAAATGAAGAGGAACCGAAGCGCTCCTGCAGGGAAGGCTGGAAGGACAAGGGGCATCCTTGGCAGTGGGGTCAAATCCAGGACTGTGTGAGAACTGGAGGGGAGGTCCACAGTGGGGGAGAGGTGCTGGTGGGAGCGGAGCTGTGAGAGGCCCAGGCCCAGGCCCGGGGCGGGGGGGGGGGGGACGCTCTGTGGAAGAGCCGCTAGGTCTCGTGGAGCCCTGGCCTGACCCCAGGCTCAGCTTCCCTTTTCAAGGATGGTGTGGAAAGTTACTGCAGAATTTTGGGCCTTGCGTTCCTCAGCCTCTGAGACCGTCCTCCACTTTGACTTGCTAGAGCTGTATAAACCTAGACTTTTACACTGAAGTCAGAGGTGATGGAGAAAAGTGGGCCCAGACAGAGGGGGGGCACCCTGAAGGTTTGGACCTATTTTTGTACCTCCAACTGCTCCCTGACCTACAATTTAATATCGGTGCTTCCTGCCAGAGCACAGGCCATTAAAGGGGCCATGGAACTCAGTTAACATATGTGCAAAATGTGTAAGTGAAAATATATGCTGTATGATGCCATTTGTTATCAAGCACAGACAGAATTCCTCTAAGCAGCTACAACTCAGGACAGTGGCTACTGCTGAGTTGGGAGACATGCCTGGGAGGGCGCACAAAGGCGGCTTTGGGTGCTGACAAAGGCCTTTATATGGACTTGAGGACTGGTGACACAGGTGTGTGGTTTACAAAAACTCAAGCTATGGTGTATGCAAGCTTCTGTATGTTTTGCTAAAGAGGTTTAAAAATAGGCCAAAGGGGCACCTGGTTGGCTCAGTTGGTACAGCGTATTGCTCTTGATCTTGGGGGCATGAGTTTGAGCCCCATGTTGGGGATAGAGATTACTTTAAATAAAGTAGTAGTAACAGAGGCACTTGGTGGCTCAGTTGGTTAAGTGTCTGCCTTCGGCTCAGGTCATGATCCCGGGGTTCTGGGATCGAGCCCCGCCCCAAGCTCCCTGCTCAGCTGGGGGTCTGCTTCTCCCTCTCCCCTTCCTCCCTCAAATAAATAAAATCTTTAAAATTTTTAAAAAATAGTAGTAATAATAAATACATGCATACACAAACACCACAATCTGTATCTTTGTCCCTAAGGCATGTGTCTATTTTGGAGGCTCTAATTTGCACCTGTGCACACACTCACATGCGTTCTTTCAATCCTATGAAGTACTATTCCTCTTTGACAGGTGACCAAGGTAAGGTAGAGAGACCAACTTAGCCAAGTGGCAGAGGAGCCGGG
Organism: Halichoerus grypus; assembly: GCF_964656455.1. Lineage (NCBI taxonomy): Eukaryota > Metazoa > Chordata > Mammalia > Carnivora > Phocidae > Halichoerus > Halichoerus grypus. The sequence goes on from NC_135720.1 coordinate 116,756,563, forward strand.
ATTGGGTCCCCCAACCACAAAGCTGCACTACTTTTCAGAAAAAGGTTTCACAACCCCAGCACTGGTTTACAAGACTCAGAAGGGCAGGCACCTAGCTGTACTCATTAACACCAAGCCCAAAGCAGTGTGTTTATTGCATGTATGGAAAGTTATGAATATTCATTATTGCTTTCTGTATGCTTGTAGTTTTTCAAATGAAGTATTAAAATGAAAGATCTAACCACTGCAGCTCCAACCATGTATCTCTGAACATCCCCCACGCCCCAACCTAGCTCCCTACTGAGGGGTCCTGCGTGCCAGGATCCTAAAAAGAACCAACAACAGGCAAGAACCCAGATCCCTCAGCACCAGGTAACTCTGAGATACAGACCTGGGCCCTTTGGTTTGCTCCCGAGTTTTCCTGGTTCAAAGGAGAGTTTTCCACCTCTGTTAGATGGAAAACCCTGATGTAACCTGGGTTTTAACTTTCTAGGTTTTGTTTCTAGGGCAAGTTTTTTTTTTAGTTCAAGATTTTATTTTTAAGTAATCTCTACACCTAACGTGGGACTCGAACTTACAACCCCAAGCTCAAGAGTCGCATACTCTACTGACTGAACCAGCCAGGCACCCCTGTGGGGTAAGTCAAAAGCTGAGAGAAGTCATAATCCTCATAGCTGAACAGATCTCTAGCCAAGCAGAAGGTGGGATGGATAAAGGCTCTTAGGGGACAAGCCATGAGGAAGCCACAAAGGCCAAGTGGAATGGGCCAGGCTGTAGACGGTTTGATCCCCATGCCCAACCAACCTTCGTTCCCTGGTCTATACTTGCCCCCACCTGAGCCTGACCCCATAAACAGTGTGACACAGACTCAGCCCAGTCCATTTATTGTGGAGGTTGTGGAGAGCAAGCAGATGTGGAGCAGAGCAGGCCAGACCCTCGTCTCTCCTCTCCCCTCCCCTGGCATCTACTGAAGTGGATGTCAGGACTCAGTGATGCGAAGTGAGGCTGAGGAGGCCAGGGACTGCAATGAGAGGAGAGAAGCAGGTGACCAGGGCAGGGATGGGGGTGGAGGGAGTGAGGCAGGGACAGCACAGTGCTAGTCAGAAAATGTGCACGGAAGTCTCCCCGTCATTCTTCTTGCGGCAAGTTCAGTCTGGGTCTTAAGATGGGCACAGGATGTGATCTACAACCAGATCTGAATGGAGGCAGCAGTGACCAGATTGCCAGAGGATTGGAAAGATGAGGGGGATGACGGACTCCGGTCACAGGAAAGGACACGAGGAAGCCACTGGCCTTCCCCAGGCCGGCCTAGGCAGACTCTAAACTCATTATTTTCTACGAGGTCGAGCACCACCAGTTTCTGGGAAAGAAAAGACACCAAAGCCATAGTCACGCTGGAAGTACAGAGGAAGGGAGGCCAGAGAAATCACAGAGCAGAGAACGTGGGTGTTTTAAGAGGGCAGCGCAGGGGGCTGTGGTCTTAGGGGAGAGATGCTGGAATGCAGTGAAATCCAGGAAGGCTAAGGCATCAGGGCCCAACCCAGGGAAGAACCAAAAGTCCCGAGCTATTGAGGAACAAATATACGCGACGCAGGTCAGCAATGGACAAGTTCAGGTTCAGGGGCAGGATGGCCGGGGCGTCCAACCCTTTGGGCTCCTTCCCAGCATGGAAGCTGCGGAGGGGCAGTGAGAGATTCAGGGCCTGGTAGAACCAGTGGATCTGGGACTCGGACAGGGGCAAGGCCCAGGCCCCAGCCGGGGGATCAGGCGGGGAGCTGTGGAGCTGGGGGCTGGACCAGGAGTTGCAGTAATCGTACTGGCAGCATTGCGCCTGGTACCAGTACTCCGAGAAGTAGGTATTGCGTTTTTCTTGGCAGCGGTAAGAATTATACTGTCCACAGCCTCGGATGAAGAAACGAATCTTGGTATCTGGAGAAGAGGGAACAGCTAACTCATAACCCCCGCTGCCTCCCATAGTCCCCAACCCTGTTATCCTTACCTCAGACTCTCCCCATCCCTCACCCAGACCTGACTTCCATCCCAGACTCCTTCAGAAGGGGCCAGAAAAACTGGCTCAGTGGATCCCCCAGAACCCTCGACTCCTCCTTCCAGGATCCTGCTGTCTTCCTCTTGCACCCCAGGCCCTAAGCAGCCCTCGTCTGAGAGGAAAGGAGACCAAGCCATGGGCTATCCCAGCAGCAGCCCCTTCCTGGGGCTTGACTCACCGTAATAGATGGTGATCACCATACATGGCGATGGGGTGCTGATGGTGCACTTCTCTGAGCCTGAAATGCACCCTGTAGAAGGGTCTTCTAAGAGGCAGAGGTGGCAGGTCCGGACTTCAGGAACAGGGGCTGGGGAAGCAGAAGACAGGAGGGATGGGAGTGTTGGCTCATTCCAAGTTCTCTGCCTTGCAGGGAGCCCGTGAACCAGGGCTATAGCCCCACACCCTTCCAGGACTCAGTCACTTCTCGCTCCTTGCCCCTGGGCCCCACTTACCTTTTGCCACTGCGAAGCCCACCATGACCAGCACACCTACAAGCATATGGGCCTTCATGATGGAATTCCGGGGAGAAGGGCAGTCCCTGGGGGGTATCCCGAAACCCCACCTTCCTGTGACCCTGCTCCTTGATCCTGAGCTGCAGGGTGGTTTTGACAGTTTGAGCAGGAGCTGTAGACGCAGAGCTATATTCCTTGGCTGGGGGAGGAAGTTATTAACTTGGCTGGAGGACAGCGTGTCCTCACCCACAAGGTCGGGTTCCTGTACGTGGGAGCAATGGCCCAGACAACACCTGGGCCTTTATCCAGTTGCCTATCTTTGTCCCTCGTGCCCTGAAAAGATCTATTCCCCCACCTCAAGGGTCCATGGATCAGCTTCTGTCTCTGGTACCACATGCTGTCCTCCCCACACAAGAGAACTGTCCCTATTGTGCTGGCAAAAACTTTGGCCAGGGACCCTGGGGCCCCAGCCTTCTGAGACGACCATGTCTTAGCCCCCCAGCAGGGGGCGCACAGACACCACCCGGCAGCAATTCTGGACCTTGTCCCTCTCTCCACCCCTTAACAGTTCTGTTTATTCCAGGACCACTTGCCCTGTAAAATCAAAACTGGAAGATGTTGTTGTTGATTATACTCCTTATGGTATAAATATACAGCCTTAGGTGGCCAAAAAAGAACAACTATGTCTCTAGACTTTGAAATCTGATTTTCCCCTGGGTCTTTTCCTTGTGGCCTTGCACATACTAGAAGTTCTGCTGTACTGCTAAAAACCTCACCCAAGGGGCGCCTGGGTGGCTCAGTTGGTTGAGCGACTGCCTTCGGCTCAGGTCATGATCCTGGAGTCCCGGGATCGAGTCCCACATCGAGCTCCCTGCTCGGCAGGGAGTCTGCTTCTCCCTCTGACCCTCCTCCCTCTCATGCTCTCTGTCTCTCATTCTCTTCTCTCGCAAATAAATAAAATCTTAAAAAAAAAAAAAAAACCTCACCCAAATCCACTGGGCACCCATCTGTGCTGGTTTTCAACTTGAGGAGGGTGGGCTGGGCCATGAGGGTCCCTGGAATCAAGCAGAGCAGCACCCTCCCATCCCCCAACCCCAAGCACCAGCAGACCAGCTCATGGCCTTTTCTTCCACTTTATTTCATATTCCCACCACAATAATGACTCCTTTAATTTAAACTAAAAACCATAGAGGGTTCCTGAAAGGGTGGCAGCAAAGGATCGGAGGTGTCGAAGACTGAGGGCCAGGTGGGATGGGCAATCAGCGGATCGTCTTGACTGGGCTCTTGAAGTTGCTGGCGGCTTGGAGCTGCAGCTGGTAGGCCATTGGATGGATCTTGAAACCGTAGAGCCTGGGCGGGGGCAAAGGTCAGAGAGGCAGCAGGGTGAGCCCCACCCTGGCCCTGCCAGTGGCCTGAGTTTCCACCTCCCCACCCCAGCTTCTCCATGAGTCTGCTCAGTGCTTAAGGACAGTGGCTCCCAAACGGCTTCCCTCCAGAACATTGGGAAATATACATTAAATAGCCATTAAAACTCAAATTCTAGACTACACGTAAACATACACACACACATACACACACACGTATGTGATTGTATGTTTGTGTATGTGTGTGCGGATCAGCACTTGTTTCAATATAATATCAAACTGTTCTTCCTGGTAAACATGATGTTCCAGGAAGATAAACCACACTTTTTCCTGGCAAACGGTTGAACAACCAAGATGATGACAGCTACCATTTAAATGGTACTTCAGGTGCCAAATGTTTTTCAAAGCAACTCACTATTTAAATATACCTTATCGGTCAGGTACTATTATCCCCATTTCATGGATAAGGGAACTGAGGCACAGGGAGGCAAATACCTTCCCCAAGGTTACTTGCTCTGGGAGAAGCAAACCTCAAGAAAGGACCATGCCCTGTCCTCCCTTCTCTCTGGGGAATCCCAAACCTTTCCTTTGACCCTGGGTGACTCTATCCCTGCTCCCCACCTGGGCACAAACTGGTTGGCGGGCCGCTTGGGCCGGTACTCGGGGTGCACCATGAAGAGCATGTGAGGGAAACCGGTGCCGAAGTAGGCGCCGTCCGTGTGATGGTGCCTCGATGACTTGGGTGTGTACACGTCCATGCACTTGGGGCAGTAGAGCTTCACCATGGCCTCACCTGGGATGTCCGAAAGGCCTGGGAGACAGCCAGACTCAGCAGGCCGGGCACCCCCAAGCCTGCCCCACCTCCCTCCCAGACTCAGGCCCAGACTTGCTGAGCCCCAACTCTTTCCCAGGAGGACCGGCCATTTGATGTGGCCTCCTTTCCCTTCTCCAATACTCACCGATGGGAAGCATTGGCTGGTTCTCACAGTACACACGGGGACAGTAGCCAAAGTCTCCCTGCTGGTACTTTTCCAACTGAGGTGAATAAAATGAAAGGGATTGGTGGGTAGGTATAAGAGAAGAGGCAATCCCTTCGTCAGCCCAACCCATATTGCTCTGTCCTCCACTCCTGCCTTTCTGTCCAGAGACCCCTTCAAGCTGGCCCAGATGGGCCCTCATACTCCCCTGCTTCCTTTCCTCCAGTTAGGCAGGTTACAGACCATCAGAGCCATTCGCTGTTTGTTCCCTGAGGAAGAGGCAGACTGCAACAACTTCCTGTCCAAGGTCACGTCTCCCTCCCTGTAAACACCTCAGTCAGCACAACCCCAATTAGGATTTAATTCCCAGGCCCCGTATCTGGGGTTCTTCCCCTCTTCTCAACCACATTCCTTGACAAGGTTGAAAACATGTGACTCCTCACTGCAGGAACCTCTGTTTCCCTTACTGCCTCAGAGGAGTCAAGGGGGAGCAGAGAGGCCTCACCATCTGGGCGATGCCACGGTTGGTGAGGATATAGCGGGCGTGGATCAATCCATAAAGCATCTCGGCTGCCTGCTCAATCAGGTCGCTCTGGTTGGGGTTGTCTTCCAGCTCTTCATCTGAAACATGGCCCCAGCCAATTGCAACCATTTGTCTTACAGCTTTCTTAGATGTCCCACCCACCTCCAGGGGCTGCTGGCTACACAGTTTGCCTGGCACCCATCTTTGAACCACCCATCACCTGGGCATTTGACCCAGAAACCTGGGCCTCTGGCCCTTCCACCAACCCAAGGCAGCTCTGCCTTCTCTCTACACCTCTTTAGCCTTTACTTTCTTCTCTCCCTCTCAACTCTCTCAACAAATAAATGAAAGATATCAATACAAAAGATGAAACTCTAGACTAAAAGGTGCAAGGCAAAACAAAGAAACAGGAAATGAGACCCATGGGGAAACTAGCATTAGGGGATAGAACCAAATTACAGGATCAGAGTGCGGGTACAGGTGGTGTAAGTCACAAACCCAGGCAAAAGTCAGATGGGGGACCAAAATGAAGGACAGGACTTTGGATAAAAAGAGTCAGAGAACCAAAAGAAAATTTAGAAATTCAAGAAGCAGATAAACAAGAATATGAAAAGAAAAAGCAAAACAAAACAAAAAACCCATTCACACACAGAACAACCCTGAGGGTGCCTCACCAGGCTCCAGGTCCAAGATCATGTCTAGAGCTTGTCGATAGTGAGGAACCTGCTCATTGAGTCCAGTGAGATTGAATTTGTCCTGGATGTAGTCTTCATCCACCTGTCAAGATGTGGAAGTCAAGAAGAAACCCATAGCAGAATCCTCAGCTTTGACCTAGGCACACTGCTCTAATTGATGCCTTATTCTCAACACAACTGCTTCTGTTTCCCCTCATTCCCCAATTCCAACTCAGCAGAACTACTTGAGTCTCTCTCCCCAGTTCACAGATACTGCCTTCCCAAAAAAGCTTTGGCTTTTCTTTTAAACAGCTACAACAATCTCCTCCTTAAAGAAACATTCCTTTCAAAAATCCCTGTTCCTACTCCTGCACCCCATCTCTACAAATCAGTTCTGTCCTCTCCTTAGGGGCAGCTGGATCTCTAAGGAAAGTGGAGACTGCGGGTGCCTGCGTGGCTCAGTCGTTAACTGGCTGCCTTCGGTCATGAACCCAGGGTTCTGGGATTGAGCCCCACATCGGGCTCCCTGCTCAGCTGGAAGCCTGCTTCTCCTTCTCCCACTCCCCCCTGCTTGTGTTCCCTCTCTCTGTCAAATAAATAAATAAAATCTTAAAAGAAAAAAAAAAAAAAAGTGGAGACTGAACAGCTTGGGTCCTGTGGGCAATTACAAGCCTTTGTATTACCAGCACACAACTTTGCCCATTACAAGACATTTTCACAAACAGCATTTTAATTCTAACAGGCTCCCAAACTATGGACTACCACTCCCAGTCTGATAATAATAATAATAATAATAATAATAAAGTTGACTTGTCCAATATTATATAATAATAATATTAAAGTTGACTTGTCCAATGTCATATTGCTGGAGAATAACAGGCTTGGGACTTGGGCAGTCTTGCCACTTCACAAGTTAGTGAGGGGGGTTACTGAAGGGACTCTTCCTTGACAGGAAAAAGTGTCTATGGCAGCCTGTAAGAGAAGTGTCTGGAAGCTAATATGTGGGAAAATATATAGCCAAACTTTGTGAGGAGATGGCTGGGAGATTGAGGAGAACTCACTTCACAGAAGAATTCATTGCCACGGAGCCCACAGAACCAGGAAATCCAGGACACCTCCTCTGAGCTGCTCATCTTCACGTCAGCTGGAGAAAAATAGAGTGTAAGTAAAGCCCAAGCTCTCCCACCCAGCCTCTGGTATCCTCCCTCCTCCCACACTTTGCTCTCCAACCATGAAAGAGTTTGGGGCCACCTTTCCTTAAAAGATCCTAGACTCTGGAGCACCCCTCTCCAGTTCCTGTTATTCACACCTTGGCCCCTTTTCTGAGATTAGAGATTCTCTGGAGTCCCACACTTTCGAGAAACCGACAGGTCTTGACCCACCAGTCTTACCCACACCCCTAACGCTCCCGAAGACCTGCCCCCTTCCTCTTCATGTCAACTCCGTCAGGGCCCTCGGGCTCGAGATCCCTACCCCGCAGGTCTCTGCATGTCCCCAGCGCCTTTCCCAAAGGTTCCGAAGTTTATCCTTTCCAAGCAAAAGCTGGGCCCCTTTTTCTCTCACGGCCTGCGGGTGGCCGTCAGGGCCCTTTCACAGGAGTCCCCACATCCCGCCTCCGCCCCTCAGGCCATCCCTCCCTCCCCCAGTGCCGGACCGGGTCACTTCCTTCCCACCCCCACATCAACGCGCGGAGACCCCATGTGCCGCGCCTAAGGACAGGGGACTCGGCGCGGCGACGACCTCAGACTCACCGGCTGGACGGGGACCGGGAACAGGGTGGGGGAGGGGAGTTGCTGCTTCCAAAGAACCGCGACGGCTACAGCGCAGGCCGCGGACCCGACCGCGGCAGGCGAAGTCGGGTGGGGGGGGAGTGGAAATTGGGGAGGGTGGGGAGAGGGCAACGCGCAAACGCCAAGGGTCGAGCGCCGCAGTGAACGCCGGGAAATGGAGTCCCCGGTAAAGAGAAACTGGCGAAGCGAGGGAAAGGCGAACTACGAATCCCAGGACGACTCACGAACGACCCTGGCGTCGCGAGGCCCATGAGCAAGACGCTCGGGGGCGGGGCGCAGCGGGGTGCCACCGGAAGCGGAAGCGCAGTACCCCTTTCTGGGCCCGGGAGTATGGGAAATAGAGTCGTAGAATTCCGCGACTGAGGGGCCGAGAGGGGCGGGGAAAGGAACGAGGCTGGCCGCTGGTTTCTTATAGCTCCCCTCGCGCAGCGAGGCTCGGCTTCAGGCGCTCGCCTGATGCCCAGAATACTGACCTCATCCGCGTCTAACCCACCGGGTCCTCATTGCCTGTCGAGCCTCTTACCCGAGTCAGGCCGGCCACTGGAAGCCCCGTCGGGGCCCGTGTTTCACCCCGGGGTGTGGTCTCCTCAGGCGGGAGGTGAGGCCGGGCTCCTTGCTGAGGGACGTGGGAAGGGTGGGATGGGCTGAGGTGAGCGGTGTGAGAACCGGGACGGCCCCGTGCGCTAACCTGAGGTGGCACCAGCCATTCTGCTGCTCGTCCCCTTGCACTTCTCCATTTCCTCTTAGGGCTTGAATGGGGCCTTCTGCTGCGGGCACTAAGTGTGACCATCGAACCCTGGTCAGAATAATGGTGAGGGGCAGCGTGACGTTATTTCATTTCACAGCTTCGGGGCATTCCACAGGTTTCCTTCCGCCTCCTCAGAGCCTTTCTTAACTCACAGAGTGGTTTCGCAGCTCTAAAAAATGAGCTCGGAGCGGGGACCACGTTCGGGGAGGCGAAGGGCATTGTGGGGGCGTTATGTAAAAGTAGGACCCCAACCGACAGATCCTCTGTCCTCGCGCTACCTAGGCACGTGGCATTTTGAGCGGGTGCTATTGGAAAAGTCCCGGGGCGGGGAAGCTGAACCTGGCGCTTCGCACATGACTGAGCCCTCAAGTTTTGTTTTGTGTTGTTGTTGTTGTTTTGTTGTTTTTTCCAGTCACGCGTGCGTGTTCCGGTCGTGTGGCTATTTGATCGTCATCTCCTTTGCTTAGAGTAGCCCCGTTTCGCCGTTCGGAGACCACAAAGTCACGGAGACTGGAGCTTCTCCCCCAAATCGGCTTACTTCTGTAGAAGTGTTAAAGTCTGTTTTTCTTTGGGAAGACCAGACCCCGACATAGGATCAAGGAAGATTTAAAGGGCAGTGCAGAGCCACCAAGGGATTGGCTTGCTTGTCTCATACTCCCTTTATCTAGTCTCATCTTTTCAGTTCTCCCAAAAGCCATGTCCAGGCCCTCCCTCATCACCTTCACCCCAGCCACCAACCCCAGCGACCTCTGGAAAGATGGGCAGCAGCAGTCACAGCCTGAAGAGCTGGAGCCCACCTTGGATGGGGCTGCAGCCCGGGCTTTCTATGAGGCCCTGATTTCAGATGAGAGCAGTGTCCCTGAATCCCAGAGATCTCAGCCTGAACCTGCCAGTAAGAGAAAGAGGAAGAAGAGAAGAATGATGAGGGAAGCTGCTTCAGGAGCCTGGGGAGGACATGGACAAAGGAGATCCCTTGAGGCAGAGGACAAGATGACCCAGTGGATACTGAGGGCGGCTCAGGAGGGTGACCTGGCAGAACTAAGAAGGCTGTTGGATCCCCGTGAGGCAGGGGGAGCCGGGGGCAATATCAACGCTCGGGATGCCTTCTGGTGGACCCCCCTGATGTGTGCTGCTCGAGCAGGCCAGGGGGCTGCTGTGCGTTATCTCCTGGGCCGTGGAGCTGCCTGGGTGGGCGTCTGTGAGCTGGGTGGCAAGGATGCTGCTCAGCTGGCTGAAGAAGCAGGTTTCTCTGAGGTGGCGCGCATGGTCAGAGAGAGCCATGGAGAGATGAGGAGTCCAGAGAACCGGTGAGGGGAAGCCTTAGCCCATGCCCATCTTTCAGTGTGTTCTGCCCTTCCTAGCCACTCCACACCAGAGGCTCCAGAACAGAGCTAAAGCTTCTCTCCCTGATCCCCCAGTATAGGTTGATAAGGCAGTGTAATAGAGTGATAATAAACATGAGCTCCCTGGGTTTAAATCCTAATTCTACTTACTTGGGCAAGAACCTAATTTTTATGTGCTTCATTTTCCTTATCTGAGAAATGGGGGTATAAGAGCACCTTTGTTAAAGGGTTGTTAGGATTTAATGGGTCAATATACGTAAAGTGCTAGAATGATGCTTACCATATAATAAGCACTGTATACATATTAATTGTAGTCGTTGTTAAGCTTTGCCCAAGAACTTGTGAGGCCTGGTTGCCATTTCTCCTCCCAACTGTTCCCCGCTGGGTCCCTCATTGCTAAGTGGTTTGGAAGGCAATTTGTTTTTTAGCAGAAAGACTGGAAGGACTTCCCACCTTGCCACCTACCTGTGAGGCCTCAACTCTTCCCTGCCCTGAACTCTGTTCTCTTTTTTTCCTCTGCAGGTCCCAATCCCCGTCCCTCCGGTACTGTGAGACCTGCAATGCCCACTTTCAAGACTCTAACCATTACACATCCACTGCTCACCTGCTGTCACTGCCCCGTGATCTCAGGTCCCCCAACCTGCCCCTTGGGGTTCCCACCTCCAGCCCAGGCTTCAAGTTGCTGCTGAGGGGAGGCTGGGAGCCTGGAATGGGGCTGGGACCTCGGGGTGAAGGCCGCACCAACCCCATCCCCACTGTCCTCAAGAGGGACCAGGAAGGATTAGGCTACAGATCAGTGCCCCAACCCCGAGTCACACACTTCCTGGCTGGAGATACTCGGGCCGTGGCTGGGAGGGAGAGAGCCCCTCGGGTGACCACATTGAGCCGGAGGGAGGAGAGAAGGCAGGAGGAGAAGGACAGGGCCTGGGAACGGGATCTGAGGACATACATGAACCTTGAGTTCTGACCTTGGTAAGGTCTGATCCTGGTCTATTGCTGAAGTCTGAACTTGGACCTAGGCCCTTTGGCTTTTACTTCCTGGGGTCTGTCCAGGTCCCAGACCCTCAGATTTTAGTCAGTGGGCTCTGTCTTTGGGAGAGAGGAGCTGAGAGCTGAAAAATAAATCAAACTTCCTCTTTTGTGTTTATTCACTTTTCTGGAAACTATTGTGGGAAAGCCAAACAAGTCGGGGGGCCACATGCAAGTCCCACCTGAGCCAGAAGGGGTAGCCCTTCCTGGTGGCATGATAGGGTCACCTCCCTGACAGTCTGGTTCATTTCCAGGTCCTAGCCCCTGCCTGGAATGCCCCACCTATTCTTTCAGTCCCCTGAGCCAGGAATTGCCCAAGCTCTGTGCCAGTCTCACCTACCCCAGGAAGTGTCCCCTGACCACTGCAGCCAATTCAATCACTGTTTTTATTTTATTTTTTTCAATTACTGATTTTAAACAAGATCATACACTATATGCTAAGAGGAGAAGTAAAACATATTCCTAACCTTCTAATTGCTTACGGCTAGAGGAGGCAGGCTACGACCGTGATCAAATATACAGTGCATGGTGATCGGGGAAGCCTGGGAAAGCTCATGGGGGTGATGAGAGTAGGTAGGGTCTTGCAAGAAGAGGCCAATGGGCTGGGAGGGCCTAAGAATATCCAGCCTCTACCATGATGTTGGCTGAACTAGAGCCAGAACCTCCCAGTGTACATTTTGGCCTCCCAAATGTAACCTTTAAGTCAAGGTTCTTCATTTTACTACCTGAAAACGCCTGAGGGCAGGAAGCACATTCTATTTGTCTACACTTGTCTCCCCTTCCCTTCTGCCGCTCATACCAGGTGCTGAGCCTAAGTAGAGCTCACTGTTGTCAAACCCAGGAAGTAAAATCTGCATGGAGGGGCAGGGAAGATCAGCACAAGTCCCAGAGAAGCAGCTTGGTTTTCCGGAAAAGCCTTTCATGAAGTCATGGACATGAAAAGGAGGAGTTGGGGGTGGGGGTGGGGTGCAGGGAAGAACCAAAGGACGGGAGGCTAAAGGGAGCGGAGGAGTTTAGGGGAGCACCAGCGCCCAGGGACCTGTGGGCAACGAAGACGGATGGCTAGGTTTATACTCCTGCCCTGGCCCTGCCAGATCTCGGCTGGCGCCCTGCTGAGTGGCGCGTACTAATGGCGCGGGGGCGCGGGGGGCGGTGGATCCGCAGGGTCCGCCCCGCGAACTGCGGGCTCCGCCCCCGTCTGTCCCTCCCGGCCCGGTGCAGCAGCTTCCGGGCTTTGCGGCTCCAGGCGGCCTGCTGAGGCCGCGGCCCCGACGCCGGGCCCGGGAGGGGTCGCAACGCACAGCGCCCGGATGCCTGGGTCCCCAGGCAGGCCCGCGCTTGGCCTCGCGACGAGGATCTCCCAGGACATCTCTGGCCTGACCTTGCGGAGACCGCGTCTCAGCTGCGTGCTCGGGGACCGGTCGGGCCGCTTTGTAGGATTCATAGCTCCCTAAATCGAGAGAAGAACGCTGCTGGCTGGAGTTTGCTGAACACCTCTCTCCTAACCCCCAGTAAGAGACTGCCTGTTCTTGAGCTCCCTTAGGTCAGCAGTTCAGGACTCTCCAGATTGGGAGCACCTGAGACCCAGGGCCACCTTCCTTCCTTCCTTCTTGGATGGAGCACCGCCTCTCCAGTTTCTGGGGCACCTTGGGGCGTGGCCTTGGTGAGTGAAACTTGGGGTGCTGCCTGCAGAAAAGGAGACCCCAGAAACCTAGGGAGGACACTGTGGAGGTGACCCAGGCCTTGTCAGGTCTTGGGGATTCTTGTCCTGAATCTTGTGTTTGGGGTGGTGGTGGCGGTAGTGGTGGTGGTGGTGGTGGTGGTGAATGAATTTGGATGTGCCTCCCTTCTTTACCTCAAAACTGAAAAGGAAACAAGCCACTTGCCACACTTGAGGCTGCAGGACATCCAGGGAAGTGGGGAGCCACTTCTGAATTCAGAGTAGGACTCACGAAACAGGTAACAGTTCTTCTGAGCTTGAACGGACTCTGGCTTCTGAGGAGACACTCAGCCTCCAAACCCGAGAATCTAAGCAGTTCCAGGAAGCAGCCCCAGAATTGGGGGGCTCACGACACATCCCAACCATGTTCCTGCGACGGCTTGGTGGCTGGCTACCTCGCCCTTGGGGCCGCCGGAAACCAATGAAGCCTGACCTGCCTACCCCAGAACTCAGACGAGTGGACAGCTCCTCTGAGAATTCAGGGAGTGACTGGGATAGTGCCCCAGAAACCATGGGAGATGTGGGGCCTCCCAAGACCAAGGACCCAGGGGCACGGAGGAGCTCTGAGGCTGCTCCAGAACCAAGTAGGGAGTCCCGAGATGAGCAACTGGGGAGCAACAGAATGGATTCCTTCAAGTGGGACAAGACTGTCTCTAACACTCAAGAGTCTGGGAGACTGGAGACTGGAGGGACCGTTCCCAAACGGGGCCGGGATCCTGTGGGCTCAAGTGGCACCAGACCTGGAGTGTCCCCTGAAGGGGAACTGAGCCCCCCTGGGCCAGAAGCCCCAGTGGAGAAGCCAGGGCGGCATCAGAAGCTGCTGGGCTGGCTGCGGGGGGATCCAGGTGGGGGAGCAGGGGCTCCCTTGCAGTACCTGGGGGGCCCAGAGGAGTGTCTGCAGATCTCAACCAACCTGACTCTGCACCTGCTGGAGCTGCTGGCCTCAGCCCTGCTGGGGCTGTGCTCACGGCCTCTGAGGGCAGCTTTGGATGCATTGGGCCTGCGCGGACCGCTGGGCCTCTGGCTGCATGGGCTACTGTCCTTCCTGGCTGCCCTGCATGGGCTCCATGCTGTGTTGAGCCTACTTACCGCTCACCCCCTGCACTTTGCCTGCCTCTTTGGTCTCCTACAGGCCCTGGTGCTGGCTGTCAGCCTCCGGGAGCCCAGTGGGGAGGAGGAAACCACTGACTTGGAGGACGAGAAGTTGGAGAGGGAGGGTGAGGAATAGAGAGGAGACCCAGGAGAGGGGCTGTGACTGCAGGATAGAGTGTGACCTAGTGCCCCCATCCTGAGTGGGGTGGGAGCAAGAGTGAAGATAGTGTGGCCTGTAGGAGGAGAGTGGGGGCCATGACCCAGATTGTAAGCACAGGGACCTCAGGGATGGGGAAGAAACCCCAGAGTATGAGGGCATGGCCCCCCTTCATACACAGGAGAGAGTAGAGCTGTTTAAGGTATCTGTTTATGGACTATGGGGATATCGCCCTTGAATTCACCAGCTGTTCTTACTTTCTGCTTTTACATTTCTCCCACTTCCAGTTTTTTCTCTCCACCTTTACTTTTTAAAAGAAAAAAAAAAAAAGCGTGGTGGTGAAAAATAAAGACTAAAGAATCCTCTTTACCTTTCAAAACTACCCTGGGGTGGAGGACACCAGAGGCAGACAGGCCTCTGACTAGGGTAAGAGGGTGGTTGGAGACCCAAGGAATCCCTTGGATCCTAGGATCTGAGCCACCTAGGGAAGAATGGGACTGTGAGGTGGGTGGATTAAGGGGTGTGGATAGGAGCCGATGGTGACAGGGAGCCTGCAGGAAGGATCTGGGTATTCCCAGGAGCCAGGGGGAGTGGGGATGGTGCAGGCAGTATTGGCAGGAGGGCCAATTCAGAGGGGTTGGCAGCTCAGACAGGAAGTATGGGGAAGCACTGGAGCTTGGAGCCCCCACTCTGGGGTTAGGGGTTTGCACACTCAGCAATAAACAACTGTGTCACACCAAATCCTAAATATACCACTACAAAGAGAGTTACCACCACTCAGTGTCCTTCCTGATGCCGTCCAGCTGGGGGTTTAGGTGGTAGGTCCAGGGGGAATATTGAAATGGAGGTGGGGGGATTGATGTCTGGAGACAAACCCAAAATGAGATGAGGATTGAAAAATCATCTTTATTACTCTTGGAGTTGGGAGTCTCCAGCTTCTCCTCCCCCCAGCACAATTGCAGCTCCCACCATATCCATCTGGGGCACAGATGAAGCTACAGGTCAGTTACTGGACAGCTCGCAGACCTCTGGTGGGAGGAGGGAGAAAAGAAGAGGATGGAAAGGAAGGAACTCCAGGGAGAAAAGCAAGGTTGGTGGTAATGGGGTGGAGGAGAATGCATTCCCGCTTTTCCTCACATCAAAGAAGGGGTCCCTGAGGCCCTTTTCCTTATGTGTCTAACCCCCTGCCCCTTTTATCCACCGCAAACTCAAGAAACCTCTCTTTTGAGTAGCCCAGAGCCCATTCTGGCTCCCTCAGGTGACACCACAGCTCTTGGCCACATCCTTCTGGTGCCATCACAGCCTATGACACAAATGGAGGTGTCAGCACAGCCACTCTAATGATGTCAGCCTTTGACCATGTCCTCCAGTGACATCACTTGAGTCCCTTTCAGCCGGCAGCTGCAGAAGACTTGGTGAGTCCTAGTCCTCTTTTGTGGGACTTTACCCCCTCACCTTGATTCCTGGGAGTCCGTAAAAAGGCCTTGAAATCCAGGCAGGAGGTCAGGGACTGGAATTCCTCCACGCACTTCTCAGGAGGGTGTGGTGAGCGATCTGAAAGAGCAGGGCAGGGCCAGGCCCATCAAAGTCCCAGTTTCTCAATACCTCCCTGGTGAGGACCTCATAGAAGCAGCACCCAGCCCTTCCTGGGATGATATCATAGGGCCCAGAGTGAGAGGCTCTCCTGCCCTTCTGTTGTTTCTCTCCAACCCTTCCTGCCTGGCATCCCCACTCACTGTAGAGGAGGAAGCGCTGGTAACCCTGGCCTGACTCTTTTAGCATGATTCCACCTGGGCATGAGCTGGAGAAGAGCTTGGTCTTCATGTCAGGGCGGCCTGTTGGGGCAGAGATTTGGGGGGGAGACTGTGAGGACAGAGATGCAAAACCAAGCAAGCCCAGGGGACTTGGGGAGGGTGAGGGCTGGAGAGAACCAACCTTCAGTTCTGAGATCTGTGCTCCCCTCAGTCAGGTGGTAGATCCATTTCCGGGGCACACAGAGCCCATTTTTCCTACAGAAGTGGTGGCAAGGACAAAAGACTGAGTGACACCCCAGCCACACAGTACCAGCCTCTATTCCATCTTATTTCTCTTTGAAGCCTGGGCCCCCTTGGGTTTCAAGCTACTAAGGGACAGGTGGTTAGGCCCATCTCTCTTCAGAGGTTAACTAATAGAACCGTTGAACTCAGTGGGCCAAAAATAGTGGATATCCCAAAGAGCCTAGCTCTTTGTGGGTGGGTGCTCATATTTTGGGCAGAGACTGCACCTCCTGGTGTCTCTGCCTCCTCACCACTCACATGCGGATGGTAGCGCGAAGCTGGAGCTTCATGGGGGCAGAGCCTGTAGCCATGTTGAAGACAATGTTGTCCACAGGGTCAAAAGTCACCAACTCCTCCTTGGTGGGAGCTGCCCCTGCGATAAAGTACCACCTGCCCAGGTGTGGCTCTGGGAACTGCAGAGAACGAGAGGATCAGAAGAGGGTGGGTCCCCACTACAGGGCCAATTCAACCTCTTCATCACCACTCTTAAGATGGCAGGACTTAGCAGTGGAGTGGCAGCTGCTTTTTTCCAACGAAGGGTTGGGTTATGACAGGAAGTCATTAAGCGACTTTTCCTTTGTAGCCCCCTCAATCAACCTGAGTAACCACCCACCTCGCAATTCTACCGTGTCTCCACATTGATGGCCATAGTACTAAATTTTTTTTTTTTTTACTTGTTCTTGCATTCATTATCATAATACACCCTTTCTCCCTTCCTTTCCCAACGTGGCTTCTGGTCATCCAAGGCTACCCACCCAAGTCCCTCAGAGCCCCCACCATCAGCTTCCCCCATTCTCAGTCCGTACCTCTTTCCCATCCACTCCTTGAGTTGTCAGTTGACTGTACTCAGGGCACTGGTAGATGGAGTTAAGGAGAATACCACAGAGGTAGAGCAGAGCTGCCCATATTTGGTGGACCATCTTCAGGCAGGAGGGAGCTGGTGCTCTTCGTGAAGTGGCTGGTGCCTTAACTGCTCTCTCTCCCCCTGCTAGTTATTCAGTCCACTCTGCTTCCAGCCCCCTTGCCTCGACCCTTGACCCTTTCACCTGCTAATGAGTAACTTCAACCTTGTTTTCCAATCGAAGCCTGGATTACCTACAGTGTTTGGGCCTTCCTCCCCCTCTTCTAGATGCCATCACTCCATAATATACCCTGGCATGTCCAGGGTCTCAGGAATTATGAGAGCTGAACCCTCTAGGTAGAAGCCTGTGGTCTTTCAACCCGTATTTGTGCTGGATATCTGCTCTGTTGTACAGCACTGAAGAGAGGTGAACTGATTCTTTCATTCATTCACCTAGCAAACTGTTCTGAGTCCCAGCTGTTTGCCCAGCTAAGCCCTAGAGACATAAAAATGAATGACAGTCGCTGGCCTTGAGAGCAGTAAAAAAAACTAGTTGTGTAAACAAAACAAATCCTTGCAGTACACAGCCTGGTAAGTTCTTTAGGACAGGTATGAACCAGGTGCTGCGGCCTGGTGAATGGGAGGCCTTCTCGCTGAAGTTTGTAATTAGGGAAACAATATGAACACCCCTGAGAAAAGTTCACTGACACGAGCTCATTCACTCAACATTTATTACCAGAAGGAAGAGGCTACATCAGTAAAGGTTAGAGGATAGATATTGGTGTTAGGCAGAGTGGGTGCAAACCTTAACTCCACTATTTGTTAGATCTTGGACAATTTTATCAATCTCTATGCCTGTTTTTTTTCACTTGTAAAATGATCAAATCATCAATCTCATAGCATTGAAAGAGATAATGCATGTAAAGCCCTTAGCAAAGGCCTGCACGTGGTTAAGTCCAAAGTAAATATTCACTATAATTAATGTTTGTAAAGGCACTTATTAGTTTCTAGTGGGCTATAGGTTCTCAAATAATATAGTACGGAAAGAATTGTCAAGAGGCACTCATTGGATAGTGCCAAGTGGGTGGAGCAATTAATGCAATGAGAGATGGGGCTTCCTTAATAGATTATGTATAAACCACAGACTGCCAAAAAATTTCTGAGAGGTGAGGCTTGCTATGGGTTTGCGATTTAGTTAAAAGAACCAAGTTCGGGTGATGGGTATATGAAGGCCCCTTATAACATTTGGGGGTAATGTTTGCCATTTTTTTATAAGAAGCAGCAAATATATATAAAATACAACAATTTATAGGAGCAGTAAAGTAGAAGTGCTTGACCTGGGGTCTGGTAGGCCTGGACTTGCCAGTTCTGCCGCTTACTTTCGCCTAAGTGTACTCCCCTATAAAATGGATGTAATAACTATCTCAGGTGTTGAAAGGCTTTTAAATGGGGCAGTACGCAAAACCCTGAGCAATTTGGCTGGCACAAACCAAGTGCTCACTAAACAGGTGTTTATTAGAACTCTTAACTGAAACAGTACTGGGACCTGGGTAGAAACCACGAATCCCAGAAAGGCTGTGGACACCGGGGACAGGCAGGCCGGCGGCCACGAGGCTGGTAGAAGTTGCAGCGCCGCGGGGCCAGGGCCCTTGCCCGAGGGCGGGGGCGGGGCGCGACTGCCCAGTCTGACCGTCGACCCCGGCCAGCGGAAGCCCTGCGGTGGCCCCTTCAATAGCCCAGGATCGGACTCTTGTGCTTCGGTCCAGTCTGACTCCATTCGCTCCCAATTCCCAAACTTGGAGGCGCCCTTTCTGACGAAAGTCCTGAAAAGCAGTAAATCCTTAGTTGCTCCAGAACATGGCGTGTCCTCCCGGCCGCACACCGCCGGCGAGGAACATGGCGCCCACACCCCGCCAAACGCCCACCGGGCAGCACCGAGATCAGCCCCAACGACGCTACGGCACACCCAGGTTGCTCGCGAACCACCTCCAACCGCCTAAAGAAGGATGACTTCCGGAGGCGCGGAAGGAGTAGCGCCGCGAGGGCCAGAGTGAGAAGACAATTTTAGGAGGCCAGCACAGTGCCGCCTCAAGTTCTCTGCCGGCCAAGACTTTAACATAGATTCATGAGGAACAATCCCCAGTCCCCAAACTCCCAAGAGGCACACAATTGTCCAAAGCCTCTCAAGGTATAGAGTCTCTTCTGGTAATTATTTTCAGGCATTTATAGTAGCCACCTCAACCTCCCACGGCTCAAGCGCGTGCACAGAAGTGAACAGCGTTAGCGGGGGTGGGGAGGTGCCTAAGAGTGTACGCATGCGTAGTGCAACGCACGCAGGCGCAGTACGGTCCCCCGGGCGACGGCGGTGGCGGCTCCTCGGGGTGCTCGGCTCCCTCCCATCCAGGCCGGCCCCGGCCCGTCTCGCCCCAAGGAACTCACTGTTTGGGGCCGCGAACTTCCTCGTCGTGCCCCACAAGAGTAAAGCTTGGGGGCCTGGGGGAGCCGGAAGTACCGCCTAGCGATCCCCAAATACTATCGGGGAAACGGAAGTGGCCATCGGTGGCAAGTTGGGGGAGACCGGAAGTGACGGTACCGTGGGGAACTCGGGGGCGGAGCCCGGGGTGGTGGTATTGGTAGTGGTGGGGTGGGGTGGGTGTGTGTGTGTGTGTGTGTGTGTGTGTGTCTCTGTTAGTGTCTGGTGTGTGTCTGGTGTGTGTTGGTTGCGCCGCTCTGCTGGAGCATCGAGGGAAGGCGGAAGAGGGGGGCAGTCAGCTAGCCAGTCTGGCCCCCCGTGAGTGTCCGTCATCTCGGGTCTGTCGTGACTTAGGCGGGTTCGATGGGCGTGGCGTGGCGCGCGTGCGCGAAACCACTGTCTCCGCAGAGTCTGGCGCGACCCCCCGCTCTCGTGTGCTCCCCAGGGTTTGCCGACCTTTGGGGCCTTTGTCGTATCGCGACTGGTGATGGCACCGGTCTCCTGTTTCCTACCTTCCCAGCTTCCTAGCCTGACTGGCCCTCCCTTATTGTGATTGGCATTGTGGAGCCCCTCCCATCTCCCCGTCCTCCAGCTCCCTGTGCCGTCGATCTCCTGCCCTTTGTGTTTCTCTCCCCGTGCCCCGGAATCAGAAGGGGGATGGGGGCGGGTGTGAGTGTGTGCGCTTGTGTGGGAGAAACTCTTTAGGTATTAGGGCGGAGACTCAGGCCGGGGAGGCTTCCGGGTATATAAAATCTGCTTTGGGCGACAGCAGGCCTCCCTCCCTCTCTTCTTCCTTAGAGAGCTGTCAGCCATGGAGCCCAGTGATAGTACCAGTACCACTACCAGTATGGAGGAGCCTGACAGCCTGGAGGTGCTGGTGAAGACCTTGGACTCTCAGACTCGGACCTTTATTGTGGGGGCCCAGGTGAGACCCCGGCACTTCTGGAAGACACTCATTAACTCTTCCTCTTATAGGCCCCTTATTCTGAGAGAAGAGCCTGATTTTTTTGGTCCTCGAATCTTTTTTAATTGGTTCCTTTGTTCATATTTTAGACAGGAAGTTTTTTGGTCTTTCTTGTTGAGTGAGAAGGTATGGCTTCTGTTGAATGAGGCAGATTTTGTTCTGCCTTTTTCCACCTTGATAGAACTCAGTGCAGAGGGAAATGTGGAGGAAGGACGAATCTGTATGCCATCATCATGAGCGAACCCCAGCCCAAAGGGACAGACATGGCTCGTGCCTTTGGGAAGGGAAACAGAACAGAGATCCAAAACTTGAGTCTTAAAAACAAAAATTAATTAGGTCTGTATTATGTTTTTAAAGGCTAGAAATCAGAGCCTGTAGCACAGGTAGATCCGTAGCAGACTGTTGAGTGGAATTACTAGTATCTGTGGCATAATTTGAATCTTTTGATTTTAATGCCAGAGACACGGCTGTCTGTACCATTAGTTCCTGTGATACGTGGAGACAGAATCATGAGGGGTTGGTCCATGGCTTTTAACATGTACACAAAAAACCATATAGGCTTTTCTGATTAGATGTACATAAACAATCTGGTACTTCCCAAGACTCACTTGTCCAGTTAGGAAAGTGTTTATTTTCTCTCTTCGCCGTTGAGCCTTCCTTAACTTGACTTTCCACTCCCCCTTCCTTGTCATTGCATTTATCTTTGAGATTGTAGAGTTGTATCATTTTGTGTTTGAGGAGGGGTCAGTGGTATCTGTAGACACACATTCCTTTGGGAGCCAGGGAGAGAAGAGAATGTCAATTAGCTTTTCTGTTTTTCAGCCACATGATTTTTTTCTGGGCACATAACTTGAAGTTTGTTAACACTTATTGTCTGTCTTGACAGGTGTAAACATGTCTTAGTTTGGGACTTTGTACAATAATTACCTCACAATCAAGACAAATCGGTAGTGATGTTATGATTGGGTGGTTTTTACCCCTCATTTCCAAAAGTCAGTTGTCCCCTTTCCGTCCTTCCCCTTTTCCTACATTCGCTGATAGTTCTTGGTCTCTCTTTGCTTGTAGATGAATGTAAAGGAGTTTAAAGAGCACATTGCTGCTTCTGTCAGCATTCCCTCTGAGAAACAACGGCTCATTTATCAGGGACGAGTTCTGCAGGATGATAAGAAGCTCCAGGAATACAGTAAGTTTGGGGGAGGCAGTTCAGAGGTTGAGGGATGAGCTGAGGCCTTGGGCTTACTTGATTGTATAATGCTTTGGCGTGTATCTTTTTTTCCTGCAGATGTTGGGGGAAAGGTTATTCACCTGGTGGAACGGGCTCCTCCTCAGACTCAGCTCCCTTCTGGGGCATCTTCTGGGATAGGGTCTGCCTCAGGCACCCATGGTGGAGGACCCCCACCTGGTACTCGGGGGCCTGGGGCCTCTGTTCATGACCGGAATGCCAACAGCTATGTCATGGTTGGAACCTTCAACCTTCCTGTAAGCTTGTGTTCCACATAGGCCAGTTTTTGTGGGGAAGGGTGGTTTGGTTGTGGCAATAGCAGAGAGCTCATAAAGATAGGTGTCTCGGTCTTTAGATTGGGTTTCCAGGTCCCTGAGGTCTGATACGGCCTCAGTCTTTGAGCAAAAGGGTGGGGCTCCAGAAAATGAGTTGGAGGTGTGGGGGCCTTAGTATTTGGCTTCTCCCAGAGCAACTTCCCTTACCCTTTTCCCAGAGTGACGGCTCTGCTGTGGATGTTCACATCAACATGGAACAGGCCCCGATTCAGGTATCACGGGCCTGGGAGGGTCAGGGAAGGGGATCTGGGAGAAGGAGGCCATGAGGTGGGGGGTGGGGGGGGTCCTGGCTGAGGAGCCGGCTGGGACCTGAGTCAGTGGGTGGTAGAGTTCATGGCTTCATCTCAGACGTACCCTCATTTTATGTCTCTTGTCGTATAGAGTGAGCCCCGAGTACGGCTGGTGATGGCTCAGCACATGATCAGGGATATACAGACCTTACTATCCCGGATGGAGGTCAGTGGGCAAGGCTGGCTAGGGTCTGTCTGTCTTTTCATTCTCCCTTACCGTTCTATGTCCGCCTGGCAGCGAAGGCATGACTGGCCATATCAGCCGGTTTCTTCCTGCCTAATCTGGTCTCTTCTTTGCAATCTTCATTCTTTGGGGCAGAAAATATATCTTTGTTGGGCTCTCTTGTCCCTGCCAATCCTCTGGGTGCCTGGTATCTGGGAAGTTTGTTGCAGACTTACCAGATAAGTTTTTTTTTAAAGATTTCATTTATGTATTTAATTGACAGAAAGAGAGACGGCGAGAGAGGGAACACAAGCAGGGGGAGTGGGAGAGGGAGAAGCAGGCTTCCCGCCAAGCAGGGAGTCTGATGTGGGGCTCGATTCCAGGTCCCTGGGATCTTGACCTGAGCCGAAGGCAATCACTTAACAAACTGAGCCACCCAGGTGCCCCTTAGCAGATAACTCTTGTGGTATCTTTTTTCAATTACAGAAGCAGTCTGTGCTTTTTTAGTTTTTTAATTACTGTCTGATGCCGAGATGTCCCGGTTCTATTGGTTTGTGTTGTGACTGTAGCGTGTGATGTTTTTTATCCTTCTAGCGCGGGTTTAGGGAACTATCATTTTTTAATTTTGTTAGTAACTCTTAAGTATCACAGGTTATTTATTATGCGTCTTGTTTAAGCATGGTGGTTTTTGCTGGGGAGTCAGACAGGTGCAAGGCCCTGCCTTCAGGAGCCTAGTTAGAGCTCCTTCTCCACTCGTTCTCCATTGACCTGAGTAATCTGCGGCAGTCTCATCCTGCCTTTGGTATCCTGAATCTCTCCCCTTCAGTGTCGAGGGGCACCCCAAGCACAGCACAGTCAGCCACCCGCACAGACGCCGACTGTGGCCCCGGAGCCTGTCGCCTTGAGCTCTCAAACATCAGAACCAGTCGAAAGCGAAGTGCCTCCTCGGGAGCCCATGGAGGCGGAAGAAGTGGAGGAGCGTGTCCCAGCCCAGAGCCCAGAACTCACCCCTTCTGGCCCAGCCCCTGTGGGCCCAACACCTGCCCCAGAGACAAATGCGCCCAAGTGAGAACCCGAGGGACGCTTTGGGAGGGGGGTGAGGGATCCTCAGTGAAGTATGAGAGCCGGGAAGGGGATGGTGGGAGAAGGGGACCGCTGGGCATTCTTACCTGTAGGTTAGTCTGGTGGGGCAGAGAGAGGCTCTGGACCAGCCGAACGAGGTTAGGGCTGGCAGTTGAGCCGGAAGCACTGCTGTCCCTGGGGCAAGGAAATCCAGGTGGTGGTTCCTGAGCCCAATCCAGACTCTCTTCCCCAAGTTCAGGCGGGCGGCGTTTCTTCCGTCAGCGTCCGTTCCCTGCCATCATAGGGATGGGATTGTGTGGCGGGGAAGGCGGAAGCAGTTGTTTTCTTCTCCTTGTCTTCCTGTGGGTGCAGGTGAAGGATGGATGTTCTGCTGGTCCCAGGAGGGATTGGGCCAGGTGTCTGGGGGACTGCGGAGAGACAGGGCATTGTAGTCTAGGTCAGCTGGGAGGCTGGGGATCTGAGGAAAGCCTCCGCTCACTGTCTCTCGGGGTCACCCACAGCCACCCTTCGCCTGCGGAGTACGTTGAAGTGCTCCAGGAGCTCCAGCGGCTGGAGAGCCGCCTTCAGCCCTTCCTGCAGCGCTACTACGAGGTTCTGGGTGCCGCTGCCACCACGGACTACAACAACAACGTGAGTGCCACCCGCCCCCTCACCCCCGGCGCATCCCACAGGGAGCGGGCTGGAGTGCAGCTAGCTAACCCTTTCCCCCCCCCAAGAACGACATTGTCTGCAACAGAATGAGTTCTCTGTAGATTTGTCTATTGTTTTTCTCTCTCGATCCCTCGAGCGAGTTGCTCAGGAAGCTTACATAGAGTGTGGGAGAGGAGTAGATGATGTGCTGATTTTCTGGGGCCTGTCGTAGTAGGGAACTTTGTACGTATGTGAAGTGGAAGTTATTTGCCCAGACCGGGCCTACCCGGAAGCTTCCCAGGCTATGCCCAAAGGTGTAGAGAGCACGGTGTTCTTCAGGGGTGTTGCTGCTCTTGTTACCGAGGTTCGTTCCAGCCTGATAGGTTTTTGCCTTTCTGTGCTCGGCCCCGGTGGGGACAGCAAGAGGGCCGTGAAGAGGACCAGCGCTTGATCAACTTGGTGGGGGAGAGCCTGCGGCTGCTGGGCAACACCTTCGTGGCCCTGTCTGACCTGCGCTGCAACCTGGCCTGTGCGCCCCCACGACACCTGCACGTGGTTCGGCCCATGTCGCACTACACCACCCCCATGGTGCTTCAGCAGGCAGCCATCCCCATCCAGGTGGGTCGGGGGAGCCTGGAGGGACGGACAGTGTGGGGCTGTTGGTGGAACGGCCCAGAGTAGCTATCGGGATTGAAGTGAGAAGGGGTGGGGACTTTGGGAATACAAAGGGATGGAGGATGGGGAGGCTGAAGGAGTTTATCTCGGGGTACCCTGGGTTAGGCTCTTGTTTTCACTGCTGCCTTATCCGTCTCTTCCAGATCAATGTGGGAACCACCGTGACCATGACGGGGAATGGGACTCGGCCCCCCCCGGCTGCCAATGCGGAGGCAGCTCCCCCTGGTCCTGGGCAGGCCTCATCCCTGGCTCCCACTTCCACCGTTGTCGACTCCTCAACCGAGGGGGTTCCCCCGCCAGGGCCGGCTCCCCCCCCGACCACCAGCCACCCGAGGGTCATCCGGATTTCCCACCAGAGCGTGGAACCCGTGGTCATGATGCACATGAACATCCAAGGTGAGTTAGGGCCAGTCGTCGGTAGAGCAGAGCTGCACGATGCAGGAGGCGGGGTTGAGGCGCGGAGGTGTGAGAGAGAGGGTGGGGAGGGGAGAAGCCAGGGCCGGCTGCCAGAGCAGAGGAACCAGGGCAGAAGCTTTAGTCGGCCCGTGTGGGGAGGGACAGGAGGGACTGCTTGTCCCTGCAGATTGGTGTGCGTGGCGAAGGGAGTGCATCCTCCCTGTCCAGATGGAGGGAAAAGCCGGCTTTCTGGTGGAGGGGGGAGTAGAGGCCTGAAGGATGCTGGTCTCAGGAGGATACAGTTAGGCCTTGGCGCCCCGCCTGTCTCAGGGCCACTCTCTCTGTCTCCCTGCCCAGATTCTGGCACACAGCCCGGTGGAGTTCCGAGTGCTCCCACTGGCCCCCTAGGACCCCCTGGTCATGGCCAGACCCTGGGTAAGAGTGCGGGCATCAGAGCAGGCTGAGCTCTGGGTAGACAAGGGGTAGGGCCGAGTGGGTGGGTTGAAGGGGGTCCAGGTTCAAGGTTACATCAGACCCGCCCCCCAGGCTCCACCCTCATCCAGCTGCCCTCCCTGCCCCCTGAGTTCATGCACGCCGTCGCCCACCAGATCACTCACCAGGCCATGGTGGCAGCTGTTGCCTCCGCGGCCGCAGGTAATGATCCGGGAGGGGAAGCTTGGGAGGTGGGGCACGGTCCATGGCGGTGGGTGCTGTTGGCTGGCGGGCCGGGGCCCAGCCCTCAGCCCTCCTCGGTCTCTCCCCTCTGCCACCCACAGGACAGCAGGTGCCAGGCTTCCCAACAGCTCCCACCCGGGTGGTGATTGCCCGGCCCACCCCTCCACAGGCTCGGCCTTCCCATCCTGGGGGGCCCCCCGTCTCGGGTACTCTAGTGAGTAAGGGTGGAAGAGTTCTGGGGTGGGGGGGAAGAGTCTGCGGAGAGGGTACTGTGCTGGGGAGTGGACAGGGCAGGACTGAAAGCCTCCCCTCTCTCGGTTCAGCAGGGCACCGGGCTGGGTACCAATGCATCTTTGGCCCAGATGGTGAGCGGCCTTGTGGGGCAGCTTCTGATGCAGCCAGTTCTTGTGGGTGAGTCCTCGCTCCCGCCCGTGTCCAGCTGCAGGGGGGCCGCAGCCTGGAGGCCGACGCTCCGCTCCTCACGGCTGCTTCCCGGCTCTCCGCATGGGTCCTTTGTCCTTGCTCTCCTGCCAGGGAGAGCGGGACGGAAATGCCGGGGCATCTCGTTTCTGCTTACAGTTCACCTTGTCTCTTTCGGTCTGTCCAGCTCAGGGGACCCCAGGAATGGCTCCGCCTGCGGCCCCCGCCACCGCCTCAGCCAGCGCGGGCACCACCAACACCGCGACCACGGCCGGCCCTGCCCCCGGGGGGCCTGCCCAGCCCCCGCCCCCGCAGCCCTCCGCCGCTGACCTGCAGTTCTCCCAGCTCCTGGGGAGCCTGCTGGGGCCAGCAGGGCCCGGGGCCGGGGGGCCCGGCGGGGCTTCTCCTACCATCACCGTGGCGATGCCTGGCGTCCCCGCCTTCCTGCAGGGCATGACCGACTTCCTGCAGGTGGGTGGCCGGCTGGCTCTTGGGCTTCAGCCCCCCTTTCCTCGGGCCCAGCCGGGCGCTGGTGTCTTGTCGCTACAATCTCGCTGCTGGGTTCCAGCCTCCGGGGGCCTGGCGGTGGGAGGGGGCCCCGGGACTTCACTGACGCCCTAGCACCCCCCCCCCCCCCACGGTTTTGGAGAAGAGGAAGACGAGGCTGTGAAGGCAGAGTAGCCCGCGGTGCTGCTTTCTGACCTCCCCCGTTCAGAGGGAGAGGGGCCGGCGCTCTCCATCTTCGGGCTTCTTCCGGTTTGTGCCTTCCTGGTGTCTCGTCCCCGTGCTCAGCTTGTCTTCTGTGCTGTGTTCCTTCTCTGTCTGCCAGGCGACACAGACGGCGCCTCCGCCCCCTCCGCCGCCCCCACCCCCGGCCCCGGCCCCCGAGCAGCAGACCGTGCCCCCGCCGGGGTCCCCTTCTGCTGGTGCAGGGAGCCCTGGAGGCCTGGGTCTTGAGAGCCTGTCGCCGGAGTTTTTTACCTCCGTGGTGCAGGGTGTGCTGAACTCCCTGCTCGGCTCCCTGGGGGCCCGGGCCGGCAGCAGCGAGAGTATCGCCGCTTTCATCCAGCGCCTCAGCGGGTCCAGCAACATCTTCGAGCCTGGGGCTGATGGGGCCCTCGGTGAGCGAGTCGGCGGCGGGGGGGGGTGCCGAAGGCCGGAGTGAGGCCGATGGGCTGGTGGTGGGCGGGCAGGCCAGGTGGTGAAGGCCGCTGCTGACTTCGGCCCCTGTTCTAGGATTCTTTGGGGCCCTGCTCTCTCTTCTGTGCCAGAACTTTTCCATGGTGGACGTGGTGATGCTCCTTCACGGCCATTTCCAGCCCCTGCAGCGGCTGCAGCCCCAGCTGCGGTCCTTTTTCCACCAGCACTACCTGGGTGGCCAAGAGCCCACACCTGGCAACATACGGGTAAGTGAGGACCCTGGGCCTCAGAGCGCTCCTGCTCAGCTTCCGTTCCTCCTTCCTGACTCTGTTCACCTGTCACCTAAAGCGACGATGGCTCCAGCCCGAGCCCTGGACTTACCGGAGGTGGAGGGGAGGGCAGTGTCTTGAGGGCTGGGGCCTGGGCCTGAACTTGTGCTGCTTCCCCCTAGACGGCAACCCACACATTGATCACGGGGCTGGAAGAATACGTGCGGGAGAGTTTTGTGAGTAACCCTTCCCCCTTCCTTATGTCCCGGCTGTGGTCAGGGTAACTGCTGCTCCTCCTGCCTCCTCGATCCTAGTCCCGCAGGGTCCCTGAGTTGGGGGTCTTTGTGTGTCTCGTTTCTCAGTCTTTGGTGCAGGTTCAGCCCGGCGTGGACATCATCCGGACAAACCTGGAGTTTCTCCAGGAGCAGTTCAACAGCATTGCCGCTCACGTGCTGCACTGCACAGGTGAGGGGCGGGCCCGCGGGCGCACGTGTGGGCGGGTTAGAGGCGCAGGGCTGCCGGGTGCCAGCGTCCCCTCCTCGCGTCTTGCCCACAGACAGTGGATTTGGGGCCCGTTTACTGGAGTTGTGTAACCAGGGCCTGTTTGAATGCCTGGCCCTCAACCTGCACTGCTTGGGGGGACAGCAGATGGAGCTTGCCGCAGTCATCAACGGCCGAATTGTAAGCACCACCCAGCCTCCCCAATCTCCAGCCTTTTGTTTTCTTAGGGTTCCATTCTCTCTGCTATCCTGCAGTTCTCGTTTTGTTTTTTTGCTCCGAACTGCCATCCTTTACTCTTTGATATATTTCAAAAGCTGGTTGAAGATGTTGTGTTCCAAGGCTGCTTTCTGCCCTTAGCGTCGCATGTCTCGTGGGGTGAACCCATCCTTGGTGAGCTGGCTGACCACTATGATGGGACTGAGGCTTCAGGTGGTTCTGGAGCACATGCCCGTGGGCCCTGATGCCATCCTCAGATACGTTCGCAGGGTCGGTGACCCCCCCCAGGTAAGGGCCCCGATGGGCTGTGGGGTCCGGGGACTTGAGGGAACTGGACAGGGAGGCCTGAGAGGGCCTTTTGTGTTCTCCTTCTCTGTCCAATTTCATAGCCACTTCCTGAGGAGCCAATGGAAGTTCAGGGTTCAGAGAGGACTTCCCCTGAGCCTCAGGTACCAGGGAGAGGTCGAGGGGCCAGACAATGGGGAGCGGAGGGCTGCGGGCAGAAGGGCTCGAGGCTGGGGATGCTGAAGCCTGCATCTTCCCCGCTGTCTCACTCCCAGCGGGAGAATGCTTCCCCGGCCCCGGGCACGACGGCAGAAGAGGCCATGTCCCGAGGGCCACCTCCTGCTCCTGAGGGCGGCGGCTCCCGGGACGAACAAGACGGAGCTTCAGCTGAGACCGAGCCTTGGGCAGCCGCAGTTCCCCCAGTGAGTGTCAGGAGGTGAGCTGGGGGGCCAAGGGCAGCTGGAAGTTGTGCCAGTTCCTCATCATCTTTTCCGTCCCCAGGAGTGGGTCCCGATTATCCAGCAGGACATTCAGAGCCAGCGGAAGGTGAAGCCCCAGCCCCCCCTGAGCGACGCCTACCTCAGTGGTATGCCTGCCAAGAGACGTAAGGTTGGTGTGCCTCTTCCCCGAGGAGCTCTTTATCCCCCTTCCCCTGCCGTGTTTAGAATCAAACTAGTTAGAGCCGGAAGGAGTTCTTCCTACTTCCGTCCTGTGGCTGAGTGGACGAGGAAGCCTTCCTGGGACTCGCCCACGGTGGCGGCAGCAGATGTGAGGCTAGCGCGCGCCAGCGCCGCTGTCCTCCCTCAGCCGCCTGACCCCCGGGTGCCCGTGTGGCCAGGGCCCGTTTCCTCGAGGGCGGCCTCCTCTCGTGGACTAGCTAGCTCTGAGTGCCGGGTGGCGCGACTCCTCCTGCCGCCCTTGTTTTGAAGGGCAAGTCCAGCGCGCGCACACGCCCTCTCGCCAGAGCCAGAGCCAACTAGGAAGGCATTTCTGCGCTCAGAACCACCCGCGGGCTGGTTCCCTTCTCTCCACTAGCCTAGAAACTCAGTGGTTGGCTCCTGGAAAGGGTGAGCTGGGTGGTGGCACTGGATCTGACGTTGATCCCCTTTTCCCTCCCGACCCCCTGTCCCCCAGACGATGCAGGGTGAGGGCCCCCAGCTGCTTCTCTCAGAGGCCGTGAGCCGGGCAGCTAAGGCAGCCGGAGCTCGGCCCCTGACGAGCCCCGAGAGCCTGAGCCGGGACCTGGAGGCACCAGAGGTTCAGGAGAGCTACAGGCAGCAGGTGCCCCCACCTTGAAGCAGAATAGGGATGGTCTAGTGGGAGGGATCGGGCTAGGGCCCCTCTTTTCTGATCCCTTCAGAGACAAACTGGTCAGCCTGGGGCTACTACTTGATGTTTTTTAAGGAGTTTTTTCCCTAGTGGCATCTGGGAAGGCTCCTGACAGTGTGGCTGGTGGGAAGTGCTAGCTCCTAAGGGACGGCCTTGCGTGCTCGCTGGGATCCCAGGGCCTCGGCCAGTGCCCCTCCAACCCGCTTGCTCTCTCTCTCTCTAGCTCCGGGCTGATATACAAAAGCGACTGCAGGAAGACCCCAATTACAGCCCCCAGCGCTTCCCTAATGCCCATCGGGCCTTTGCTGATGATCCCTAGCTCTTTGCTCTGTGGCCCTCCCTCATCAGGGGACCATTTCCCTCATCTTCCTTCACAGTATTTAAGAAATAAAAGTCAGATTTTCCTGGCTCTGTTGTGTCTAAGTTGTCTTTAAGTCGTCGAAGTACTTCAGTCTTCTCGGAGTAGTCCCTAGGAGCCCAGCTGTGTTCATCCTCCCCGGCGAGCAGCCGCGCACTGCCTTGTTCTGCTGTTCACGGGGGGCAGCGCTGAGACGAAGCCTGGCGACAGCGATCACGCGCAAGCATTTTACGTGTACGTGAAAGAACGGGAGTTTAGAGATGGACCAAACCTATTTCTAGGCCAGCATAGGGCTCTCAAACTATCCGGTAAAAAACCATTTGATTCCAAGCAGCTGCAGACCTAAATGCAGTCCCAGCCTGACTAGCCAAGCCTGACGGTGGCACTCATCTACCGGGATGGACGGGCCTCCTCCCGTTCACGGGCTTGAATGTGGAGTCCACGAAACCGCTTTCAGGGCCCTCCTCTAGAGTTTGTAGCCGGGACCAAAGTGAGAGGAGGCTGCAAATCCCTTGCAGTATACTCCCTCGGAGAGATGTGGTTGCAGTCCCCTCCCCGGGCGCCGAAGACCTGCCAAGGCCAGGCCATATACTTCAGCTTCCACCAGGACCTCTTGGGACACTAACTCAGGGATTTAAGAGGCCTGATGACTCTGCTATCTTGCTGGACAGGCCAGAGACCCTGCTTGACAACCCGGTCGGGTGCTACCTTCTAGATGTACCACCAAAGCCTCAGAACGTCGGGCCAGCCCCGTGTCCGCTCCAGCCTGGTGGCCAACAGACCTCACTCACCGGAGCCAGCTCTGGCTCCCAGTCCCTAAGACTTCAATATACAACCGAACGGTCAAACTTTGAGGTAGCTTGTTAGAACGGATCACTGGGGTCAGCAAACTTCCCTAAAACCCACTACAGATCCCTGGGCACCGTACCGCTACAAGGGATTGCAAACAACCAACCCATCCCCAAAATCATTTCAGAAAAATTTTTTAATCCTTTTATTATTCTTTTTTAACAAACGGCCCCAGGGATAGGGGACCAGGGGAAGGGGGTGGAGGGGAAGCAAGGCCCCAGCCCCGCAACCCCTCCCCACCCACCCCTTTCCCCCTTATATATTTATAATCTATATACAAGCCCCGGGGGGTGGGGGGCAAGGGGAACTCCCTCAGCGGGGTGGGGGCAACCCAGGCTCCTTGTCCCCTCGGGACCCAGGCTCCTCTGCCCGTCGGGAAGGCCCCTCTCGAGAAGGGGGCCCCGTCCGCTCCCAGGGCTTCGGCATCCAGCGCAGGGCATCCGGTGGGGAGGCCTGGGGGACAGTACACGGGCAAGGATCAGTCACACTGGGAGGCCAGGGATGGAAAGACAGTAACTCAGGTGGTAACTCTTGGATTCAGACTTGGGGCCACAGGGCTCCCTCCCTTCACCTGCTGGTAGAGGTCGATGCGCTGGGTGCGGAAGACTCCGCTGTAGGTAGAAGGCGGGGCCTTGAGACGGGAATTCAGGCCCGAGAAAGACCTACGGGAGGAAGGCTGTTGAAGGCAAGCCTGACACCTGCTCCCTGGGCCCCTGAGAATGCCATTAAGGCTGGGAAATCTGCATCCCCGCTCCCTCTTCTTGCCTTCCAGTTGGGGGAGTACGTGACGACCCGGGTCCCCCAAGGTTGCTGCTCAGTTTCCGATAATCCTGGAACGGCTTCAGTTCCACTGGGTGCAGCTGAAGGAAACAAATTCATGAGCCTCCTGCCTCTCACCCCAACTCCTCCTGAGATCCTGAATCCCTACCCCGAGCTCATGGGAGATCCCCAGCCCTTCAGTTCCTGTACCTTACCTCTGCTCGCCCCAAGCTAGGGGGGAAAGGTCTGGCAGGTGAAGGCAGCACCCGAGTAGCAGGAGCAGGTGCGGGCCGCACAGCCAGGCTGGGGGGCTGCAGAGCAGGGCCCACAGGTAACAGAGAGAGGGGTGGTGGGGCAGGAGGTGGTGCTGGTGGCAGGGAGCCAAAGTTCACCACAGGCAGCTGGGAGTCCACCATGGGTAGAAGCATCTACAGGAAGAAATGGGGGGGCGGGGGGGGGGCACGGGAAGAAGGTCAGAAAACCAGAAATACAGTAAGACATAAAAAAGCCAGAGGCTGGATAGAAAAATAGAATGAAGGGCAAAATGCATGACAAAAAGTACCTGCTGAGCAGGGGCCCCTGAGGGGAGGAAGCCACTTTGGCCACCAGGTTGCAGAGGAGTAGAATAAAAATCTGAGGGGGATGGCAGATCCTGGCGCACCTGTTGGGGACCACGGGGACCAATGTCAACTCCCCCAAAAGCATTCCCTCCCTTCCAACTCCTGAAGCATAGCACCTGCCCACCTCTCACCTGAAGCAAGGGTGGGTCGGGCAAAGGGCTGGGGCAGAAAGCTGGAGAGTAAAGGAAGGAAGGTGGAGGGTACAGGATTCCTCCAGCTGGCAACTTCCCCAGCTCTGTTGCTTGCAGTGCGGAGAAATCCAAGAACTGGCCCTTGACAGCTACCCCGGAAAGCAGTGCCGAGGGGGGCGCTGGGCCCGGGGGGAGGTACAGGGGCTGTGATCTGGAGAAGGAAGACCAAAAAAAATAAATAAATAATAATTCAGGTGCAGGGAGAGGACCCAGAAAACCAGCATCATTTATTCCTTTGTTCTAAGTCTACCAGCTTTTGGTACCTTTGAAACAGGTCTTCCCCCTTCCCTCCCATGGAAACACCGTTCCCCCTTTCCTTCTGAGATCAACGGGCATCTAGTCTTACCTGTAAGGGTGAAGGGAGGGTGTCCCAGGGCGGAAACCTCCATTGTTGGGATGTAACTGAGAGTCTATGGCTCCCCCCGAGACCTGTGGGAGGGCATGGCTGAATAGCTCCAGTTTTTCTGGTCAAGGAAAGATCGCCCACCCCACCTACTACAGTAAAAGCCAGGAAAAAAACAAAATCACAAATAATGACGGTTTACAACTACACAAATTGGAAAGGCCGGACTGTGAGGGACAGCAGGAAGAAAGGGGTCACGGGACAGGAAGCAGGACCTACCTGCGAACTGGGAGGCCCGGGGCTGCCGTAGAAGACCTCAGGGTACAAGCGCTGGCCTGAGGAGCTGGGCTCTGGGCCATAGTGCC
Source organism: Halichoerus grypus (assembly GCF_964656455.1). NCBI lineage: Eukaryota > Metazoa > Chordata > Mammalia > Carnivora > Phocidae > Halichoerus > Halichoerus grypus. Next base: position 116,789,886 of record NC_135720.1, read on the forward strand.
CAGAACCCAGGTTCTTGGATTGTGGCTCAGCTGAGGCAGAAGCACTGGGGAGCAGCTCCCAGTCTCGGGATATGGGGATGGCCTGTGAAGAAGCCTGGTCAGGAGCAGTGTCGGCTTCCTGGACGTCCAGGTCACCCCCAGCTGTTTCCCCTAGAAACTGAAGGCCTTTCCACCGAACGCGCCCACTCACCTCAGTGACTGCTGCTAGCTCCTTCTCCGCTTTTAGACTGTCTCCGACCACGAGGCGCAGGTCCGAGTCCTGTGGTAGTGACGCAGCGGAGATCGACCTGTGACTCAAGATGTGCATCCCCCACATCCCACCTCTGGTCCTTCCCTTCCTCTCCACCCACTGCGAGATACTCAGATCCTGCCCATGCACACCTTGTCACTGGTGCCAAACTGGACAGGGGGGCCTGGTCGATGGGATGGCCGGAGGGAGCCAGGCTCTGGGCCTCGGTCTGTCCGCGGCAATCGTTCTGTGCCAATGGGGCCGGGGGGCAGAGGCTGCTCCCGGGGCAGCTCCTGGGGTGGGGAAGTAAAAGGAAGCCCAAATGAAGGAATGCCCAGAACACACAGGCACAGATAAAGAGGAAACAAACGTGGGGCCAAAGTCAGAGTCCCAGAAACGTTCCTCTTCTCTTTTCTTGGTCTTTTACCTTTCTGTCCCCATCATGGGGAGCAGGTGGCCGTCTCCTAGGAGGTTCAGAGGGTTCAGAGCCAGGTGGACCCTCACCAGGAACAGCATTCAGGGGTGAGGGGCCTCCAGGCCGCTTGGGAGGCCCCTCTGCTGCCCCCTTGAGTCCTCCATCAGGGGAACTTCGCTGGCTGCAGGGACCTGACGACACCTGAGAGTCCCCACTCAGGTCCACCCCACTGTCAGACTGACTCATCTGAGAGGAGTGGAGAAGCAGTTAGCAAAGTCAAGGTAGAAAGCACCCCAACACCTAACTGATGCTCACAAATACACAAACTGAAGAAAGGAGAGAACTAACTACGGAAGTGAGTAGCCCCAGAGACAACCCAGAACAGGTGGGGAAGAATCCCAGCCCAGACACTCCCTCCCATCATCACTTACCTCTGTTCCAGCCACGTCCTCAAAAGGGCTCAGGGGTTCCATCCAGGGCTCCACGGAGCCAGACCGGTAACTCTTCCGGCTAGTGGCTGGGAAGAGCACCAGACAGCAGAGATTGAGACTGTCCCGAGACCACCCTGCCCTCTCCGCCCTCTGACGTAGCTCTCCCCCATCCCCCCAGGCTTACTCACCAGTATGTAAACGGTTCCAGATGTGAGGGGTCAGGGCCTCCTTCCCTGCGTCTCTGCACTCTCCCTGAGGGCCTGGGCCCTCAGGCTTTGGGCCCAAGAATCCAGAGCTATGAGCAGGTGGCAAAGACTCCTAAAGATGAAAAAGGCCAGAGGCAAAACATGAATGAGGTGTGAACTGGGGACTAGAAGAGATTGGGCCAGAGTGCGGCAAAAAAGGTGACAGAGAGGAGACAAGCAGTGACTAATACTGAGAATTTGGGGACAGGACACAGTGATGAGAACACAAAAATGGAGAAAACGTAAGCGAGAACCTTCAGGAGTAACAGCAGTGAAGCACAACCTCAAGCTCCAGCCCTCACCTCCTGCAGCAGCTCCGGTTTTCTGGGAGGCCGCTCCCGCCGTTTTGGGGGGAAGGAATTAACCCCAGCAGAGTCCCGGGGAGTCCCGCTCACCCCCCTCACCATCAGCCCTGGCTCCTCAAAGTGAGGGTCTGGGGAAAAGGGAAATCGATCAGCATCTGCTTTGCTCTATCACTGACCCTAGCTTTTCCCATTAGCCCACTTCCCAGTCCTTCCACCCTTGCTCAATCCAGACACCCAGCATCAGGGCCCCCAGGCTAGACTCCTCCCCCTCTGCCTCCTAACCTGCTCTGTGGATGGAGACATTCCCACCGTTAGCCCCTCCAGCTTACCTGAACTGACACTGCTGGTGGCGGCGGCCCTCTGAGCATCGTAGCGGGTTGGGGGACGAGGGGAGGGGCCTTGAGGGGCTTGGGGAGGCCCAGGCTTGGGCCTCGGGTGCCCCCCTGGTGCAGCTGCACCCCCCTGGCGGCTGCTGAGCTGGGCCAGAGCCTGCTGGATGCCAGCGGGGTTGCTGTGGATAACCTGGTCCAGGCGGAAGACAGCAGAACTGCTGGGCGGTGGGGGCGGCAGAGGAAGCCCCGGGGGCCGCTCCTCAGGAGGTCGGCTGAAGGAAAGAGCACCAGCTCCAATATTCCCAGAATCATTAACACTTTCCCTACCAGTCCAATCCGCCAACTTCTCCCTCTTCCCTGTGAAACTCCAGGTATTTCCAAGTACATCTAAGGAATTCTGGGTCTTTGAGGCGGACAGCGAAGAACAGAGAATACGTGCACGCTCCCGGCTCCATCGGTAACTGCTTTCCGGTTACCTTCCCTAGACGGGACTGTGCGAGGCCCAGCAGCCCCTGTGCCCTCTGACCTCCCACTCCTCAGCACCCACGTACTCTTTGCTTCAGGCGCTCTCCCCTCCCCCACTGTTTCTCAGGAACAGACTCAACAGCCGGACCCTACCCACCTCCGGTTCTTCGGAGAGGGCCAGCTCCTCTTGTCCCCTCGCCCCGGGCCGGTCCTCCCTCCAGGTCCCCCGCCACCTCCGCCGCTGCTGCCACCGCCGGCCTTGCTGCCGGGGCCCGGGCGCCGGTTCTGCCGTTCCATGCCTGGCCGCTGACTTGAGAAGCTCCGCTTGCTCAAATCCTTGGCCCTCTGGCTCAGCTCTCCGCGGGACATGGTTGAAATGCCTGGGCCGGCTCCACCCCCACCGCCCCCAGGAGTTCCCACAGCTTTGGGGGCCAGCAGCGCGGGTGGGGGAGCCTCCTTGTCCCCCCGGCGCTCACTGGCGAAGTCGCTGCTCTCGGACGCGGTCTCCCATTCCTCATTGGCTTGGTCGGAGTTCTGGTTTGACAGATCCGGAGACTTGGCAGCTGCGCGGCGAGGGGGCGGGGGCCCAGACACGGTCTCCTCTGCTCCAGAGGCAGTGGCTGGAAGGGCTAGGGAAGAGGGCTTGCCCTCTGCCCCCCTGGCAGCATTCTCCCGTTCCTGTTTCAGCCTCCGGAACCGAGGCGGTTTGTCCTGCTGCTGAGCCCTCCCATGCCGCCTCCGTCGGGGCCGCTCCCCATCTTCCACACCCATGGCCACGCTGCCGCCCCCACTGCCGCCTCCCCGGGCCACGGGGGACAGAGGCCCTGGGATCAGCTTCTCTTTCAAAGGCTCCTTACTGGGTGGCAAAGGAGCTGACAGAGGCTTCTTGGGAACCAGGGACTTGGTGGGAGGGCTCCAGCCTGGACAAACAGGTGGAGGGGGCCGCCCGCCCCCCCGGCCCCGGCGGGATGGCACTCCTCTGGGAGTGAAGACGCGCCCACCTCGGGCGGTGGAAAAGCGGGCTGGGGCTGGCGAAGGAGGGGCTCCCGATGGTGGAGGAGCAAGAGGGACTTGAGTGAGCACTCCTTCCTTGGGCGGGGGAGCCTCCTTGTCTGAGGGGGCCAGATCGCTCTCATGAGTCTCACTGCCCGTTTCTGAGCCCCGCTGCCGGCGCCGCTTGGGGATTTCTTCGTACTCCGAACCCTCGCTTCGCGTCTCGCTGGCAGTGCGGCCTCGAGGTGCCGGGGGCTGGTTTGGTCCCCCTGCCCCGCCTGCACGCCCATCATCTCCCCGGAACTCTCGGTAACTACGGAACTCTCGGCTCCGGGCTCCCCGCCCCCGGCCCCCATAGGTCCCCCGAAAACCCCTCCCTCTGGCAAAATACTCGCCCCGGCCCCGGCCCCGGCAAGAGGCAGGACCCACTCTTTCATAGGAGTAATCCCTCCGGAGCCTTGGGGCAGGGGAAAGATTCCCACTGGGTGGGATCTCCCTGGGGACCCCCATCTTCCCCTTCGCCGTCTTGAGGAGCTCTGGCTTTGGAGCCCTGGGGCTTTCATCGCCCTGCTCCAGTGGCTTGGGAGGCAGCTCTTCGGCTTTCGCAGGTGGTAGGGGCTTCTTTATAGGCCCAGCCCGGCGGGGAGGGGCCCCTGGTTCCTCTGGAGGGATCCCACGACGACTGCTGCCTGGGCGAGGGCCCCAGCGGGTCTCAGTGCGGCTCTCTCTGCGAGGTGGAGGGGGGCCTTGGCCTCCAACTGCGCGGCTGGGCTTTCGGCCAGCTTCTGGCCCCGTCAGCTGCGGGGTCTCCTCCTTGGGGCTTTCCTTCTTGGGTGGCGGAGCTTGTACCTTGGTGGCTTCATCATTGCCTGGGGGCCAGGGGAGTGGACGGGGCCCTGGGGGAGCTGGTTCATCCAGAGGGAAGCGAGGGATCGGGGGCCCAGTGGCTCCATTCTCAGGAAAGCCTGGGTAACTGGCCAGATAGGGTGGCGGGGGGGGTCCTGGAGGGGTCTCGCTCCTAAAAAGAAACACAGAAAAAAGTGAAAATTAAGTATCTTAGAATGAGGAAAACCAAAACTACGTGGAGAAAAAAAACACTCTATTACCACCCCGACACTTCTCTTACATTTATTCCTGTCACCTCACCAATAATCCAAAGAACCTTTTCTCCTAACCCAAGTCCTTTCACTGGCAAATGCACCCACATCCGCTACACAGACTCACCGCATCCCCTTGTCATCCTCATCGGCAGCCTGGCGCAGTGGGGAAGTAAGAGGGCGGGGATCGGTGGGTGTGGTGGTGAAGACATCTCCTACCCAGGCCAACTTTGGATCCACTGGTGGGGTGCCCCGGTCCCGTAACAGGGGAGGAGCATGGCGCTCAAACGGTTCTGAGCTTGAACCCCCACTGTCTGAGCGCTCTCGGGGAACTAAGCCTAAGAAAACAAGAGGAATGAGAAAGCTAACCCTCTCCTATATGACAGGCCCTCCAGCTCAAAAAGCATCTCCCCATTCTACTTCTGTCAGTCATGTCGACGTCAACTCCTCCATCTCTTATTCCTGGCAACCCTGAGCCTGACACGCTCTCCTTAAAAAGTTATCTTATCCATATCCACTCAGCTTCTCTATGAATCAGTCGATGAACCCCCCAAGTAAATCCTGGCCAATGAAAGCCCACTCTTTCTTTCCCAAGGCCATTCCTGAAACGAAGAGCGCTCTCTGCAACACTAAGCACGTACCCTCCCCCTCCTTCACCCATGACCCTTCATCCACACAGTGAGATGCGTGGAGCCACTTCCCAGGACTGCAGTGTCCCCTACCCGCCCCTCAAGGGCCCTTACCAGAGGGGTGCACACCAGGAGGGTAGAAGTCCAGAGGGGGCCGGCCCTGGAGGAGCCGGGGGTCCACATAAGGAGGTATCATCATCCAGCGGGGATCAAAGTTCATCGGGGGCATGGGTGGGGGCCGGCCCAGCGCACCTGGGTACAGGGCCTTGGGGGGCGGGGGCGGAGCCTGTGGAGCCGGCACCGCCCCCATGGTCACGGGCTGCGGTGGGGACGGTGGTACCGGAGCGGCTGGGGCGGAACCCTGTTGGTGCTGCTGCCACTGCTGCTGCTGCTTCAAGAGCTGCTCCTGAGGGAGGACAGCGGGGGGCCGGGGGCATCAGGGCCCTGGGCCTGCCCTGCAGGCAACAAGGCCAGAAGCAAAGCTAACACGCGCACGCGACAGACACTAGCACTGGATGGACACCTGTGTGACACACCAGAGACAGAAGCGGTAGAGGGACCCGGAAGGCACCCCCCGAACGGGGTGCACGGGGGAGCCAGGGAGGGGACCGTTCTCACCGGGGAAAGCAGCCTCTCACCTGCTGCTGGCGCTGGAACCGCGGTGGCAACGACTTCTGGTATTTAGGGTAGCCCAAGCCCTGACTGGGGGGCTGCCGGGGGGGGCCGACCCCATCACCCTTGGGTTCCACCTTTGGGGCCGGGGTCGTGGCAGGAGAGGGAACCTCTTCTGGTTGTTCAGAAGCCTCTTTTGAGGGCAGTTGGGGTTCCACTGCATCGACAAAAAGATAATCCTCGGAGTGACCCAATCCCCCAAGACCTGCCACGAACAGCCCCACGAGCTCCGCCCTCACCTCCGGCACCCTCTCCGAGCTCCGCCCTCACCTCCAGCACCCTCTCTGAAGCTAAGCACTTACTCCAACAGCCAATGATGGAGGTGCGAACTGCCCACGAAACCACCAAAGCAACAGACCCTGTCTTCAGCCTTGCTCCGTGCTGAGCTTTCGGAAAGTGCTCTCAGGTTACTGCTACATGAGCTCCGAGAGGAAAACCTCCCTCACCTTAAATACCCGTACGAGCAAAGGGACCCCTTTGGTCCTCCACCACTGACAATCCGATACACCGAAACCACTGCCTTCTGCTTCATCTCCTCCCATGCTTACCACCCATGCCCTCAGCCCCGAGAGAGAACTAGGATGCCCGGGCGTGCCCTGTCGCCGTCTCCATACCTGCACTGGCTTCGAAGCCGCCGCCGCCCGTACTACCAGGGCCGCCGCCACCGCTGGCTGGTGTGGGAGCCGGAACCACACCTGCAGCGGGCGTGGGCTGGGTAGGAGGGGGCTGGGTCTGCTCTTCCGGTTCTTTTTCTGGTGTCGGGGTTGGTGCTGGCGGAGGAGCTGCAGGTGCAGAGAGTTCTTTGGGGACTACAGGTGGTGGAGCTGGGGTGGGAGGGGCAGCAGGTGGGCCAGCAGGCTCTGCTTTGAGCCGCTTGTCAGGCGCCCCAAACTTCTCATCAAGTCGCTTGAGCTTTTCAGCGCAGGCTGCCCGGCGCTCCTCCTGCATGCGACGCTCCTCCTCTTCTCGCCGGCGCCGGGCCCGCTCCACAGCCAGGGAGATCTCAGATGAAGACTGTTTTCGCCGCTGCCGCCAGGCCTCATCCTCGTCTTCGGGTGCTGGGGGCTTGCAGGGAGGGACCCCCCGATCCTGTCAATGGGCAGACCCGGCGGGGCCAGAGGTGTTAGTCGTCAGGTTTCTCGTCTTTTTCACAGACTGACCAACTCTCTCTAGCTGTGGGGGCAGGCACCGGCCTTGGGTTGGTAGCCTCTTTGGGTAGGGAAAAACTCATCCTAATCTTACCCGTTTCCTCTCTCCTTTCAGAGACCCGAACACCCAGGCCTCCTCGTTCTTCCTAGCATCCCGATTTCTTTTAACCCAGACTCCCGTAACCAAAGACGTTCCAGAGATGCTCTGGATGCTTTTCAGAGATGCTCCACTGCTTTACACTTCCTGTAGCCCATTCCTGACCCTCCCCCCAGCTTCCTCTATTATTAGTGCTTCAACTTCTCAGCCAACACTCATCTCCCACAACTGACCCTTCTCAAGCCCTCATTGTAGACACTCACTGGGTAGTCCCCAGGGGGGCCCCAGTTCCCAGCGGGGCCCCGGTGAGGTGGGGGTGGGGGAGGCTTTGGGGCAGGAGGCCCCGGCTCTGTCTCTGGAGGCCGAGAGGTCTCTGCCCAGGCCGTCTTGGGAGGGGGCGGTTCGCTGCCGGGGGAGTTGCCCTTTTTGCCATCTGCTTCAGGGGGCCGTTCCTCACCAGCAGCTGATTGGGACTCCTTGCTGTGAGCAGACCAACAGTGGAATTAAAATCAGCTGGAAACCAGCTCCTTTAAGAGGGTATTACTGCAAGAGAAACTGAGCCCCCTAACTCACTGGCCCTCAGCTCCCTCCTCATCGGAGTCTCGCCCGTCTTCCTCATCACTGAACTTGAGCTTTTCAGTGTAGTCGACCTCTTCGTGAGCCCCTATGGGGAAAAATGAAAAGCGATAAGCCAAACATTCTGCTCTCCAACCTCAGATCACTTCTGGAACACAGGAAAGGATCTGGTATTATGTAGTGCGATGCACTCCCAACACCAACCCGCCTCTGCACGAAGCCGCGCTGTGAGTCTTGGCATTCCCACACCTCTCAGTTCTTTACCAGAACTTGGCTTTCCGCCATGTGTATGCCCTACCCTTCAGTGTCTCCCTTTCTCCCACACAATTTCTCCCACACAATCCCCTATTTATTCATCAGATTTTGACTTCTGAGACCAAAACGCTTCATCCTTCATATGCACTAACCTGCCCAACCATCATCATTCTCCTGGTCCAACTGGTCAAACTCTTTGAGGTTATCCTCTTTAAGAATTGAAGGCCGACCTACAGGCTCTACAAGGCGCATTGGCGGCCCTGAACCCCGAGGGCCCGCCACACGGGGGAAACGGCTGCGTGTGAAAAGACAAATGGGAGAGAGAGTGTCAAAGATGGCATGTTGTCGAACCACATACAAGACTCAAGCCTCTGGGCCAGAAGACCATCTCCCTTTCTAAGAGGCTTCCCCTGTCCCCAACCAGAATCCAATCCCAGACCTGGATTACTCACCTGGGCCCATCAGGAGTAGGGTATCGGTAAGGCCCCTGGGGTCCATAGGGCGGAGGGAACGGGAGATATGGGGGATACATCTGCAAAATGGCCCAACAGCAGATGCTTAGAGGGTCAAATATGCAACCAGCTCCCTAAACCTTTCGTCCTTCCCTTTATCATAGGCCCCTGCTTTCTTTCCGTCTCCTCCAAAAGCTAAGTCCTAGTTGCTAACTCTCTAGCTTCAAGTGCAACCACTCCAAAACAAGATACGCAAACTCACGAAGGGCGGCATCATTCCGCGGTAGGGAGGGAACTGGGGTGGGCCCGAAGGCTGTAGCGCCCCCCGGGGATCATGGCTGTGATGAAGTTTGGAGTCTGAGCCCTCCAGCTCATCAGGGCCACGCCCACCTCCGTCCCTCCAAGTTGTAGAATCTGTATTTTGGAAAAAGCAAAGAGAGAACATAACTAAAAATGATGGGGAAAAGGTGAGTAAGCCAGCACTTAGCTCTGAGATGGAGTAAGGTACTGTTCTGGCCAAAACATAACCAACCACTCACCCACCCACTCAACTCACAAATGACAACCACTCACTTTGGGGGCGGAGGCTTGGTCCGGGCCCAGACGACTGTTCGGCAGACTCCCTTTCCTTGGCAGCCTTGTCCTGGTCGCCAGCCGCCTGCAGGGTCGGAAATTCCTCTCGAGAGAATCGTGACAGTAGGCTTGATGCCCTTCCACCTGTTGGGGTGCAGAGTAGCAGACCAAAAAATACCAAAAAACCGTATTTACTGAGAATTTACCACAAAAATCGAAGGCTCTGATAATACCAGACCATCAAATTCCTGCTTTCAAACTCACCCCCTATGCACTGTGTACTCATTTCCCAATAAAAAAGGTCAGTCCTGGGACACCCCCGTCAGCCTCACGTAAGACAGAAACGAACTTGCTCACGGAGCCCATGACACCGAATATGGGGCCCAAAATTTAGCCACTGAGAACCAAGAACACTCTGCTGAAGGTATAGTGCAGGGCTCCTGCCTACCACAGCGCACAGAGCAAGCTCCCCAAGCAGCCCTGCACTCACCATCTCCATGTGCTCCATGGGTGACGCTGGCTTGTGCCCAGGACTTTACCCCGCTTGGAACCGAAGGAGTGTTCTGGGAAAGCAGAGAAATAATAAATGGTACTGTGGGTGGTAGAACTACAAACCACTCTTGCTCCCAGCCTTCAGTACCATCCGGTTCTTCACCGACCTCGGGGGCTGCTGGGGGTCGTTTCTGTTGGTTGGAGGCAGGCGTCTGTGAAGCCGGCAGTGGCTGCGATTCCGGCGGCTGAGCGGTTGAGGCATCGGAACTAAGGGGATGGCAGGACACGAAGGTTATCCAGGACCTGAGATGCCTCCTCTACTTGTCCAATTGGTGGAGGACAGGAAGTGAACCCAAGCCCATTTGTTACTATTCACAAGTACTTGTGACAAAATACCATAACTTAGTCACCCCGTGTAGGCTGTCACCTGTTTGTTGATCCCTTCCTTCTACCTTCTACAGAAAGCTAAAAGTGTAATTCCTTAGTCCCCTAACAGGAGCCCTGGAATAACCAAGAAAGACCAAGGCTTCCCTCGGTCTCTGGATCTTATGTGGCTGGGCTAGACCAAGCTCCAATCCATCCTGAAGTTCGAAGTTAAAATGGTCATCACTCTAGGTCCCCCAGACCTCTGTCTACCTCTTGGGGTCGGACTGCTCCTGTTTGCTTGCCCATCCTGTTCCGTCTTTCGGCACTAATGAGACGTTGGGGTCATTGCCTTTGTTCTCGGCTTTCAGGCTTGGAAGGTTGGCTGGGGGTGGCATACGCCGGGCAATGGCAACTTTCCCGAGACTCTGCAGGCCATGGCGAGGGGCAACTGGAGAAAAGATGGGAGGGTGAAGAACACCCCACATGGGTGATCGGACAGCTTCCTACCCTAGGCCCCATTTGTACCTCCTCAATGTCTTATTACCAAACTTCTTTTAGAAACCCCTCCTTCCTTTGCCCTCAGCAATCTCTGAAATTCCACTGCAAACACTAAGATGTATTACACTTGATGCTTCTTTGTTGGATGGTTCATCTTGAGCCTACAGGGAGCAAGCTGGCCCCAGACTTCTCCAAATCCACATTTCTTTGCCTCCAATTCTTACGTGTCCAAAGACAGGAAACTACAGACACGCCTTTGTAGGAGGGTCACTGGTGTTCATCCAAAGCCCAACGTTCCCTATGGGACCCAAGATAAAGCTGGGAGTCTCTAGTGTTCCTCTAGTCTTTTGATACTTGTACTATAACCATTTCCCTTCAAAGAGCTTTAAAATGTATGCCCCATTCATGCCCAGCCTCTAGAAATTAGGAACATCTTGGCAGGACCCTCACCAGCGGGTTTCTGGATCTCTAAGGACTTGCCCTTATACGTATCAAACAGGTTGAGCGAGGAATACTTCTTTCCATCCTTCCCCTTGGCAGTCGGCCCCGAGCGATCGGACATTGCGCTGGAAGCTCATTGAGTACGTTGGGTCCTGCAGGCACCTCCCCCAAAACGTGCCGGAGCCTGTGGGCCAGACACCAAGTGTTTCAGTCTCTGCTCCCTAGATGCTCCTTTGCATTTTCGTTAGGGGCCCAGATACTTGGCCCTCTGATGTCTTTTCCTCCAGCCTATTCAAACTCCCCGTTCCTTTAAGCAACTCCCAGAGTCCAAATGCCATGGTCCCTCTTTCCCCCAGACACCTCTTGCCAAGGAAATCCAAATAAAAAATCTGGTATGCTCCTAGTAGTAGACACACACTTCCTTTTGTGCCAGTCTATAAAGGATAGCCGCTTCTTCATTATTCCAAGTAATAATCTCTTCCCCCTCCACAAAAAGCATTCCAGAGATGTACGATAAAACATGGCAAGTCCCAGCCCCAGAGAAAACCAGAGAGGCAGACAGCTCCATCCTGCAAGAAACAGAGCTTTAAATCCCTGACTTATTAGACACCAGCTCCCTAACTGTGCCCCAGGTTCCTTTCCCAGCAGCCTCGCTCCCATCTGGGGAGGTCAGCACGAAGGTATGCCGGGAGTTTAACGATTTTATGAGCTTGCTCAGCCAGACTAGGGGCTAGTGCCAGATAATTCCTCGTGGAATTGGGGCTCTACATACTCCCAGGCTACAGACCCCAAGTATTTGGAATATTCACCCCATTTTTTCCTACACTTGCCCCCATCCCAGCTCCTGGAAAAAAAAAATCTGGTCTCCAGATGAAAACACTGGTGGGCTCTGGCTTACCCTATGCAGATATGAGAAAAACAAAACATTATGGAGCCACCTCAAGCACACTCTGTAACCACGGGGCCAAAGCCAGAACCAACTTCATTTTCCTACTCCCAGTAAGAACAGTCATCAGCAGTCATTTCTTTCCCCAATATCCCTTCCTCCCCAAGCAGGCCAAACTCTGCACCGTCAGTTGGTTCCTGAGTGACCAGGCATTCATTTATAGGAAGGAATGGCGTACAGGAAAGAGATGGGAGGTGGTGGGAAATCCAGGCAGGCCCACGATAAAAACTGGGTAAAATCAGGATGAAAAACAGGGAAAACTTTAAAACAGGTAAGATGAAGGAGTGGGGGTTTCCCTGTAGGTGTTTAAAGACTCCAATCTTTGAAAAATAAATACATGAAGAAAAAGGGGATAGACGAATGTGGAGTAACACTAATAAAAGAGGATCAACACGAAAGCAGCTGGGAAATAATACACTTAACCAGAAATGGTAAAGAAAAGATACAGAGCGAAGTAAGAGGGCAATGTCAAGAGACCCAAGAAAAAAAGGGGGGGTTGAGACAGAGGAAAAATAGGAAAAATGAAAAAGCAGAGGAAGACTGAGGAACGTAGAAAGCAAAGATGTAGGATAAAAGCAGGGTTCCAGGGTGGGAGTGACTCGACGCGAAGAGGGGCGTCAAGAATGGGAAACCCAAGCACTGGGTGATGGCAGGGTGGCCCAATATGGAAGAAAGGAGACTCTCCGAAGATCGGCGGGCGCGGCCCACCCCAGACTGGCGGCGGGCAAGGGGACCCACAGATTGGGGTGAAGAGGCCAAGAGCGCAGCTGAGGTTGGGGAGTTAGGGGCCCAGGAGAGGGGGTCGCCCCATAAAGCCAGGAATGTGGGTGGTTAGGGGCAGCCCACTGACTCTGTGTGAGGGGTTGGAGGTGCGGGTACCAAGCTGGGGTACCAGAGGGGGAGGGGCAGTCAAGCCCCGGCAGCAGGAGGACAAAATGGCGGCGGCTAATGGCAGCTTCTCCTCCCCCCGGCCCGCCACCGCCGCCGCCGCCGCCGCCACGACCGCTCCCGCGCCGGAAAAGGGCGTTAGCACTCGGCTCCCCAGACTCACCTGGCCGGGTGCGCGGGGGTCCGGGACCGGGGCCTAGAGGCTCCCCGAGGTGGGATGGCGGTGGGGCGGGGGCGGATGGCGGCGGATGGCGCCGGGATCGGCTCCTCCCGTCTCCCTCGCTCACTCCGCGGCTGGGCTCCGACTAACGGCCCATCCGGGCAACCGCCGCCCCCGGGAGCACCCCCCCCACCTCCCGCCTCCCTCAGCGCATGACACGCCCCCTGATTTGCATAAAGGGCGGGGCACCTTCTACCCTATCCCTCTTTGCTTCGAGGGCTGTCCTTATTTAAAAAAAAAAAGCAGGGCGTGCGGAGCAGGCATAGGTTCTTTGCATAAAGAGGAGGGACTTTCAGGCGCTAGGACGCCGGTTGGCTAAAGAGACGCGCCCCCGGCGTCGGCCGTTAAGACGCGTAGAGGGGGCGGGAATGCAGTGCCTATCGGCCGGGCGGTTAGGGCGCAGAATTTGCACGACTAATGGGGGCGGGGGGAAGGGGCGGAGCGTGCGTCGTGCGTTCGTGGAAAGATGGGAGCGGAGAGACGTAGGGACGCGGAGAGTGGAAGGAAACGATGCAAGACTGGCAGTGCTTTCAGCGGAGATGGAGCGAGAGCACGGGGCGGAAGGGGTTAGCTGCCGGAGGGCGGGGCTTACGTAACCAGGGAAGAGTCCCGACTCACGCGTCCATTCGCGAGAGGTGAAAGCACCAAAGAGGCGGGGCCTTCTAGTTATTAAATCACGTCATGCAAATGAAGTGGATAGAGAGGCCAATCCTGGGGTTCAGGGGAGTGTATCGTCGGCCCCGTGCGGTGTAGGCATTCTTTTGCTAGTTCTATTTATTTGCATAATACATGCAAATCATTTGAACAAAGATAGGGTAGGAATGACCTCTTCGATCAACATATCGGCAACCAATGACTAAGACATTTATTTTTATAACCTATAATTTTCATGAATATATTTGTATATCTGATACTATTGGCGGTTTGTATTCTCTTCACATGGGTTTCATTCTACGAAATGTGGTACTAGTTCCCTCCTTTGTCTCTAATTACTGTGCTCCTGTCAGACCGGCTACCCGTTCAGCAAATCATTCGACAACTGCTTCGAAGGCGTGAGAGATATCCACAATATATTGTGAAAGTAGAGGAATAAAATCAGATCCTGCCTGGGGAAGTTCAGAAATGCTTCTAGAAAAACGTGGATCTTTTTAAATGTGAAGAACTAGTTAGGATTTAGCCAAGTTTGAGGAGACGGTGCACAGCTCAGGCCCAGTGAACTGATGAGCAGAGGCATGGTTTTAGGGACCCGTGCCTCTCAGCTGTCGTGACTAAAGAGACTGCCTGTCCATTATGGAAAATGAGATCAGAAAAATTAGCAAGAATCCGATAACAGTTTTATCCTGAGGCACATTAAGATAGTTGAGATGAGGGCGCCTGGGTGGCTCAGTTGGTTAAGCGACTGCCTTCGGCTCAGGTCATGATCCTGGAGTCCCTGGATCGAGTCCCGCATCGGGCTCCCTGCTTGGCAGGGAGTCTGCTTCTCCCTCTGACCCTCCTGACCCTCCCCTCTCTCATGTGCTCTCTCTCTCAGTCTCTCTCTCTCAAATAAATAAATAAAATCTTTAAAAAAAAAAAAGGATAATTGAGATGACTTCAGTTCTTAAGCATTCAAAATGATTCTCTTGTCCCCCTCTCCCTGGTCACCTACCACAGCAAAATTTCTTGGAAGAGTTATCCATATTCACTGTCACCAATTTCCCTCCTGTCATTCATTCTTTTTTTTTTTTTTCCTAAAGATTTTATTTATTTATTTGACAGAGAGAGAGCGAGAGCGAGAGAAGGAACACAAGCAGGGGGAGTGGGAGAGGGAGAAGCAGGCTTCCCGCAGAGCAGGGAGCCCGACGCGGGGCTCGATCCCAGGACCCTGGGACCATGACCTGAGCTGAAGGCAGCCGCTAACCAACTGAGCCACCCAGGCGCCCCCCTCCTGTCATTCATTCTTAAATCAACTCCAGTCAAGCCTTCACCCCAATCTTTTACCCAGCGTGCGTGTATCAAGGACATCAGTCTCATGTCTTGAAATAGCATTCATGTGCTGATGACTCCCAAATGCAGACCTCTCTCCCAAACTCCAGACTTGGATACAGAGCTATGTACTTGACATCTCCTCTTGGTTATCTAACAGATCATTTCAAATTCAGTATGTCCAACACCGAACATTTGATCTCCAGACCCTCAAAATTTGCTCTCTCCACAGCCTTCATCATCTCAGTTGGTGGCAATTTAAAAATTATAGTTAAGCTAAAAACCCTGGAATCCTCATGGACTCCCTTCTTTATTTCACTCCCCACTTTCAAGCAGACAGGAACTCCTGTCTTGAGAAAATATCCAGAATCCAGCCAATTCACTCACACTGCTTCCACCTTGATCTCTCACCTGGGTTACAGCTACAGCCTCCTAACTTGTCTTTCGTCTACCCCTGCCCCTACTGCCTGTTCTCTGCACTGCAGCCAGAGTGGGCCTTTTCTCAAAGGAGGCCTCAAAGGACTCCCTTGCTCAAAGTTCTACAATGCCTCTCAGTTTCTCTCAAAGTCCTTAGAGTGGCCTACAAGACCCTCAATGACTTGGCCCCGTGATTTTATCACTTTCCCTACTTCTACCAGGCATGTCTCACCTTGGAGCCCTTTTGCTTCTCTTTTCCTCGCCAAGTTGACTCTTCCCCCAGAAACCCACATCGCTCATTCCTTTACCTCCATGAGGTCTTTGTTCAGTGCTGGTCCTCTTCTCAATGAGGCCTACCCTGATGACACATTCAAAATTTTAATCTTCCCTGACCATCCTGTTACCCCGTTCCCCTTTAACTTGCTCTACTTTTTCTTCTAACATCATATACATTTTAAATTATATTTGTTTGTTGTCTGTCCTCCTCCTACACCATTTTCCACAACAGAATGTAAACTTCACAATGGCAAGGATCATTGTTTTGTTGACTCTTATATCCCAACCACCTAGAATAGGGAATGGCACAAGGTTGATGGCCAATAAATTATTTTTATTTTTTTTAAAGATTTTATTTATTTATTTGACAGAGAGAGAGAGAGAGCGCACACAGGAGCAGGGGGAGGGGCAGACAGAGGGAGAAGCAGGCTCCCCGCTGAGCAGAGAGCCCGATGCAGGGCTTGATCCCAAGATTCTGGGATCATGACCTAAGCCGAAGGCAGACGCTTAACTGACTGAGCCACCCAGGCGCACCCCCCAAATGATTTTTTAAGTCTTTTTATCAAAGCATACTATATTTATTTATTTTTGATGAATTTTCACAAACTGAGCAGAACATGTAGCCAAAAATAAAACTTTAGCGCCACAGAACCTGCTAGAGGGCCTCTTCCAGTCATTGCCCTCCCCCAAGACTTACTACTACCCTGACTTATAACAACATATATTAGTTTTACCCTTTCTTGTACTTTATACAGATGGAATTGTACAGTAAGTGTTCTCCTGTGTCTGTCTTCTTTTGCTTAACATTATGTTGAAGAAGTTCATCCACATTGTTGCATGTAGTTGTGGTTTGTTCGTTCTTGTTGCTGTAAAATAATAGTCAGATGTATGAATAGAACCCAATTTATTTATCCTGAACAAACGAATTATTTAAGCTCCAGCTCCTTTGTATCCTCCTCGGTGTCACCGGAGTTGTTGCAAAGATTAAGAGAATTAGTACACAGAAAGCGTTTAAGATGGTATACAGTGGGTGCTCAATAAGTTTAGCTATTGATTTTATTACGTTCAGATATTTTATCCAGCTTGCTGTGATCTCCTCCTCATCTGAAGCCCCATACATTTACTGTAGCACTCTTTAAGAGGTCAACCTGGCTTCACCACTGGGAAGAGCCAACACTCCTGTTCTCAGTACCTGAAACAAGCTGGGCTAATTGGATTATCTCTCCCCAGAAAGTCAGGAAATCTGAAATAGTGGCCAGAGTCTGGGGATTGCTAGAGTTAACACTCATCTGGACCTGTTGGAGGAAAGGTCCATGAATAGCCTCACTGAAGACTTGGGAACTCTGTGGTTCATTCCTTCCCTGGGATTGGCTTTTTTTTTTTTTTAAGATTTTATTTATTTGACAGAAAGAGAGACACAGTGAGAGAGGGAACACAGGGGGAGTGGGAGAGGGAGAAGCAGGCTTCCCGCCGAGCAGGGAGCCCAATGCGGGGCTTGATCCCAGGACCCCGGGACCATGACCTGAGCCGAAGGCAGACGCCCAACAACTGAGCCACCCAGGCTCCCCCGGGATTGACTTTTTAATCCTTTCTGCCATCCGAGTATTCTGTATCCCCAGTATCTGTTCTCAATATCCTCCAAATAGAAGCCCCCTTTCCCTTCATTAGACTCAGTTTCTGCAGCTTGTCCCCTAAAAGGACCTCAATGACTCATTTAATGCTTAACTTATCAGGACTTATAGTTTTGTGAATCCTTTACTCTATTCAGTAACATCAGTTCTTTTATCCATCCATCTATCCATCCATCCATTCAAGTTTTAAACATTATTGAGGGCTTATGATATGCCAGGCGCTGTGAGGTAGATCATATTATCCCCACTTTCTGAGGAAAGACTCAGAGAGTCTTAATTATTTGTTAGGTAACAAAGACTAGTGATGGAGAATATTGGTTCAAGATAATCCTTGCTTGGGGCCCCTGGCTGGCTCAGTCAATAGAGCATGTGACTCTTGATCTCAGGGTTGTGAGTTGGAGCTTCACGTTGGGTGTAGAGATTACTTAAAAAAAGTAAAATCTTAAAAAAAAAAAAAAAAAGATAATCCTTGCTCTTCCCCATGGGCCTGGGTGGTATTTTTTTGTCTGTACATGTCTTTTTGTCCCATCTAAATTCCTTGAGATCAGGCTATCATATATCTGGAATCTGCCTTGAAATCCAAAACCATCTGCTGTAGTTGACACATTACAAAATTGTGGATGGATTGCTCATATGGGCAAATCCTTGCTGCCCTTCCCTCAAAGATGTTCACTTCTTCCCAAACCCAGGAAAAAAACTCCCCCCAAACAGAGACCAAGCTGACTTGATCTGGAGAAGGATAGTTTATTTGATTTAGTGTACCTCTGGCTCACAATTCTGTGTCCTTTTTCCGTGTTGGGGTCATTAGAAGCCCCATCAATCCCACAACATCTCCCCTACTACAAATTAGGGCAACTCAGAGATATTTTTCTTCGCTGGGGGACCTGCTGGCTTCTCCTGTTCTCTCGCTTTCTCCTCGTACATCAGGATCCTGGTTGAGATGGGAAGAGACAGAGGGATCAGGGGACAGTCTTCTCGAGAGAATAAATCTTAGGCTGCTGTGAAAGTCTGGAAAAGGACAGGGGTTATTATGGTGGGAGGAAGAGGAAGAAGAGCAGGGATGGCCGTGTCGGGGGCTGTAGGGACCAGAACAATGGATAGCGATAGGAACTTGGAAGGGTCCCTCAAAGAAGGGAAGAAATGGATGCTGAGTAATGTGCAGGTGAGCCTGGGGATGGGGGTAGGGTTGAGGAGAAAACAGGTAAGCATAGGAAAGGTTGGCACTGGACCCTCACATTTTTAGGATGGCAGATCTCTTGCCCAGCATCATCTTGAGGAAGTCAGAGTAGCTGAAAGTCTCCCCAGAGCCGCCGGACACCTCCCTGATTAATTTCTTGAGCTCCAGGTGGGTCTTGGGGACCCCCAGTTTCTCCAGCATCCGCTTCAAGGACATGATATCTAGAGGCAGAGGAGGGGGGTAAGAAAAGGGGAGCCTCTCTCTCTCTGTCCTCACCTTCCCATTCCCATTCTAGTCCCTCCTACTCTGGTGGCTGGGCCCTCTCCCAAACCACTGGGAATGGAGCATGGTAGGAGAGACCTCCCTCTTCCTGGGTCTGCACACCCCCCCATCACCCTTTTCTCACCGATATCTCCGTTTCCATTCAGGTCAAACTCCATGTATTTCTCTGGGTGAGGGGAGAAAGCAGATAGGGTAAGCACTGGCTGGAGGGTCCCAGGCCGAGGCAGGGCAGGGGCTTGAGAAAAGGGCCGCTGACCAAGCGCTAGGTGGGGAAGATGTGGAAGGGGGAGGTGGGGCAAGCAGAGGAAGTGTGGGTTGGGTTGGGGCACCCTGTTAAGGTGTAGGGAACCAGAGAGGGTGCTGAGAGGGCCAGCCCAAGGAAAGAGACTGCAACCAGGGGGAACAATAGAGGCAGCCTCCCTTTTTTCCACCACACATGTAGACTCTGTGTCTTTGAGGTCCTTTCTCTGTTCTTGAGGAAATCAAGAAATCTCCTCACTCCCCATCTGCCCCTACAGTTTTCCCCTCACTCTTGAAGGTCTCCAGTTTGGAGGGCAGATCCTCATCACTGCTATATTTGGGATCGTCCAGGAACTGCTGTGGGGAGAAAGCAAGAGCCAGGATAGGTCCACCTGGTCCAGGGGCCCCTTCCCCCCAGGCCCTGCCCCCTCAGATCTTCCTTTTACCTTGTTGATTTCATCGAGTCTCTCTTCCTGCTGGGCCTTCAACAGCCCGAAGGCTTTTCCTCCTGAGGGGGCACAGAGGTTAATGTTTCCTCACCCCCCCATTCCTCTTCTTTCCCCCACACCGGCCCACGGTCATCACAGTTCTGCCCTGCTAGACCTGCTCACCACCTCCTAGCCCTGCCCAGGTCTGTCCATCTCCTTGCTCCCATTTTAGGCTCTGCCTCTTCTACCTTCCTTACCCTGTAAATCCCTGGTTTGGCTCATAGCTCAGCAGATGTTGATGGAGAAACCGGTAAATAGGTGGATAGAGACGGAGCTGGTGCTCTCTGTCTGCCGGCTCTCCTCTCCCATCAGCCTCCTCGGAGGCCTCCCTCCTAAACTTCCTCTTTCCCCTCATTCCCTCCTCCTCCAGTCCCAGGCCTCACTTCCCCTCAGCTTCTGCTGACATGAGCACCCCAAGAGGAAGGGGCCAGTGGCTCTAGGATTGAGATGAGAAAATAACATTCTCCCAAATTCCTCTTAAGGAGAGCCCAGTCTAGGGGCGCCTGGGTGGCTCAGTCGTTAAGTGTCT
Organism: Halichoerus grypus; assembly: GCF_964656455.1. Classification (NCBI taxonomy): domain Eukaryota; kingdom Metazoa; phylum Chordata; class Mammalia; order Carnivora; family Phocidae; genus Halichoerus; species Halichoerus grypus. Next base: position 116,809,656 of record NC_135720.1, read on the forward strand.
GCCTTCGGATCAGGTCATGATCCCAGCGTCCTGGGATCGAGCCCCACATCAGGCTTTCTGCTCAGTAGGAAACCTGCTTCTCCCTCTCCCACTACCCCCTGCTTGTGTTCCCTCTCTCGCTGTGTCTCTCTCTGTCAAATAAACAAATAAATAAAATCTTTTTTAAAAAAAGAGAGCCCAGTCTGTGCAGGAAAGAAAGAAGCCACTGGAGGTATGGGGGAAGGCTATTTACTCTCAGGAACAAATAAATGGTCTTTGAAAAGGTGCAGAGGGTCAGGTAAATTTTAAGACTTGCATTTGGTCGGGTGTCATGAGTCTGGGCACGCAGGTTTGGACACATAGCCGAGGAAGGGCTGACTGGATTTTTCTACGCTGTGAATGGGAGAAAAATCTCAAGTCCACCGGCAGATCTAAAAGGACGGCAAGATGGTTTAGGGTCGGAAAGGGAGAGAAGCTTCACTCCCAGTCTGGCAGCTCCACAGAGGCACTTGGAAACCTGGCGATGCCTAACACATGAATTGTACTTATTCGCTTTAGGATGTGCAATGTAACCCATTCATCTTATCTCCTTTGAAATATTTAGTGAAATCTACAGAGCTCAGGAACTCGAGAATTTTTTTTTAAAGATTTTTGTTTATTCATTTGAGACACAGAGATACAGAGAGAGAGAAAGAGCATGAGCAGGGGGAGAGGCAGAGGGAGAGGGAGAAGCAGGCTCCCCGCTGAGCCAGGAGCCCGACGTGGGGCTCTGGGACCACGACCCGAGCCGAAGGCAGACGCTTAACCATCTGAGCCACCGAGGCGCCCCAGGAATTCGTGAATTTAAGTAGATTCTTTGGAGGAACTGAAAGTGGTGCTGAGAGAGACAGCATCTGTGGACACAAGAGCCAGAGGGTGAAGCCAACATTAGGGGGGTGTGTATGTGTAATCGGGGCCAGTCACCGTGGGTTCGATAGAGTGGGTAAGTAGCCTCTAATAAATGTCTTCCCCACGCATATCCTTTTTCCTTTTTTTTGTCGTATGAGTAGTTGCTTCCAGGGGAGGTGAGGCTAGTAGGTTCCCCTCACTGAGACGTTTTTGTTCAAACTCCCCACCATTTTTGTTCAAACCTCCCAAACTCTGGGTGGTTCAGATTGTCCGACTCTTGGTTTCTCAGGATTGTGAGATCTAGCCCCGCGGGGGGCTCCCTGCACAGTGGGGAGTGTGCTTGAGATTCTCTCTCTCCCTCTCCCTCTGCCCCTCCCCCCTCACTCTCTAATAAATAAATAAATCTTAAATAAATAAATAAATAAATAAATAAAAAACAGACTCCCCACCCAGAGCTCCACCCACCCTGCCCCAGCATCAGTGGAGACACCTTTCCTCCTCCCCTCCCCTTCACCTTACTTCCCCTTCTGCAGCTGGGAGTATTCACTTCTCACTGCCCTCTCCCTGACCTGTGCAGGTGGGGGGAGATGCTGGGGTGAACTCTGAATTCTGGACTTCCCTTTACTGTAGCAGCCTCTCTCCTTTCAGAGAAAGCTGCAACCCTACACTCAGGTCTCAGTGCCTAATGGGGGGAATTCATTTCTTTATTCATACATTCATTCAACACATAATTATCAAATGCATACTCTATGCCACCTCAGTGATCCAAACAAGTGTCAATTCTTGTCCTGAAGGACAGTCTAACTGAGGAACACAGACCATAAAAATAAACATATTGGGGTGCCTGGCTAGCTCAGTCAGCGGAGCATGTGATGATTGATCTTGGGGTTCAAGCCCCATGTTGGATGTAGAGATTACTTAAAAATAAAAAATTCTAAAAATAATAAACATATTAAAGGTGGCAAGTACCTATGCAGAAAAACAAAGTAGGGAAGGGGGATAGGAAGTGCTGTGGGAGACTGCAGTTTTATTTTTATTTTATTTTTATTATTTTTTAAATATTTATTTATTTGAGAGACAGAGAGAGAGAGCATGAGCTGGGGCAGGGCAGAGGGAGCAGGAGAGGGACAAGCAGACTCCCTGCTGAGCACGGAGCCTGTGGGGAGACTTGATCCCAGGACCCCAAGACGGTGATCTGAGCTGAAGTCAGATGCTTAACTGACTGAGCCACCCAGGCACCCTGGACTGCAGTTTTAAAGAGGGTGATCAGAGAGGCTTCTCTGAGAAAATATTTGAGCAAAGATTTCAGGTAGGGGGGTATCTGGCTAGCCCAGTCAGTGCAGCATGTGACTCTTGATCTCGGGGTTGTAAGTTCGAGCCCCAGGCTGGGTGTAGAAATTACTTAAAAATAAAATCTTAAATAAAAAAAAAAAAAGATTTCAAGAAGGAATGGAAATAAGCCATGTGGCTATATGAGAGAGGAGCATTTCAGGCAAGTGCAAAGGTCCTGAGGTGAGAACATGTCTGGATATCTGGAGTATTTGTGAAGCAGCAGGATGACCAGTGTAGCTGGAGCCAGATGGATGAGGGGAAACAGGCAGGAGATGAGGCCAGATTGGGTAGGGCCTTATAGGCCATTGGGAAGGCTCTGGCCTGTATTCGGGGTGAGACTGCCTCCCAGACTGTTCTTTCCATCAAGAATGGTTTGGCATGGGGCGCCTGGGTGGCTCAGTCGTTAAGCGTCTGCCTTCGGCTCAGGTCATGACCTCAGGGTCCTGGGATCGAGTCCCACATCCCTGCTCTGCGGGGAGCCTGCTTGTCCCTCTCCCACTCCCCCTGCTTGTGTTCCCTCTCTCGCTGTGTCTCTCTCTGTCAAATAAATAAATAAAATCTTAAAAAAAAAAAAAAAGAATGGTTTGGCAGACTACCATAGTGGGACAGAGCTTAGATGCTCAGAGAAACCCCCGGGAGAAAGTGATAGCTGCTCTGACATGGGACAAAAGTGAAGAGTAAGAGTATCTACAAGGGCAAAGGGTGGAGAACAAAACACAGATGGAGGGAAAGCCTGTGAAGACCCAACATACAGGAAGACATCACCCACCCAGACTCAGGGGCCCAGCCCCCAGGGTCACAGAGAAGGCTGACTCCTAGTAGTAGGGGTGAAGGGGGGGTTTCTGGGCAAGGGTGGGAAATGCAGGGGTGCATTAGGGGGCAGCTTCGAGGAATCCATGAGAACACGGAGATAGGGGAAGTAGATAGCTCTCTGACTGGCTGCAAAATCTAGATCTGAGCAGAGATAATGCAGAAGCTCCTTAAAACAGTGGCTCCCTCTGAGTGGCGCTTCCTGCAGCATTACGCGAAGGCTGTTAGAAATGTGCCTGGTTGGACTACTGGGCATTTACCCCAAAGATACAAATGTAGGGATCCAAAGGGGTACGTGCACCCCGATGCTTATAGCAGCAGTGTCCACAATAGCCAAACTGTGGAAAGAGCCAAGATGTTCATCGACAGATGAATGGATAAAGAAGATGTGGTATATATATACAATGGAATATTATGCAGCCATCAAAAGGAATGAAATCTTGCCATTTGCAACAACGTGGATGGAACTGGAGGGTATTATGTTGAGTGAAATAAGTCAAACAGAGAAAGACATGTATCATATGACCTCACTGATATGAGGAATTCTTAATCTCAGGAAACAAACTGAGCGTTGCTGGAGCGGTGGGGGGTGGGAGGGATGGGGTGGCTGGGTGATAGACATTGGGGAGGGTATGTGCTATGGTGAGTGCTGTGAATTGTGTAAGACTGTTGAATCACAGACCTGTACCTCTGAAACAAATAGTACATTCTATGTTAAAAAAAAAAAAGAAGAAGATAGCAGGAGGGGAAGAATGAAGGTGGGGAAATCGGAGGGGGAGACGAACCATGAGAGACTATGGACTCTGAGAAACAAACTGAGGGTTCTAGAGGGGAGGGGGGTAGGAGGATGGGTTAGCCCGGTGATGGGTATTAAAGAGGGCACGTACTGCACGGAGCACTGGGTGTTATACGCAAACAATGAATCATGGAACACTACATCAAAAACTAATGATGTAATGTATGGCGATTAACATAACATAATAATAAAAAAATAAATTAAAAAAATTATAAAAAAAAAAAAAGAAATGTGCCTGGTTGAGCCTCAGCCCAGACCTACTGAATCAGAAACTCTGGGGGTGGGGCCTGACAATAGGTTTTTAACAAGTGCCTCAGGTGCTTCTGATACAGGGTCAAGTGTGAGAGTCATTGCCCTAAAGCAATGGAGAGGTGCTCGAGCCTGTGAGGCCTGCTGAACCCAGGCTGAAGGTATCAGCGTAGCTTAACCACGGGTTAGTGGGGGGTGCGGCTGGTCAGTCTTGGAGGAAGAAGAAAAGGAGGAGTCACAGGGGCCAGACGTGTTAGTGTCCAGCCAAGCAGTCAGGGAAATGACCCACCAGGAGAACCCCATGAGATTAGAATCCCTATGGAACTGGCACGTGTTGCTAGGGGCCCTTGTTATGATTCCATGCTTTCCCGGGGGACCTGCTGCTTAGAATCAGGTCCCATGGAGTGTGCTTATAGGAAAAGCATACACGGGCCAGAAAACTTGGTGGTGTGTGTGTCCTGCTTGCCCCTCCGTTTTCCGTTTCCCACTCTGCTCTCCTCCGCAGCAGGCTAACGGGTACAGAGCACGTCAAGGGCACCTCTGGCTTCCAGCCGGTCTTGGCTGTTGGAGAGCCTGGCAGGAGAACAGCAGGAGGGAGGACATTAAGCCACGGGTGTTGGTTCCCCTGGCCCCCTTCCCACGGGGTCACCTCAGGCTGGCGGAAACCTCCACTTACAGGCAATGCTTCTCTCCAGGCGAACTGCACTGCAAAGCTCTATCTTCCTCCTGGTTTCTGTATGCCCAGGAGATAGATATCAGTGGGTCCGTGAACTCGGAAAGGGAAAAATGGACATCCTTTTCTCATATTCAACATTACATGTGCTGCTTGTCAAAAACCACATCACAGTTTAAAGTTCTTTTTATTTTATTATTATTTTTTAAAGTTTATTTATTTAAGTGATCTCTACACCCAATGTGGGGCTCGAACCCCCGGCCCTGAGACCAAAAGTTGCATGCTCTTCCAAATGAGAGAGCCGGGGGGCCCCACAGTTTAAAGTTCTTGTTCAAGCCAAGCAATAATATAGTTTGCACGGATGTGTCTTTATTTATTAAAATCTAACTTCAACGTGCCTGTATTTTATTTTTATTTATTTATTTATTTTTAAGATTTTATTTGTCAGAGAGAGAGAGAGAGCACAAGCAGGGGGAGTGGCAGGAGGAGGGAGAGGGAGAAGCAGGCTCCCCACCGAGCAAGGAGCCCAATGCGGGGCTTGATCCCAGGATCCCAGGATCACGACCCGAGCCGAAGGCAGACGCTCACCCAACTGAGCCACCCAGGTGCCCCTATTTTATTATTTTTTTTAAGATTGCATTTATTTATTTGACAGAGAGAGACACAGCGAGAGAGGAAACACAAGCAGGGGGAGTGGGAGAGGGAGAAGCAGGCTCCCTGCAGAGCAGGGAGCCCGATGTGGGGCTCGATCCCAGGACCCTGGGATCATGACCTGAGCCGAAGGCAGACGCTTAACGACTGAGCCACCCAGGCGCCCTGGTGTGCCTGTATTTTAAGTGAACTCTACCCCCAACGTGCTGGGGCGCAAATTCATGGCCCCGAGATCAAGAGTCACATGCTCTACTGACTGAGCCAGCCAGGTGCCCTAACTACATCACTAATGAAGTTATCTTTCCATTATTGTAAATAATACTGTTCATTTAAGTACAGAAAGCTTTATCCACTTCTACAATTTTTTTTTAAGTAAACTCTAGCCCCAATGTGGGGCTCAACTTGCCTGTATATTAATGTTTTAAAACATTTTTTATTTATTTATGAGAGAGCGAGCACGCACAAGCAGGGGGGAGCTGCAGAGGGAGAGGGAGCAGCAGGTTCCCCGCCGAGCCAGGAGCCCGATGCGGGGCTCCATCCTAGAACCCTGGAATCATGACCTGAGCCGAAGGCAGACGCTTAACCAACTGAGTCACCCAAGCACCCCTTGCCTGTATTTTAATTAATTAATTAATTAATTAATTATTTTATAGATTTTATTTATTTGACAGAGAGATACACAGCAAGAGGGGAACACAAGCAGGGGGAGTGGGAGAGAGAGAAGCAGGTTTCCTGCGAGCAGCGAGCCCGATGTGGGGCTCAATCCCAGGTCCTTGGGATCATGACCTGAGGAGAAGGCAAATGCTTAACACCTGAGCCACCCAGGCGCCCCATTTTTTTTCAAAGATTTTATTCCCTTGCCTGTATTTTAAATGTCTTGTCTTTTATATAATGTGGTAGTAAAGTACATGATTTATTCTATCGCAACTTTTTTTTGGAAGTTATTTATTTATTTATTTATAGTAATCTCTAACCCAACGTGGGGCTCAAACTCACAACCCTGAGATCAAGAGTCGCATGCTCTTCCAACTGAGCCAGCCAGATGCCCCTCTATTGCAGCTTTTTATTACTATTTTGGTAACTGGAACTCAATAAGTTGGTTTACTTTGTTATATATATTTTTATTTTTTAAGATTTTATTTTATAGGGTTCCACGCTCAGTGGGGAGTCTGCTTGAAAGTCTCATGCTCTCTCTCCCTCTTGTTGACAGAGAGAGAGAGAGAGAGACAGCAAGAGCGGGAACACAAGCAGGGTGACTGGGAGAGGGAGAAGCAGGCTTCCCGCTGAGCAGGGAGCCCGATGTAGGGCTTGATCCCAGGACTCTGGGATCATGACCTGAGCCGAAGGCAGACGCTTAACAACTGAGCCACCCAGGCACCCTATATATTTTTATTTTATGCTTTACTAGAATGCCAAAGACATCTGTGATACAAAATGAGTAAGAATCGCTGCTGTAATCTCTTTCTCCCCTCATCCCTTTGGACCTGGGGTGGCAATATCCCTTGGGATTCCCCTATATTCCACTCACCTTTGTAAATAAACTAGCACCTCAAATTAGCCTAATTTTTAAAAAATTTTTAAAAAGATTTTATTTATTCATTTGAGAGAGAGAGAGTGCATGAGCGGGGGGAGGGGGCAGAGGGAGAAGCAGACCCCCTGCTGAGCAGGGAGCCCCATGTGGGCTCAATCCTGGGACTCCAGGATCATGACCTGAGCCAAAGGCAGATGCCCAACTGATTGAGCCACCCAGGAGCCCTCAAATTAGCCTTATTTGAGGGTGCTGTTTCCTGTTGGGACTCTGACTGATACAGTGTGCACACGCACGTATGTAAGCGAGTATGGGGGGCTGGGAAGAAGTGGATTTCTGCAGCTTTATTTCTCACTGTAAATGGGCAAAAGGGCTTCTTGTGTATGCACCAGACTCGGGAGCTTGGTTAACAAGGTGCTCTCCCTGAAGCAAAGCCGGGAAGCATCGGCCTTATTGAAAGACTTTGCTTTTCTGAAAAGTTTCCTTGGGCGCCTGGGTGGCTCAGTTGGTTAAGCGTCTGCCTTTGGCTCAGGTCAGCGGGCTCTCTGCTCAGTGGGGTGCCTGCTTAAGCTTCCCCTGCTTGTGCACTGGTACGTGGTCCCTCTCTCTTCTGACAAATAGAATTTTTAAAAATAAGTAAATAAAATCTTTTTTTTTTAAGATTCTCTTTTATTTATTTGTCAAAGAGAGAGAGAGAGCACCAGTGTGTACAAGCAAGGGGAGTGGCAGGCAGAGGGAGAAGCGGACTCCCTGCTGAGCAAGGAGCCCGATGCGGGACTTGATCCCAGGACTCTGGGATCATAACCTGAGCCGAAGGCAGCCGCCCAACCAACTGAGCCACCCAGGCGTCCCAATAAATAAAATCTTAAAAAAAAAAATAAAACGTCTCCTTGCGGGGCTTTGAGGGGAGCGTAGCAGCAATTTACTCCTAAATTTCACCTTTTGTCTCCTGGAAACCATATCCAGCAATAATGAGATTGGTCACACACACAGGCATGCGTGCTACGTTTTCACTGCAGCTAGGAGACACAGCATGCCTACAGACTCCAAGTTCTGTGTTTGTGTGCCCAGATTCCATATCCAACAGGCAGTCCCCAGCAGTGCCTCAGGGAAAATCAGGAAGAGAGGAAGGGCCCGAGTGACAGCTCTGAAAAAATCAAATATTCCTTCCTGGGAGGAAAGGCCTCACCTTGAGAAGGAGAAGCTGAACGCAGGATGGACCAAATGCACTCAAGTACTGGTAAAGGTGGAGAGAGAATGTTTTGAAGTGTCCAAAGGGACCCACAGGTGGTGCATCTCAGAAAGTACCAGCAAGGGACGCGTGGGTGGCTCAGTCGGTTAAGCATCTGCCTTTGGCTCAGGTCATGATCCCGGGGTCCTGGGATCGAGCCCCACATTGGGCTTCCTGCTCAGTGGGGAGTCTGCTTCTCCGTCTCCCTCTCCCTCTGTCTGCCACACCCCCTGCTCATGTTCTCTCTCTTGCTCACTCTCTCTCTCAAATAAATAAATAAAATCTTAAAAAAAAAAGAACATTAAAAAAAAAAAGATGCCTGGCTGGCTCAGTTGGTAGAGCATGCAACTCTTGATCTGGTGTCCTGAGTTTGAGCCCCATGTTGAGCATAGAGTTTACTTAAAAAAGGAAAAAGAAAAAAAGAAATGAACAGAGATTCTGTTTGATTAACTATGAGAAAAAAGGTAAAAAAGAGCAACATAGAATCTTGCCGTTTGCAACGACGTGGATGGAACTAGAGGGAATTATGCTAAGCGAAGTAAGTCAGTCAGATAAAGACAAATACCATACGATTTCACTAATACGTGGAATTTAAGAAACAAAACAGATGAACATATGGGAAGGGAAGGAAAAATAAAAAAAGATAAAAACAGAGAGGGAAGCAAACCATATGAGACTCTTAACTACAGGAAACAAACTGAGGGTTGCTGGAGGGGAGGTGGGTGGGGGGATGGGATAATTGGGTGATGGGCTTTAAGGAGGACACGTGATGAAATGTGACTGGGTCTTACATGCAACTGATGAATCACTAAATTCTACCCCTGAAGCTAATAATACACTATATGTTAACTAAATTAAATTTAAATTAAAAAAAAAAAGAGCAACACAATTTACTGACAGATAACAACACACCAGAAATACATTGCCAAAAGCTGGTGGAAATTGTAGCCCAAAATTCCATCATGAATTGAAAAACAACAAAACTTGGTAAAGCCATTTAGCAGTGAAGGAAGGACACGTATCAGAAATGCAAGTATTCAGTGAACAGATGGTGGATAACAAGAGGGTAGGGATGGGAACAGGAGGAAAGATACAGAAGAAAAATACAAAACTATTTCAAAAATGAACACTGAAAAAAAAGAACACTGAATTTCTTGGGAGAATAAAGACACAATATACATATTCGTAATTTTTAAAATCAGAAATGACTGTTGTGAAATGTTTTTTTCTCTCTTTGTTAAATATTTTATTTATTTATTTGAGAGAGAGAGAGTGAGTGAGTACAGCAAGACGGAGGGGCAGAGGGAGAGGGAGAAGCAGGCTCCCCACTGAGCAGAGAGTCCATTGCGATGCAGGGCTTGATCCCAAGACCCTGGGATCATGACCTGAGCCGAAAGCAGATGCTTAACCGACTGAGCCACCCATGCGCCCCAAAATGTTTTTTTTCTATTTTTTAAATTTGAGTAGTTGTTATCATGAACAAAAGCTGTGAAATGCTTTTACTGTATTGACTGAGATAGTCACATGGATTTTCCTCCTTAATCTTTTAATGTAACTAATTGTATGGACAGAATTAGGAAGTGCATGAATCGTGAATTACTTTCCTAGGATAAAGACTGCTTGGTTACGTTGTTTTTTATTACTTATTCAATTCTGGTTTAGGTTTGCTAATATTTTTTTTTTAAGATTTTATTTATTTGAGCGCCTGGGTGGCTCAGTTGGTTAAGCATCTGCCTTTGGCTCGGGTCATGGTCCCAGGGTCCTGGGGTCGAGCCCCGCATTGGGCTCCCTGCTCAGCGGGGAATCTGCTTCTCCCTCTGACCTCTCCCCTCTCATGCTCTCTCTCTCTCTCAAATAAATGGATAAAATCTTAAAAAAAAAAAAAGATTTTATTTATTTATTTGACAGAGAGAGAGCACAAGCAGAGGGAGCAGCAGAGGGAGAAGCAGGCTCCCCACTGAGTAGGGAGCCATCCCAGGACCCTGAGATCATGACCTGAACCGAAAAGAAGACTAAGCGTCTAAGCCACCCGACCCAGGCACCCCTGTTAATATTTTTATTAAGTTCTTTTTTTTTCTTGCATCTATGTTCATGAGTGAAATTGTTTCATGGTTTACTTTCTCAGATTGCCCTTGCCTGGCTTTTGTATCGAGGTTACATTAATCTCATGAAATAAGTTGAGAAACTTTTCCTGTTTCCCAATCACTAGAACAATCTTTAAATGATTGGAATGATCTGTCTTGAAGGTTTCATAACTATCTGGGCTTGGTGATTTTTTTTTTTGATGGATAAATTTTTTTTCTAAGTTTATTTATTTATTTAAGTAATCTCTACACCCAACTTGGGGCTCGAACTCATGACCCAGAGATCAAGAATCACGTGCTCTTCCGACTTAGCCAGCCAGGCACCCCATTGATGGCTAAATTTTATTTTTATTTTTATTTTTTTAAAGATTTTATTTATTTATTTGAGAGAGAGAGTGAGAGAGAGAGCACAAGAGTGGGGAGCGGGAGAGGGAGAAGCAGACTCCCTGTTGAGCAGGGAGCCCGAGGCGGGACTCGATCCCGGGACTCCAGTATCATGACCTGAGCCGAAGGCAGTCGCTTAACCAACTGAGCCACCCAGGCGCCCGATGGCTAAATTTTAAACAATTGATTCAATTTCTTTAGTGGTTATAAGTATATCAGGCTTTTCATTTTTTCTTAAGTCAGTGTGGTCATATATTTTTCTAGAAAATTCTTCATCTTGGGTGCCTAGGTGGCTCAGTCTGGTAAGCATCCGCCTTTGGCTCAAGTCATGATCCTGGGTCCTACGATGGAACCCCGCCTGCTTCTCCCACTCCCTCTGCCCCTCTCCCCACTCATTCTCTCTCTCTCTCAAATAAATAAATAAAATCTTAAAAAAAAGAAAACTATTCATCTTATCAAAATTTGCAATGTATCTGACATTATATTCCCTTAATTATTTATTTTTGTGTGTGTATGCCATTTCTCCTCTTTTCCTTTTTTGCATAATCATTCTGGTCAGAGATTTTTAATATTAGTAATCTCTGTAAGTATGTAAAATATTACATATTTTGTAAATATTTAAAAACGTTTCCTGCTCTATTGTTTCTTTTTTATTTCATTAATTTCTAAAAGTATCTTTATTATTTTTCTCCTTAATTTTTTATAATTACTCTGTGCTCTTTTTCTAATTTCTTTTTTTTAAGATTTTATTTATTTATTTATCAGAGAGAGAGAGAGAGAGAGAGTGTGTGCATGAAAGCACAAGCAGGGGGAGCAGCAGGCAGAGGGATAAGCAGGCTCCCTGCTGAGCAAGGAGCCTGATGCAGGACTCCATCTCAGGACTCTGGGATCGTAACCTGAACCAAGGCAGACACTCAACCGACTGAGCCACCCAGGCGCCCCTCTTTTTCTAAATTCTTGAAATACCTGTCCAACTCAATGACTTTCAAACTTTCTTTTTTCTTTTATTTATTTTTAAAAAATATTTTATTTATTCATTTGAGAGAGACAGAGAGAGGCAGAGAAAGCACAAGCAGGGGGAAAGGAAGAGGGAGAGGGAGAAGCAGACTCCCCGCTGAGCTGGGAGCCAGACATGGGGCTTGATCCCAGGACCTGGAGATCATGACCTGAGCAGATGCTTAGCCATCTGAGCCACCCAGGTGCCCCCCTCCTTTTTTTTTTTTTTTTTTTAGATTTATTTATTTATTTGAGAGAGAGAGAGAGAGAGAGAGAGAGAGAGCACGAAGGGGGGAGGGGCAGAGGGAGAGGGAGAAACAGGCTCCCCTTGGAGAAGGGACCCCTCAACAGTTTAGATAGGCAGGATTTTCACTGTCGTTCAGTTCAAAATATTTTAAATTCTATTATTATATTTTCTTTAACATTTGAATTATTTAGAGGTAGGTTTCTAAAGTTTCAAAATACATTAGAAAACACTTAAAAATTTTTTCCAAGCATATAATAAATATTCTTTGTTACTGCTCTTAAATTGTCGTGGCTTTTGGTCAGCAATTGTATTCTATATGTTTTTGATTCCTTTTTCTAAATGTCTTTGTCGTACCTGAAAAGAATGCGTATTTCCTAGTTTTTCAAAGTTTCTACGTATTTACCTTAGATCAAGCTTGTTAACTATCCGGTTTCACTCTTCTTTGTCTTTCATAATTATTTGCCTGTTTGATTTACCAGTTTCTGATGGATGTGAGTTAAAATTTTCCTTTAATATTTTAGATTAATTTTTTTTTTTTTTTAAATAAAGAACCTGGCACAGAGAATCTGAGGGTATCTGGGAGTGGCCCCAGCCAGCCTTGGTGGAGCCTGGGAAGGCTTCTCAGGAAAAGACCGATCGCTCCCAGAGGAAAAACGCAAGTGCCTTGCAGCCTTGACTCATTCTCCCACACAGAGAGAAATGGAGGAGAAAGAGAATGAAAGATGGGTTGGGGGAAAGAGATGTGCTGGGAAAATGTAGGGAAAGATGGGGAGGCAGAAAGAAATGTGGAGAGAAATGGGGGAAGAGACAGAAGGATGGAGAGAGAGGTGCCTAGCACATGGAAGGTGCTCACCAAATATTTGTTGAATGAATGAATTAGTGAACAAGCAGATGGGTGTGGGGGGAGTGAGTAAAGGTGTGTGGAGAGATGTGGGGTGTGGGTAGAGACACAGGGAAGAAACAAATGATATGAATAAAGATGGTGAGAGGAAAGAGTTGTGGACAGAGATGTGGGAGATATGAGAGAGAAGGGGAGAGGTGAGGAAAGATACAAGGGAAAAGGAAGGCAGAATGTCCGGCATGTGGAAGGAACTCAGTACAACCGCTGTTGAATGGATGGATGAGCCCCAACACTTGGAGACGGAGGTGTAGAATGGATATTGAGAAGAAACCACACTGTCCATCAGAGAAGCTATTGTACTCGTTTTATCCTGAGATGACGAGGCCCTTAACTAGCAGTGACAATTAAGAGGTAGGAAGATACTTGAGATATTTTAGAGGCAGAATGGACAGGACTTAGAGATTGTTTGGATGGGGTAATTGAGGGAAGGCAGAAAAATATAAATCCCAGGCTTTTGCCTTAAGTGATGGGGTGAATTCTGCTTCCATGCACTGAGATTGGGACTCTAGGAGGCTGACGCAGTTTGGGTGGACACTGATGATTTTGAATTGCCTGTGGAACACTCTGGAGGAGATGTCCCGAGGACAGCTAGATATTCTGGACTTGGACCTCAAGAAAGAGGCCTCAGGTGAAGGTGTAGACTGAGATGGAGATACAGACTGGAGTCTCGACAGAGAATATGCAGTAGTTAAAACTGGCTAAGACAGGATTGCCTAGGTAAGCCCCACGGTAGGTGCTCGCAGTTCGCTGAATGAAAGTGAGAGAGAGGGCGCCTGGGTGGTTCAGATGGTTAAGCGTCTGCCTTCGGCTCAGGGTCCTGCGATCGAATCCCGCATCGGGCTCCCTGCTCCTTGGGAGCCTGCTTCTCCCTCTGCCTCTCTCTCTGTCTCTCTGTCTCTACTGAATAGATAAATAAAATCTTAAAAAAAAAAAAAAGAAAGTGAGAGAGAAAGAACCCAAAAGTCAGCCAACAGCTGAATCATGTGAAAGCACATGTATAGGGTACAGGAGTCTGGAGGGACTGAGGCCTAATTGCTTTTATTTCCCTGGGAAAGGGGAGGTAAGATTCCAAAGTGGAACAACTTCCATGGTGACATGTAGAATCAAGGTGATGGTTGGAGTAGACCAGGGAAAGCAACTGTGAGATCCGTATATTGAAAAATCATTTGTTGGGCACCTGGGAGGCTCTTGATTTCGGCTCAGGCCATGCTCTCAGGGTTGTGGTATCGAGCCCCGAGTTGGGCTCAGCGCTCAGCATGGAGTCTGCTTAAGATTCTGTCCCCCTGCCCCTCCCCCCACCTCACACACACTCTCTAAAAAAAAAGAAAGAAAAGAAAAATCATTTACAAGATGTGTACAAGAATGTTCATACCACCCACTTGTACATCATCAGATGAGTGGATAAATAAACTGTGGTACATCCATATTATGGAGTACCACTCAGAAAAAAAAAAAAAAAGGAACAAGGTACTGATACACACAACAATAGATGAGTCTCACAGACTTTATACAGAATGAAGCCGGATACAAGAGTGTATACTATGTGATCACACTTATACGAAGTTCAAGAATAGAGGTATAATATAGGGATATACATTTATAGGGGTATAAATCAGTAGTTGCTTCTGGGAAGGGAAAGGGACTGACCAAAAAGAGGCATGGGAGAATTTTCTAGAGTGATGGAAATGATCTGTATCTTACTTGCAGTGTTGTTTACAGGGGTGTATAGGTTTGCCAGAGAACACTGAACTGTACACTTAAGATCTGTGCACTTAAAAATTTTTTTTAAAAAAGACCTGCTTTTTGCTGTATATAATTATATCTCAGTGTTTAAAAATATCATTTACGTGGACATGAGGGGAGTAGAGATCACCACCGGTGGAGTGGGGGTGAAATAGAGAGGAAGCTGGAGAGTTAGGTGCCTGCTCTTGGTGAATGTGAAGGAGAATAGACCTTGACGGCAAGGGGGCGGAAGGTGGCGGGGTCCGATGCATGAGCCTCAGAGGAGAAGCTGTGGTCAGACTGAAAGTGGAACGTGGGGGCTGCTAATTCGTTGAAAATGTTTATAAGGACTTGGCCAGAGGAGGAGTCACCTGCATCTCACCACTCCCAGCACAGGAGGAAATCCCTGGTAAAATGGGATCACGGTGCTGCGATTCCAGAGTTCCTTCTGTGCCTTCACCTCTTTTCCTGCTCTGAGCTCTGACCACCTTCAAGGCAGCCCATGGCGGGGTGTTAAAGAAGTTAGACCAGAGGGCGCCTGGGTGGCTCAGTCGGTTAAGCGTCTGCCTTCGGCTCAGGTCATGATCCCAGGGTCCTGGGATCGAGTCCTGCATCAGGCTCCTTGCTCTGCAGGGAGCCTGCTTCTCCCTCTCCTCCCCACTTGTGCTCTCTCTCACTATCTCTGTCTCTCTCTCTCAAATAAATAAATAAAATCTAAAAAAAAAAAAAAGTTAGACCAGAGGGGCACCCGGCTGGCTCAGTGGTGGAGCATGTGACTCTTGATCTCGGGGTTGTGAGTTCAAGCCCCATGGTTGGTGTAAAGATTAATTAAAGATAAAATCTTAAAAAAAAAAGTTGGTTTCAAAATAAATAAGTAAAGAAGTTAGACCCAAGATGGGTGCACATCCACTCCACAACTTCTTCATTCGTTGCCTTTCCTCTTAAAAGTTTCTTTTGAAAAAGTCCATCCTTGGGCTGATTAGTGCAGCAGTTCCCATCCTGCAGGTTAAAGTTCCCTAGAGAGTCTCAGAGCTATTGAAAGGGTCCCTGAATCTACACGTATGCCAGGATTTATTCTAGATGGACTTAAAAGAAATCCAAGTACAATCTCGGGAATCCACAACATTTTTGGATATTGGAAATCTTGGGTAGAGACAAGAGATGGACAGAGCAAGGTATCCTTGAGTTCGGGCACAGCTGTAACAGTGGTCATCCTAGCCCCGGACTGGGGAGGACCTGGGGCAAACCTACTGAGCATCCCATACCATGAAGTCTGGAAATTGACAGATACTGTTCTCATCTCACGGATGTGTGAGCAATGGAACCAGGACGCCACCTTAGGCTGACTTGACTTCCAAGCCACATTGTCCTGGGACAGGGAGCAGTGCCCTGTGTGGGTACCGTGAAAGTATGGAGTTTTCCCTTCGGGCCGGTTGCCCATTCCACCCTCACACCCTCACTCCACCGGTGGTGATCTCTACTCCCTCCTCAAACTCTGGACTTCTCGTCGTTGAGTAGAAGAGACAATTTCCTCCACATTGACTCTCTGGGTGGACATGGGCTGTTGATCGGACGAGGCAAGGTAAGGGGACTGGGCCGAAGCTGGAATTAAGGCCCATTAGGGAAAAACCACCTAGGGGCATCTCAGGCCTCCCCATGCTCTGTGGCCAGCAGGGGGCAGCCCTTGCCTTGCCAAGGGCACCTGCGTCCCACACCCTCAGGTTAGAGGCCCAGAGGAGGAAGCCCCGGCTACTACTGGAGAACGGTTGAGTCAGTCCTCCCCAGATTATGTGGCGTGGGTGCTTGTGTAGGTGGTTCGGAGAGGTTAAATAATTTGTTCAGGATCGTATAACTGGTTTGTGGAGGGGCTGGCCTTTGAACCCAGGCTGACTCCAAGCCAGCATTCTTTTTTTAAGATTTTATTTATTTATTCATGAGAGACAGAAAGAGGCAGAGGGAGAAGCGGGCTCCCCACTGAGCAGGGAGCCCGATGAGGGACTCGATCCCAGGACCCTGGGATCATGACCTGAGCCGAAGGCAGACACTTAACCCTCTGAGCCACCCAGGCGCCCTCAAGCCAGCATTCTTAACCATGATGTTGCTGCTTCTCCAAAACAAAACTCTAGATCACTGCAGGGAAAAATGGGAATTTCACAATGTATTGTGAAACAGAGCTAGAGACAGGGACCCTCAGGGAAAAAGATGCATTAACATCAAAGGAGCCAGAGAGAACTGTGCGCTGAGGGCTGGGCCCATGCCTTCCCTGGCATTGTTCATGTAATCCTCCTCTTCTACGGGCTGTGCGGTCTCATGTAGGTGTGTAATGCATATACAAGAATGTGTGGTATATTCTTGTACCAATCCCTGTATAACCTTGGAGTTATGAACTCAAAGTCTTTCCTTTGTGTCTTTAAGAATATTTTTCATGTAAGGGCATTTGATAGTTTCTCAAGAAATGCTAGCTAAACAGTGAACAAAATAACAGAGTGGGTTTACCAGTGGGTGACAAGTACTTGCAGAACACAATGAGTAAAGCGGACCTCAGCGAGAGGTATATTCCTTTAATGGAGATCTGAAATATGAATGAGTCCAGACCTCTCCATCCGTTGCTTTCACTCAGCCAAACCACCCAAGTCTACACGATCTAAGTAAAACAGGTTGATTGCTATGCAAATGAAGCTTCCAAAGTCCCTAGCAACCGCCCGCCGCCACCACCAATCAGCTTGCTTCTCCTAATCCCCTCTATTATAGAATTTCTAGAGCAGTCCTAGGGGTGAGCCAGCCTAGAGGGAAGGGAACAGATGGGGTGGGACTGGGCACTGCTGAGCCAAGACGACGGGGGAATAGGTTAGCTCTGGGCCCAGGAGGGCTCCTAGAGGCTTATTCTGGGTAAAGTGTTGGTCTTCTCGAAACTCAGGAGGTAGGGGAACCACATCCTGGTCTCACCCACCCACCCTAGTGTGAGCTGCCATCTCAGCCCTCCCTTCCCCCTCAAACACTTAGGCCACTGGACCATGTGTTGTCCCCGCCTCCTAGCGACCCAGATACTGCCATCAGCAGCATCCTCTCTCCTCAAGGAGGCATGCATGTGATGCCCGAGGTCCCAGGCAATTAAGGTCCTTGATAAGTGATGTGTGAGTCCTGTGTGTCATAGGACGCTGCCCACCTCCAGCTGGTGCTGACCAAAGGCCTGGCCACGAGCACTAGGTTGTTCTTTCTCCACCCAGACCTTACTTCTCAGATCCCCTTTGTCAACTGGAACACCCTCTGACATGACCCGGATGCTATTGCTCATCTTTATCATGGTCCATCCAGGTGAGAGGGCTTTCTCCCAGAACCCTGAGGGTGTGGGGCCGGGAGGAGTGAGGATGGGGGAGGCTGACATTGAGGCCTGAGGGGAGTGGCCCAGAAAGGAGAGTGGGAGCGGGTGGGGTCCTCTGGAAGCTGAAGCAATGTGGACACCCCCAGTTCACAATTCCCTCCATTTCTCCTCTTTTGTTGCCCACTGGGAGGGTCACGCCCCAGCTTCCGTCCCAGCGGTCCTTTCTTCTCAGCCACCATCCTAGTAAGATAGAGTTGAAGAACCAGTATAAAGAGCTTGAAGGGAGGAAGAGGTGAAATTTTTTTTTGAAGGGGTCAATTTTAATTTGATGAGCTTAATAAGCCTATTAAACAAGGCTTATTATCTAGGGTCTAGATGTAATTAGGAGTTTGGGAGACCTAATTAACTCTGAGGGAAGTTTCTCAGTGAAACTGATTTTAATTAACTGAGGGACGTTAACTATCAGCCATATCCATGAACTAAATGCAGTGTGGACTCCAGACCCACAGCTTTAGCATCAGCTGGGAACCTGGGGCAAATTCTCAGGCCCAACTCTAAACCCGAGTAGGGTCGGGCCCAGGAATCTGTCTTAGCAGACACTCCAGGTGATTCCGATGTGCTCTCAAGCTTGAGAACCACTGAAATAGAAGAATGGCAGGTAAATTTCACGAACTAGAGAATCTAATTGGAGATTTTACGAATTGCTTTAATTCATCCATTTGGTTGAGTTAAAGAGGGATTTCAATCAATTATTGCTATGTCTTCACCTGAAGACTTTATTAGTTAATAATGCTCTTTAACAAAAAACAAAGTAGCAAGGGTGGTGTACTGTATACGGTATGCCATTGGTATGAAAATAATACCTGGAATAGTATAGTTAATTATTAGTTAGCTAGGCAGCCACATTCATTAATGAGCTCCAATTTCAATGGGACAGGTTAAGTTTCAGCAAGACATTACTAGTGAATGTGGCTGGACAGTGATGGGATGGGGTGAGGATGAGTGTTGGTATAGGAAAGGATTTGAAAAACTATTTATTTTTTATTTTTTTAAAGATTTTATTTCTTTATTTGACAGAGAGAGACAGCGGGAGAGGGAACATAAGCAGGGGGAGAGGGAGATGGAGAAGCAGGCTTCCCGCGGAGCAGGGAGCCCGATGCGGGGCTTGATCCTAGGACCCTGGGATCATGACCTGAGCTGAAGGCAGACGCTTAACAACTGAGCCACCCAGGTGCCCTGAAAAACTATTTAATAAACAATGTTAAGAAATGAGGCTGGTGGAGAGCAAGGGGTTTCATGGGGTAGCAAAGTGCTTGATCCTCTGGGTCCTCTGTGGGTGGGGACACAGCTGGGATATTCTACTGCAAACTCTCTTGTCCTTTCTCTATATTGTAACCAGAGAGGTGTTTTTCTGGGTCTTCTCTTTGCCTGCCAGGATCCTGTGCTCTCTGGGTGTTCCAGCCCCCGGAGATTCGTACCCAGGAGGGCACCGCTGCCTTCTTGCCCTGCTCCTTCAATGCCAGCCGAGGGAAATTGGCCATTGGCTCTGTCACGTGGTACCGGGACAAGGTGGCCCCAGAGAAGGAAGTGAGGAATGGGACCCCAGAGTTCAGGGGCCGCCTGGCCCCTCTTCCCTCTTCCCGTTTCCTCTATGACCATCAGGCCGAGCTGCACATCTGGGACACCCAACACTGTGACGCTGGAGTCTACGTGTGCAGGGTGGAGGTGCTGGGCCTAGGTGTTGGGACGGGGAATGGGACTCTGCTGGTGGTAGAGAAAGGTGAGATGGGAGACCCCACTCTTCCTGGAAGTTGGGAGTCTTTCCCTGAGGCCCCCTGCTCTCTGTCCCTCCCTGGGCCTGTGCCTGCTTCTTCCTTAGGTCCCCCCTTCGCCTCTTCCTTCTACCACCCCCATGCAGGACCTCCTCGGCTAGGGGCCAGCACAGTCCTCCTCCTTCGGGCTGGATTCTATGCCTTCAGCTTTATCTGTGTGGCCATGGGCAGCACCATCTATTACCAAGGCAAATGTAAGGAAGGGGGCTAGGGCAGTGGTGGAAGAGAGCTGGAGGAGGGGGAGACAGAGAGCCGCCGGAGGAGGGCTGCGGCGCCCGCCGAGCAGCTCCCGTGGTCTCTCCTGCAGGCCACCGTCACCTGGGAACATGCTGCCACTTCTTAGATGCCGCTGATGAGTGATTCCAGACCCCAGGCATCCAACTGTCTTCAGGAGACCCCAATAAATCCTCCTCTGCCCCGCCACTAATGCCTTCTTATGAGTCTCATGTGTTTCCTTTTCCATTATCCAGGTACCCCAATATGCCCCTCTCTGGGGTCCCCCGACTCTTAACTCTCTCTTCTACCAAGCCTGGCCTGGAAAGGTCCAAGGAGCGAGCTTCCCGGTAACCGTGCCTGGAGCCCCCTCCCATCATCATCCCAGGGCTCAGCACCTCCACCTTTCTGGGGTACAGGAGGCTGAGGTGGATTCTCCTGAGAAATGGGGAGTATCAGATCTGATGAGTCCTACATGTCAACTCCTCATTCCAGCCAGGCCCACGCGTGTACTCTTTCTGGCCTTCAGGGGAACTTGGGTCCCTCAACACCCTTCTTCCCCTGAGAAATCACTACTCGACCCCAGAACGGGTGGGAAGATAAGTCGCTTAAGTTTTGATGGTGGCCTTGCTGAATGGGACGGAGCTGAGTTGGACTGAGAAGCCTGAGATACAGAAGCTGGCAGGACATGGTTTTTACTGGGTGGGCCACAGGGTCCACCTGGGTTCCGGGAGGCGTCTGGGGGAGCTCCGGGGGCTTAGTTCTTGGCAATGCAGGCATATTCGGTGCTGGGGTCCTCCTTGGCACCTTCCCCGTGGCTGAGGTCGGGCCTCTCCCTCCAGGGCATGGGCAGCAGAGATGCATAGTGGAGCTCTTGCTCCGAGAGCTGGGCCTGGGGCCAGGGAGAAGGTGCTGCTGGGAGGTCGCCAGAGGAGCCCCCGCCCCCGGTCCTTCCCACAGGCTGCTGCCCACCCCCCTGTACCTCACTGCCTCCTCAGCGCCCCCGCCCTCTGTCTCTGCCCGCCCGAGCCCCTGCTCTCTTCTCTCGTTGCCTCTTCTCCCTGGGCCTCTGTTGTTCTTATTCTCCCTCTCTTTCTCTTGCCCTGCGTCTCTCTCGTTCTCTCTGTCTCTCTAGTTTCTTCCTCTCTCTCCTTTCTGTCTTATTCCCTTTTCCTTTCTCTACACCATTTCTCTCTGCTCTTCTCATTCTTACTTCTCTCTCTCTGCCTCTTTTATCTCTGCCTCTCCAGCTCTCTCATGCCCTCCCCGCCCCCCCCCCCCCCCGCTTTCCCTCGCTTCTCTTGCCTCCACCTGCCTCAGCCCTCAGCCTCCTCTTGCCCCCATCACCTGCTTCCCGGCCCCCAGACTCACCCAGCTCCTCTCCAGCCTCCTCACTGGAAGAAAAGAAGAAGCTCAGCAGCCCCCCCCCCACTCCCCCCACCCCAGAGGGTGTTTCCTCACTTGCTGACATCTTTGTGGTTCCCATGGCCAAAACCCCAGCCTCCCTCTTTGGATACTCTCGGCTCCTCTCTCCCCCCCTCCTCTCCCAGGGCGGGTGGGAACTGACGGGCACTTCTGGGAAAGCAGTAGGAAAGGGTGTGGGTGGGGGCGACCCGGGGCACTGCTGTGGGCGATGGGGCTCACCTTTCCGATGGAGCCGACACAGACAGGCGGACACAATGACCACAGCCAGGAGCAGGAGCCCCCCCAGCCCCAAGCTCCCGCCATATAGGTAAGGGCATAGACCCTGCAGGGAAAAGGGGTAGGTATCAGGGACCCATTTCTCCCTTCGGCTCACCCCATCCTCCTGGTTATCTCAGCCTCCGTGGGTATCTCAGCCCTGCTCTCCAACAGTTTTAGAGGCAGAAAAACATACTCAGATTCTTCACCCCAGATCGGGTTACCTCACCTCCTACCAGAGGTGCCCATCTCTCACCGGTTACCTCACTCACCCCTCAGAGGCTTCCCACTGCCATCCGTGCTGTCTCTGGGTCTCCCCATGAGGTCCCTTGCCCACCCGCACTAGTTGTCCCCTAGCCATCTACTCAAGAATGCACATATACTGCTTTCTATCCTCTGTTCCCTGCATACCCTCCACCCTCCTTGTGCAGTGGGTTACCTTACCTCTGTCCATTCCTTACAAGCTGCCATTAGGTCAAGCACTGAAGACTGACCTGGAGGTCAGGAAACCTAGCCCTGCTCTGCTAGGCTAAATGGCCTGGGCCAAGTCACGTGCCTCAAGTTCCTCATCTGTAAAGTGCGGGGCCCTCTGTTACAACTGTTCCAGGGCTGAGGAGCCCCACTGATGTGCCAACCCTGACCTGGGCACTTTCCCTTTGTCATTGCTAATCCTCACAACATAGGGTATTATGGTGCCCTTTTCCCTGGTGAGGAATCTGAGACTCGAGTCGAGACTCTTACAAGAAGGTTCAGCCTAGAAGTGGCAGAGCTGGCCTGGAACCCCAGAGCTCCAGAGCACACCCCTTTTCCTCTGCCTTAGGCTGACTAGGTGGTTCATGGGGACCTCTCCAGCACTGGGTAGTTCTAGGTTCTGGTGAGGGGCTGACGGAGGAGGAGAAACCAGGGTTTCTGGTGGTGTGTGTGTGGACCAGTGAAACACAGGGAGCTACCCGGCAGCTGGGGCCGCTCCCTCGGCCCAGAGCCACTCTGGGGAGCAGGGCCCTATGTGGCTGGTGTGGGGAGCCACTTCCCACGGACAGATACTGCTGGGGCTGAAGTGGGGCATGGAGGAGTGTCTGGGCCCCATAACTTCCCCTCAGGCACTTCCTGCTCTGCAACCACTGGTTCCTGTTTGAGGGCAAAGAGGGGGGTTGCCGACTTCATGCTGCCAGAGCCAGCTGCACTGACCAGGGTCCGGAAACTGGGACCCTCCTGGGCTCAAGAGGAATGCTGGGGTGTGTGTGGGGGTGGGTTGGGGAGCAGAAACAGGTGGAGAGGAGGACCTGTGATCGCCATGAGGGGAAGTGGAGGCAGAAGTGGATTGTATTTAATTCTTTGGGAGCAGAGACAGAGGCTGGACAGCAGATGCTTCCAGGGCTCAGGGAACCCCAAAGCCATACTCTCTTTCGTCATCTTAGCTTCACTTCACTGCAGGGCGTGACTGCCTCTCCCTGCCCTGTTTTTCCCCACCAGGGCTCCTGCTCTCTCCCAGCTTATCCAGAGCCTGTGGCCTGTGGGTAGACAGACTCCAGACTGGCCGGAGCTGCCTGGGTGGAGAGGTGTTGCCACTTCAAACATTCTAGCCCCTCCTCTGGCTTTAACGTCTCCCCTAGTCTGGATGCCTCCCTAGCTTCATCAGGAGAGGAAGTTAGGCTTTGAAGGTTAGGGTTACAACATCTTTTCTTTCAGACTCCTGGGACTGTAACTAAGCCTATAATCCCCCACAGCTCCAGCCATCCTATTGATTCTGCAAGTAGTCAGTGAGGGTATACCTCCTCTAGGTACCTTCCCTGATTAATTTTTCCCCAATTACCCCTCACAGTGCATCCGCTGAGAGCTCATGATCCCAATGTGTACGTGTAGACACACACCCAGGCTCCCACATCAGAGTAGGAGCTCTGGTAGATTTGGGGAAACTTGCCTGGCGTTCTGGGGCTGTATCTAGCAGGGCACTTGAGTGATTAATGAAAAGAATCAGAGGCAGCTAGGCTAGATAGATGTACAGGAGTATATGAGTACTGTTGATAGTCTAGGACAGAAAGCTGGTGACAAGTTGGTGTTGGGAAAGAATGGGGGCAATCTCGGTGGACTGCCTGTAGGAGGCAGCATTCTGATGTTGGGCACACAAATAAGGGCAGTGATCCGAGACCTTCTGGACAGAGACCTGGATGAAGGCCTCTTAGTGGCACTGAGATAGAGAGGGAGATGGGTGCTGGAAGATTGCACACCCAGTCCTTACAGAGAGTGAAGACTGGGGAGCTCATGTGGGGGCAGGAGGTAAGGAGGGTATCTGTGCCTGGGTCCATATGCATTTGCATTTCCTTCTTCAAATTCAGAAACTTTCTGGCATTTCTTCTCTCTCCCCCCAGCTACAATGTTCCCCGTGTTGGACAGCAGGACGATATTCACGGTTTTGGTTTTTTTCACACATTTTATTATTAAAATGTTCAAACAAAACAAAATTGAAATAATTTTACATTGAATATATCCCTACCACCTACATTCTAAAATGGACAGTTTTCTATATTTGCTTTATCACATACCTATCAATCTATCTCATTTTTTGGATACCTTTCAAAGTTGCAAACATCAGTACACATTTTACCCCTAAACCTCTTACCATGCTTATCGGTGACTCGAGTCCAGCTTTTGTTTCCCCATTTCTTTTTTGAGGAAGGCAAGATTTACATACATTAAAATGCACAAATCTGAAGTCAGTACTCAGGGTTTTTTTTTTTTTTTTTTTAAACTGTCTTGTGGTCAAGGCTCTGGAGCCAGACCGCCTGGGTTCAAATCCTGACTCTGCCACTCCTGTGTGGCCTTCTATAAGTTCCTTAACCTCTCTGTGCCTCAGTTTCTTCTTAGGGTTTTTGTCAGGATTAAAAGAATTATTATATATAAAGTGTGTTGATCAGTGGCAAGCACTCGCTAAGTGCTATTTGTATAATAGCTATATTATTATTATTAATACCTAATCACAGAGATGTCATCAAGAAGGGGACATGATCTGAGACCACCTCCAACTTCCTTGGACCTGGTCTTTCCTCCCACTGCACTGTCTACCATACCATTTGTTGCTGCTCTGTTTTGCTTCCTCATTCATTCATTTGTCCTTCCTTCATTTATTCCTAAACATGTAGTCAGCACCTGCTAAATGGATGGGGCTCACTCTAGACAGCAAGCTCTTTGAGGGTGGGGCAGTGCCCTATTGCTCTCCCATCTACCCTCTGTGGAGCAAGGGAGGTAATGCTCATTTCCATCCCTCCTCAGTGAGTCAACAGTCAGTGGGGAGGCTGAGGCCCCTTTCAGCTGCTATTTCTGTGGACTGGCTTAACTCTGCTTCTCACCAAGCTCTGGGGGTTAGGGGTGAATGAGGGAATGGAAGGAGGAGATTTGGTCTAGTGCTGGCATAAGTTCTTCTCAAGGACCTGGATATCCATCTCTCAAGACCTCAGTTCTTGTCCTATTCCAGCCCTTGACCTCAGGGACGTGGACACAGCCCTCCTTCCCAGCACCCACCACTGGGGTGTAGAAGAATGCAGACCGCCCTGGAAATCTGGTGTGCGGTGTTCTCCTCGCGCCGTTCTGCTGCCTGACTCTCTGTAAGCTACCTTCCCTCCCTGGGCCTCAGTTTCCCTCCCTGCTGAACCAGATCTCTAAGGCTCCCTCCAGCTCTACCCTACAAGCCTGTCACTTCACCCCAACTTCTTCCCCAGTTCAGAGAACCCGGGCATCCAGCTGCCCCACCCCAGCTCTGGGTAAACAGGAAGCTGGGTGAGGGGAGCAGGGGTGTGCGGAAAGTCCCAGCCAGGTGTGTGGGTCTATGGGGAGGGGGTGGCCCCACCCCTGAGGTATGAAAGCCCCCCTGCCCTGGTCCTGGCTCAGTCTCAATGGGGGCACTGGGGCTAGAGGGCCGGGGTAGGAGGCCCCAGGGGAAGGGCTGCCTCCTGCTGGCTGTGGCGGGAGCCACTTCCCTGGTGACCCTGCTGCTGGCTGTACCTATCACTGTCCTGGCTGTGCTGGCCTTGGTGCCCCAGGAGCAGGGACAAGGACTGGTGAGTAGCTGCAGCCAGCCCTGCCGGGGTTGCGTGCTGCTGATGCTCACTTACCTCTAGCTACGCCTGCGGCTCTCTTGTCTCATCCTGCTCAGTTGGCTTGGCTGTCCCTGGTGGGGATGCCTTGTCTGCCTCTTTGCTGGTCCTCTTTCCACTCTTCCCGTGATGCTGTTGTGTCCTGAAAGCTCCAAGCTCCTTCCTGGTTGTCTGGCTGTCTCTTTGCCTCTTCCCAAGACATACTCAGCCCCCGTCTCTGAGTACATGTGCCTCGCTTGCTCTCCCTCCCAGGGAGATGTGTGTTGGGGGTGGGACTGGTAGGAAAGACCCCAGGCCTGGAGCTTGGGTCTGCGTTGGGAGGGGTGGGGTGGGCATCAGCCAACACTGAACTCTGGGCACTGTGACCCCACCCACCCAGGTAACAGGGACGACTGACCCGGGGGCACAGGCCCAGGCCCAGCAACGATTGGGTAAGAGCAGACCATCTCCCCCTCCCCTGCTCCAGCCCTTCAGGAATGCCCAGCTCCCATCCATCTGCATCCCCGGGAATCCCGCCATGGCGCCCTGTCTTCTCAGGGGGACCATGCATGGAAGGCCGCCCTGGCCCTCAATAGTGGACTCTTCCCCCCTTCCAGGGTCACAGGAGCTGCCAGAGGAGGAGGCAGAAACAGATTTCAGCTCCAGGCTCCCAGCCGCCCACCTCATAGGTAAGGATCTCATAGGTAGTCCAAGGGACCGGCGCTGCTGCCCACAGTTAGAGTCCCTTTGCTCTGTCATTGCAGGGCTCGGTTTCCGACCTGCTTCACCACCTCTGGTCCCTAAAGGGCCCACCTTCCGCTCCTCCCGCAATCCATCTTCTTGCTTCCCTCCTGGAGCTGTCAAAACCCCGCCTGGATCTCCCCACCGCCCCACCGCCGCGCTCCGCACCCAACACTCGGGTGCCCTTGGTCCCGTCCCCCAAATCACTGCAGAGGGGGCGCCGCGCGCCCTCGCCCCGCCCCCGGCTCGGCTCCTGCAGGGGGTTAAGAGCCCCCACTCTCCCTCCTACTCACCCTCTCGGAAGTCCCGGGCCTGGATCCTTCCTCCAGGATCGGCTTCCCGAGCGCCGACGGGCCCCCGTTTCTCCGCAGGCGCTTGGACGAAGGGGCAGGGGCTAGGCTGGGAGGCGAAGAAAGAAGAGGCGTTTCTGAGGAGCGGGACGCAGTTCTCGGGCGCCGAGGGGCTGGCGCTCCCGCAGGACGGCCTCTACTACCTCTACTGTCACGTCGGCTACCGGGGCCGGGCGCCCCCTGCCGGCGGGGCCCTGTCGGACCGCTCGGTCACGCTGCGCAGCCGGCTGTACCGGGCGGGGGGCGCCTACGGGCCGGGGACGCCCGAGCTGCTGCTCGAGGGCGCGGAGACCGTCACCCCGGTCTTGGACCCGGCCCGGACGCGCGAGTACGGGCCCCTCTGGTACACGAGTGTGGGCTTCGGCGGCCTGGTGCAGCTCCGGAGGGGCGAGAGGGTGTACGTCAACATCAGTCACCCCGATATGGTGGACTACAGGAGAGGGAAGACCTTCTTCGGGGCGGTGATGGTGGGGTGAGGGCGGGGATCAACGACTGCCTGGTAGGGACGTGTGACTCAGCCCAGATAGTGGGGACCCAGACTCCAGGGACCCCGTGGCAGTGGGGAAAATGCAGGAGACTGCAAACTGATTGCGAGGCTGAAGAAAATAAAGAATGTAAAGCTTTAGTGCTGCCGAACACGGGCGTCCAGGTGCTCACATGTCTTGATTCAGGGTGGGTACGCAAGGGGCTGTTACATAGTCTCTAATTCTGGTTGCTCGAAACAATTCACACCACTTCCTATGGCCTCTGCCCTCTGAGAAGATCTGCTGGTTTCCCACCCACCTCCTATCTCTGAATGAACTTGCCCCAGCATTAGCCCAGTGGGAAGGTGGAAGAAGGGGATCCCCTCAAACCCCAAAGCATCTCCAAGCCTCCTTCTTCGCAGATCCTCCGAGTCCTCACCAGACTCTACCTGCATTCTTTTCTCTTGGGTCCCTCCCATCAGTGACAGGAATCCTGACGGGGAAGGCCAGCCCTGTTCTGAGGAACCAGGCTGGGGAGAAGGAATAAGGCCCTGAGGGCCTAGCACTTCTTCCCTGCTGCCTGCCTGGCTGCCTGAAAGCCCCTTTAGCCACTATCCCACAGTCCACTGTCCTCCAAGGAAGAACACACAGCTCATTGGGTGTGAGGGAGGAGGCCAAAAGATAGGGCCTGGGACACCAGGGCGAAGCTGGGGAGGAGAGGGAGAAAGTCTGGGGCCCTTGGCCCTATGCAGGGTGAGATGGAAAGTCTTCACCCCTTGTTCACCCCTCGGGTCCGCTTTCCGCACGTTGGCAAGTGTGGGGGCCCAAGGGTGAGTAACAGCAGCCCCCTCACCCCAAGCACCCCATGACCGACTTTCAGCTCCAGGCTGAGGGAGGCAGAGAGGACCCAAGGCCCTATCTAGGTCACCCCAGTGGGTCATCCCACCCCTGCGGCATACCACACAATTTTTCCCTGCCCAGCAGCCTGGCAGGAAGGAAAGCCCAACTTCTGAACCCGGGGGGGACTCCCACTCTCTGGGTCTTCATTTCTTTTCTTTTCTTTTTTTATTTTATTTTATTATTTATTTTATTATTTTTTTATTTTTTTAAGATTTTATTTATTTGCGAGAGAGAGAATGAGAGACAGAGAGCATGAGAGGGAGGAGGGTCAGAGGGAGAAGCAGACTCCCTGCTGAGCAGGGAGCCCGAGGCGGGACTCGATCCCGGGACTCCAGGATCATGACCTGAGCTGAACGCAGTTGCTTAACCAACTGAGCCACCCAGGCACCCCCTTTTTTTTTTTTTTAAAGATTTTATTTATTTATTTATTTATTTGACAGAGAGAGACAGTGAGAGAGGGAACACAAGCAGGGGCAGAGGGAGAAGCAGGCTTCCCGCTGAGCGGAGAGCCTGTTGCGGGGCTCGATCCCAGGACCCTGGGATCATGACCTGAGCCAAAGGCAGACCTTAACCAACTGAGCCACTCAGGCATCCCTGGGTCTTCATTTCTGACTCCATATTTGTGTGTGACTCTGTGTCCAGAAGAACTTTCCTGAGGAGAGAGGGTGCTTTTCTCTTTCCAGCCCATCTAGCTCATGACCCTCCCCTCATCATTCACCAAGAACGTATATGAGAGCTGGCTTGTGAGTCCTTCACTCGCATCCTATTCCTGGTTTTAAATTTTCTTTCGTCTCTTCAATTCCACTCACTGAGAGACGGAAGCAGATAGAACGGCTGGTGGCTGGACAAAGGAAGAAAGTCAGAGTTCACTGAGTGCTTACTCTGCCAAGTGCTATGCTGGGTGCTCTGATGTAGCTTCGGCCTTCTATTCTCTCGTGGCCCCGTATGCGGGGGGGTGGGCGTGTCTTCATGGGGAGACGAGGCTCAGTAACTGACTCAGGCTGTACAGTTAGGGCTGCTGGGGGGGCCTGGGATCCGGCAATTTGGAGCCCTGACGCCCGAAGGTCTGGAAGTCCTTTGGCTGTGATTCAGGTGCCTGAGAATGTGGCCCTTCCCAGACTCTCTCTTGCAGGCTGCAACAGCAGGAACAGCAGGAAATCTCACCTGAGCACTTGAGGTGCAGGACTTCCCCATTGGAATTCCCAGAGTCGGAAATTCCCATGCCCTGAGGGAGAGGTAATTAGGTTCAGGCTCCAGTTTCCTGGGGGAAGGGCCTATTTGCCCGGGCTTTGTTATATGCAGGGTCTCCTGAGCCCCAGTAGTCCCCCGAGTGGGAACTGTGTTCAGGGATCTTTTTTTTTTTTTAACTTTTATTTGTATTTATTTTATGGGTTCAGGGATTTTTTTATTTTTAAGATATATTCATCTATTTGAGAGAGAGAGCGTGCACGTGCGAGTGAGCCGAGGGAGGGGCAGAGAGAGAGGGAGAGAAGCAGACTCCCAGCTGAGACTTGGGGGCTCCATCCCACCAGCCTGAGATCATGACCTGAGCCAAAATCAAGAGTCAGATGCCCACTGAGCCACCCAGGTGCCCTAGGTTCAGGTTTGTAGAGAGAGGACTTTAGGGAGTGGCCTCCCACCCCCAAGGAGAGGAAGATGCAGAATTAATTCCAAGAAAGAGACCCTGTTTCTTTTTTAAGCACATTTTATTTCTCGCCACTGACCAGTAGGGCGGTTACAGACATAACTCCCCTGGGGAGCAGAGGTTCAGCGATGTAGCGACAGTCAGTCACCAAATCAGCATTATTTAGATAACTGGATCAGATAAATATTTTTGAAAAACGTAAGCAAAAGGAGGCACAGAGGCCAGGAGGCCAGGTGGGAACAGCCTTAGAGTTCAGCTCCGTTTTCACAGAAAACATGTCTGAGCCAAGGCAGCCCCTACATTTGGTCTCCCAGGACACCCCAACCTCCCAAATAAATACACATTCATCAGTAAATAAATAAATAATAAATAAATAATAAATAATCACAAGTGCAAACATAAATAGAGAGAGCTGGCCCCATGTGGGAGGGGCTGGGCTTTCCTTCTCAGGAAGAGTCTGGAAACATTTAAAGAAAGGGACCCCTGAGGTCCACTCATGTCAGGTTCTAGGTGAGATCTTCTCAAGGGATGTTCTGAAGTGTTCTAGCCAGAACTAAAGGTTCCCTGACCCCCACATTCCAAGTGTTCCAGGTTGCGTTCAGGGATCCAAACCTGAGATCTCCAGTGAGCGCTGGAAGCCCCAGTTTGCATTCTTGGTAGGGGCCAATGCTCCAGTGTCCGGGTCACACATCCCTGGATCTTAGGTTTCTAAGTGTTGTTGTTTAAAGTTCTAAGCTTGGGGCCCAGCCCTGAGCCCCTAATTCTCTTTCTAAGCCAGAAGGGGATGAGGGGGGTCAGAGGGAGTAGATAATAAAGGGGTTGAGGTGGGCAAGGATGGACGTCCCGCCCCCTCACAGGGCAATGATTCCAAAGTAGACCTGCCCGGACTCGGCAAAGTCGAGATAGTCAGGCAGGTTGATCTCAGCGCTGAGTCGATCACCCTTCTCCAGTTGGAAGACCCCTCCCAGGTAGATGGGCTCGTACCAGGGCTTGGCCTCAGTCCCCTCTGGGGTCTCCCTTTGGCAAGGGCTCTTGATGGCAGAGAGGAGGTTGACCTTGGTCTGGTAGGAGACGGCGAAGCGGCTGATGGTGTGGGTGAGGAGCACATGGGTGGAAGGGCATCCTTGGCCCTTGAAGAGGACCTGGGAGTAGATGAGGTACAGCCCGTCTGATGGCACTATTAGCTGGTTATCTGTCAGCTCCACACCATTGGCCAGGAGGGCATTGGCACGCCGGCTCAGCCACTGGAGCTGCCCCTCAGCTTCGGGGTTTGCTGGAGGGAAGGAGAGAAGGAGGGAGGCGTGAGTCAGTGTGACCCTGTCAGTTCCACTCTCCACATCCTGGCCCTCAAGTTCTGCCCACCCCCCCACATCCGGTTCCTGTCCCCTCTGTCGGTCTTCCCACATCCCATCTGGCCACGAGGTTCTGAGTATCCCCCTCAAGGCCAGCGAGTCCTTCTCATACCATCCAAGGTCTGTCTCCCCTCAGCCTGAGTTCAGCCCCCACATCCTATCCCCCCACACCCTATCAGCTTCACTGCCCCCCGCTGAATCCTCAGAGCTCTTACCTACAACATGAGCCACAGGCTTGTCACTTGGAGTTCGAGAAGATGATTCTGAGGAGGAAAGAAGAAAGACAAAGGTGAGACCCTTAAGCTTCCTGGGAAAGATCCTGCTACTTTGACCTCCATGCCTTCTCCCCTCAAACCAAAACCCTGAATTTCCCGCACTGCTGCTATCCCAGGACCAACCCCCACCCCCACCCAAGCCCAGAATCAGGAGAAAGGCTTTGGAGACACTTACTGACTGTCTGGGCCAGAGGGTTGATTAGTTGGAGGCCATCTGGGAGCTGTTGGAGAGAAGGAGGTTTAGCATCAGAGCAAGTCGCCCCTGAACGAGAAACAGCCAGGCTGCTTCGGTAGCTCGTGCTCTAGTTTTCTCTCACCATTCAGTCATCCCCCAGCACTCTCACTGAGTGTCCTCCACGAGCCGGACACCCCATCTTCATCTTTCCTTATCTCTTTCCTCACATCTCTCCTTATCTCTCTCTCATATCATCCACATCTTTCTGTCTCACCATCTTTATTCATATCACTTGTTCTGTTCCCATCTCTCTCCCCACATCTCTCCACACATCTCTCTTTCCATATGTCTGCGGGCTCATTCGTTCATTCAAGAAGCATTCAGTGAGCACCTTCTGTGGGCTCCCTCCCTCTCTCTTCCCCCATCTCTCTCCATGTCTCTTTCTGCCTCCCCATCTTTCTCCACGTTTTCTCTCTCACCGGTCCCCATCAGCACACCTCTTTCCCCGAACCCCCGAGAATGAGCCGAGTCTGGTGGGGCACTCACCTCTTCCCTCTGGGGGCCGATCACTCCGAAGTGCAGCAGGCAGAAGAGCGTGGTGGCTCCTGCAACGAGGAGGAAGGAGACGAGGCTGAGGCACAAGAACCTTCTGGAGCCCTGGGGGCCCCCTGCCTTCTTAGGGAGTGCCTCCTCGGCCAGCTCCACGTCCCGGATCATGCTTTCAGTGCTCATGGCGTTTTTCCCAGAGGGGCTCGGGTCCAGCTGGGAGATGGTAGAGCCCTGGGGCAGTGTGTATTAGAGGGAGAGAATCGCCTGGCTGCTTGTCTGGGGGTGTGTCGTCTGAGAGGTTATTTCCAGGGGGTCTGCAGTTGCTTCTCTCTCTCCTGGCTGGTGCCCTGGTGTCCTCGCTGAGGGAGCTTCTGCTGGCTGGGTGTGCAAACAGCTGCATTTATATACCCATGGGGTGAGAAGAGGGCGGGGAAAGGCTCTCATTCAACCAGCGGAAAACTTCCTTGGTGGAGAAACCCATGAGCTCATCTGGAGGAAGCGGTAGTGGGCCCTACACCTTCTGTCTCGGTTTCTTCTCCATCGCGGGGGCGGGGGTTTGGAAAGTTGGGGACACCCAGGCATCAGGGATACTTCCTACCCTCCCCGCTCGGATTCTGAGGGGGGCTTGCTGGGCCAGTTACTGTGGTGTATGTAGGACCCTGGAGGCTGGACCCCAGTTTCCCTCTGCCCCCAATTCCCATTCCCTCTTTTTTTCTTTTTTTCTTTTTGAGGCTCAGGTCTGTGGCCTGTTTTCCTCTGATTTCCAGACTGGACTTAGGTAGGTGTAGAGCTAGACGTGGGAGGGGCTTCAGAAAGCCATCGCCTTGATGGGGAGAAAAGGTGGGGGGGAAACTATGCTGGGTCCTGAGACATGTGTTTGGGTCCCTGGGGGAAAAAGGAGCTTGAGAGAAGGGAGCTTGAGGCGGGGGATGTGGATGGGGTCTCTGAAAGGGCTGGGGAGGGGGCGGTAAATGGCAGGGACACGCTTGGGACAGCCCCAGTGGGAGCGAAAGCAACCTTGGGAATTCACGAACCCCATGAGGGCAGGCCTTCTCCTTTCATTCTGACCAGGGACTCAGCAGTGTTGGTTTCAGTCTTGGCTTCCAAGGGAATCTGAGGCCCTGAGTTTTGCATGAAGGCCCCATCTGTCAGAGCCCCTGTGTGTAGCCATGTATCCCAAAGAACTCTAGTGCCCTCCAGATTTCTGGAGATAGCCCTAGCCCTCAGAGCCCCTCTGTGTGACCGTGTCTCCTGAAACGTCTCCTGTATTCCCCAGCCCCCCAGCCTTGGGGGTCTCCCACTCCATTCTTCCAGAGGGTCCCCATGTCCACCCCCATAGTCCCGAACACCCTTTGGTGTGGTCACTTCTCCCCAGAGGACTCCTGTAACCCCCATTCCTCAGAGCCTCTCTACACGTGGCCATATTTGCCAGTGGTCCCCTGACTTCCACTCCTCCAGATCTTGGACCCCCATTTTACCTTTTTCTTCCCAGCTTATCCTTTGGTTTCCCTGCTGTGGTCTGGCTGCCTCACCCCTGTGATTCCGCCACATTTCCCCAGAGCTCCTAAGGCCCCTTCATCTCCTTGTAGTCCACAGTTCCTGTCTCTTCTGAGGCCCCTGTCCTCCTTCCGTTTCTTAGAGACCTGGGAAATTCTCCCCTCCCAGACAGACAGACAGACATAGACAGTATTTCAGAGAAAAGAGGTTTATTGGGCTTCATCGAAGGTGCAGATGTCTCCTCATGGGGTGTTTAGTCAAGCAGTGGCTGGATCTGAAGAGTCTTTTGCTTCCTTCTAGAGCTCCCCGGTGTCTCAGCCCCACTTGTCTTCTCATTCACTGTGTTATCCTTATGCCGATGTTCTCTTGCTCTTCATCTCTTGGGCATATTTCTCTCTCTTCTGGTGGCCCTCTGTTATTCCCTTCCCTCCATCCTCCATAAATAAATAATTTAAGTTTTTCCCTGCATAAATAATTCCCCCTCCCCTGCCTCTCTGTCATCCTCCCAAGCTCCTCCCGGTGTCTGACCCCTCCATATCCAGGGCTAGGTCCTCCTTTGATGGCAGGACAGATGAAGAGCTCTGGGCAGGAATTTCTAGGCAGACTTGAAATCCTCAGCCTAGCATTGGGTTTTGCTGAAAGGAGGTATGGTCCCCTGGGGTGCCTAGAATTCCTTCTTTGGAAGCGCCAGGTAACACGAGCAGGGGAGACTTGAGGCTATTGAAGGATCAAAAGAGAGGTGCGGTGACCCTTGAAGTGGTCAGAATGGAGGCAAAATGGGGAGAAGGTCTTGAAACCAATTATTTTTCTTTCTGGATTTTTCTACAGAGCAAAGGCTCCAAAGAAGACACTACTGGGGCTGAGGAGTAGGTGGGAGACGCCATCTGTGTGAGTGGAGAGCTGATCTCCCTGGGTGAGCAGGAACACAGCTCCCTGGTACACGGAGCGCACCCAAGGTCCCTGTGGCCCTGGGCACACGGACTTCTGAGCGCTGAGGAGAGGCACGTGGAAGGGGTACTGGGAGGAGAAGAGCTGGACCTCATGGGCCAGGTAGAGAGGGGTGGGGGTGGCCTTGGGGAAGCAGCCTTCCCCAGAGAAGACCACCTGGGAGTAGACAAAGTAGAGGCCACTGGTGGGGACCAGGAGGGAATTGTTGCTCAAAGAGAAGCCATGGCGGAGGAAGGCACGATCCGTGTTTGCTCTCCAGCGTAGTGAGTTCTGGGTGCTGGGGTCTCCTAGGAAGAGCCAGAAGGGATGGGAGAGGTTGAGAACCTGGGGGTCAGCACTCTTAATCCCTGAGGATGTAGGTGCTGGGTCGAGTTCCTGGGGGATGGCTGGGAGGACAGATGGGAGTGGGATACCTCTGTTCTGGGGGGTGGGGGGAGCTGGGGGAGAGGTGCAATAGATGCTTGGTCCCTTGAAGGGGGTGTAGGAGGAGAGCTGGGGGTGACATGTCCGGGCAGCCAGGTGAGGTTTACCAATAAGATGAGCAGCAGGTTTGAGGGTGCCTGGTGCGAAGTGCTTCTGAGGGTGCTGGTAGGCAGTCCGGGCAGCTGAGGGTGAGCTGCCCACACCAGGAAGCCCCTAGGGGACAAGAGGGTGGAGCATGGCTCTAGGGCCCAAAGTTTGGCGGGGCCACCCCTGCAGCCCCCATTCTCCTGCTGCCTCACCTGGGCCTCAGGCGGCAGGGCCAGCAGCAGCCCCAGAAGGAGGAGGAGGGGGGCGCTGCACACCCTCAGGAGGTAGAGCCGTCCAGGTGGTGTCATGGGGAGAACCTGCGGGGAGAGAGACAGTGAGCGGGGCGGGGCCGGGGCGGTGACGGGCCTCCTGCCCGCGGAGACAGCCACGGGAGAGCCAGGGCCACAGAGGAGAGAAGGGGACAAGGTGCAGGCCGGAAAACCCCAATGTGAGCAGGGGGGCACAGAAAGAGAAACAGACACGAGAAGGGAACAGAGAGGGATCGTGGCAGAAACAGAGAACGTGTGACAGAGACAGAGAGAACAAAGACTGGCTGATGAAGACTCCGAGAGAGGGGAACAAACCGCTCGGAACCCACCGAGGCCCGGGCCCAGGCAGGCGGCACGGGAGGGGCCGCGGCGCGGGCGGAGGGGCGGAGTGCCCAGGGGAGTCCAGCGCCGGGCAGCCCGAGGAGGAGACGGGCCGGGAGAGTCTCACCTGCTGTGCGGGGCCCCTGGGCCTGGACGCCTGGGTCCCTTTATAGAGGAAGCGGCGGTGGCAGCGTGGCGGCGTGGCAGGCGGCGGGCGGGTTCTAGGCCCCGGGCTGGGCCCCGGGGAAGCCCCCAGGGCTGAGAAGATGCTGCCGTTTCAGTCGAAGGCAGGAAAGGCTGAGGCCCAGGAGTGAACCACAGGCTGGGGGCTCAGACGACTGAGTTCTGGGAAAGGGAGCGGGGTCAGGGGAACCGTGGGCTGGGAGGGCCAGGGAGCAGGGTCAGGCTTAGGAGTTCCAGAGAAGGGACAGTCAATTCGGGGAGGAGGGGGTGGGGGAGCAGCTGGGGCGTGGGCTGGAGGCCCGGTTCCCTGAAGAGCGATTATATATAACACCTCTGCACCCTTGGTTGATTACAGGCTACTCTCTGTGCCCATTTCCTCCTCTTCTACCCCCATCCTTGTCCCAAATGGTTCAAGTCACCCTCGTCCCAGTATGTGTACTTTCCTGGTCGTCTGGCAGGTTTTCTATCAAGAAGTTGCATTATATACCCTTTTGCCCTGGACATTCTGGTTTATGCTTGTCGTCCTGGTGAAAATGTTCATGGATCTCCCTTTTGTTATCACAAGTGTCCTGGATGGGAAGATAAATATCATGGTTCCCCTACTGAGAGATGTTGCCATGCACTTAAGTATGCTGAGGTCTCATCTCACTCCTGAAGGATGTCCTCAGGTGGCCTCCACAGATCAGATTTATTATTTTTTTAAAGATTTTGTTTATTTATTTGTTTATTTGGGGGGGGAGGGGCAGGAGAGGGAGAGGGAGAATTCCAAGCAGACTCCCCCCTGAGCAGGGAGCCCGATGTGGGACTCGATCCCAGGACCCCGGGATCATGACCTGAGCCGAAGGCAGA
The DNA here is from genome assembly GCF_964656455.1 of Halichoerus grypus. Lineage (NCBI taxonomy): Eukaryota > Metazoa > Chordata > Mammalia > Carnivora > Phocidae > Halichoerus > Halichoerus grypus. The sequence goes on from NC_135720.1 coordinate 116,846,272, forward strand.
CGCTTAACTGACTGAGCCACCCAGGTGCCCCAGGTCAGATTTATATAACCCCAAACAAACACAAACTCTGGGATCGAGGAATGTAGCAATTTCCAAAGCTCTCTACAGGGAAGGCTTTGGAATTTCACACAGGAGGAGCTTGAGGGTGGTGAGCTAGGGTAGGGTGGGGACAAGCAAAGGACTTATCTGGAAGCTGCGATTGCAGAGCCAGAATACTGTTTAAGATTTCCCCCTTTTAACTTAGGTACAGTAAGGCGCACGTCTCTTAAGTTTACAGCCTGGTGAGCTTTTCCATCTGTTTATAGCCATGTAGCCACCACTCAGTTCAACATATTTTCAGGTCCCCAGAGGGTTCTCTCATGCCCCTCTCCCAGTTGATACCCTCCAAAGATAACCAACCACTTTCTGACCTCTATCACCATAGATTAGTTTTTCCTGCTTTTGAATGTCTTATAAATGAAGTCACACAGAATGTACTGTTTGGGTTTGGCTTCTTTCACTCGACATGATCTTTCTGAGATTCATCCATGTGGTTGCATTTATCAGTATTTTTTTTTTTTTTATCATGATGTAAGTTTATTGTGTGAATATACTCTCTTATTTACCCATTTTTCTGTTGATAGACGTTTGGTTTGTTTCTAGTTTTTGGATACTATGAAAGATGTTGATATGAACATTCTTAAAAATGAGGCAGTTTTTTTTTTTTTTTAAAGATTTTATTTATTTATTTGACAGAGAGAGACACAGCGAGAGAGGGAACACAAGCAGGGGGAGTGGGAGAGGAAGAAGCAGGCTCCCCGCGGAGCAGGGAGCCCGATGCGGGGCTCAATCCCAGGACCCTGGGATCATGACCTGAGCCGAAGGCAGTCGCTTAACCAACTGAGCCACCCAGGCGCCTGAGCCAGTTTTTACTTAATTTGTAAGTTAAAAAAAAAGGTTTCTAAAGATGATTTTATCCATGTTTCAGAAGATTGAGAAAATTGGCCATCTCAAATCTCATGATTATTTTTATTGATGTTGGTATGCTTTCATTTTGAGGGTTTTGAAAGGCTAAAGCCCTTCCCTCCCCCCCCCCCCCCGCCACCGTGGCATTGGGCATATGGCTGTTCTCTGGAAAAGCGTTTCTGAGTGGTCTTGGGGTCCTGTGGCACATAAGTAACATTCAGGGTGTGTATGAGCCATTTCTCCTGCTTTCCTCCCCTTTCTTGAGGCCCTTTGCCTTTCATGCCTTCCTAGGCTGATAAGACTACTGTTTCTTTTCATTCTCCTTCCACCTCTTTAGCTTTCTCTCTATTTCACAAACGTTTATTGAGGACCTTGTACAAGGCATTGAGGATACAGATGTGAAAGACAGTTCCCATGCCCTCTGGGAACTCAAAAACCAGCATGGAAGACAGGAAAGTTAGCAGATAATTAGAATAAAGTGTGACGGTGGCCTTATGGCAGTCCATAGAAAAGTCATTGAACTTGGCCTGGGAGAGGGGTGTCAGGCATTAAGTGTTGAGAGAGAGCCTGAGCAGGGCGGGACAGTGAGGGAGAGAGTCTTAAACAAGCTCCATGCCCAGGGCAGAGCCCTATGTGGGGCTTGACCTCAGGACCCTGAAATCATGACCAGAACCAAAATAGATAGTCAGGTGCTTAACCGACTGAGCCACCCAGGCAGTCCTTCACTAGCACTTTAGAATCACTTGGCCATGTGTGGGGCACCTGGGTGGCTCAGTCAGTTAAGTGTCTGCTTCAGCTCAGGTCATGATCCCAGGGTCCTGGGATCGAGCCCCACATTGGGGTCCCTGCTCTGCGGGAAGCCTGCTTCTCTCTCTCCTCCCTCCCTCCCCCCGCTTGTGTCCCCTCTCTCTCTGAGTCTCTCTCTGTCAAATAAATAAATAAAATATTAAAAAAAAAAAGACAACCTTGAAAAACTTGGATTTGGGTAAACTCAATGGTCTCATTCTTGGGGCTTTCTCCTAGGTCGCCACACATGGCAGGAGAGTCATGTCACTAGAAGAGGCCTTCTGCTCCTCCTGGCCATTTAACCTGAGAGAGCCCTCAGTATTTCTCAATCTTTCTTTCTTGATTCCCTGTTATACTCCTGCAGGGGATGTTCTAAATCTCTGTGCCTCTTACACCTCTTTACTCTCAGTTGGTGAAGCTGTCCTGTATTTCATTGAGCTTAAGGCCATCCGAACTGATCTCTTCACTTCCTTCTTTTTCCTTCACTTTATTTACAGTTTGGGTACAAATAGAAGGAGCAGAGATGAGGCTTGGGAGTTAAGCTGAGAACACATTCTGAAGGATTTATTTATTTTTTAAAGATTTTTATTTATTTATTTGACAGAGAGAGAGAGAGAGCACAAGCAGGGGGAGCGGCAGGCAGAGGGAGAGGGAGAAGCAGGCTCTCCACTGAGCAGGGAGCCTGATGCGGGGCTCAATCCCAGGACCCCGGGATCATGACCTGAGCGCCCCCATTCTGAAGGGTTTAAAACCAAGAAAAGAAGTTTGGATTTCATTCTAATTATGATGGGGAATCACCAAAATTTTTAAGCGAGAGAGGGACTCATGCAGATTGGTACATCAGAAAAATGAGTCTGGAAGCTGCATGAAGAATGGTTTGGGGTATGGGACTTGAGGGGCTGGAGGGAAAAGCAGAAGGTGGAGACCAGTTAGGAAAGTTGTGCAATAACCAGCAAGGAGATGACAAGAGCTTACATTTACATTGAGGCAGCAGCAGGAGGATGGAAAGGACGAGAGTTTCTAGGCAAAATCTAGGGGTGGGGCTGAGCAGATGTGATGGAGGAAGAGTAGCCACCGATGCCTCCTTTAAATATCTTGGTCTAGTGGCGCCTGGGTGGCTCAGTCAATTAAGCATCCAACTCTTTCGGCTCAGGTCATGATCTCAGGGTTATGATATTGAGCCCCAAGCCCCGTGTTGGGCTCTACGCTCAGTGGGGATTCTGCTTGAGATTCTCTCTCTCCTTCTCTCTCTGTCCCTCCCACAAGCTCTTGCATGTGCTCTCTCTAATAAATGAATAAATCTTTTTTTGATTTCATTTTATTTATTTGAGAGAGAGAGAGAGATCATGAGCAGGGGAGGGGTAGAGGGAGAAGCAGACTCCCCGCCAAGCAGGGAGCCTGATGCAGGGCTTGATCCCAGGACCCTGGGATCATGACCTGAGCAGAAGGCAGTTACTTAACTGACTGAGCCACCCAGGTGCCCCTAAATAAATAAATCTTTAAAAAAATATCTTGGTCTATAGCTTGGCTTCTTCTTATTCTTTTAACCTATGGTCTCTTATGTCACTGTTGGTTTCCCTCTTGGGCCCTGCTCCTTTTCTTTCTCTGTGTCTCTCTTTCTCTGGGGTTCCTTTTCCTTCCTGTTGTCTCTTTCTGCCTCTCTAATGGTAGGAGCTGATGGACTAAGCGACCTCAGTTATATTAAAATATAAAACAGTGTTGCAATTAACGATGAGAAACCAAGAAAGGGAGAAACTTAGGTCAGAGGAAGACAGGGCATTGAGGAACAAAAAGGGGAAGGTGAGAAAGAGTGACAGGGAGACATGAGAGACAGAGAGGACGGAAGGGCAAGAACTGGGCTGAGGCTCAGTGTCACAGGCGTTTGTGATGTGCTGAAGGACGCTCCTTGAGATGGGCCAATCTTGGTTTCAATCTCAGTTTCGGAGGTTGTGTGAAATTCAGTTTCTTTCTTGGAGAGGCCAGCAGTTGGTTTGGGGCTTTCCCTGGGTGGGAGGAGTGATGACTAGAGTCCTGAGCCCCAAACTCAGGGAAATACAGTCTCTACAGTGGGCTCTGTGGAGAAACTAGTGAAATTTCTGAGGCCTCTAAATGAGATTGAAATGACATTAGCTTCAAACTTGAACTTAGCCTCAGAACGTATATTGGGATTTAATACTAACTTTGAACCTAACTCAAATTTAACCTCAACCCAAATCGTAACTCAAACTACCCAACCCTAACCTCAAATCTAAACACATTCCAATAAATAAACCTGAAAATAAACTTATCCTCTAAACTAAACCAATCTTGTTTCCTACAGCTAATTTTGAAATCAACTCATCCCCACCCCCGACTCTATAGTTAAACCTGACTCTAAAGGTAAATCCAATCTAAGCCACAAATCTAAAGATGAGCTTTCTCCTGTTTTATCCCATTATTCATCCATGTCTTCGTTTAAGAAGGTTTTTTTTTTTTTTGCCCCCGTTTAAGTTTTTATTGAGTGCCTACTATGTGCTGGGCACTGTTCTAGGCAATAGGGATATAGAGGCAAACAAATCAGACATCCTCGTAAGGCAAGGCAGAAAGGAAATACACAGAAGTCAGTAAGTAGTGCTAGGAGGAAACAATACAGGGCACGTGAGGAGTGGCAGAGAACTACCTTAGACACAGTGGTCAGGAAGTCCCCTCTAAGTGGCATTTAAGCTGAGACCCAAATGACAAGTAAGAGTGACCAGGTGAAGGTGTAGGGGAGAAGCATTCCAGGCAAAAGGAACAGCTACTGCAAAGGCTGGAAGGTAGAAATGAGCTGGGGGTGTTGAGGAACAGAAAGGAAGCTGGTGCAGCTGGAACAGAGAGAGCAGGAGCGGGTGGGGGATGAGGTCAGAGAGAGGAGGCAGGAGCCAGATCACGCAGGACCGTTCAAGGAGAAAGAAAGCATCTGGCTTTTATTCAATCATGGGGAAGACTTTGGAGGGTGTCAGTGTGTGTGTGTGTGTGTGTGTGTGTGTGTGTGTGTGAGTGTATAAGGAGGGAAGGGGGGAGGAGGAGGACAGAGAGGAGTGAGGCAGAGGTGATTGGATTTATGTTTTTATTTTTATTATTTTTTTAAGATTTTATTTATTTATTTGACAGAGAGAGAGCACAAGTAGACAGAGCGGCAGGCAGAGGAAGAGGGAGAAGCAGGCTCCTCGCTGAGCAGGGAGCCCGATGCAGGACTCGATCCCAGGACCCTGGAATCATGACCTGAGCCGAAAGCAGACGCTTAACCCTCTGAGCCACCGAGGCGCCCCGGATTTATGTTTTTAAAAGATCCTGTGTCTAGGGCGCCTGGGTGGCTCAGTCGTTAAGCATCTGCCTTAGGCTCAGGTCATGATTCCAGGGTCCTGGGATCAAGCCCCGCATCGGGCTCTCCACTCAGCAAGTAGCCTGCTTCTCCCTCTCCCACTCACCCTGCTTGTGCTCTCTTTCTCTCGCTCACTCTCTCTCTCAAATAAATAATAAAATCTTTAAAAAAAAAAAGATTTTGTCTAGACTGGATTGTAGGAGGAAAGAATGAAAGCAGGGACATCAATTAGGAGGCAACGGCAGCAATAGGAGAGAAGATGGTGGCAGCCATGAAATTGGAGAGAAGTAGACAAATACGGGATATATTTCAGGGGTAGAATTGACAGGACTCAATGATAGATTGGATGGGTTTTGGGGGGGGTTGTATGATAGGGAAACTGGGAGGGACATGGATTCCAATGAGGTGGGAGAACCAAAAGTTCAATTTTGAATATGTTAAGTCTAAATCCATTGGGCAGACATCCAAGTGGAGATGACACTTGGCAATTGGATAGGAGTCTGGCTTTCAGAGGCAAGGTCAGAGCTAGAGAGACAACATTGGGAGTCATCAGCATGAAGATGGGCATTTGAAGCCGTGGAACTAGAAGACATGCTTTGTCTTGTGCATCCCCCTAACACCTCCTTCGGGGTATTTATGGTTTTTTTCCATCATAATAAATGCTATGTACCTTCCATTCTAAATTCCAGAAGCAGCAACCTCTTGTTTCCAGAAGCAAAACCCTCCAGCCTTTTTCTTCTTCTCCTGAACTCTCACTGGGATCTAACCTCCATGGATTAGACTCCTTACCCCACACGACACTTCTACCAATCCATTTCACAGTATGCTGTGGAGCTCCTCATATATTCAAATTCTCTGTCTCATTTTTGAAAGAGTCTTCCTCTGGCACTGTGAAACCTGGATTTACCCTAATGTTGCTCCTTTTCTCTTTGGTGAAGGCTGCTCTTCCTTCTCTCCAATCTCAAGGGGGAGGGGGCAGAGGAGAGACCACTGTTCAGCACCATTGGTAACCTCCTTTTCTTTTCTTGAAGCCCATGCCTTTTGCATTTGCCATGCTCTTCCTATCTGCACAGCAGTCTTCTCCACCAACATCTTTATCACACTCTTAACAACTTTATATCTATCTCAGTTTTTCTTCATATCTCATCCCCACCAACATCTTTAGAGACTTCAAAACCACACAGAATGGTCTCACACTGTCCTCTCAGTGCTTCAACTTTCTCAGTTACAATAGCTTTCCAGTCTCTTTCCCTGCTCCCGTTTAGGCACCCTTGTGCAAAGTCGTATCTCAGACCTCAGCATCACTTGGAAGGGCTGAATCTTTGAGATCTTGAACTCTGAATTTTCCCTCTCACAACCACCACTCACTTTTCACACCCCCCACTCTTCCCTCCCATCAAATTAGTTCTCCATTCTCACCAAGACTTCCAACCCCTCTTCTTTCCTTGTTTTCCTTGTCCATCTGGTTTAACTTGCACTGCATGGTCAAAAATTTCAACTACATTCACTAGCACTTTGGTTTTTTTTTGGGGGGGGGGGAGAGAGAGCGAGTGAGCAGGGGGGGAGGGGCAGAAGGCGAGAGAGAGTCTTAAGCAAGCTCCACGCCCACGGCAGAGCCCAATGTGGGGCTTGACCTCAGGACCCTGAAATCATGACCAGAACCAAAATCGATAGTCAGGTGCTTAACCGACTGAGCCACCCAGACAGCTCTTCACTAGCACTTTAGAATCACTTGGTGTTCTACCAAGACAACCTTAAAAAACTTGGATTTGGGTAAACTCAATGGTCTCATTCTTGGGGCTTTCTCCTAGGTCGCCACACTTGGCAGGAGAGTCATGTCACTAGAAGAGGCCTTCTGCTCCTCCTGGCCATTTAACCTGAGAGAGCCCTCAGTATTTCTCAATCTTTCTTTCTTGATTCCCTGTTGTACTCCTGCAGGGGATGTTCTAAATCTCTGTGCCTCTTACACCTCAACTTTACCTCTTTACTCTCAGTTGGTGAAGCTGTCCTGTATTTCATTGAGCTTAAGGCCATCTGAGCTGATCTCTTCACTTCCTTCTTTTTCTTCACTTTATTTACATTTCATCTTTTTTTTTTTTTTTAAGATTTTATTTATTTGACAGAGAGAGACACAGTGAGAGAGGGAACACAGGCAGGGGGAGTGGGAGAGGGAGAAGCAGGCTTTGCCAAGCAGGGAGCCCAATGCGGGGCTCGATCCCAGGACCCTGGGATCATGACCTGAGCCGAAGGCAGACGCTTAACGACTGAGCCACCCAGGCGCCCTCTTTTTTTATAATTTAAATTTTAATTTATTTTAAAAGATTTTTTTCATTTATTTGAGAGAGTGAGTGAGAGAGCATGAGCGGGGGGAGGGGCAGAAGGAGAGGCAGACTTGGGGCTGAGCAGGGAGCCTGATTCGGGGCACGATCCCAGGACCCTGGGATCATGACCTGATCCAAAGGCAGACGCTTAACCGACTGAGCCACCCGGGCGCCCCATCTTTCTTTTCTTTTGACTCCGAGGACTCTTTTCTCCTGTCCAATGCAGATCCTCTGTGCTCTGTATTCCACTTCCTGTGTCTTTACCATATTCTTTCCCACCTCAAATCTTCAGTATCTTTCTCTCTTCGTGCACTGTGCTTTCATTGTAAACATGTTCAATTTTCTTTTTTTTTTAAAGATTTTATTTATTTGACAGAGAGAGACACAGCGAGAGAGGGAACACAAGCAGGGGGAGTGGGAGAGGGAGAAGCAGGCTCCCCGCCGAGCAGGGATGCGGAGCTCGATCCCAGGACCCTGAAGTCATGACCTGAGCCAAAGGCCGACGCTTAACGACTGAGCCACCCAGGCGCCCCGTTCAATTTTATTTCTTGAAAATAAAAAAAATCCTTCCCTGGACTCTGTTTTTCTCTCTGCCATTTCATCTCTCACCTTCCTTTTCTGTGTGATGTCTCAAAAGACTAGCCCCCTTAACTACCCACTTTTTTGGGAACTGGTAACATTTTCCTCATCTGTAAAATTCGTGGGTTGCATTAGAGATGACTCTTAGTTATCTTCCATATTCACTATTCTATGACTTTGTACCTACCACCTCCCTTTCCTCACCTCCCACTCATTCCTCAACCTATGTAAAGTGATTTCTGCCCCTCTGGTAAGTGGAAACTGTTTTCTCAAAATTTGTAATTGTCTAGTTCCTGAACCCAAAGGATCTTTCAACCTTCCCCTACTAGGCCTCTTTGAAGCATTAGATGTGGCTGCCCTGTCTCTGCTTGGCACACCCCTCCCTTGCCCTACTTCTCTGACCACTTCCCCACCTCCCTCCTTTATTGATTCCTCTTGCTTCGACCGTCTTCAGGGGCTCTTCTGATCACCCTCTCTAGGGGATCCGGTGCACTTCGAGGCTCAATCTCCCTTAGGAAGGGAATGATGCCCGAATCTACCCCTCCAGCTCACACTTTTCTCTTGAGCTCTGGACCTGCTTGCCAGAAATCTCCACCTGACTGTTATGCTAGCACCTCAAACTCAGCAGGCCTTGTTTGAACACTATTACTCTAGGCAGGTGCACCTCCCATTACCACCTGTAGTTGTTATTTATATATTGTTTATCTCATTAGACTGCAAGTTCTATGAGGGCAGTGACTTTATATTTCTTTTAAACCTTTTGTCTAGCAGAGTGCCCTGCTCCTATCAGGTGCTTAATCAAAATTTATTGCTTCAGTGTCTGAAACTGAATTCCTTATCTTTCCTCTCAGCTAGGTGTCTCCTAGGTTTAGGGCATCATCTTTCTAATCCCCTAGGAACAAAATTCAGGGTCATCCAAGATTCCTCTTCTTCTAAGATTCCTCCCACCGTCCCATCAGTTGTGCTAATGACTTATCCTCTCAAAGTTTTTAAGATCTGTTCCCTCCTTTAACGCTATTTGGAGTTATTCGGACCTAAGTGAAAGCACACAAGTTTTGGAGTAAGATGCACTTAGTGCTAATCTGCTACTTTTTACCTGTGTGGCCTTAAGCAAGTTCAGTAGGTTTATGAGCCCCCCCCCACCCCCGTTTCCTCTTTATAAAGGAGATCCACCACCCACCTTCTGAACAGTTGTTGGCAGGATTACTCCTGTTAGGAAAGGGCTTGACATGGCAGGAATGATCGCTGTTTTCTTCTTCACTCCTCGTCTGTAACCCCCGCAGCACTCTCCTGCTCTCTCCCCCTCTTCTGCACGGCTGCCACCAGTACCGCGGCACACAGGCTGAGGTCCCGGGCCCTGTACCTTGGCCTCCTGCGGGCCTCTCTTCAACACCTGCTCACTCACACCTGTGCTTCGTCTTCCTCAGGACACTCGTCTTTTCCTCAATATACTGTTTTCTGACTCCTGGTCTCTGCTGAAGCCATTTCATTTTCTATGGAGCCTTTCCCGCCACCTCCACCCATAGAAATTCTGCTCACTCATCAGCACCAGTCAAATGCCCTCTCCCGGCTCAGCGCCCCCTCCCCCTTCCGTACCCACTGTGTCTTACTCTCTAATATTTACTCAGCATCATGCCCTGAATGACAATTAGCTGTGGGCCTTACCTCCCCTGTTAGACTGCAAACTTGCAGCAGTTTGGATTTATCTTTGGGCTACTTGTTGCTCAGTTTAACTACACTGAATAGAGTCCCCCCCAGATCCTCTTCCCAACTTAACTCAAACCGGCCCCAAGCTCAATCCCCCAACTGACCCTCTTTGATCTCACTAGTCTTGTTCCCTAATCCTGTTTTCCTAACTGAACCCCAATGCATCATCCTTCCCCGAGAATTGATTCCTCGTTCCAGCTCTCGAGAGCAGATACACACATTCACACCTCCCCAGTGTTTCATGGTAGGCACTGAGTCATCCCTTGGGGATCCCTGGGCCCCCCTCCCTGCCCCCACCACGGTGGACAGGATGCCTGCTGCCTGGCCCCGGGGGGTCAGAGGAAGCCAGGGCCTCTAGGGCTCAGTATTTTTATCAGCCTAGGAAACAAGAGACACAGAAGCGGAAACCCTGTGGTCAGAGAAAGTGAACAGCCCTCACTCAGGGGAACCCCCAACAGGCCTGGGGGCCAGACACCAGGGAAGGACGTTGAAAAGAGGGAGGTTTGGGGGCCAGGGATCAGGGTTTATTTTGCTTTGGTTTTATGTAACTCTTGCAGAGGGGAAATGATGTGCTTCAAAACCAAAGAAAACTCTGCTGGATGGAGGAGCAAATCTGGACGCCAAAGGTTTCTATTGCTTACCTCTCAACCCCCAGCTTAGGGATCCTAACCCCAGCTCCCCCCAACTCCACAGCTGGGCTCTTTGCATGCCACTTCCGAAATCTCCGGCCTGTGAGAGGAACCGGACGCCTGGGCTGCTCACAGCTCGCAGGCTCTTCTCTGAATCACAGCAGCTTCCTCTCACAGATCTTTCTCACCAGCCCTTCCTCCTCCGGACCCTGACAGCTGCCTGCTCCCTGGGAGGCCTCGGGTCTCTTGGCTGTCTTCTCCCAGGGTCTCGTGCCCGCCCATGTTCCCCTGCTCCCGTAGGCTTCCCTCCCTCTCCTCTACTGCCCTCAGGATTCTCCTGAGTAGACCAGGGCTCCAACCCTAAAAAATTCGTTTCTGATTCTTAATATTCTCTGATGTAGACGCGTGCAGACCGCACACGCCAGCACACGCCTGTAACTCTTTGCTTTTTGCAGAGTTCCCTGTTGTGTCCTGGGGGATGGCAGCGGGGTTTGGTACCGTCTACAACTTCCTCTCCCGGTTCTGGGGAGCTCGAGTGGAGCTGAGTATGGAACAGTGAAAGGGATGGCGTCAGACCCTCTCCCTCCGCCCCTCAGTACCTCTTCCTCAACTTCAGGAAAAGATGCCTCTCTGGAAGGCTAGACTGCTGAGAGAGGAAGCCCAGGTGTGGGATGGGGGCAGAAGCTGGCAAGGACTGGGGCCCTGGAGGCGAAAACATTGGACTGAGGAGCTAGCGGGGAGATAGCCTTGGGTGTGGATCCCTGGTTGCCCAAGAACAGACAACCCAGGTTACATAATTTGGCTCTTTCCACCTCCTTCCCCTGCTCCTAATTTTAGCAACCGAAATTCCACTCCCCCACAGGGCTCTTCCTTTGTCCATTCTGCTTCTATCCCATCCTCCCACAACCTCCTCATGGCCCCCAGCTCCAGCTGCCCCCAACTCAGATCATTCAGTGACTCAGCAAAGGGAAAGCCCTGTGTTGGGGGAGGGAGTGTTAAGTGGGGAGGAGGATGTGGTTCTAGCTGGGGAACTGGGGAGAGGAGGGAAACTGGTTTTGTTCCCTTTTTCGTCTCTGTTCACGTCTATTTCTCCAGTCGCTGACAGCACAGTGAGGAGCCCAGTGCAGGGAGTGGAGACTGGTGGGCAAACTGGGTCTTAGGGCTGCCTTTGCGGGTGGGCAAGCAGGGCCTTCTTGGCCCCAGCTGAGAGCCCAGCTTGGTGTGTGCGTGCTGCAGGTGTGTAGGAGCTGCGGATTTTGGCGGGCGGGGTGAGAAAGGAGAGGTCATGTATGATGAAAACCACAGCAATGGAAAAAGGCAGAGGAGACACCGGGAGTGAGATGTGGAACCAGGTCTTATTAGGAACTGGAGGAGTCAAGGAGCAGTGGTGGTGGCCCATATCCTCCCCACTCCCACTCGTTACAAGTCTCGCTCCCACCCCATATCCTCCGCCGTGCAGCATCAGCCTCTTCCTCGTCATCCCCATCCCTGACCTTCCCCTTACTACTGCCCTGCCTCTAAGGCTGCGTTCCCTGCAGTTTCTCACTCTTTCCCTGGGGTCACTTGAGGGCCTCCGCGTGGCGATTCAGGGCTTGAGAAAGGGCCGTGACGGCCCCCATCACACGGCCCAGCTCCCAGGTCTCAATCTGGCTTCGGAATCGCTGCAGGAAGCGGTCAGGGTGCCAGCGGACCTGCTGGACCCTCAAGTACCTCCTCAGGGCCCCCTGTTCCTCCAACGGGGGGCCCCTGGCCACCAGGGCTGCGGCCATGGCCTCCGGGTCCCCCCCCCCAGGGCAGGGCCAGGGCACATCACCAAAGCGCCAGAGGCTGCCCCTCCCTGCTCCTCTTGGGGGCTCTGCCCTGGGCCCAGCCCTGGCTGGCTCTGGCCCTCGGTCCCCACGAGCCTCCTGTGCCCGCCTGGCCCGGCCCTCTCGCAGCTCCTCCTCCTTGGCCCGGGCCCGCTCTCGGAAGCGCCGCTGCTCCTCCTCCTGCCGCGGCCAGCTGTGACTGGGGCCCGCAGCCCGTGCCGGTTGGCAGGCTCCCTCTGCCCCGCGCTGCTGCCGCCGCCGCCTCGGGGCGCCCTCCCGGGCCAGGCGGTCTGACCAGGCTGAGAAGGACTCGGGCTCCTGGGCCTCATGGGAAGCGTCATCTGCTTGGGAGGGCAGGATGGGGGTGGCCGGGGAAATGCTGGGAGGAGGGGACAGGCAAGAGGGGAGGGCGGTATAGAGGACGGGGGTACAGGAGGCCGGCGGGAGGTTTCATGCGGCAGGTACAGGAAAAGCGGTCAAGGGGAAGAAGGGCAGCTATGCATGGGAATGGATTCCTCACCTTCAAACCTCCCGATGACCTCCTGCCACTCATCCTCCAGCTCTCCCTGCAGCTTCTGCCTCCATTCCCGCTCCTTAGAGGCCTCGTCCTCTTCCTCCTCTTCAGCAGAATCCCAGGGGGGTCCCCAGCCCAGAATCTGCCCAGGGGTCTCCCCATCCTTATTCTTTATCCCCATAGCGGAAGGGCAGCGACTCAGCAGTGGCAGGAAGAAGTCCGTGTAGGCTGTTGGGAGAGCAGGGAGCAGAAATTAGCTGGGACCCCCACTCCTTGGCACAGCCGCCATCCTGAATCCTGCTGGTCACTCACTCCCTTGGTCTTAGAGCAACGGAAAGGGTTGCCCACACGGAAGCCTCCTGGGTATTAGGAAATCACGGTCACTGACAAATATTTACTGATAGTTTACCACATGCGTGAGAGGCGTGGTAGTTTAAAATATTCTGATCTGTGTCCCCACAAACTATTTTAGTATCCTAGGAGTTCTACTATGTTAAATGACATTTCCCAGCCTGCCTCCAGCCACCCTGGGCAATGTCAAAAACCTCTAACCATGAATTTCATTTTTGGTTTGAAAATATTGTCGCTTTATAACTCTTACTGTGTTTCTGACCCAAAGCTATACTTCAGACTGGTAAAATATCTGAACGTTTTACTCTGCACCATTATAAATATGCAAATAAGTAACAGAAACCTTTTCACATTGCTTTTCAATAAACTGAGTAAAATATTTTCAGGGAGGGGACTTTCTCTCAGCCAACCTCATACAGGGTATACTGGGAGGGGGTGGGGAGGTACAGGGTCCAGACCAGCAATGAGTTTTAAGCCATGGAAATGTTCCCAGCAGCGAAGCAAGCTCTTTCCAAACTGACTACTGACCTAGGGCAGGAGAAAGGGGCTGAGATAGAGGGTCCCACCCAGGGACTGGCTAACAGGAGGCTGGGGGTAAACAGAAGAGGGACTGATGTTCCCGAACCCCCCCTGCTCCTGAGCCCTGACCTCACTGCATCCACTCTAGCATCAGCTGAAGGCCATGCTGACCACTTTACTGCCAACACAGCACTCTACTCCTGGCCAAGCCCACCCACTACGGCCACCAAGCACCTCTTCCACTCCCGGGACAGAGGAAGGTGAGTGAGGCACCCTCCCTTCCTGTGCACCTACTTTCTCTTCCTAGGGCAGGAAGAAATGGGCCGCCAGTCGTTAAATCTTTACTTTGTGGTGCTGCCAAGTACTGGCCACCTGGCAAAAGGATGGGACAGGGAAGGGTTGTCCTGTCACTGCCAGGAAGGTAGGAAGACACAATGGGCCCACCTTGGCTGGCCAAGGCCCATCGCCCCCCACCCATCATCTCTTGGTACACTTGAGTGCTGCCCAGCTCAAACCACATCAGGATGAGAGGAGGAGAGGACACTTCTCTTTACCACTGACGTGACCTGTCACCAACCCTCCCCACCTGTCCCACCCAGCAAATACCCAGTCCTCTCTTTCAACTGCTTATTCCCCACCATGGTTCACAGCAGGTACGAGGGTAGGTGGGTGTTCAGGCTTGCACAGGAGGTTTTTAAATTCATGGGCTTTAAACATGGTAAGTAAAATATGGTACAGAAGATTCAATAGCCACTAAAATGATGTTTGTGTGTGGAAAAGCTGGCTACGAAACTATACATAGGATCCAATCACAACCGTGTAAAAGAAGAAGCCAAATCCTAGTTGGAAAAAAACAGACTAGAAGGAAATATGTAAAAATCCTAGTCTCTGGGTGGTAGGACTATGGGTGGCTGTCCTCCAATCTTATTTGGTTAATATTTTATTTTTTTAAGATTTTATTTATTTATTTAACAAAGAGAGAGAGACAGCGAGAGGGAACACAAGCAGGGGGAGTGGGAGAGGGAGAAGCAGGCTTCTCACAGAGCAGGGAGCCCGATGCGGGGCTCAATCCCAGGACCCTGGGATCACGACCTGAGCCAAAGGCAGATGCTTAACGACTGAGCCACCCAGGCACCCCTGGTTAATATTTTAATGTGAAAGGGATATAACTAATGTGAAACATTTTTTTTCTTTTTAAAGAGCGAAGAATAGATTTAATCACTGTTAAGTTTGCTGTGGTACCTTGCAGTCCTGTCTGGGTGTATAAATGCATACACAGGATGACTTTCTTCCGAGATATGTAGTCACGCTCTATGTTTTGTTTGGCAACTTGCTTTTTTCACCTAACGTCTCATTTGTACTTTCCCACAGGAGCGTACACAGTCCACCTCATTCTTTTTTATGACTGTGTAGTGTTCCACCATGTGTATGAAACAAACATCTCCCCACGCCCAGTCAGCAGACTTTGTTTCCAAAAATGTTCGGCCTCCTACATATGTCTTTGTAGACTCCTTACAGTATTTCTGTGGGGTAGACTCTCAGAAGTGGAATTTCTGAGTCAAACAACATGTGCGGTTTTACCAAACCGCTCTCAAATTTGTGCCAACATATACTCCTACGGAGACTATAAGAGCGCCTGTGTCGTCCTTTACCAAGGTTATCACCAACCAACCCTTTTAATTTTGCTCATCTAATGAGGAAAAAATGATTTTATTAACGAAATTTTCTTTGTTTTATATGTTTTTTGGCTTTTTCTTTTTTCTTTTTCTTTTTTTAAGTAATCTACTCACGACCCTGAGATCAAGAGTCACAAGCTCTGCTGACTGAGCCAGCCAGGTGCCCCTGGCTCTTTATTTCTTTTGTGAATGACCTGTTCATATTCTCTGTCTACTGTTCTCCTAGAAATTATATATGTAGACATGATAACTCTTTATATATTATAGATATCAACCTCTTGTGTCAAGTATTTGTAAATATTTTCTCCCATCTTTGAAAAGTTTTTATGTAGTTAAATCCATATCAATATTTTCTTTTACAGCTTTTGGCTTTATTTCATCCTTAGAAAGGCTTTCTCCACTCTAAGATTATAAAAATATCCTCTTGTGTTTTTTTCTACTATTTTTTTAGTTTATCTAAAAAAATGTAGGGGTGCCTGGGTAGCTCAGTCGGTTAAGCGTCTGCCTTTGGCTCAGGTCATGATCCCAGGGTCCGGGGATTGAGCCCCACATCGGGCTCCCTGCTCAGTGGGAAGCCTGCTTCTCTCTCTGCCTGCCGCTTCCCCTGCTTGTGCTCTCTCTCAGATAAATAAATAAAATCTTAAAAAAAATGTAAAAAGTATAGGGGTGCCTGGGTGGCTCAGTCGTTAGGCGTCTGCCTTTGGCTCGGGTCATGATCCCAGGGTCCTGGGATCGAGCCCCACATCGGGCTCCCTGCTCAGCGGGAAGCCTGCTTCTCCCTCTCCTACTGCCCCTGCTTGTGTTCCCTCTCTCGCTGTGTCTCTGTCAAATAAATAAAAAAAATCTTAAAAAAAAAAAAAAATGTAAAAAGTATAGTACAATAAACACCCCTATTCCTCCCACAAGGTATGTTACTGTTCTGTAATTTCTGCAACGTTATTTTGTCTTAAAGAAATGAACTATCACAGATAAAGCTAAAGCTTTTTCTGATGTTGCCTTCCAAATTTTATTCCCCTCCTCAGAGAAAACTCCTCCCATGAATTTGGTATGCACCCTTCCTGTCATATTTAGGTTTTAAGCAGCTGTAATTTACTTTTTTTTTTTTTAAGATTTAATTTATTTATTTGACAGAGAGAGACACAGCGAGAGAAGGAACACAAGCAGGGGAAGTGGGAAAGGGAGAAGCAGGCTTCCCGCGGAGCGGGGAGCCTGATGCAGGGCTTGATCCCAGGACCCTGGGATCATGACTTGAGCGGAAGGCAGACGCTTAATGACTGAGCCACCCAGGCGCCCCTGTAATTTATTTTTGAGTCAGGTGTGAGGTAGGACTCTTCCCCAGATGAACCAAATGCTTCAATGTTGTTTATTAAAATAGCTCACTGCCCTCCGGTGATTTGAAATGCCACCTTTATCATCAATTTAGCAGTGCAGATCAACTTCCCAGTGTTCTTTAATTAGTATGTTGTGCTTTTATAATATTAGGAAAAATCTGTATTAAAAAAAAAACTTGAAGTAAACATGTACTTTGTCTTAGTGACAGAAGTACTGTTCTTCCCTTCTCCATAATGAGACGTGATTTCTACCTTAAAGGGATGTTCACACTAACTGGCACAACACATTTTTTAAAAACACCAATATTGGAAGCTTATATTGAGTGATGATTAACTGAGGCACGGAGGAAGAAAAGGTAAAGTGGGAGGGGGGTCAGAGAGGGCTTCAAGGAGGAGGTGGGCTTATGTTGGGTTGGGAAGGGAGGATAACTTAGCAAAGTGAAAATCAGGTGGATGGGAAGGCAACAGGTAGAGGCAGTCTTGTGAAAAACATGTTTGGGCTCACTGAAGACAGAGCTACGTAGCTGGAGCTGCAGGTCTGTGGTTGTGCCACGGTAGGAAAGGCTGGAAAGGCAAATGGAACGTAAATCAGACAGCGCAGCTATGTGCCAAACAGGGCCACAGCTTACTCCTGCCGTGCAGTCTAAGTGAGCGGTGGATGGCAGATGTCTGACACTGTGCTGGCAATAAGCAGAAGTGCAGTGAATGTTACATAAGAAAACAAAAAAAATACCGGGCTGGCTTTGGACTTTCTTCTTTTCGTAAAGACTGTGAGAAAATGACCTGCTGTTTCTTGGTGTTCACTAATTCTTGTAGTGTGTAGAGAATGGTTATCGTCTGACTAAGGTATGTTCATGACACACCTTTGACAGCTAAGACCACTTCCCCATGAGGGGATGGGTCCCAAAAGGAAGTTACCAAAAGCCATTTATTGGCATCTCATTGGTTGTGACCACATAGCCCAGTCAATCCAGCATGAACTGCCTCACCCCTCGCACCTAACTTGGGAATAGGGGAACACCTCCCCTTCCTTAGGGGATCCTGGGTCACTTCATCTGTTCAAAGAACATATTTGCATTTTAAGACCTAATGGTCTCTAAAGCAGCTAGAAGCTGAATGAGATGGGCCATTCTACAGAAGAGCCAGACGGCCACCTGGTGGCAGGGCTGTCAGGGGAACAGGAGGAAGTAAGGCCTGAGAGGATGTATACCAGGGCTTGGGAGGGACCCGAGGGCAGGTCCCTCTTAGGAAGACAACAACCTGTTGGCTAGGAGATTTCAGGAAGTTCCTGAACCTTCTGGACCCTAATTTCCTCGTCTGTAATAGGATAACAGTATTGATCTCATATGCTTCTTAGATGTCAATATAATAAAGGAAGGTCCTATGCGAGAGATTTTTATGACTCAAAAAGCCGTAATTGGGTAATATAAGAATAAAAATAACAATACTTTTCATCTGGTGGGTGCCAAACCTATACCAAGTGCTTGCCTCATTTACTTGTCACTTGTCATTTTAGAGGCGAGTTAAAAAATAAAAAATAGTAATTAAAAAAAGAGAGGCAAATTACGCTCATGGAAGTAAGTTGCATGTCCCTGGTACACAGCCTGTAGGTGGTAGAATTTGAACTTGGAGGAGGTCTGAGATCTGCCACAGGGTTCTCTGTTCATGGCAAGAGAAGCCATGTGTAATGTCAGCTGTCAAACTGGATGCCTACATTCTGCCAACCTCTTTTTAAGATTTTTTTTTTTTTTTAATCTGAATATGCCAGCCTATCTCACTATATTAAGAGGAATTAAAGAAAAGGGGATTTTTTTCTCCTATATGGGGGAAGTTTTTGGGATGAGAGGGGTTTCTGTTGGGGAGCTGGAAGATGGTGATAGCAGCAGTCAAACTGAGCTAAGGTTGTTCAACCCAACCCAGGGATTTTCCTCTAATGTTCTTACTCTAGAAGGAAAATCTCTAGCAGGGGAGAATCGCTAGAGGGTTTTATTTTCCTAAGGGCTATTATCTCTACAGAGCTGCTTCCACTGTCCATAGGTCCCCATCTGAAACCTTCAGTGTCAAAGGTTTTTCAGAACTCAGATGTTTTTGGGATTTGGTAGGGCTGATCTGAAAGTACATACACTGTATATTAAGTGGCCTGGGGAGGGCGTGGGCAGCTCCAGTGACCAAACACATGAATGTTTCTGCAAAGAAATGTATGAACGTTGACATCAGTAGGATAAAAACAACTCACAGATAGTCTCGCTTTAGTTCAGGTTAGGTTTTCTCACCAAACAAGTCTGGTGAAAAATGTTTGACTCTTAGTATTTTTGAGTTGCAGAGCTGAGGGTAAGGAAGTATGGATCTGTTGATAACAGAAACACTACTGGCCAACATCTACTGTGTGCTAATCACATGCCAGGTGCTCTAATTACATATTGTGTCAGTTGATTCTCAAAATATACGTGACAGCATGGGTGCTTTGAACATGGGCGCATCATTGTATAATTCTATAACGTACCACATAGGATAACACAGTCGTTAAGAGTACAGATGGTCTAGAGGCGCCTGGGTGGCACAGTCGTTAAGCATCTGCCTTCGGCTCAGGTCATGATCACAGGGTCCTGGGATCGAGCCCCGCATTGGGCTCCCTGCTCCGCGGGAAGCCTGCTTCTCCCTCTCCCACTCCCCCTGCTTGTGTTCCCTCTCTCGCTGTCTCTCTCTCTGTCGAATAAATAAATAAAATCTTAAAAAAAAAAAGAGTACAGATGGTCTAGCTAGACTGCCTGGGTTCTAATCCCTGCTCTACCACTTTGTAGCTGGGTGACTTTGACAAGTTACTTAACTTCTCTGTCCTGTTTCCTCATCTGAGAAATAGGGGATAATATTAGTACTTATTGTGAGGATTAAATGCTGATTTGTGAGAAGTGCCGGGACACAGCAAAAGGTTGTTGTTATTTAATTTTGCATGAGGGCAAACTAAGCCTTAGGGAAGTTTAGTAAGTTGCCCTAGAATACACAGCTGTTAAGTGTGGTGCTGGGATTCGAACCCAGGCAATGGAATTGCAGAACCTACCCTCTATCTTACTTTTTGCATGGCAGGCGAACAACCAGTCAAGAGACAAAATAGCTACTAATCTAGAAAGATGTGAAATCTGAAGTTGCTGTTTTGAGAATGTTGGGTTCTTCAGACAATGGTAACTCAGTGAAGTCACAAATGATTGCCACATGCCAACATGGTCAACTAATTACCTTCCCAGGCATAACTAGCTTATCTTTCAATTGTTGGCCTTCATCTCATTCCCGGTCAGTCAGTGGCTCATGACCTTGTTCCCCACCAGGCAAACTCACCATCAGGGCCCTGGCGGGCAGCAGCGTGCAGCGCCGTGTCCCCGTGGCGGTCCTGGTGGGCAGGGTCAGCCCCAAGCCGAAGCAGCAGGCACAGGGCGGGGGCATCGTGGCGGGCACAGGCCCGGTGCAGTGGTGGGGGTTGCCCAGCGTCTACATCAAGGCCTGGGTGTCGCTGGAGGAGGGCCTGGGCCCGGACCAGCCGTCCTGCAGACAAGTAACGACGGAAGCGACGCTCTCGGCGTTGGCGGCGGGAAGTGGAGGCCATGGAAGTCTTGGGCTGAGGAAGAAGGAAAAAAAGGCAGCCGTCAGGGCCCCAGCCTTGCCTGGTCCCTGCCCCACCGTCCCTGACATTCCCTCTTGTTCCTCCCTTCGGTCCCCCTTCTTACATCTTCAGCAAGAGATGAGGCCTCTCCTAACTCTCATCCCTTAGGTAGGTTTGAGAAAATTTTTGAAGAGGGCTTGGGTCACAGATTTCTTAATGTAAAATTTGAGAAAAGTATAAATAATTGCTTTGAGGCTCATTAGCCCAGATAATTGTTAATAAGAGACTTTGAAAAAGACAAAGAATGATGGGGAAAATTTTTATCAACAGAAATCTGAATTTAAGTCACAGATAATTTCAAATAATGATCTAGAAACGGAATATGATGTACCCGGCAGACAGATGTGGAGGCTTCTCCCTCTGGGACCTGGGGGGAGGGGTTACTCATCAGCCCTGCCCCCCGCCCCCCTAAGTACCCCCAGAGCTGTAGGCCCAAGGCCTGTGTTTAAGACGCTCGAGGAAGGGAGGCGGGAAGGGCGGAGACACTCTAGGCTGGCGGAAATGGCGCAAGCCGAGACGCAGGTAAAGGGCGGAAATGAGCGCGTTACCGGATGTCGTCTCTCTCCGAGGGGACGGGGTGTGTGTGTTTCCTCAGTCTGGCCTCGGTGGGGAACTTGGGAACTTAGGATAAAGGGTCCGCCTGAAAGCGGAAGACTGGACGGTAAACGAGGAAAAGGAGCCGAGCATGGGAGGGTAAAAACGGCGATTTAGAGATTTATCCTCTCCTCCCCCAAACGGGAAGAGAGAGGAGATGGTTCAGAGATAGAAGATGAGAAGAGAGAGAAAACAGGGGAGATAAAGAGGACTAAAAATCATGATGAAAATGGAAAACCAAAACTAAAACCACAACGAGGTCAAGAACAGGGCCAGATCAAAAAAGACATGTGTGAAAGACATAAAGAAACAACTATAGGAGAAGGCAAATGAAATGGATGCAGAAATTTAGACTTGGGAAAGATAAAGAAAAAGAGGGAGATGGAAACGGGAGGGAGAGAAAAAAAAGAGGGGAAGAGAAGTAGGAAGAAGTTAGGGAAACCCAGCATCCTCTTCTCCCAATACACGACACATGTTGACTTCCTTACCTTTTCACCCCATTTTCAACCCCTCTATGCCTCCTTCTCACGCCTCCTTGCCCCTGCCCCCACTCCTGGACGTTCCGACCGGGAAAACCCTGCACCTGCTGTGACGGTAGCCGGCAGCTTTGGGTCTGGTCTCTGCTGCTCCCATGTGGTTCTTCTGGGTACTGCCAGTGTAGACGTGGGAGAAGAGACCAGCCATCAATGGGAGGATCAGTTTGGGGGAGACACCTGGTGCAGGAGGCTGAGCGGAAAAGGGGAGCACTAAGACCCAGGGTTGGTGGAGGATTGCAGCAAGGAGCTGGTGGAAGAGGAGAAGTAGGCGGTGTATGTGTGTGTGTGTTGGGGGTGGGGTGGGGGGAGCCATCTGGTACCTTGGTAGCGTCCGAAAGAGCATCAGCAATAACGACAGAAATGGCCAGTCAGTCCCAGGGTATCCAGCAGCTCCTGCAAGCTGAGAAGCGGGCGGCTGAGAAGGTGGCAGATGCCAGAAAGAGTGAGTCTCCTCTTCTCTCCCTTAGGAGTCTGGAAAGAAAATTGGGGTGGGGGGAAAGCAAACATTCGAGTCCCTGGGAAAATCCAAGGCTGGTGGGGAGAAAGCTGGGGCTGGGATGGCTGATTAGGAGGGAAGAAATGGGTGGGTGTTAGAATCTAGCACCTGGTTGGCTGAGAGAAGGCAGAAAAACTTTCTGGAAAGGAATAACCACTACTATCACATTTTGTGAGGGGGTCTACCCCTACCCCCTGTCCTTTCTTCTGCTTCCAGGGAAGGCCCGGCATCTGAAGCAGGCAAAGGAGGAGGCACAGATGGAGGTGGAGCAGTACCGTAGAGAGCGAGAGCAGGAATTCCAGAGCAAGCAGCAGGCGGTGAGTAGTGGGAGAGTTGAGATGGGACCCCAGGGTGCAATGTGGTGGGTGTATCTGATAAGGTGTGGACAGTGTGACTCTACAAGAAAATAAGGTGGTAAAGGGCTGAAGGGGACCCTTAGGAGGGACCACATTATTGATAAAGATGTGTGATAAGGAAGAGAATCTGAGAATTTTGAAAGACTTATACAGCTTGTGGGGGGAATTGCCACCGTCTACGTGGAGTATGATGTCATTTGGGGTGGAAGGCAGAGTTTTATGATCAGGTGTAGTGAGGTAGTGGGGATTTTACAGTCTGTTTTAGGATGAAGTTGCATGTCAAGTCCCAAAGGAAAGGAAATTGTGTTGCTTTCTTTGGTGTCTGGATATTTCCATGGGATGGGGGTGGTTTTGGCAAGGGCTTTTCTTCCTGGCCTTGCTCCAGGATCTTTCTCTCCACCTGCCTGGACCCTTCTTTCTCTGTTTCTGCTTTTGCCTTTTTCTCTTCCATCCCTTTCCCAATCCCCCCAGGCCATGGGCTCCCAGGGGAACTTGTCGGCTGAGGTGGAACAGGCTACAAGACGCCAAGTGCAGGGCATGCAGAGCTCCCAGCAGAGAAACCGAGAACGCGTCCTGGCCCAACTTCTTGGCATGGTCTGCGACGTCAGGCCCCAGGTCCACCCCAACTACCGGATTGCTGTCTAGGATCCACCGTAGGGCCTAACTGTTCCCTTCCAGTTCCCTTCCTCAAAGAAATCCCCCAATCAAAATTACCTCCCACCATCTCCGCTGCTTCTTTCCCACTTGCTCTCCATTCCCTGGAAATTCTAGGGGCAAGATCCAATAATTCTGTGAAATTTAGAAGTTCTCCTGCTCAGATCTGAATCTCCTTATTGTTCTTTAACCTTCACTGGGACCTTGTAAACTCCCAAGTCACCCTCACCTGACCCCTCTTTGAAATTTGTAGCATGGAGAAGTAGGGATGTGAAAAACACTTTGGCTTCAGAGCCTGGCAGGCTGAAGTCCCTTTCCCAACCCTGCCACTTGCTGGAACAGGACAAGCTACTTAACCCCTAGTCCAATGTCCTCCTCTACGGGACTAAAATGATGATGATAATAATACCTACCTTATAGGGTTGCTGCAATGATTAGGAATCACTCTGTAAAGAGCCTAGTGTGGTTCCTGGCATCTAGTAGCTGTGATTCAATAAATGGTAGCTTTATGGTATTATTACCACTCCCTGCCCACCTGCCAAAACCTAAACACAGCTGTTTCCTCACATTCGTCAACGGTTCTCTAACTCTACTCATTCATTCTGTGAACCTAGTAATTCTCTGAAGAATTAGTTCTTCCCACCTCTCTTTCCCCAGAGCTTTATGATCCCTGAAAAGTAATGAAGACCTCGTTTAGCCTCTCTACTGTGATTCCAGGAAGATGTTGAATTTCTTAGTCTTTCTTTTTGTTTCTAAGTTGGTCTTTCCCTTTATTGGATTCCCCCTTTTCCGATTTCCCCGAAGACCCATCAGATGCTCACTGCTTCCTGAGATCTAAAGTGATGCTATGTTCCGTTGTATGCATGGCTTTCCTTTCTACATCTTGAACACCTTTCCCTTGTAACAATGAAAAAGTGTCAATAAAAAAACTATGGGCAAATCAACTGGTGTGTCGAAGCAGCTTCCTTTTGCTTCATCATTTCTCATTTTCAGTCACTCTCTTGTTTTTTATTTATGTATTCCCCAAACACCCCAAAGGGCTGTTCTTTGAAACTTGTTGGAAAAACAAAAGGAACTAGTGTGTTATTATTTCTCTAAAGTGAGAAACAACGGTGGGGTTACTCGTTGGGAACCTGAGAACTATAGATGGCAACTATAGAGAAAAGCTGCAGTGTAGGAACAAGCACTTTTTGTTCCTTATCTTGCTTTCTTGTTCTTTTCAAGATATTTATTTATTTTCGAGAGAGAGCAGAGTGAAAGAGAACATGGGGGGAGGGGCAAAGGGAGAGGGAGAAGCAGGCTCCTCGCTGAGCAGGGAGCCTGATGCGGGGCTTGATCCCAGGACCTGGAGATCATGACGTGAGCCGAAAGCAGACGCTTAACAGAATGAGCCACCCCAGTGCCCCAAAACTTGGGATACTTAGAGTCGGAAAAACTGCCCTTCTATGACACCATCCTTGGATCACTGTTATTTCTCTTGGCCACAGAAAACAATCCCTGCTTCACCAAGCCAAAGACTTGAACCAATGAGGTAATCCACAGTGTAATTATTAACCAGACTCTTTAAGCAGGGAGGCGGATACAATAGAGAATAAAATGTATTTGTATCCTGGCTCTGTCACCGCACTAGCTTTGTTACTTTGGACATGTTGCTTTATTTGTTTGCTTGTTACAGAATGGGAATAATGATATCTATTCCTTAGTGTCAAACGGTTAACTGTGATAACAGGTAAAGAGCCAAACGTTTGCTATCATTTTTGTTGACATCACGTCTGATTCTGAGGCCTATCAAAGACTGGGGTGTCAAAGGATTCATTCAGGAAAAAATTCAAGCTGAACAATGGGGCTGCTGGAAGCGGGGCTAAGGACAGTCTGCTCGAATTAACAATACTTATGGGATGTTGTGTAACTCTCAAGCCCCACCATTTATCTTTAACACTTGAGGCGGAATCTAGACCGCCCCGTCCCCCACTCAGTGGATTCAGAACACATTCCTGCCTCGAATTACCTGCCCATCAGCCTCGGGGTCCTTGGGGCATCAACTACATCGGCCCACATTATTTTAGGCAAATGCCGCCCACCGTCTCCACCACTGGGGAAAGGGTAAGGGGAGGACCCGTGAGCACGGGTCAGGATCATTCCTTCCCCTCAGCTGGGGTCAGACTAGCTCCTGACGCCCCCGGGTCACCTTGACTACCCGGCCAAGGACCCCGTGGGAACTCCCAGCCCCCTCCATCCTGTTCCACCGAGCGGGGCGCCTACGGAGGGGTGCCCAGAGAGAAGACCTGCCCGGCAAGAAACTAAAGGAAGAGGTGAGGGACGTGAAGTAGACGAGGACAATAGAAAAAAGGTAACAGTGGGAGATGATGCTAGTTTCTTTTATGCCTTTTGTTACTTGCAGTAGCGGAGGAGTTAAAAGTGGCTTAAAATAAATTTTTTTTTCACACAGGCATTTTTTAAAGGCAACCCCAGCGCGCACGGAACTATTGAATCTGGAAGGATCTTCTTCCGGTCTCTTGAGCCTGCGCGCTGGCAGGCGAGAAGGCGGGAGTCCCGGGTAAGAGGGAAGCCGAGAACCGGAAGTGAAGGCAGAGTCCCTCCTTCGTCGCTGTTGCCGCCGCCATATGCGCTCGCCTTGCTCAGGTAAGCTTTTGGGCTTGGTATCATCCGCCTCCATCTGCATTTCTTTGCGGTCATCCTGTCCCATGGACTCCTGATACCGCTTGCACAGGCTGTGGTCGGGTCCCTGGGGCCTAGTTGGGTCATTATTTCTATTGCTTGCATTCGTTTTCAGCGCTCTTAGAGTTTCGGGGGGGGTAGAGGTAGGGATGCAAGGGGGCCCAATCCAAGATGGTGGGCCCAGCGCCATTGTGTTCCTTTTGCTCCCTGCTCCTTCGCTGCGCTCCTCGTTTATCGGAGGCCCTAGCGATGGTGAGAGGCGGCTCTAGGTGTCCTTTGGTCCTGGGCATTTGCGGAGGGCGGGGCTCTTTTCACCTTCCTTCTCCTCTCTGGGTCCTCTTCATGGCCCAAGGTGGGAATAGGAGGAGGGGCCGGCCGGCTTCTGGGCCTAGTTGGACTTTTCTCAGCTGGACTTACCAACCTTTATTTGGGACATTTCCCAAATGTTTATGCATGGTGTCATTGTGTGATTATCGGAAGGGAGTCTCACGTGAGGAGTAACGCAAGGGTGTTGTGAGACCCCTTGCTAAAGTTTCTGTTAAAGCTGTAGCGAGTGTATCAGTTATTTTCTTTTTCATTGTATGGGGAAGATATGAATACTTTTGACCGAGCCATTCCTCTTACACTCCCCCCCCCCCCCATCAATTACACAGGGATTAAGCACCAGAAGGAGGTTACTGAGGAGTGGGAGGTGGATGGCAGCCACATGATGTTTTTATTTTGAGAAGTGAGCGCTTTGCGCAATGATGACCTTAATCTATCACCCTTGACTGATGGCTGCTTTGTTAGGGAGATTATAGGGAAAGCGCAGAGTTCCTTTGAGAATTTTACAGGATTCATCTTTATCTTGTCATCTCCATTCTGCACTCCCTTGTCATATTTTGCTTTTCATTTTTGTTTTCTTCATTACTGTTACTTACAGATCAGGAATTCATATGCTGGTTCTCCCCTTCCTACTTCCTGGTTTATGCTACTCTGATCCTAATCTTGTTGGGAATTTGTCTTAACCACTTCACCTGGGACCACTGTGTTATGTTTGTTCTTGCTTTTATGTTTTGTGTTCCTATTAGTTTTTTTTTTCCCAGGTAAAGGTGTCACAGTTTAGGGAAAGTGGGAAGTGTGTGAGGATGGAAGAGAGGTGGTGAAGGCTCTGCTCGTGACTAATAAGTCTTCCATCTGTTTTTTTCCTAGCTCTTCTATCACAAACTAGGGTGTGTGTGTGTTTTTTTTTAAACTGTTGTTCAAGCCCCCACTCTCCTTCCTTGTTTTCACTTATTCTGCGTGAAACCATCCAGAGACCCCTCCCCTTCTCCCCCTGCCGGCCCAGTTATGGCAGAGAACGATGTGGACAATGAGCTCTTGGACTATGAAGAAGATGAGGTGGAGACAGCAGCTGGGGGAGATGGGGCTGAGGCCCCTGCCAAGAAGGATGTCAAGGGCTCCTATGTCTCCATCCACAGCTCTGGCTTTCGTGACTTCCTGCTGAAGCCAGAGTTGCTCCGGGCCATTGTTGACTGTGGCTTTGAGCATCCATCAGAAGGTAAATTTCTGCCCGGCATAGAGTATTCATTAAGCTCTCTAAGGATACAAGAAACAGGTGTGTTAAACAGTCTCTCAGGTCGTACATACTTATTTAGGCTAGATCAGGAGATAAAGGATCAAAAACTGTTTTAGCAGTAGGAAAGATTTATATAGATGGGTTTTTCATACATGATAACATGAGAAGCTAGTGACATGAAAAGTGACTTAAAGGGGCGCCTGGGTGGCTCAGTTGGTTAAGCGTCTGCCTTTGACTCAGGTCATGATCCCAGGGTCCTGGGATCGAGCCCCACATCGGGCTCCCTGCTCAGCAGGGAACTTGCTTCTCCCTGTCCCTCTGCCTGCCGCTCTGCCTGCTTGAGCTCTCTCTCTCTTTGTGTCATATAAATAAATAAAATCTTTAAAAAAAAAAAAAATGAATTAGAGGTCTGCCATTTGTTCTTCTGACTGGTTTTTCTTTTTGTCTGCTTGTTTTTAATTTTGTCATTTAGGTTTCTAATTTTGAATTTCCAGAGAGGAGCTGGTTGGACCTTAAGTCCCTCTCTGTTGGCCAACTCTGGTCTCTGGAAACCTTAATGGCTGATCTAAAGTGGGTGGCTTCTGGGTCAGCTACCAAGCCCTTCAGAGTTGCAGGGTTATGTGGCCTAAAGCGTGGCAAGCTAAGTTGGAGAAATGGCCTGAGGCAGGCACTCACATGTCATGGATTGTTACAGATTAAGGAAAAATAGGGACAGTCAGAAACATTAAAGGTGAGCTGTTGGTAGGTGCAAGAGGG
Source organism: Halichoerus grypus (assembly GCF_964656455.1). Lineage (NCBI taxonomy): Eukaryota > Metazoa > Chordata > Mammalia > Carnivora > Phocidae > Halichoerus > Halichoerus grypus. Next base: position 116,874,065 of record NC_135720.1, read on the forward strand.
TTTTTAGCAGGATGGAGGAGGGAGCACTGGAGTCGGAGGCTAAAGTGAAAGAACTAGGAAGGTCTGCTTTTGGGATGAGTTTGGGGGAGAAGAGAGGTAGAAAGGGTCTGGGAATTGATAAGCATTTAAGAATTGAACGGTGAGAAATGGGTTTGGCAGGGTGGAAAAAAGGTGGAGTTATCTGGAGACTGAAGTCTAATTTTTCTTTTTTCCCCGCCTTCTAGTCCAGCATGAGTGCATCCCTCAGGCCATTCTGGGAATGGATGTCCTATGCCAGGCCAAGTCAGGCATGGGGAAGACTGCAGTGTTTGTGCTGGCCACACTGCAACAGCTGGAGCCAGTTACTGGACAGGTACACTGGGGGAAAGTGCTGTGGAAGACATTTTGGTTAGAAATATTCGAGAAGGGTGTTTTGTCTTAGCCATGTGATGCATCCGGAGCCATGAGTGTTTGTTGCTAAGATGGCCTCTGTCACCTTTGATGGTTATGGGGGATATTACATAGTAAGCATGGGGTTAATGGTTTAGATTTCAGAGTTGAAGTCATTTATGATCTGCGAGATGTGCTTTTGTGACAGTTTGCTTCCCCATAGGGCATAGTAAAGGGATAAACTGTTTGTCTCCATCTACTCCCCCCGCCCCCCCCCAGGTGTCTGTGCTGGTGATGTGTCACACTCGGGAGTTGGCTTTTCAGATCAGCAAGGAGTATGAGCGCTTCTCTAAATACATGCCCAATGTCAAGGTAAGCCAGGGTAAAGAGACCTGGGAGGGTGAGGGTGTGGGGCGTTGAAGGCATTGAAGACTTGTAGACCAGCAGTCTTCATGTCCACAGTTGTTAAATTACATGTAATAGCTAGTAAGTTTCTGCAAACTTTGGTGTGCAAGAGATTTATGTTATAGGGATCACTTGAATACATTGTAATTTTTTTTTCTTTTTTTTTTTTTTTTAAAGATTTTATTTATTTATTTGAGAGAGAGAGACTGAGAGAGAGAGAGCACATGAGAGGGGGGAGGGTCAGGAGGGTCAGAGGGAGAAGCAGACTCCCTGCCGAGCAGGGAGCCCGATGCGGGACTCGATCCAGGGACTCCAGGATCATGACCTGAGCCAAAGGCAGTCGCTTAACCAACTGAGCCACCCAGGCGCCCGAATACATTGTAATTTCTGAGATGTTTGCTTACATTCTAATTTTGGAGAAGCATTAGGTTACCTTATGTTAATATAGCTGTGCAGCAGGAGACTGCATGAATGGTCTATGGAGGATGCTTACCACGATACCACACTTTTGTTAACTACTTATTCATATTGACTTTTATTTCACTGTGCTGTGGTTGACAGTTTGAGAATTTGAGGGTCTGTGGCAAGAGAAGGCTAAGAGCTCCAAAATACCTCTAGTGTGGTGTGTAATTTTTGAGGATTCTTTAAAATGGCAGAAAATCGGAAGATGTTTGGGGGCCACAACGGAATAGGCTTGGGTTGTTTCCATATATAATCTTGATTTTCATAGTGTGGTTCCCAAACCCATAGTTACAGCATCATTTGGAAGCTTGATGGAAATGCAGATTATGTGGGTACCACCCCAGACCTACTGAGTATGAATATGCATTCTAACAAGATCTCCAGGTAATTGGAGTTTGAGAAGCACTGATGTGTATAACTTTTTACTCCTGGCTAGGATGTGGTGAAGAACAGTACTTTTGTTTGGATTGTTGCTATTTTCTCCTGTTACTCATTACTTCACGTGTTGAGTCCTAGCCCTAATCTAAAAATAGTCACTTTTTTTTTTTTTTTTCAAGAGATGGTATTTATTTGAGAGAGGGAACACACATGAGCCGGGGGGTGGGGGGTGGGCAGAGGGAGCCCCCATGTGGGGCTCAGTCCCAACCTGAGTGGAGGTCAGATGCTTAACTGAGCTAAACTAAAGTAGTCCTTTTTTTTTAAAAAAAGATTTTATTTATTTGACAGACACAGCAAGAGAGGGAACACAGGGGGAGTAGGAGAGGGAGAAGCAGGCTTCCCGCTGAGCAGGGAGCCCAGGACCTGAGCCGAAGGCAGACACTTAACGACTGAGCCACCCAGGCGCCCCTTAAACTAAAGTAGTCTTAAACTAAAAGTAGTCTTTTTTTTTTTAGCGATTTTATTTATTTATTAGAGCAAGCGAGAAAGTACAAGCAGGGGGAGTGCAAGAGGGAGAAGCAGGCTCCCCACCGAGCAAGGAGCCCGATGTGGGGCTCGATCCCAGGACTCCGGGATCATGACCTGAGCCGAAGGCAGACGCCTAACCAACTGAGCCACCCAGGCGCCCCCTAAAAGTAGTCTTCACTGATGAATCACAGACCTCTACTCTTGAAACAAATAATATGTTATATGTTAATTAGAGAAAGAAAAGTAGTCTTAAAAACCAAAGTAGTAATAGCAGTATCTGAGTGGGGTAAACATGTTGGAGTAATTTAAAAGGTCTCATAATGAAAAGATTTTTGTTCTCCTATCTCTGATCGCACCTCCCAGAAGTTAATCGTTAACCTTTTTTTCCTTTTTTCCCTAATGGTTCTGTGACACCAAGTATTAGGCACTGTTCTCTCATTTTATCAAATTCCGGGTGTTTTTTACTTCTTTTCATGAAAGATCAGACGGTTTACATTATTCTTTTGTTACATGAAAATTAATTTTAATTCTTTAAAAATAATTTAAATGCCCTGTGTGTGTGTGTGTGTGTGTGTGTGTGTGTGTATTACGCGTATCTATCTTCTTACGTTGTCAGTGTCGTCGTCCTTCCACCAGGTAGTCTTGCTGGTGGTTGATTATAAAAGTTGAAAACCAGAAAACAGTTTCCGTTGTTCTGACTGTTGAAACATTTATTGCTGGCTCATTAGTGAGCGAGGGTTGCATTTCCTCCTCTGTAGGTCCAACTTACCAGTTTATGCGGTTTAAAAGAGGATTTTTTTTTTAAAAGATTTTATTTATTTATTAGAGAGCAAGAGAAAGAACACAAGCAGGGGGAGTGGGAGAGGGAGAAGCAGGCTTCTCACAGAGCAGGGAGCCCGATGGGCTCGATCCCAGGACCCTGGGATCACGACCTGAGCCGAAGGCAGATGCTGAACGACTGAGCCACCCAGGCGCCCCAAGAGAGAATTTTTTTTTAAGTTTATTTTTTTTTTTTTTTAGTAATCTCCACACCCAGGGTGGGGCTCAAGCTCACAACCCGGAGATCAAGAGTTGCATGCTCTTTCAACTGTGCCTCAAAACAGAATATTCTTGGTGTTAAGATCAAATATAAATCGTCATGACGTTTTATTTTGTTTAAAATTGTGCTATAGTGACTTGTTTGAGGTTGGGCTAGTTCTACAGAATATCCTACGTCTGGATTTACTCCCTTACAGTGTTGTTTGAGTTGTTTTCTTTCCGTATTTCCTTTAACAGAAATAATATTTGAAAGCTCAGCTAATTGAAGTTAAACATTTTTGGCAAGAATTCTTGAGTTGAGGGCGCCTGGGTGGCTCAGTTGGTTAAGCGACTGCCTTCGGCTCAGGTCATGATCCTGGAGTCCCGGGATCGAGTCCCACATCAGGCTCCCTGCTCAGCAGGGAGTCTGCTTCTCCCTCTGACCCTCCTCCCTCTCATGCTCTCTGTCTCTCATTGTCTCTCTCGCAAATAAATAAAAAATCTTAAAAAAAAAAAAAAATTTAAAGAATTCTTGAGTTGATACCTGTGTATTTCCTGTTCTGTTGCAAATTTGGTTGTCCCATAATTAGTGATTTTAGGTTTATTCTGACAGTGTGATCCTGTGATTGATCTTTCTGAAACTAGAAAGCAGTTTCTGGTGTCATTTGATATTGTATTAAGGCTTACATCCACAACAAATCTTTCCCTAATGTTTTTAATGTGGAGTAATATGTTTACCTTGAATCAGTAATTTCATAGGGTTTGTTCAAAAAGGTGTTTAAAAATCTTCAGAGGCACCTGGGTGGCTCATTGAGTTGAGTGTCCGACTCTTGATCTTGGTTCAGGTCTTGATTTCTGGGTCGTGAGTTCACACCCTGCATTGGGCTCCACACTGGGCTTGGAGCCTACTTGAAAAAAAAGAGAGAGAAAGCAGGAAGAAAGAAAGAAAAAAAAGATCTGAGTTTAGTTAGGAAAACTTGATATTCCGTGAGCGCTGTGTGGCACTCTGCAGTCTGGTGATTACTATTTCTTGTTATCCTTTTGTTTTTAGGGTTTATTTATTTATAATTTACACCCAGTGTGGGGCTCAAACTCAAACCCTGAAATCAGGAGTCATGTGGTCTACTGACTGAGCCAGCCAGGCGCCCCTTGCTGTCCTCATTCTTAGAGTGAAGTCTGGCCATAGCACCAGGGGAAGGAAGATTATTAGATTAAGTCAGAAGAAAACGCTAGTCCTCACTGCCCTGATTAGTCACATGACTTTGGGCAAGTCACTTTTGTTTCTTCAGTGTCTGGGGAACATAATAAGAATTTTAGGTTGGGTGACCTTTGATGTTCCTTCTAGCTTTGAAATGTGCTAAGAATTTGTTTAAATTGAAAGGAAGGGAGCTGTGGGGAGATTGGACTCTTTCCTTCCTTGTGAGACACTGTTTTCTCCTCGGTTAATACAGGTCGCGGTGTTTTTTGGTGGTCTGTCTATCAAGAAGGATGAAGAGGTGCTGAAGAAGAACTGCCCGCATATTGTTGTGGGGACCCCTGGCCGCATCCTCGCCCTGGCTCGAAATAAGAGCCTCAATCTCAAACACATTAAACACTTTATCTTGGATGAATGTGATAAGATGCTTGAACAGCTCGGTGAGTGGCAGCGCTGGGATGGGGCTAGCGATCTGGGCGTTGCCCTTCAGAGCCAGATGATGTTTATTTGATATAGGAGCACTTCAGTGCCAGGACGACTCTTCATCTGTCACCCAGGACTGATGGCTCTGGCTCCCCTCTTGGTTTTTGTTAGGCTTTTTAAGCAACCTTGGTGATCAAGGGGAACGGTGTTTTGTCCTTCCTTTCTGTGATGGAGGTTTCTTTTTGTTTGAGAGGAGTGGCTTTGCTGATCTTAGACATCAGTCACACCACTATTCTTTCCTTCATGGGTTTTTATGCTGGGTGTTTGGGGAGATAATAAACTGAAGAAGGAAGATTGTTTACTCTTTGGCATCCCCTGCACAGCGTATATCCGAATTTATAGCTGAATAGATCTTTAGACGTCAGGATTAATGTGGAGAGTTTATGGGATTTTCTGTAGTCCGGTATGCCACAAGAAAGAAAAACTGTAAGAACTCACGTTTAATAAATGAGAGAGGGGGGATGGACATAGCCCCAGGGATAAGTCATTTCAGCTGATTTTTGGCTATTACAGATGGCGAGCTATAAGGTGGGCTTGAGGTAGAGAGATCTCACTTGCCTGGCTGGATAAAAAGTGTGATCCAGAGGAAGCGTGGAATGGACTCTGACAGCTAGAATGTAATTAGGTGTGCAGTATTTGTAGATAGCTGGGGCATGGGGAGAAAGTAGGGAGAAGGGCCTTGTAAAGCATTTCTCAAGGGTTTTAGGCTTGTGAGCCTCTGCAGTGGGTTTCATCTCCATATCATAATTGTGATATTTGGGATTTCGTTATCTTCTTCCTTGGTTAAAACACAAAAGTGGAATCGGGTTAACCTGATCTCAAGTCTTTATTTCAAATTCCGTTGTATGTTATTTCCATGGTGTTACTGCAATGGATGTGATTTTATGGTGGTTCAAGTGAATAGAGTACCTGAGACCAATCTTGCTGTGAAATGAATCTTGCTTACCCATTTCCAGTAGTCTTCACCTCGTTGGGGAGGCAGTCTCTGGTTTTTGTCTGATACATGCTGCTTTTCTCCTATGATTTTTTTCCTTTTTCTTGTAGACATGCGTCGGGATGTCCAGGAAATTTTTCGCATGACCCCCCATGAGAAGCAGGTCATGATGTTCAGTGCTACCTTGAGCAAAGAGATCCGTCCCGTCTGCCGCAAGTTCATGCAAGACGTAAATACCCTTCTACCTTCTCTCCCTCCACTCCCCGCCCACTGCCTCCTCCCCTTCCGCACCCTCTTCCTCCAGACTCCCTTGTCCTTCAAGTGCCAAGAAGGGGGCACGTGCCCATCTGGGAGTGATGACTCCTTGAAGAGACACACAGAGGCAGAGACAGCTAGTGTTAGGGTCTGCGCGGGCGCCAGGGAAACTCCGGAAGACTTGGTCGGGTTAACTTGAGAGCGGGTAGTGTTCGACCTTTTTTTTTTTTTTCCCCCATCATCACAGCATTTTTGAACCTCTTCTTCCTTTTTGGGGGAGGGCAGAATTTTCTGCCCTACCACCCACCCATCGTCTCCTACACACCTCTTTACAGCCACGCACCCTCAAGGTGGCATTGAGCAGACAGTTGGAGCCTTCTGCTCCCCAAAACTCATAACTTTTCCGGTGGCAGGAGAGCAAGAGAGGGACAGACAGATGGCAGGGCATGTCCAAAAGAAGAGCAAACAGCACAAATGAATCCGCTCCCTCCCCACCTCCAGGGGTGGGGGCCTTTGGCACCTCAGTCCCCGATCCCTTACTCCTTCCCGTCCATACCTCCTCGCACCCATCTGGAATCTCGGTTGATGTGAGCCGGCAGCGGAGAAGCACCGTGGAGCGGCGGGGGAAATGCGGACGGCACCCAGCGGTGGATGGCGGCAGCGGAGGCCGCGGGGAAACCTGACCAGGAAGCTGAGGACCAAACCAGCCTCTTTTTCCGTTCCCGGTTTTTTTCCTGAATCCAAGGCGTGCCGTGCTCCCCGTTTCCCCCCATATGTGTTGGGGGGAGGGGTGTCCTGAAAGGGGGGGTAGATTTTTTTTTTCTTTTTAAAAACAATTTTTTAATACTCAAAGGAGAGGGATATGGGAAAGGTAAAGTGAGGAGCTCCACTTGGATGTAACCAGGTGGGTGTTAGGGTTTGGGGCTAGATGGGGCCTGTTGTATAAACAGTGCAGTGTATTCTTTCCCCATCCTGTACTGCTCTTTCCCATGGGGTGTTAACTATTTTTAGCTATACTTGGGGCTAAGATTAGATTTGAAGGAGGCCATGGAACTTCTTTTTGAAAAGCCTGCCTTTGCTACCCTGCTTTCTGGGATTGGGCTTCTGGTTTTCTCCCGTGCCACACATCCTTTCCTGAAATCTTGGACCCTGGGTGTTGATATTAATTACGTCCCCAGGTTAGTGAAGAGTGCTAGGAAACTTGGACTCAGGAGTTGAGTCTTGTGTCAATTTATATTTTTTTATGCTACTTCCTCCCCTTCAAGGGTTTTGTGTGTGTGTATGTGTGTGTGTGTTTTTTAAGATGAATGTGTATCTGCTGCTCTGAATTTTGTTTTTTAACACCATTTATTGGTACCGTCCCTGTAACACTAGTTGGTTTGACTCTTAGTTCAGAGTCCAGTGGGTGCCATCTAAACAATTCCCTTGTGGTCTGAGGGCAAGTTGTTACTCACCTTGAGTAACTTTTGCTTCTCTTTCATGCCAGTTTTGAGACCATCCATTGTAGCATTCTGATCTTAACAGATACCCACCCTCCTGATGTGGATCTGATTCTCTTAGTGGGTTTTTTTAAATTTTTTTAAAGATTTATTAGAGAGTGCGTGCACAAGTAGGTGGTGGGGCAGAGGGGGAGGGAGAAGCAGACTCCCCACTGAGGAGGGAGCCTGACGTGGGGCTTGATCCAAGGACCCTGAGATCATGACCTGAGCTGAAGGCAGACGCTTAACCCACTGAGCCACCCAGGTGCCCCCTGATTCTCTTAGTTGAGAGAATACTCAAATGGAACAATCCCTGTCTTCCCCCTATATTTTTACAACCAGCTGTGGTGGAGTTACTCTGACCTTGAGTCACCCTGTCCCATCAATTCCCAGGCGTTTGGATCACATTCTCCCTTTGGGGATCATCTCCCATTGTTTTCTTTCCTCTGCCACCTCACTTTGAGGTAATGGCTTCTTGCCATTGGGTGATCTCACTCCTCCTTTTCCTCCCTGCAAAGTTCCCTTCCCATGACAGTTTGAGGTTGGGCAGTCTTAAAACTCATCTGATAGGAAGGAAATTAGAGCTAATGTGGAAGAGACCACATTAAAATGGGGGTATTTTTGGGGGTGTGGTGGGGTTTTCAGTCTTCTCTTCTCCCCATCCCCCCATGGGGTGTATTGGAGATAAGTTCCTCCACCCCCCCAGGTTTAACCCCCCCACTCTGCCCTCCTCCCGTTCCCCACCCCCTACTCCCCCTCCCCCCCCCAGCCAATGGAGATCTTCGTGGATGATGAGACGAAGCTGACGCTGCATGGGTTGCAGCAGTACTACGTGAAACTGAAGGACAACGAGAAGAACCGGAAGCTCTTTGACCTTCTCGATGTCCTTGAGTTCAATCAGGTCAGTTGTTCAAGGTCCAGTAGGGGGATGAGCACGTCTCCAACTGTAGCAGAAACCTGGTTAAGTACCCTTTTATTGAGGACATGACATATGTGATGTGAGCTTCTCGAGAACGGTGGAGAAATTGCCTTTTAAGTGAAATTCTTTTAAATGAGAATTTAAACAGGGTGAGAGCTGCTTTTCTGTTCCATGGCTGTCACAGCCAGGTGTTTAGTAAAGAAAAAGCTCAATAAAGAAGAGGGGATTTCATAAGCTGGTAAAAGTTCCAAAATATCTTGGGTTTGCTAGGTTCTTAAATTTGTTTCTTCTCATGCTATTTACCGAGAAGAAGTGTTCCATAACCTAACCTGTAGGGTGGTTTATTTGCACCAAAAACTTAAAGGTAGGTTGCTTATGCGTGTTTCTGATGAGCAGGAAATACTGGTCAAGATCTTTCCAGACTTTAGTTTGACTTTTTAGCACTTGCTCATTTTTACCATTAGCCTCTTGTCTCCTAACATACCTGGTAGTTTTGGTTACTATTCTCTGTACCTTCTCTGTAGCATGTCTGCTCAGGAAAAATCAGAGCTGAGTAAGAAAGGCTAAGTTGTATTTAGAACAGAAGAGGAATATGTGATGGGGATTAGGAGGAATTTCTTTGGAAGAGTGTAGTTACTGAACACTCTTCTCGCACATAATCTCTCACATATCCCACATGTACCCACATCGCCTGTCACACACCCAGGTGGTGATCTTTGTGAAGTCTGTGCAGCGTTGCATTGCCTTGGCCCAGCTCCTGGTGGAGCAGAACTTCCCAGCCATTGCCATCCACCGAGGGATGCCCCAGGAGGAGAGGTGAGTCAGAAGTGGAAAGATGTTTTTTGTCCTTGGGAAGGAAAAGAGACCATTGAGCAAAGGGACTCAACATTTTTCTAATTTCACAAAGGCTTTCTCGGTATCAGCAATTTAAAGATTTTCAACGACGAATTCTTGTGGCTACCAACCTATTTGGCCGAGGCATGGATATTGAGCGGGTGAACATTGCCTTCAACTATGACATGCCTGAGGATTCCGACACCTACCTGCATCGGGTAAGCTCCACACCTACACGGGCATCCCACTGTCCCCTGCTGCTGCCTGATTTTCTGTGTCTTCATACCTTTTTCATCCCTCCTTTGGGTGTCTTCCTATTTTGGGGTCTTCCCAGTGCTACCCTCTGTCTCCTTCCAGGTGGCCCGAGCAGGTCGGTTTGGCACCAAGGGCTTGGCCATCACGTTTGTGTCGGATGAAAATGATGCCAAGATCCTCAATGACGTGCAGGATCGCTTTGAAGTCAATATTAGTGAGCTGCCTGATGAGATAGACATTTCCTCCTACAGTGAGTATGGATCTCAGGAAACTGTCTTCTCAACTCTTCAGAGTCTCCTTGTTCCCTAGTGTGTTTGTCTTGAATCTCATGTACATAAAGTCTCTGGTGCGTAAGAGGCACTTAGCAAGTTTGTGTGCCCCTGATCTTGATGCCCCTGTTGGGATGTTTAGTTGACCTGTAGATCTCTTTCTCTTGACAAACTATCTTTCCCCACCCCCAGCTTATCCTCTGCACCCACAAACTACAGACCTCTGCATGTATGGGGGTGGGTGGTGTTTCTGTCAGCCCTGCCTTTTCCATGTCTTGTCCTAATTGTGCCATGTTTTCCCTCCAGTTGAACAGACGCGGTAGAGGACTCACCCACCCATTTTGGAACGTGACGGTCTGTCCCTCTTCAGGAGATGACAGCAGGCATGGGGTGAAGGAGACACTACTGCCACCTAGCCCTGACGACCCCCACCCCATGGCTTCCCCCCTTTTGCATCACCACCACTCCTAAACCCATATTTCCTGAATTGTCTGAATTTTTTTTAACAAAACTAAAAAACGTATGCGTCTGTGGTGTCTGTAAGTGCTCCATCCCTTTATTGGATTTAGGGTGAGGTTAGGCCATGATTCAGTGTATATTCCTGTAAAGACTGTGTGCCCTTCTGTGGGGCCCAGGTTAGAGGGGAGGGCGATGTGACTAAGAATGCAGAGGCCATGGCTCCTTGCTACTTATATTTTTCTTAGTGGCCTGGGAGGGGCTGGGATGTTTCTGACCCAGAGGCCCAGTGTGGGTGGTATGTAGTGTTTCCAGTGTTAGAAGGTAAAGTGGGAACTGGTGGAAAGCTTAGGCGTCTCCTAGGCTCTCTCGGTGTCTCATCTGTTCCTTCAGCTTCTGGATCTTGAGCACCAGGGCCTGGGCTTCCCAAGCCCCTTCTTGCCCTTCCAGTAGGGCCTGGTACAGCTCCAGCTGCTGCTCCAGCAACTCCTCAGCTTGGGCCAGCTCAGCTGTGGGGCGGGGCCTGGGACCCTGAGTGAGGGGGGCAGAGGGGAGGGAGCATCAGCCCAGGCAGGGGGCTGAGGCTTGCTGGAAGTCAGGCGTTCTGCCTCTCAAGTTTAAACCTTTAAACCCTGTTGTATTAAGGTCATCTGTACTGTGAAGCCAAGGTAGCTTCTGGTTTTAGGCATAAGACCCTTGGGGGGGGCAGTTTGCTGCTCAGGGGTTATAACTGGACTCCTTGTACAAGGGAGGATATGGAGAGGAGAGGACTGGCTGTCCCTCCCCCCACTAAGAAATAATTAACTGTTAGGTGAGGGGAAATTCCTGTCCAAGGACTTCATGGACTCTGCAGGGAGGGAGGGCTGTGGGGAGAGGGAGCCCTAAGGTCTAGAGAGGGGTGGGGGTGGGGAAGGTGCTGGGGATCTAGGAGTTGGAACTAGGCCAAGAGCTCTGGGGGTGGGGGGGGTATCTACTTGGAGCAGGCCTGTGACACAAGATTAAAGGGATTACTACCCCCTCCTCCCCCCTACCCTCTGCCCCCGCTCTCGGTGCCACTTACCCTTGGGGATGACCTTATCTTCCCACTGCATGTGGAGCTGGTCGGCTCTTCTGTGCTTGTCTTGGGGCTCTGGGAGCAGCACCTCCAGGAGCCCTGGGGGCCCGGGGGCCAGGAAGGCAGGAGGAGGCGACGGCAGCAACATGAGAGCCAGGGCAGAGGGAGTACCATGGCTGGTGTAGCAGCGAGCTGTCTGAACTGCCCAACAGCCACCAGGAACTGGCTCCTTCCCTCCAGGCCTTGGCCTCGCTTCAGTGACTGGCCCTGCCCAGGGCCCTGCCCCTACCTTTACCTCCCTCCCAACCTGGCCCCAGACAGAGTCTTCCTGATGTGAAAAAGTTCTGCCAGTTGAGGCAGAACTTCCTTTATTTTTAAAGATTTTATTTATTTTTAGAGCAAGAGCAGGGGGGAGAGGGAGAAGCAGGTTCCCCACTGAGCAGGAAGCCAGACATGGGCCTCCTTCCCAGGATCCTGGGATCATGACCTGAGCTGAAGGCAGATGCTTAACCAACAGAGGCACCCAGGTGCCCAGGCAGAACTTGCTTTAGAAGACTGGTGCCCAGGGGCGCCTGGGTGGCTCAGTCGTTAAGTGTCTGCCTTCGGCTCAGGTCGTGATCCCAGAGTCCTGGGATTGAGCCCCGCATCGGGCTCCCTGCTCAGCAGGAAGCCTGCTTCTCCCTTTCCCACTCCTCCTGCTTCTGTTCCCTCTCTCACTGTGTCTTTCTCTGTCATATAAATAAAATCTTAAAAAAAAAAAAACACTGGTGCCCAGCCTACGTCTTAGTGTCTGTTTTTCTTAGCACTATGTCTTTTCTCATTTCTCAATTCTGCAAGGTACAAGTTACATTGCTGGTGTGCAGGAAACTGGCTCAGAAGGGTTTCACTCAGGACTCAAGGTCCATAACTGGTTGGTGGAAAAGCCTGGAGGATTCATGTCCAGGTCCACCTGACTTGAAAGCTCAGCCATTGACCTGGCTCAAGTATTGATTACCCCTTTATTTCCGTTTTTTTCCCTTCTCGCTGGCCCATAACGACATTCCTTCTTGTCTGCATTGCATGTTTGTAGGGGTTTGCATTCTCTGTTAGTTCAGGGCACTGTTGTGTCATTGTACCCTTGGCTCCTGAAAAGAACGTGACACTGGTAACAGGTTTCAAGCTTTGTTGAACTCGTGAGCCCTCACTTTAAATGTGTGGTGTGAGCCTCGTGTACAGGTGGCCTTCCTGCAGTATGTCCTGAAATGTCCTGTGGCTGGAGAGCACCGCTACATCCCAGTGGGCAGAGGTGGCTCGGAGTGGATGGTCCCAGTTTTGATCATCTGGGAAAAAGGTAGACCCTCAGAAAAAGTATCTCAGAAAACAAGATGGCTGGAGAGTGGACAGTTGCTAACCAGCTCACTATCTTTGTGACATCATGCTGAATTTGGAGGGAAGATGGCCTCTGCCATAGCATGGGGATCCAGGAACCAGGGAGGGTGATCTTCCTGGAGGTCAGTGGCTCTCAGACTTGGGGGGGAGGTGTTGCTGAAGCACCTTTAGATGAGGCCAAACACCCCACATTCCTCATTAGCTGACATGTTCTCACTTTTCAGTGGAAAAAGAACCTAAACTTTGTTAACGTTTTGGAAGAGAAGCTTCTTCATGTTTCTCAGCGATAGTCTTTGCACAATTCATATTTGACTTGCAGTATATGCATGGCTTAAAGTCTTAATTACTGGAACATAAGAGGCCCAAGCTAATGTTATGGTTGTGGGAAACTATCCAGTATAAGGTTAAACAGATGACAAGCAACTAATATTGAAGCTAAACCCACCACATTGATAAATTAAAAGCAAGATTTGTAGCCATTAAGAAAATACAGCAAATGAAACTTCTGTAAGACAATCTAAATGATGCACAAATAACAAAGTATCCTTCCTGAAAACTAGGCATTTCTACCATCTGAGTTTCTATTTTAGGTTATGAACTCCAAAATGGACTACTCTCCCAATAATTTATAGTGGGTAGTCTTAAACCTAAGTTAAAATAGAGTCTATGGATTGGGGTTTTGTTCATCTGTGAGAATTGATATAAAGGAAAGGCTGACCTTTGAGTCAGTTCAAATCTATTGAATGTGTTTTGGATCTCATAATCATGGAAATGAAGGAATGAAGATAAACACGTGTAAACCAGTTTGCTTAATTTCATGTTACATATGTTTTTGTTACTCCTGGGTATCTTTTGTCTCTTTTTTTTTTTTAAGATTTTTTTATTCATTTGTGAGAGAGCACGAGGTGGGGGGAGGGGCAAAGGGAGAGGGAGAAGCCAACTCTCAGATGCGGGGCTCATCCCAGGACCCTGAGATCATGACCTGAGCTGAAGACAGATGCTTAACTGACTGAGCCATCCAGGCATTCCTCTCACAGTGTCTTAATAGAGTCTTTTTTCCCCCCCTTTTAAGAAAAGGCTTTATGTCTAATAGACACTTAATCAAATGAGAGTTGGGCCTGGCTTCTGCAGGACAAGCCTAGTTTTCAGCCAGAGACAAGCAGAGGATTATGGGAAACATCATCCACAAGGTCAAAGGGCTGCAGAGCTTCCTGAGGCCAATGTGCTGACACTACATCCTACCCAGTGGATTGGCAGGACTGAGGTGACTGACATAAATTACTGTACCCTTCATATGACATTCTTGTGGAGATGGGTACCTAGGAATATTGAAGTCCACTGAACCTGCTGGGCAATTTTTGTTCTTGTCATAGGTGACCTTCACGGTAACCTTTCAAGAGAGCTTTCTCATTTCACTTTTTTTTTTTTTTCCATGTGGATGTCTACTTGTTCCAGCACTGTTTGTTGAAAGACTACCTTTTCTCCATGATAAGGCCTTTGCTTCCATGACAAAAATCAGTTGACTGTATTTATGTGGGGTCTATTTCTGGGTTCTCTATTCTGTTCTATTGATCTACTTGTTTTTTCACCAGTACTGTATACACTGTCTTTGTTTTTTTCTTTTTTCTTTTTTTACATCTTATTTATTTATTTGAGAGAGAGACAAAGAGAGTGACATAGAGCATGAGCGAGCACAAGCTGGTGGGAGAGGGAGAAGCAGGCTCTCTGCTGTGCAAGGAGCCCAACGCAGGGCTCGATCCCAGGACCCTGGGATCATGACCTGAGCCGAAAGCAAACGCTTAACAACTGAGCCCCCCAGGCGCCCTGGGATTGAGTTGAATTTAAAGATCAAGTTGGGAAGAACTGACGTCTTGACAATATCAAGTCTTCCTATCCATGAGTATGAAATCTCTTTTCATTTATTTAGTTCTTTGATTTATTTTTTTAATTTTTAATTTTTTATTTAAATTCAATTAACATATAACATATTATTAGTTTCAGAGGTAGAGGTCAGTGATTCATCAGTCTTACATAATATCCAGTGCTCATAACATCACGTGCCCTCCTTAATGTCCATCACCCAGTGACCCCATCCCTCTACCCCCCTCCCCTGCAGCAACCCTCAGTTTGTTCCCTATGATTGAGTCTCTTATAGTTTGTCTCCCTCTCTGATTTCATCTTGTTTTATTTTTTCTCTCTTCCCCTATGCTCCTCTGTTTTGTTTCTTAAATTCCACATATGAGTGAAATCATATGATAATTGTCTTTCTCTGATTGACTATTTCACTTAGCACAATACCCTCTAGTTCCATCCACGTCATTGCAAATGGCAAGATTTCATTTTTTTTTTTATGGCTGCATAATATTCCATTGTATATCTATACCACATCTTCTTTATCCATTCATCTGTCGATGGACATCTGGGCTCTTTCCATAGTTTGGCTGTTGTGGACATTGCTACTATAAACATTGGGGTGCATGTGCCCCTTTGGATCACTACATTTGTATCTTTGGGGTAAATACCCAATAGTGCAATTGCTGGGTCATAGGGTAGCTCTATTTTCAATTTTTTTGAGGAACCTCCATACTGTCTTCCAGAGTGGCTATACCAGCTTGCATTCCCATCAACAGTGTAAGAGGGTTCCCCTTTCTCCACATCCTCGCCAACATCTGTTGTTTCCTGACTTGTTAATTTTAGCCATTCTGACTGGTGTGAGATGGTATCTCATTGTGGTTTTGATTTGTATTTCCCTGATGCTGAGTGATATTGAACATTTTTTTTTATGTGTTTTTTGGCCATTTCTATATTTTCTTTGGAGAAATGTTTGTTCATATCTTCTGCCCATTTCTTAATTGGATTTTTTTTGTTCTTTGGGTGTTGAGTTTGATAAGTTCTTTTTTTTTTTTTTTTAAAGATTTTATTTATTTATCTGAGAGAGAGAGCACAAGAGTGGGGAGCGGGAGAGGGAGAAGCAGACTCCCTGCTGAGCAGGGAGCCTGATGCGGGACTCGATCCCGGGACTCCAGGATCATGACCTGAGCCGAAGGCAGTCGCTTAACCAACTGAGCCACCCAGGCGCCCTGATAAGTTCTTTATAGATCTTTGGATACTAGCTCTTTATCTGATATGTCATTTGCAAATATCTTCTATTTTGTCGGTTGTCTTTTGGTTTTGTTGACTGTTTCCTATACTGTGCAAAAGCTTTTTATCCTGAAGAAGTCCCAATAGTTCATTTTTGCCTTTGTTTCCCTTGCCTTTGGAGATGTGTCTAGCAAGAAGTTGCTGTGGCTGAAATCACAGAGGTTGCTGCCTGTGTTCTCCTCTAGGATTTTGATGGATTCCTGTCTCACATTTAGGTCTTTCATCCATTTTGAGTTGTCTATTTTTGTGTATGGTGTAAGAGAATGGTCCAGTTTCATTCTTGCATGTGGCTGTCCAGTTTTCCCAACACCATTCATTGAAGAGACTGTCTCTTTTCCATTGGATATTCTTTCCTGCTTTGTTGAAGACTAGTTGACCATAGAGTTGAGGGTCCATTTCTGGGTTCTCAATTCTGTTCCATTGATCTATGTGTTTTTGTGCCAGTACCATACTGTCTTGATGATGACAGCTTTGTCATAGAGCTTGAAGTCTGGACTTGTGATGCCAACAGCTTTGGTTTTCTTTTTCAACGTTCCTTTAGCTATTCCAGGGTCTTTTCTGGTTCCATACAAATTTTAGGAGTATTTGTTCCATTTCTGTGAAAAAGATGGATGGTATTTTGATAGGGATTGCATTGAATGTATGGATTGCTCTAAGTAACATAGACATTTTCACAATACTTGTTCTTCCAATCCATGAGCATGGAACATTTTTTCTATTTCTTTGTGTCTTCCTCAATTTCTTTCATGAGTGTTCTATAGTTTTCTGAGTACAGATCCTTTGCCTCTTTGTTTCGGTTCTTCGATTTCTTTCATCAGAGTTTTGTCAACTTCCACTTGTTCATTGCTAGTATGCAGATGGTCCCTACTTATGATGGTTTGACTTCCAATTTTTTGACTTTAGCACATTCAGTAGAAAGCATAATTCAAATTTTGAATTTTGATCTTTTCCCAGGCTAGTAGTGATGTAGTATAATACTCTCTTATGATTCTGGGCAGCAACAGTGAGCCCCAGCTCTCAGTCAGATGTGTAATTGTGAGGGTAAACAACCAATACACTTACAACCATTCTGTACCCATACAACTATCCTGTTTTTCATTTTCAGTATAGTATTCAAGAAGTTACATATTTTATTTAACACTTTTTAAAAAGTTTTTATTTGGGCGCCTGGGTGGCTCAGTTGGTTAAGCGACTGCCTTCGGCTCAGGTCATGATCCTGGAGTCCCGGGATCGAGTCCCGCATCGGGCTCCCTGCTCTGCAGGGAGTCTGCTCCTCCCTCTGACCCTCCCCCCTCTCATGTGCTCTCTCTCTCATTCTCTCTCTCTCAAATAAATAAATAAAATCTTTAAAAAAAAAAAAAAAAAAAAAAAAGTTTTTATTTAAGTAATCTCTACACCCAGCATTGGGCTGAAACTCATGACCCCGAGATCAAGAGTCACATGCTCTTCTGACTGAACCAGCCAAGAGTCTCTCAACACTTTATTATAAAATTGTCCCTGTGTGAGATAATTTTGCCCAAGTGTAGGCTAATGTAAGTGTTCTGGGTATGCTTAAGGTAGGCTAGACTTAGCTGTTGTGTTTGGTAGGTTAGGTGAGTTAAATGAATTTTTGATCGGGATGCCTGGGTGGCTCAGTCGTTAAGCGTCTGCCTTCGGCTCAGGTCATGATCCCAGGGTCCTGGGATCGAGCCCCGCATAGGGCTCCCTGCTCTGTGGGAAGCCTGATTCTCCTGCTCCCCCTCCCCCCCACTTTGTGTTCCCTCTCTGGCTGTCTCTCTCTCTGTCAAATAAATAAAATCTTTTTTTTTTTTTTAAAGATTTTATTTATTTGTTTGAGAGAGAGAGACACAGCGAGAGAGGGAACACAAGCACGGGGAGTGGGAGAGGGAGAAGCAGGCCCCCCACGGAGCAGGGAGCCCGATGTGGGGCTCGATCCCAGGACCCTGGGATCATGACCTGAGCTGAAGGCAGACGCTTAACGACTGAGCCACCCAGGCGCCCCAATAAAATCTTTTTTTTAAAAAATATTTTATTTATTTATTTGACAGAGACAGACACAGAGAGAGAGGGAACACAAGCAGGGGGAGTGGGAGAAGGAGAAGCAGGCTTCCTGCGGAGCAGGGAGCCAGATGCAGGGCTCGATCCCAGGACCCTGGGATCATGACCTGAGCCGAAGGCAGACGCTTAACGACTGAGCCACCCAGGTGCCCCAAATAAAATCTTTTAAAAAAGTGAATTTTTGATCGAAATCACGAGAGGACATCTGAATGGCTCAATCGGTTAAGCGTCTGCCTTTGGCTCAGGTCATGATCCTGGGATGGAGTCCCCACATTGGGCTCCTTGCTCAGCAGGGAGCCTGCTTCTCCCTCTGCCTGCTCTGCCTGCCTCTCCCCCTTCCTGTGCACTCTCTTTCTCTGACAAATAAACAAATAAAATCTTAAAAAAAAAAAACCACAATGAGATACCACCTCATACTGGTCAGAATGGCTAAAATTAGTAAGTCAGGAAACAACAACCACTGTTGGTGAAGATGTGGAGAAAGGGGAACCCTCCTACACTGTTGGTGGGAATGCAAGCTGGTACAACTACTCTGGAAAACAGTATGGAGGTTCCTCAAAAAGTTGCAAATAGAGCTACCCTATGACCCAGCAATTGCTGGGTCTGCCCTGGATGCTACTGGATACTACTAGGTATCTGCCCTGGAGATACAAACAGTGATCCGAAGGGGATGTGCACCCCAAATTTCATAGCAGCAATGTCCACAATAGCCAAACCGTGGAAAGGGCAGAGATGTCCATCGACAGATGAATGGATAAAGAAGATGGACATCTCTGCCATCAGAGACATTCTGGACATTCAGATGTCCTCTCGTGATTTTGATCAAAAATTCACTTTTTTAAAAGATTTTATTTGGGGCACCTGGGTGGCTCAGTCGTTAAGCGTCTGCCTTCGGCTCAGGTCATGATCCCAGAGTCCTGGGATCGAGCCCTGCATACAATGGAATATTATGCAGCCATAAAAAAAAAGAAATCTTGCCATTTGCAACGACGTGGATGGAACTAGAGGGTATTGTGCTAGGTGAAATAAGTCAATCAGAGAAAGACAATTATCATATGATTTCACTCACATGTGGAATTTAAGAAACAAAACAGAGGCTCATAGAGGAAGAGAGGAATAAGTAAAATGATGAAATCAGAGAGGGAGAAAAACCATAAGAGACTCTTAATCATAGGAAACAACTTGAGGGTTGCTGGAGGGGAGAGAAGTGAGGGGATGGGGTAACTGGGGGATGGACATTTAAAAAAAAAAGACTTAAAAAAAAAGAGCAAAAAAATGCATTTTTGACTTAACAGTATTTTCAAATTGTGGTGGGCTTACTGAGACATAACCCTATTGTAAGCTGAGGAAGATCTATAGAGGAAAGTGATTGACTTATATATTAACCTTATATCCTACAACCTTGCTATAATCGTCTGTTGTTAGTTTCAGGAATTTTTTTGTTGTTGATTCTTTGGATTTTCTGCATAGACGATCATGCCATCTGTCAACAAACCCAGTTTTATTTCTCCCTTCCTAATCTGTATACCATTTATTTCCTTTTTTTCTGTCTTAGTGCATTAGCTCAGACTTCTAGTAGGATGTTGAAAAGTGGTGAGAGGGGACATCCTTGCCTTGATCCTGATCTTAGCAAGAAAACTTGTAGTTTCTCACTATAAAGTATGATGTTAGATGTGGGGTTTTTTGTAGGTGTTCTTTATCAAGTTGAAGTTCTCTATTCCTCGTTTACTAAGAGGGTTTTTTTTTTTTAAATTATGAATGGGTGGTGGATTTTGTCAAATACTTTCTCTGCATCTATCGATATGATCATGTGATTTTTCCTTTTTAGCCTGTTGATATTGATGGGTTATGTTAATTGATTTTAAAATGTTGGATTAGCCTTGTGTACCTGGGATAAATCCCACTTAGTTGCGGTGGTATATTGTTCTTTTTATACATTGTGGATTTGATTTGCTAATATTTTGTTGAGGATTTTTACATGTATGTTCATGATAGATAATGATCTGTAGTTTTCTTTCTTGTAATATTATTGTTTAGTTTTGGTGTTAGGGTAATACTGGACTCATAAAATGAGTTAGAGTATTCTTCTGCACCTATCTTCTGGAAGAGATTGTAGAGAATTGCTATAACTTCTTACCTAAATGTTTGGTAGAATGCACCAATGAACCTACCTAGGCCTAGCGCTTTCTGTTTTGCAATGGAACATTATAGTGGGAGTTATCTAATAGCCCAGGGCACCTTAGTGCATTAAGTTATGTCTCCTTAGTCTCCTCTAATCTGTTGAGTTTCTTAGTTTTTTTTTTTAAAGATTTTATTTATTTATTTGAGAGAGAATGAGAGACAGAGAGCATGAGAGGGAAGAGGGTCAGAGGGAGAAGCAGACCCCCCCAACTGAGCAAGGAGCCCGATGTGGGACTCGATCCCAGGACTCCAGGATCATGACCTGAGCCGAAGGCAGTCGCTTAACCAACGGAGCCACCCAGGTGCCCAAGTTTCTTAGTTTTTACCTATTTTCATGACCTTGAGAGTTTTGAAGACTACTGGACAGATAATTTGTAGAATGTCACTCAGTGTGGATTTGTCTAATGTTTCCTCATGACTAGACTGGGGTAATAGATTTTTTTTTTTTTTAAGATTTTATTTATTTATTTGACAGAGAGACACGAGAGAGGGAACACAAGCAGTGGGAGTGGGAAAGGGAGAAGCAGGCTTCCCGCGGAGTGGGGAGCCCGATGCGGGGCTCGATCCCAGGGCCCTGGGATCATGACCTGAGCCGAAGGCAGCCGCTTAACGACTGAGCCACCCAGGCGCCCCTGGGGTAATAGATTTTAAGGAATAATACCATAGAGGTAGAGTGCCCTTCTCATCACATCGTATCAGAGGGTGCATGATATCAACATAAACTTTAACACTCAATTAAGGTTATTTCTGCCACGTTTCTCTACTGTAAAGTAGTAACTTTGCAATTAGTAGTAATTTTTTCTTTTCCATATTCTATTCTTTGGATGTGAGTCACCAAGTCCAGCCCACATTCAAGGGGAGGGCAATCAAGCTCTACCTTCTGGAAAGGGAATTATCTTCATATTACTTGGAATTATTCTGTAATGAAGATTTGTTTGTTCCTTCTCTCCCCATTTTCCAATTTATCGATCATTTATGTATTTCTGTATGAACTCAATATATTAAAAAATATTTTGGGTTATAATCCAATACTATGGTCATTTTGTTGCTCATATTGTTGCAGCCCTGTTCACAGGGAGCTCTTTCACGTTAGCTCCTGTGTCCCTTTGACATGCCCCTCTTTTGGGGAGGTATACTTCCTTTCTGGCATTGCAAGATATTCCAGGCTCATCCTGTGTTTTTTTTCTGTCTTGGTCATAGAATTAGCTTTTTTTTCTAAGGAACGCTGGTTCCTTTTATTGGAGAATGACATGTAGAGACAAAAATCTGGGTACTGGGTGCTCATTTCACTTTTGTAAAGAGGACACAGAGGTTCCAAGAGCTGCTCAAGCTCCCACAGGCAAGTCAGTGGATCCCATTTCAGCACCACATTAGACTTTGTTCAGTGCAGCCTTTAGTACCCAATGTACGATGGCCAGTTCTCCATATGTGTCATTTGCCAAAGCTTCTATGTTTTCAGGCTGTAGGGCTTAGACATTAACAATTTAATTCCCTAATATTTGGAGACTTTACTAAAAGAAAAAAATTTCAAGTTTCATGAACAAGTTTCATTTACGAAGTTGACCAGAATAGGCAAGAGGAAAAAGAAAGCAGAGAGGGAATCACTTATATTTTTCCTTCATGTGGGATAGTTCTCTGTTCCTGCTGCTCTTTCCGTGCCTCTGGGCCTGGGAGAAAGATGGCTTTCCTGGACTATGAGAGAAAACTGATATGGAAACACCTTCCTTCATGACCTCCGCCAGCCTTCCAGCTTGTGCTCTGGCTGTTCCCATTCTCCCTCCCTGACCCCTGGCCCCTGAGCCTTTCCTTCCTTCAGCCTCAGCTAGAGCCCAGCTCCTTGCCCAGAGCCTGTTGGGGAAAGAGCCATTCCTACCCCTGGAGGGCAGAAGAGGAGAGAGAGGTCAGAGCTGAGGCTATGACAGAAGAAATGGCAGAAGTAAAGGAGGTTGGAGCAAGAAGGACTTGTTATGGCCCATGTCAGAGAACTTATTGCGTGTGCTCTCTTCTAGGAGTTTTATGGTTTCAGGTCTCACATTTAGGTCTTTAATCCATTTTGAGTTTATTTTTGTGTATGATGGAAGAAGTCCAGTTTCATTCTTTTGCATGTAGCAAAAGAAAAAAAAAAAAACTGGTCAGTTTTCCCAACGCCAGTTGTTGAAGAGACTGTTTTTTCCCCACTGCATATTCTTACCCTCTTTGTCAAAGATTAATTGACTCTATTAATTGTGGGTTTCTTTCTGGGCTCTCAATCTTGTTCCGTTGACCTATGTGTCCACTTTTGTGCCAGTACCGTACTGTTTTTTTTATACTGTTTTGATTATTACAGCTTTGTAATATAACTTAAAATCTGGAATTGTGATACCTCCAGCTTTATTTTTCTTTTTTAAAGATTGCTTTGGCTATTTGGGGTCTTTTGTGGTTCCATACAAATTTTAAGATTGTTTGTTCTAGTTCTGTGAAAAATACTGTTGGTATTTTGATAGGGATTGCATTAAATCTGTAGATTGCTTTGGGTAGAATGGACTTTTATTTTTTTATTTTTTATTTTTTAAAGATTTAATTTATTTATTTGACAGAGAGAGACCCAGCGAGAGAGGGAACACAAGCAAGGGGAGTGGGAGAGGGAGAAGCAGGCTTCCTACTGAGCAGGGAACTGGATGCGGGGCTCGATCCCAGGACCCTGGGATCATGACCTGAGCCGAAGGCAGATGCTTAACAACTGAGCGACCCAGGTGCCCCTAGAATGGATTTTTAAACAATATTTTTCTTCCAACCCATGAACAGGGAGTGTCTTTCCATTTGTTTGTGTCATCTTCAATTTCTTTTATCGGTGTTTTATATTTTTCAGAATACAGGTCTTTCACCTCCTTGGTTAAGTTTATTCCTACGTATTTTATTATATTTGGTGCAGTTGTAAATGGGATTGTTTTCTCTATTTCTCTTTCTTTTTTTTTTTTTTTTTTTTTAAAGATTTTGTTTATTTATTTGACAGAGAGAGAGACACAGCGGGAGAGAGAACACAAGCAGGGGGAGTGGGAGAGGGAGAAGCAGGCTTCCCGCAGAGCAGGGAGCCCGATGCGGGGCTCGATCCCAGGACCCCGGGATCATGACCTGAGCCGAAGGCAGACGCTTAACGACTGAGCCACCCAGGCGCCACCTCTATTTCTCTTTCTGTTGCTTCATTACTAGTGTATAGAAATGTGACAGATTTCTGTATTACCACCCTATTTAATAGTGCCACTTCTCCCATCATCTTGCATTGATTGTCAACTTTGCATTATTTTTTCCTCTACATCTCCAGTCACTATCTAACACATTGTGAAGTGTTCTTTTTCAAAGATGGCCTCAACAATATTTTCCACCCCTCATGTTCTTTTGCAATGTGACCTCACCGTCTGCCTAGAGGTGGGGGCTAATTCCCCTCTTCTTTAATCAGTGACTAGTTTTGATGACTAGAACATGAGAAGGTGACACTGCTTGACTTCTGAGGTCCTGACATAAGATGCCTTGTGATTTTTTTTTTTTAAGATTTCATTTATTTATTTGAGAGAGAGCAAGAGAGCATGAGGGGGGTGAGGGGCAGCAGGAGAAGCAGGATCTCCACTGACCAGGGAGCCCATGTGAGGCTCAATCCCAGGACTCCAGGATCATGACCTGAGCCAAAGGCAGATGCTTAACTGACTGAGCCACCCAGGTGCCCCATGAGAGAAACCTCTTGAATGTTCTGGACCAGCTGGGACTCCAGGTGACTACAGCCCTGACTGTGTCACATGAAGCAGAAGAGCTGCCTGCTGAGCCCAGTCAATGCATACAGTGAGAGCGAATAAAAAGGTAGTTTTATTTTGGGATTGTTTGTTACCCACCAATAGGTAACAGGAACACATACTATATAATACCATAGTAATACTATTACTGTGTTTTTATTTGTTGTTTGTCTTTCCTTTCAAACTGTAAGCATCAGGAGAGCAGGTGTTTTGTCTGTTTTGATTAAATGATTACCAGGCCTAGAATCATGCTTGGCACAGAGACATTCATTAAATATTTGTGAATAAGTGAATACATGCTGTGACCAGATTCCTTAAAGTGGGTCTGAGACTGAAGAGCTTAGCAGTGTTTGGTTTTGGAGGTAGTCTCAGTCTGTTTGGATGTTCATCACAAAACACCACAGATTGGGTGACTTAAACAACATACTCTTTGGAGTCTCTTTTATAAGGACTCTAATCCCATTTATGAGGGCTCTACTCTTGCGATCTAATCATCTCCCAAAGGCCCCAACTTCTAATACCATCATACTGGGGATTGGATTTCAACATATGAATCTGGGGGGTTGGGTGCACATTCCGTCTGTAGCACCGCCATAGTGTTGGGTCAGTGGTCGGTAGAAATGAGATTTGGGACTGGGAATGCAGCATGAGCTTCTAAGTTCAGGGGTTGGGAGTAGCGGAGAGCAAGGCCTGAGGAGTACAGTCTCAGGGTCTGGGTGTTCGGGGCAAGGAAAGATGCAGGACCCCAGAGTCCTCGGCAGTGAGTTATGGAGGGTGTAGGGACCGCTACTGGGAAATGGGTGGTCAGTACCCCGGGTCCTATTGCTGAGGTCCTTGTAGCGCACACTGGTGTCCAGCCCACACTGCATGTTCAGCACACAGTCCTCAGGGGCTCCTCAGCTTGTCATAGAGGAGGAAGGGACAACTGAAGGCCATGACAACTGGCTGACTCTGGTCTGGGCTCAGCCATGGTCATGAGGTACTAACACAGGGAGTGGGACCCTGAAACCCCAGGGTTGGTCCCTCCAGGGCTGGCACTGCATCAGCCCTTCACTCTCTAGTACCTAGTCCAGGACCCAGAGAGCCCTCTCCAAACAAAAACAGGTGTTCTTAGGCTAGCCCTTCCCATGCCACTCTTCTCCCTGACTCCTTCTTCCCTCACTGGACTCTCTACCCCTCCGATGTTCTTACTTACACCCCAGCCTCACTTCCCCAGGAACATCCTCCCCTTTCTAGACTCAATGCACTGCGGGCTTCTTCCCCTCGTCCTTCATGCCATGTCTTGAGACTTACTGAACTGAGTCAAACCCCAGAGGCAACAGCAGAAATAAGTGACAGGGATTTAGAATTCCTAGGTCCTATCTTTGGAGACAGGGCACTCAGTTTCTTTGTGGGGTCCACCCCAGACCTGGGAACCAGCTGTTATTGCCTGGAGACCTTGCTATATCCTAAGAGCAGAATCAATGGTCACGCAAGGGAAATATCTGTGGAAACATTTATATTATTTTGGATTTTGGGAAACATTTTGCACCCCAACCTGACATGGACAGGGGCAACCTCTGTGTTTAAAGCCTTGCTCTGGGGCTGGGAGCAGAGGGAGACCCTGGGAGCTCCTGACTGAGCTAGAGAAAGGGGAGCTGGGTCTTCCAACCTCATCCCTGTGACCACACGGGGGCGCAGCTGCGCTGCGCCTGAATTCTGACTGAGCAGCCTGGGAGGACCTGGGCTGTAAGTCACTCAGGGGAGGCTGACCTGAAGGCTGGGCATCAATAGAGGTATGAAGAAGCTTCTGAGCAGCCCTGGACTCCACAGGTGTTAAGGTCAGGAATGGGGCAAGGATTGAAGGAGAGGAGAGCTTAGGAAACTTCCTATGAGGTTTCTGCCTCTCCACTGTGACCTCTCTATCCAGCTCCTTGATGACAGCACCCAGGAAAACCGAAAAGAAACATTTTTTTTCCTATTTCTTTCCAGTACTTCTTCTTCTTCTTCTTTTTAAGTAGGCTCCATGCCCAGTGTGGAGCCCAACACAGGGCTTGAACTCACGATCCTGAAATCAAGACCTAAGCCAAGGTCAAGAGTTGGACGCTTAACTGACTGAGCCACCCCCAGTCACCCTTCCAGTACTCCTTCTTGATGTCAACAATAACATTTGTATAAATTTTTCTCAGGAAGGATACATGAGGAGTTGATAATGTGCATCTCTGGCAGGGGACCTGGGTGCCTGGGGTCTTGGGAGGGAGGAAAATTTCCTATTGCAAACCCTTTGGAATGTCTTGAATGATTTCTTTAAAGTATTTTACGTTAAAAAAATCCCTTTCATCTGCATGACCTTTGCCAGTTAACGTCCAGTTTACACAGCTGTGTCTGTGGGATGGGCCCAGATCCAGGCCCCCCACCGCCTGGTTCCTCCAGCATGCCCAGCGTGTCCACACCTCAGAGCCTTCAGTGCTGGTCCAGGCCAGAAAACGTGTCTCCCAGGCAGCGCTTCTTTCCCTGACGTTCTCTTCCATGGTCCTCTTTGAGAGGCCCTCCCTGCACCACCCACCGCTTGTGGAACCTCCCACCTCCCTCTTGCCCTGCCCTGCCCTGCCTTTAGGCGGGAGGTAAACCTGACCTAAGGCCCTTGATCTGTAACAGAACTAATTTAGTTTCTTTGAGATTTGCAGACCACTGGCCTTGAGGAGCGAAGGACCAGAACTTTCCCAGGCCTCAGAGGCCAGCAAGTGTGTTGGCTTTCTGATTAGCTCAGCAATTCTTTTAGCAAAATGTTTTTCTTTCCTTTAGGTCACACAGATGATTTTATTGACCTCCCTCACAGAAAGAACAGAGTCCCCGGTACATCATGAGACAAGAACCAGCCCCCCTCACTGACCTCCCCGCACTGAGACCCTTTGAAGCCAGCATGGTCGAGTCTGCACGTGATCAAGAAATGCTGCAGGCCACTGCACTCCCTTTGCTGATTAACCATCCTAACCCCCTTTAAAAACACCTGGGCCAGGCAGAAACCTCAGAGTTGGCTTTTGGACAAGAGTCCTTCTCCCCAGGTGGCTGGCCTCCTGAATAAAGCTCAAATTTCTTTCCAGTCAGAACTCATCTCTTGAGTAAGGATCTTTCGGGCTAGAGCAGCTAAACTTGGGTTCGGTAACACACACACACATAAACATACTGACAGCACATTCTTACACATATGCACGTGAAGCCTAATTTTCATTCAACATTATGCTGTGAACATGTCCCATGTCATTATGCATTATTTTAAAAGGTTTCTCCAAATTATTGTGAAAAATTTCAAAGATACCTAAAGTTTGAAAGAATAGTACCTAGCACCCTAGATTTAATCAATTTAATATTTTCCTTATATACGTAATAAATTATATTTCTATAATTTTTCCAGAAATTTTTGAAAATTACTTGCTGACATCATGACCCTCATCCCTAAATAATTCAGTTTTAATCTCTTAGAAACTTTTCTTCACACAATATTGTTATACTGAAGGGAATAAGTGTAATTCCCTAATATAAAATGTTAAAGTAATATAAAATTCTCTTAATTATCCACCAAAAGTCTTCTATTTGGAAGACAGGGGAGCTCAGGGTCGCTCGGTCCCACCCTGAGGTTTCCGTTGCCTCTAGGCCCTTGATGGTAACAGCAGGAAAACTGAAAAGTAGAAGCATTTTCTTCTATTCCCTACTTCTCAGTTTTTTGAAACTCAGTTTTTTTTTTTTAAATGTTTTATTTATTTATTCATGAAAGTCAGAGAGAGAGAGAGAGGCAGAGGCAGAGGGAGAAGCAGGCTCCCCGCCTAGCAGGGAGCCCGATGCGGGACTCGATCCCAGGACCCTGGGATCATGACCTGAGCCGAAGGCAGACGCTTAACCATCTGAGCCACCCAGGCGCCCCGAAACTCAGTTTTTTAAAAAACAAAATCATCTCTTTTTGGGAACAGATCCTCACTGTCTACGTCCTACTCCATAGCGTGGACATGCAGACTGGGGTTATAGGACTAAGATCCTAGCTCCCCTAGACCTCCTGCACCCTGAGAAGGCACAAAAGGGGTCCCTGTGTTGGGCTCACACCTGGTGCCCCAGAAGTCTCTCTCCCAGTGCAGGTGTCAGGCAGAGCTGAATCTGGTGTGAGAGCACTCCTGCCCCACAAGGGTCAAGAGTGAACCCATGGACTTTGTTTAACACCTCTTGACCCCAGGGATTGCCCCCCATAATCCAGGGGTTAAGAAAAGGTCCACACACTAGAATTAAGACCCAGCCACCCCAAACCTCCTCGTTCCATTGAACAGAGCCCAAGTGAGAGCCCCAAACTCCTGCTCCTTCCCATCATCTCTCACACACTCACCACCACCATCTGCCTGGAGTCCACCAGGACTAATGTCATTATGTCCTTTCTTCGCTTGTGTCAGTCACCCCTGGTCCCCCAGATATCCTGCACTCTCACTCCATGAGGTTCTGCACACCCCTATCCTGCCTCCTCTCACGCCCCCTCCCCAGCTCCTGAACCTTCCACTGCGCCCCGTGGAAAGCTCCGCCATGACCAGTAAATGTCCAGAGTCCTCTCAGGATGGTCCCTTCACCTCGCAGCTCTGACAGAAACCAGGTCCCCCTGAAGACCCGGCTCCCTGTTCAGTCCTCTCCCACAGGGTGTCTCCTCTCCCACGGACCTGGCACTCCTGGGCTGGGAGGTGGGTGGGCCCTCAGGACATCCAACCCCCCTTCCCCATTCTTCTTTCTGCTAATGATCTTGTTTCCTACATCACTGAGCACACTGAACACGTTAGAGGACAACTGTACAGATTTCTCCCACCATCTACTCATGTCCCAGCATCTGTCTCCGAGTGATGGGCCTCCCAGTTCTTTAGCACAGGTGACCCACCCGTGCTGGTGCCAGCCAGAGCTGGTGTCTCTGCTGCTGCCCTAGACCTCATCCCTTCTTGTCTACTTATAGGTTCTGGTCCGGCAATTCTTCCCCTGTTCACTTTTTCATCATTGATTTTTGTTCTCAACTAGATCATGAGGGTGGCCGTGAGAAGACACATCCCGACCCTCAACTTGAGGGAGTGTAACTAATCCTCGGCCCTGACTGTGTGCTCTCAAATCTGATGCCGTGTTTGCTCTGAGATGACACTTCCTGTGGAATTCCTCCAGGGAGTGCTTGAGAGCAGCAAGGACACTGAGGCAGGACTCTTCCTCTTCTGCAGGCTCACTGAGGCTCCAGGGCTCCCTGAAACCCTGATGAACTTGCCTGACTGCACTGGGTCTAGGATGCTTCCAGCCAACCTTCCCTCTCTGTCTCCTTCCCTCAGATTCAGACTTGCATCAAGATTTGATGTTCTCAATGTGGCTTTGATTTGAACAAGGCGGGAAACAACAAATGTTGGCAAGGATGTGGAGAGAGGGGAACCCTCTTACACTGTTGGTGGGAATGAAGTTGGTGCAGCCACTCTGGAAAACAGTATAGAGGTTCCCCAAAAAGTTGAAAATAGAGCTACCCTACAACCCAGCAATTGCACTACTGGGTATTTACCGCAAAGACACAGATGTAGTGAAAAGAAGGGCCATATGCACCCCAGTGTTCATAGCAGCAATGTCCACAATAGCCAAACTGTGGAAGGAGCCGAGATGCCCTTCAACCGATGAATGGATAAAGAAGATGTGGTCCATATATACAATGGAATATTACTCAGCCATCAGAAAGGATGAATACCAAACATTTGCATTGACATGGATGGAACTGGAGGGGCTGGTGTCCCATAATGGGGGCAGGAAGAATATGTATTTTTTAAGATTTTATTTATTTATTTGACATAGAGAGAGAGAGCACAAACAGAGGGAGCAGGAGAGGGAGAAGCAGGCTCCCCACCGAGCAGGGAGCCCGATGCGGGGCTCGATCCCAGGACACTGGGATCATGACCTGAGCCGAAGGCAGACACTTAATGACTGAGCCCCCCAGGCGCCCATGGGGGCAGGAGGAATATGTGTGGAATCCTGAAAGACTTGGGTGTCTCCTGGTTCCCCCTTGTTCCACTGCAACTGTGAATGGATGCACAGAGCAATCAAAGAAAGAAGGGTTTGATTTCTAGTGGCCCAGATTCCCTAGGTGTAAGTTTAAGTCACATTCCCCAAGTCAGCCACAAGGACACCCACTCCTGTGCCCTAAAATCTCCAAAGCATTTGTGCAGAGGCCTTGCGTCTCATGGGCTATTCCCAGCCAACGACTGGTCACAGAGGGACACTAAGGCAGGCTGACTTCCGAGACAAGGGGCTGCTCCGATGGCTAACTGTGCTTGAGGACGCCCTACTATGTACCAGGAACAGGTTTATTTTTAGGAATACAACTGACAAAAATAGCCCAAAGCCCCTGTGCTCATGTGCCTTACATTCTAGAGGCTTCCCAAGAGTGAGATGGAGCCGTTGGAGCATTTTCAGTGAAGACATGACCCGACCTGACTCACATCAACAGGATCGCTGCCGCCTGTGAGGAGAAGGGCCCTGGGCGGCAGGTGATCGGGTGGCACCGGGGCCCCAGTTCAGGAGTGAGAGGTGGTGGAGACTAAGGAGGGGAGTGGGCCCGAGGGATGAGAGAGACACAGAAGGACTGGAGATGCAGGATGAGGAAGAGAAGCAGAGGGAACGAATTCTAAAGCAGTGTAGTTCCCAGATTTAAATATGTTGTTATATAGATTTTTCATTAAATCTATATCTACAGGTCTTACCAAGATATTTTTTGCATCTAGTATTTACTATATTCTGTGGCGCTGCCTGAAAACCAATTGCCTCCTTATGTTAATCAGTTTAACATGTGTCTAGATAAAATATAAAATGTGTCTGGGTAAAATATGTGTTTAGATAAAATATACACACTGCTTAGATGTGAATAATGCATACAAATAGGCGATGCAGGAGCACCAGTCAAGGGCATTTTGATTGCATGGAACATTGCAACTTTGAGGTTCTTCAAGTTTGTACATACTCCTGGTTGAAATACTTAGTATCAAACTGTGCTTCCATGTGCTTCCATGTATTGAGGATATGAGGGGAACTCACACAGACAAACTTAGGGCTATGGAATGAAGATTGTTTTTAGAAACAAAGAAGAGGATCATAGGGGAGGGGAGGGAAAAATAAAATAAGATGGAATCAGAGAGGCAGACAATCCATAAGAGACTCTCATAGGAAACAAACTGAGGGTTGCTGGAGGGGAGGTGGGTGGAGGGATGGGGTAACTGGGTGATGGGCATTAAGGAGGGCACAGGATGTAATGAGCACTGGGTGTTATATACAACTGTGGAATCATTGAACTCTACCTCTGCAACTAATAATATACTATATGTTAATTAATTGAATTTAAATAAAACAATAATTAAAAAAGAAAAGAAAACACGAGAGCTCGACCTGCTGGAGCTTAGTAGCACCTGTGAGGAATCGGAGCTAAATTATCTCAACTCTGTGAGACAAAAGCTCAGAGCTTTGTGGAAAATAGAAAACAAGTACCTACAAAGCTTTAATACAAGGTAAGAAGGTGCCTGAGAACTCGGAGGGATTCCTTCCAGCTGGAAGTACCATTTGGAGGTGAACCTTGAAGAAGAGTAGAACTGGGGCGTGTGGATGAGGGGACTGGGTTGGAGGATGAGCTGAGTGGAGAAGCAGACATACGGAACTCCCAAGAATATCCAGTTATTAAGCCAGTGTGTGCAGACAGCTGGTGGAAGGTAAGATTTGAAAGGGAATTTGGGGTCTGTTTGTAGGGAGCTAGGAATATGAAACTAAAAAGTTTGAGCTTTAATTGGAGCCATGAGAGTTGCGTTGTTTTTGTTTTTGTTGTAAGTGCTTTTTAAAATTAATGTTTTTTACTTTGAGCTAATTGAAGACTCACATGCAATTATTTTTTTTTTTAAGATTTTATTTATTTGTCAGAGAGAGAGAGCGAATACAGGCAGGGAGAGAGGAAGAGGGAGAAGCAGGCTCCCCACTGAGCAGAGAGCCCGACGTGGGACTCGATCCCAGGATCCCGGGATCATGACCTGAGCCAAAGGCAGCCATTTAACCAACTGAGCCACCCAGGCATCCTGACTCACATGCAATTATAAGAAATAATAAAGATCCTGAGTAACTTTTACTCAATGGTAATACCTTGCAAAACTGTAGTCAGTATTACAACTAAGATATTAACATTGATATAATCCACTGCTCTTATTCAGGTTTCCCCAGTGTTACTTGTACTCATCTGGGTATGTGTTTAATTCTATGGAATCTTATGATATATATAGGTTTGTATATCCATAAACACAGTCAAGATATAGCCCAAACATTTTCTTTTTTCTAATAATTTTTTAAAAAGATTTTATTTATTTATTTGAGAGAGACAGAGAACAAGTGGTGGGAGGGCAGAGGGAGAGAGAGAGAAAAGCAGGCTCCCTGCTGAGTAGGGAGCCCGATGTGGGGCTCGATCCCAGGATCCGGAGATCATGACCTGAGCCGAAGGCAGACGCTGAACCAACTGAGCCACCCAGGCACCCCTTTTCTAATAATTTTATACTTTAAATGTTATAAATATAAGTTCTATTATACATTTTAAATTAATTTTATAAAGTGAGAGATTTAGCCTCAAGTTTCTTTGTTTGCTTGTGTTTTTGTCTGTGGATGTCCAGTTGCTCTAGCACCATTTATTAAAAAGACTATCCTTTTGCATTGAATTGCCTTTGTGCCTTTGTCAAAAATCAGCTGAGCATATGTGTGGGCCTATTCCTGGGTTCTCTATTCTGTTCCATTGATTTATATATCTATTTCTCTGCCAACATTACAATGTTTTAATTACTGTAGCTAAATCATAAGCCTTAATATCAAATAGAGTGATTCTTCTCACTTTATCTCTCTTTTTCGAGTGTGTTAGTTCTTCTAGGTACTATGCCTTTCCATATAAATTTTAGAATAAGCTTGTCTATGTCTACAAAAAACCTTACTGGGATTTTGGCAAGAATTGCATTAAATCTATAGATCAATTTGGAGGGAACTGACATCTTTACTAGGTTGAATCTTCTTATACATGAACATATTATGGCTCTATTTAATTGGCTTTCTTTTATTAGCATTTTGTAATTTTCAGCATTCAGATCCTTTATGTGTTTTGTTAAGTATATACACTGTATTTCATTTTCTTTATAACAACTGTAAATAATATTGTGTTTTTAATTTTGGTTTCCACGTAACCTGTGTTACTATATAAAAACATCCATTTATTTTCAACCTACCTGTGTCATTAAATGTGAAGTTTCTTCTCACTTCAAACACCAAACCAAACCAAACCAAACCAAACAATAGGGTCACAGTTATGCTGTCTGACAAAGTACAACTTAGTAGCTTTGTGAGTCTTCATTGCAACGTTGTTTAGACATTTCTACAGGAAGGGGCAAAACCACTTTAGGGATCAGATTCTGATGTTCAGGGATTATCAAGATTATGCTACCACTGTAGTGAATTAACAAAAAGGAAACTGATCTCTATGAGAATCTCTAGCTGGGGTTTTCGATCGAAACTCCAGGCTTAAAGAGAAAATTCCCGTTCCTTCATCTCCATTCCCAGGGTGAGCTCACTCTCTGGCATCCAGTTTCTTGGGGATGAGTTTTCTTTTAGAAGAGTCGGGAGGAGAAGTAAGGAATAGGAGTTCAGCTCAAGTCGAGGGATTCCAGGAACGGAAAGGGACAAAAGCGGGCTGATCCCAGCCTGGTGTCTCTCCCTGGTGTCTCTTCCAGAAAGACCCTGGGCCAGGCCTCAGGGAGACAGTGAGACAAAGAGCGCTCTGTGCAGGTGGAGAGGAATCAGGGCAAAGCCCGGGGCCCGAGAGCCTGGAGCGTCTGGGGCAGGGAAGCCCAGTCCCTTACTCTGCGTGTTTCTCTTCTCGCTCTCACAACCTGTCAGGTTCTCCCGTCTGGATACTCATGACGTAGTCCCAGCTCGCACTCCCATTGTCCGGTTTCTAGAAAAGCCAACCAGCGTCACCGCGGTTCCCGGCCTGTCCGTGCCGCAGACCCGCCGGGACTTAGCTCCTCCAGACCCCAGGGATGCGAGTCGTGATGCCCCGAACCCTCCTGCTGCTGTCGGGGACCCTGGCCGTGACCAAGACCTGGCCGGGCGAGTGCTGGGGCGAGAGGAAAGGGCTTCTACGGCGGGAGCAAGGGGACCGCCCAGCGGGTCCCCCGGGGAGGAGCCTCTCCGCTGCCCCCGATCCCGGCCCCGCCTCCGCCCTGCTCTCCCGCCCTCGGTGCCCCTCCCCCTGCCCTCCCGGCCACCTCCCCCTGGGCCCCGGCCCCGCGCCGGGAGGAGAGTCGCGCGGGGTCTCAGCCCCTCCGCGCCCGCAGGCTCCCACTCCCTGAAGTATTTCCACACCGCCGTGTCCCGGCCCGGCCGCGGGGAGCCCCGCTTCATCGCCGTCGGCTACGTGGACGACACGCAGTTCGTGCGGTTCGACAGCGACGCGGCGAGTCCGAGGATGGAGCCGCGGGCGCCGTGGATGGAGCAGGAGGGGCCGGAGTACTGGGACCTAAACACCAGGAAGGCTAAGAACCACGCACAGACTTTCCGAGTGAGCCTGCACACCCTGCGGGGCTACTACAACCAGAGCGAGGCCGGTGAGCGACGCGGGCTCCGGTCCTCACGGACGGGGCTGCGAGACCCGCCCGTCTCCCCGTCTCCCCACCCGGGAAGAGCCTTTTACCCGCCTTTCAGTTTTGGCTTTAAGTCCTGGGGTTCGGAGGCGGGGACCCGGGCTTCGGGGCGGAGCTGACCGCGGGGGCGGGGCCAGGGCCGGGGTCTCACACCATCCAGTGGACGTCTGCCTGCGACGTGGGGTCCGACGGGAACCTCCTCCGCGGGTACAGGCAGGACGCCTACGACGGCGCGGATTACATCGCCCTGAACAAGGACCTGCGCTCCTGGACCGCGGCGGACACGGCGGCGCAGATCACCCGGCGCAAGTGGGAGGCGGCCGGTGACGCAGAGCGCTTGAGGAACTACCTGGAGGGCACCTGCGTGGAGTGGCTCGGCAGGTACCTGGAGAACGGGAAGGAGACGCTGCAGCGCGCAGGTTCCAGGGGCCGCAAGGCTTCCACAATTTCCCCTCAGGCTGAGACCTCCTAAGAGGATAGGAAGAAATGGGATCCATACCAGTATATGGCCCTCCCGTGGGTCGGGTCTGCAGACTAACTCCGCCTGGGTTTTCAGACCTGGTACCGGAGTGGCCCCAAGAGTCTGCCTTTCTCCTAGGGACCATTGAGGGTTACAGTCTCTCCAGGGATGGAGGAGGAGACCATTTATGAAATAACTGATGAGCGTTTCCCTTTGACTCACAGTGCCATTGGGAACCTTGGGGGATTTTCTTAGGCTTTGTTCTCTGTCCCATACCCCATGTGTTTGGGGTCTGACTTTACCTATTCTGAGTCACTTGGCCTCCAGGCAGGCTAGGACCAGAAATTCCTTTTTTTTCCTCACAGAAACGTGCCTTCTACACTGGGCCATCTCACTCTAATTCTAGAACTTTCCAAACAAGAAGAGATTATGTGTTCAGGCTGGTGTCTGGGTTATTGCTCTCTTTTCCCACCCCAGTTGTCCTGTTCATTCTCAAGATGGCCACATGAGAGCTGCTTCAGTGGACCAAGACAGATGTAAAGTTCCTGAATTTTCTTTCCTTTTTTTTAAATTTTTACATTTAAATTCAGTTTACTTAACATATACTGTATTATTAGTTTCAGAGATAAGATTTAATGATTCATCAATTGCATATAACACCCAGTGCTCATTACATCACCTGCCCTCCTTAATGCCATCACCCAATTATCCCTTCCCTCCACCCACTTCCCCTCCAGCAACACTGTTTGTTTCCTAGACTTAAGAGTCTCTTATGGTTTGTCTCCCTCTCTGATTTCATCTTATTTTATTTTTCCTTTCCTTCCCCTATGTTTATCTGTTTTGTTTCTTAAATCCCACATATGAGTGAAATCACATGGTATTTGTCTTTTGCTGACTTATTTCACTTAGCATAATACCCTCTAGTTCCATCCATGTTGTTGCAAAGATTTCATTCTTTTTGATGGCTGAGTAATATTCCATTGTGTAGAATATTCTTCTTTATCCATTCTTCATCTGTTGATGAACATCTGGGCTGTTTCGATAGTTTGGCTGTTGTGGACATTGCTGCTATAAATATTGGGGTGCATGTGCCCCTTCAAATCACTATGTTGGTATCCTTTGGATAAATACCTAATAGTGCAATTGCTGGGTTGTAGGGTAGCTCTATTTCTACCTTTTTGAGGAACCTCCGTACTGTTTTCCAGAGTGGCTGCACCAGCTTGCATTCCCACCAACAGTGTAAGAGGGTTCCCCTTTCTCCGCATCCTCGCCAACATCTGTTGTTTCCTGAATAGTTAATCTTGGCCATTCTGACAGGTGTGAGGTGGTATCTCATTGCGGTTTTGATTTGTTTTTCCCTGATGCCAAGTGATGTTGAGCATTTTTTCATGTGTCTTTTAGCCATCTGGATATCTTTGGAAAAATGTCTATTCATGTCTTCTGCCCATTTCTTGACTGGAGTTTTTGTTTTTTGGGTGTTGAGGTTGATAAGTTCTTTATAGATTTTGGATACTAGCCCTTTATCTGATAAGACATTTGCAAATATCTTCTCCCATTCTGTAGGTTGCCTTTTAATTTGTCGATTGTTTCCTTTGCTGTGCAAAAGCTTTTTATCTTGATGAAGTCCCAGTAGTTCATTCTTCCTTTTGTTTCCCTTGCCTTTGGAGACGTGTGCAAGAAGTTGCTGCGGCTGAGGTCGAAGAGGTTGCTGCCTGTGTTCTCCTCTAGGATTTTGATGGATTCCTGTCTCACATTTAGGTCTTTCATCCATTTTGAGTTTATCTTTGTGTATGGTGTAAGAAAGTAGTTCAGTTTCATTCTTCTGCATATGACTGTCCAGTTTTCCCAACACCATTTGTTGAAGAGACTGTCCTTTTTCCATGGTGGATATTCTTTACTGCTTTGTTGAATATTAGTTGAACATATTGTTGAGGGTCCATTTCTGGGTTCTCAGTTCTGTTCCATTGATCTATGTGTCTGTTTTTGTGCCAGTACCATACTGTCTTGATGATGACAGCTTTGTAATATAGCTTGAAGTCTGGAATTGTGATGCCACCAGTTTTGGTTTTCTTTTTCAACATTCCTCTGGCTATTTGGGGTCTTTTCTGGTTCCATACAAATTTTAGGAGTATTTGTTCCATTTCTGTGAAAAAAGTGGATGGTATTTTGATGGGGATTGCATTGAATATGTAAATTGCTCTAGGTAGCATAGACATTTTAACATTTGTTTTTCCAATCCATGAGCATGGAACGTTTTTCCATTTCTTTGTGTCTTCCTCAATTTCTTTCATAAACGTTCCATAGTTTTCAGAGTACAGATCCTTTACCTCTTTGGTTAGGTTTATTCCTAGGTATTGCAGGGGTTTTGGTGCAATTGTAAATGGGATCAATTCCTTGATTTCTCTTTTTTCTGCCTCATTGTTAGTGTAAGAAATGTAACGGACTTCTGTGCATTGATTTTATATCCTGCCACTTTGCTGAATTCCTGTATCAGATCTAGCAATTTTTTGGTGGAGTCTTTTGGGTTTTCGACATAGAGTATCATATCATCTGCAAGGAGTGAGAGTTCGACTTTTTTGCTGATTTGGATGCCTTTTATTTCTTTTTGTTGTCTGATTGCTGAGGCTAGGACTTACAGTACTATGTCGAACAACAGTGGTGAAAGTGGACATAACTGCCGTGTTCCTGACCTTGGGGAAACCTTCTCAGTTTTTCCCTGTTGTGGATGATATTCACTGTGGGTCTTTCATATATGACTTTTATGATATTGAGGTATGTTCCTTTGATCCCTACATGGCAGAGAGTTTTTATCAAGAAAGGACACTGTATTTTGTCAAATGCTTTTTGTGCATCTATTGAGAGGATCGTATGGTTCTTGTCCTTTATTAATGTGTCTCACACTGATTGATTTGCGGATGTTGAACCACCCCTGCAGTCCAGGAATAAATCCTTTTAATGTACAGTTGGATCCTGTTAGCTAGTATCTTGGTGAGAATTATTGCATCCATGTTCGTCAGGGATATTGGTCTATAATTCTCCTTTAAAATGGGGTCTTTGTCTGGTTATATATATCTGTGAATATATATAGGATATATATAGAATATATCTGTGACGTCCAGCTGGTGCAGTGTGTCATCCAAAGCCCTTGTTTCCTTGTTGATTTTCTGCCTAGATGAGCTGTCCATTGCTGTGAGTGGGGTGTTAAAGTCCCCTAGTATTATTGTATTATTATCAATGAGTTTCTTTAATTTTATTATTAATTGGTTTATACATTTGGCTGCTCCCAAGTTAGGGGCATAAATATTTACAATTGTTAGATCTTCTTGTTGGATAGACACTTCTATTATACTATAGTGTCCTTCTTCATCTCTCCATTAATTTTTGGTTTAAAACCTGGTTTGTTTGATATAAGGATGGCTACTCCAGCATTCTTTTGATGTCCATTGGCATGATAAATGGTTCTCCAGCCCCTCACTTTCAATCTGGAGGTGTCTTTGGGTCTAAAATGGGTCTCTTGTAAGCAGTATATCCATAGGTCTTGTTATTTTATCCATTCTGATACCCTATGTCTTTTGATTGGAGCATTTAGTCCATTTACATTCAGAGTAATTAGTGAAAGATATGAATTTAGTGCCATTGTATTTCCTGTAAAGTCACTGTTCCTGTAGATTGTCTCTGTTCCTCTCTGGTCTTTGTTACTTTTGGGCTCTCCCTCCACTCAAAGGATCCCCTTTAATATTTCTTGCATGGCTGGTTTAGTGTTCACAAATTCCTCTAGTTTTTGTTTTTCCTGGACACTCTTTATCTCTCCTTCTGTTCTGCATGACAGCCTTGCTGGATAAAGTATTCTTGGCTGCGTATTTTTCTCCATTTAGCACCTTGAATATATCACGAAGTCCTTTCTGGCCTGCCAGGTCTCTGTGGACAGGTCCGCTGCCAGCCTTATGTGTCTAACCTTATAGGTTAAGGACCTCTTGTCCTGAGGTGCTTTCAGGATTTTTTCTTTATCTTTGAAATTTGCAAGCTTCCCTATTGTATGTCAAGGTGTTGACCTATTTTTATTGATTTTGAGGGGGGTTCTCTGTGCCTCCTGGACTTGAACTTCCCCAGATTAGGGAAGTTCTCAACTATAATTTGTTCAAATAAGCCTTCTGCCCCTTTCTTCCCCTCCTCACCTTCTGGGACTATTATATTATGGATGTTATTTCACTTTATAGAATTGCTGTGTTCTCTAAGTCTCCCTTCATGGTCTAATTGTTTTTTTTTCTCTCTTATTTTCAGCTTCCTTACTCTCTTATCATTTTGTCTTCTATATGACTGACTCACTCTTCTGTCTTGTTCATTCTCATTTTTAGGGCTTCCATTTGGGACTGCATCTCAGTAATAGCATTTTTAATGCCTGACTAGATTTTAGTTCTTTTATTTCTACAGTAAGGGATTCTCAGTGTCTTCTATGCTTTTTTCAAGCCCAGCTAGTATCTTTATAATCGTTTTAAATTCTGGTTCAAACATCTTATATCCATATTGATTAAATGCCTGGTAGTAAGTACTGCCTCCTGTTCCTTCTTTTGGGGTGAGTTTCTCCATCTCATCATTTTGTCCAGAAAAGAATAGAAGAATGAGAGAAAAAACAACAATAAGAATGACAACAGGAAAAAAAAACCAGAAACAAAACAAAACAAGAAATAAACAAAAAACAAAACAAAACAAAAAACTAGATCCTTGGTGTGTTTTGGTCAGCTTATTAAGAGAAACTGCATCCCAAAATAAGAAAGACAAACATATATATACAAAAATAAAATAAAATTCAATGGAAGGAAACAAAAATTTAAAAAATATATAATGTATATATAAAATTTAAAAAGAATAAAAAAAAATGAAAAAATAAGAAAATAACAAAAAATAATACTGAAGGACTAGAGAATAAAAAAACCCATGATGCTATATACTGGTTTCCCCAAGAGCTGAAGCTTCGCAGCCCCTGTGATCAGTTGTCCCTGCCGGTCTTCTGGGGGCGGGTGTGTTGCGCGGATTCTCGGGGGGACTTTGCCCTGGTGGAATTGCTTCTCCCTGGCAGAGGCCGGGCGCAGTGTAAGCAGCTCTGGACTCCACCAGGTGGCGCTGCTTTGCTCCCCGGAGGTTTCCAGCTCCGATGCGCGAGATCAATATGGCTGCACCCTGCTCTCTAGCCCGGAGCTGAAAATGCACCCCCCGCCCCCCCTTCAGTGAGCCCGCACCGAGAAGCAGTCAGTCACTGTGGTCTCCCTGCTTGCCCTCGGAACTCTGTGTTCACCCAGCCTGTGACCACGCGATTTTATGTCAGGCATGTGACCGAGTTTCAAAACTCCAAACTGGACGGACTCCCGCAGCGTGGCCCCCTGCAGTTCCTCCTGGGGGGCGGGGAAGGGGGGGGTCTCCTGTGCTTCTCCCGCCTGCTGGGCCCCTGCTCGGAGAGTGGTTTGCCGGCTGCGCAGCGGTTCCCGGGTTAGGACAACACCGACACCGAGCAGAAAGCCGGCGCCTAGACCCGCTGATTGCAGCCGGCTCCCCGCTCCGCCGCCCGGGAGCTCCGCCGCACTCAGGCACCCCTGCTCCTCCTGCGAGCCCGGGATCCGGAGACCACACTGTCCCACCTGGATTCCGCCCCCACTCCGCCCCCGGAGCACCTTTAAGCCAGGGACGTCCCTCACTGGAGCCGACTTCTAGAAGTTCTGATTTTGCGCTCTGCTGCTTATAACACTCTGCGGTGGCCTCCTTAAGCAAGCTGTCTCCGCTCCGCCCTGGCCTCCGATATTTCACCCCGGATTCACGTCTCCACACCTCCTACCGCCCAGACTGGGGTCGCTTTTCTGCTTGTAGACTTGGAGGCTTTCTTTTGTCAGATCTCCCGTTGATTTACTGGGTGTTCAGAATTATTTGATAACCGTCTAGCTGATTCCAGGAACCAGATGAACTTAGGGTCTCCTACTCCTCCGCCATCTTAACTCCTCCCTAAGTTCCTGAATGTTCTGACCCTTCTCTTCAGATCCCCTGAAGACACATGTCTCCCGCCATCCCATCACTGACCATGAGGTCACCCCGAGGTGCTGGGCCCTGGGCTTCTACTCTGCGGAAGATCACCCTGACCTGGCACCACGATGGGGAGGACCTGACCCAGGACACAGAGCATGTGGAGACCAGGCCTGCAGGGGATGGGAGCTTCCAGAAGTGGGCGGCTGTGGTGGTGCCTCCTGGACAGGAGCAGAGATGCACGTGCCATGTGCAGCATGGGGGGCTGCCCGAGCCCCTCACACTGAGAAGGGGTAAGGAGGGAAACTTGGGCACAGAGCCTCCTGTCAGGGACATGAGGAGCTCCTGTGGAGAACTTCAGTAGGGTCAGGGCTGAGAGCTGGGGGGCAAGGCCCTCTCCTTATCTCTTCCCAGCGTCCCCTCCTCGGCCCCCCATTCCTGTCGTGGGCATCGTGGCTGGTCTGGTTGTCGTTGTGGTCACTGGTGCTCTGGTGGTTGGAGCTGTCATGTGGAGGAGGGAGAGCTCAGGTAGGGAAAGGGGGTGCTCTGAGTTTTCTTGTCCTTCTGCAGTGTTTCAAGCCCAGGTGGAAGTCTGTCCTGCCTTGTTTGTGGGCAGAGCCGCCCGCACTCATGTGCTCGTGCACCGTGCGGCTCATGGCTCCATTCACCGTAGTAAAGCACAGGTGAGAGTGAAGGACAGATTAATCACCCCAATGAATGTGGTGACAGACCCGATTCCCAGCAGTCACAGGTCAGAGAGCAAGGTCCGTGCTGAGGACAGACTCCAGGAGGACGGTTGGTCTCGCCCTGCCATCTCTTTTTTTCCTGTCCCTGATCCTGCCTTAGGTCTGCAGTGACAGTTCTGGAAACTTCCCTGTGGTCCAGACTATCCGTATCATCTACGATCTCCGGCCCTGCCTCCTCCATGGCATCCCATGGGATGTTTTCTTTCCCAGGTGGAAGAGGAAGGAGTTAAGCTGAGGCTGCTCGTGAGTATGGAGGGGGTGATCCCTGAAACCCTGAGACAGTGTAGACGGGACCCCTCGGGGAGCTCACTCATGCCACAGCTCCTCCTTTGGTTTCATCTCCTGTGAGTCTGACCACAATCTGTCTGTCCTGCCCCAGGCAGTGACAGTCCCCAGGGCTCTCTCTGCTCCTAAAGGTGAGACCCTGGAGGGCCTGACGGGAGGAGGGGAGGGGGGAAGGGGCCATGACTGGGTAGTGGATTTCTTTGAGGAGGATACTTTGAGCATGTGGTGGGCTGTTGAGAAAGTCCACATGTATATGACTGACCTGAATCTGTTCATGATGATTTTCTTTCACTGTGTGAGCCAGCTGCCTTGTGGGGGACAAGCGACACAAGATGTGTTCACTTTCCCACCTTGTGACATCAACACCCCTGATTTCTCTTTCTGCAAAGGGCGTCTGAATGTGTCCGTGTTCCTATTAACGTAATGTGAGGAGATGGGGAGACTGCCCCCCTCC
Organism: Halichoerus grypus; assembly: GCF_964656455.1. Lineage (NCBI taxonomy): Eukaryota > Metazoa > Chordata > Mammalia > Carnivora > Phocidae > Halichoerus > Halichoerus grypus. The sequence goes on from NC_135720.1 coordinate 116,916,495, forward strand.
GCACACGACTGCCCCCCTCTCCCCGCCCCGACCGACCTGTGTCCTCTTTCCTCATCTGCTTTCGTGTTCCAGCCGAGGGCGAGTGGGCCATCTCCTTCCCTGTCTTTACTTTATGTTACACTGAGCTACAGCTTCTTACTTCCTTGTTGAAAATAGGACTCTGGAGGTGAATTGGGTTTTTCCATTTCTTGTCATGAGGAGTGGATGAGTTAGTGAAAGGACAGGCTTCCTAAAGTTTGAGAGAAGAAATAAATGGAAGCACTGAGAACCTTCCAGAATCTGCAAGTTTGGTGTGCTGGGTCTGCTCTAGGTGGGGACAGGAAAAGGCTGAGAGGAGCCTCGTGTGGAGGAGCCTCATGCCCACTTGGTGCTCAGTTTAACGGGGGTGTGACATGGTCACTGCTCAGGTGGGGAGTCTCTCTGCTCTCTTGTCCTTGTCCCTCCAGTAGGACCTGGGATGACAGAGACTCGGACATCACCCAGACCTTGTCCTGCCTCCGGGACTGACCGTGGGCAGCAACGTTGCGTGGCCGGGTCAGCCTCGGCTCAGGCCTGGGTTGGGCCCTCGGCCCATCTTTGGGTGTTTCTTTGTTGTTCCTTTGTTTCTGTAGAGGACTAGGCCTCTTTGCATGTTTCGTGGGAGTCTGGTCTCATTGAGCTTCGGGTGTCTCCTGTCTGACAGCGGCAGGAGGTGGTTGGCCCGGCCGTGTCTCCACAAGGCCCAGGGCAGCCCCCGCGCCGGGAATCTGTAGTATCCAGAGGTTATTTTCACACTCAGTCAGGACTTGCCCTCCTTCTGGGGCTCGGTTGTTCTTTCCATCTTTTCCCCAGTCTTCTCAGACGAACAGACTCTGGATTAGCAGACGGGGGGCGTGCGGGAACCTGGCATTTTAAATTCGTTGCTGTTCTGTCCCCAGCTCTGATTGCCCGCGCTCTGCCCTCCTGATGCCGTGCGGGCTCCAGTCCCCAGTCAAGGAGCTACGGACGCAGCAGAGTCTCCTTCGATTTCTGTTCGGCTGGGAAGGAGCACCTGGGAGTCGGGGATGGCGGTTTGTTGGCAACGGGAATGCCCTTGGTGTGCAGGGGAGGTGCTGTGAGAGCAGGGAGGGAGGGAGGGGGGCAGCGCGGTGAGGGAGTCCGGGGCGCTGCGGAGGGAGGAGGGGCAGCGGGAGGGCTGTCCGGGCTGCAGCGGCCGCAGAGTAAGGGTAGTGCCTGTGGACTGGGGAGGTGCTCCACCCTCGTCACTCCGTGACTGGCGTAGGTCGTGCGCCACAGACGGGACACGCGCGTCTCGCGTCTGGGAAAGACCTTGAAGTTTCTGCTGGTCTTCCCAGCACACTTTGAGCCGCGGGAACGAAGATGAGGATTCCCCCGTGGCTGTGCCTCAGCCTTGCTCGTGGGGCTTGTTAAATAGGGGATTCCTTGACCTTGTGCCTAATCCTCGGAGCCTGTGGGTCTGGGGCCTGGTGCTCAGCCGGATGGGGAGCCGCTGAGGTCGGGGGGAGAGCAGGCCAGGGTGCGCGGGGCATTAAAATCGCATTTACGTCTGTCCCCCCCTCCCCCCGTAAAGAGGAGGGAGGACGTTTGCTGTCATGTGCGGTGTGATGTGGGAGATGCACGCCCTTGCTTCATCGCGGGTGTCGTCGGGGGAGCGTCAGGGAGCGGGTCGCATTGGGACGGCGCGCATCTGCGGACGCTTGCTCCCCGCAGCTCTTCCTCTGAGCAAACGCTGCGGTCCGGCGCCGCCCGACCTGAGACGACAGGGAGTGCGCACACACACGCGTCGGCCGGGCGTCTTCTGCCTATGTGACGTGTGGCCTGGGGACCAGCAGGGACAGGCTTAGCTGCGCGGCCGGGGCCCGAGCCGCCGTGGCGCGTCAGGCTGCGTGTGCCACCGCAAGCCCGGCCTCTGCCGCGGGCACAGATGTCCCCGCGCGCACGGCGGACTCCGCTGAGGCGGGACACTGGCCGCCGCGGCCGCCCGTGGGCCTGGGGTCGCACTGCCACTCACGTCACCTGTCACACGCCTCGTGCGCAGTGGCAGCCTCTGTCTGTCAGCGGGTCGTGCGTCGGGTCCAGCGTGTGCCCCCCTGTCTGGCGGAGCCTCGGGCCGGGTCCCACTGGAAGGCTGTGGGGAGAACAGGTCCTCCTCTTCTGCGGAGGGAGGAGGGAGGCCCTGACCGGGCAGTTGTCCTGTGGGAAGGCCGCTGGGGGGCTGGGGGCGCGGGATGGAGAAAGCGACTCATCGCCGGTCCTGGAGCACAGATCTGAGGCTGCAGCTCCATCAGTTGCTTTGTAGGCGCTCAGGCTCTGCCGAAGGACCACGTGGCTAATAAATGACAGTTCTCCTGTGGTTCCCCGGATGGCACGTGGTGAGACCCAGCTGTTGTCCACTGCAGTTTGGCCAAGTGGGCCGGTGGCCCGATGACTCAGGGCGTATGTGCCCTGCCTTTGCTCTGGCAAGGACGAGAACGCCTGTAAGACGTGAGCGGGTCTGTGTGCGCCCACGTGTCCGTGAATGTTTCTGTTTCGCTGTGCAGGGCACTACTCTGGGGAGAGAGTCTCCAGCATCTGTCAGCTTTTACGTGACCGCTGCCAAGCACGAAAAACCAACCAGTGAAGGAGCCCAGAGCACCGACCTGGCTTTCTAGGGTAGCTAGAGTGTCCCGCAAAGTCGGGACTGTTCACGCCAACTGGGCACATGGAAGGTCGGGTTCTTCAGCAGTTCATGGCTTGGGCAGCCCCCAGCTAGCACACAGCAAGGAGCCTCTTCCAGTAGCAGAGAGGAAAGGATTGTCAAGGCAGAGGGGAGGGGAAAACAGGAAACTATGAGTAAACGAGGCCTTGTTGTGAGCGAGGGGGCCCTGCTAAGGGGAAAGGAGGCGGTCTCCCGGCGGCGTCCATTCAGCGCTGAGCAGGACGTTCCGGTGGCCCATTGCAGGTCGCATTTCTGGGAGAAGCTGCAGCTGCAGTAGGTTAAGTGTGACGTTCTCCGTGGTGCGTAGCATCAGTGACTCCATTCTGGGCCTGCTGTCTCCTTTTGTAACGGGACCGTGAACAGCTGGTCGCAGACGGACGGACGTGATAGCCATGCTTCCGCTCTGCTTATCCTTTGCTCCTGGACGAGATGAGGTACAGGGTTAACTTGCTTGCTTTTACTCTGAGTTTCTCTTTGTGGAGCGGAGAGGCTTTCTTCCCCCACCTGACCAGCTCTCTGATTCCCTGTCACCACCTGGGTGTCCTCCGATTCATTCATTTCACGTCTGACGCGGTCCACCTGGAGTGAGCATGCGACGCACAGGCGGAAGGACTCATCCGGCAAGATTGCCCTCAGCTCACGGGCAAGTCTCCACTCTCAGGTTCCCATGTCCCCTGCGCTGTTGTTCAAGTTGGCTACAAAGTTGGGGGTACCCTGGACGTTCAGTCATTTGCTAGCACGACTCCTAGATCTCAGGAGAATTCCATGCTTACCGTTACGGTTTATTATAAGGATCCACACGAGCAGCCGGATGAAGAGGCGCAGGAGTGTGGGAGCGTGCAGGTCCCCGTGCAGGAGCCTCTGTCACTGTGGACTTGGAATGTGCCACCCTCAGAGCACGTGGACGTGTTCGCCATTTCAGAAGCTCCGTGAACCCCATTGTTGAGAAGACGTCATAGAAGCTTCATGACGTAGGCATGCTTGATTCAGTCACTGGCTGTCGGGGATGGAGGTCAGTCTCCCCGGAGGTCGGGGAGCGAGGCTGATGGCTCCAACTCTCTAACCATGGCTTGGTCCTCCTGGTCACCAGCCCCAACCTGAAGCTATCTAGGACCCTCAGCCAAGTCATCTCATTAGCATACTAGAGACGCTCTTATCTCTCAGGAGATCCCAAGGGCTTGGGGAGCTCGGGGCCAGGAACCGGGCACAGAGACCAAATATTTGTATTATCCCACAGGCCACGCCTTGGTCTTTGAGCACAGGTCCCGTGTAGCAGTAGGACCGGAACTGCAGAGATGCTGACACGGTACCCGCGTCCCACTGACAGTTTGCCCACCATCCTGCTGGAGGACAGGGTCTCCCAGGGTCGCTCCGGTCTGCTGGGTCCGTTCAGTGTTGCCAGGTTCCAGAAGCAGGAATGTGCTCACAGCGTACGGCTTTCTCTCTCAGGCATCTGGGATAATTGAGCTAAGAGACAGTGTCATCTCCTGCTCACACTTCTTCGGAGGGGTTAATGTAATATGGGATTTCCCTCGTTACGTAGCGAATTTATCCATTCCTTTACCCTCAGCTACTATTTCTACTTCTCTGCATTTATACCCAACTCTCTGCCTTTGTGTGGCTGCTGTGCTGGTCTACACTGCGGCCAGCGACACTAGCCTGGCAAGCCCCCCCACCCCGCTGCTCAGTCCACTCTCGGTCGTAGAGGGGAGGGTCACACCCGGACAGAACTGGCAGGTAAGGGGCCACCAGGTGAGGTAGCTGTGCTCGCCGTCAGCCCCAACTTTGCCGGATGGGGTGAAGGCACAGCCCTCCCCTCAGGCCCTTCGGATTTCCCACATCAGGTTTAACGAAGTAGTTACAGTGTCTTGCTTCGGAGCGTGTCCCGTTTCTGGCACACGCACTTGCATCCCTGCCCTGAGGCTCGGCACCGGGCAGGATGAGCGAGTGCGGAGGTGAAGCACAGTCGTACCGAGGTCCTCTCCCTTGGGAAGGACTGTAGAGTCACACTGAAACCGTCCCCTACCCTCCTCCTCCGATCCCCCGGGAAAAAGTGTGTAGTGGGGACCATCCTGTAGCCCCGCTCGCGCTGGGTGGGAGCACACACTTGGGAAGGTGTGGAAACCAGCACTTCATGCCTGCATGGCCCCAACACCCTGTTTTCACAATGTCTCCGTTGCCTGTTCCCATTCTCCATGAAGCTGTTACTCTGTCAGCATGTCTCTATGCCCTTTGTGGGAGATTATGGTTTGTCACTGTTTTCTTGGTGTGAGGAAATGTCACCGAGCATTCCAAACTGGTGCAGTATCTTTTTTTTTCACATGTGCACCAATAGGCATGTATAAGAATGTTCTCAGCAGCACTATGTATGATTGCCCCAAATGGAAAACGACATAAATGCATATGACAGGAAAATCGATACATAAATTGTAGCACGTCCGTACAACGGAATACCACGCAGCCCCGAAAAAGACTGGCCTGTGGCTACGCCCTACAGCGTGGGTGAATCTCACGGACAGGGCATCGAGTGAAAGAAGCCACACACGTGAGAGTATGACTCTTTGTATGTGCAGTTGAAGATCAGGACTAATTTATAATGTCAGAAGTCAGAGAGTGGTTACCTTTTGTGGTGACGTATTGACTGGGAATCTGTGCGAAGCTCAGCGTGCTCGGCATCTTGCTCTGGGGGGTGGCACGTGGAGGTGTGCACGTGTAAAATTTCCCTGAGCTGTCCCCACAGGACCAGTCCTCTCTGTGCTTTTTATTTTTTTTAATTTTTAAGTGATGTCTAGCTGTGTTGTGTTTTCTTTTTTTTGGTTTTTTTTTTTAATAGCACTCTGACCAGTTGCATCTACCACTGGGTGAGCAAAGCCCAATCCAGAATACGAGTTCCTGTCAAGGCCCATTTGTAGCCCCTCGGGGTTACCGGTATTGCTCTGACTTGCCGGCTACGGTCAAGGCTTTCCTACAGTTTGGTTGGCAGCCAGAACAGTTCTTTTTGGTATTTTGGGCCACAGAGGATGCAAGTGGACTATAGAGTTTCAGCCCTTCTCTGCATTGCCACAGCCCCCACTGTCCCCTTATTTCACTGACCTACGTGGCTACCTCAAGAGAGGACGACACCAGGATACCCACTCACACATTTCAATCAACTTCCAAACTCAGAAGGTGGTTCTTGTGATGAGCATCAACATGTCCTCCTTTAATGCACCCCTCAAATTCCGGTAGTGATCGAGGGTCCGGCCCCCATGTGGTTATGCCTTTAATAGACCTTGTTTCCATTGCCCGGCTGCCCGACCATGCGGCCTGGCTGTTGGCCACTGCCCATGAGGTGGTAAATTCAAAACACAGGAGCTTTTCTCATTGTTCAATTTTTTCCCTACTATGTATCGACATAAACATTAAAACTACCCTACGACTGAAAGACAAAATAATCCTGAGCCTGATATAGCCTTGTAGTCTTGGATAATGTTGGAAAAACACTCTAATGGAGGGGACAGTGCCCAGAAGAATTCCATTAAAAAGTGGTAACAATTCAAAAATACTTTCACACACTGCTTAAAAAACAGTATGAGAAAATTAATAATAGCACATCGTATATAATCTTCTGTAACCTTGATTTTTAAAAAACACAGAAGTCAAAAGCTTGGTGAGCTGACCTACATGCAGCGATATAACAGTTCTCCTGTACTAAAAGCTGGACTTTTAAAAAACTAGTGTTGTAATGCTTAATATAATGATTTTAATCAGCAGTGGCTTCACTTTCAACTGGACCCCTAATAAATTTTCAAATTCCTTTTTCCTGCAGAACCTTTTGGTTTTGCAAAACTTTGCTTATGTGCATGCTGCTTTGCGTGTACTTCTTCATAAAGGAAGTCTGCTGTCAACTCATCCCCATTGTCTCTCTCGATCTTTCCTTCTTTTTTTTTTAAGATTTTATTTATTTGAGAGAGAGAGCACACAAGCGGAGGGGAGGGGCAGGGAGAGAGGGAGAAGCAGGCTCCCTGCCAAGCAGGTAGCCGGAAGTGGGGCTCGATCCCAAGACCCTGAGATCATGACCGGAGCTGAAGGCAGACGCTTAACCAATTGAGCCACCCAGACACCCCTATCTTGATCTTTCTAATGACATCCATTTGTAGTTATCTTTCTACAATTTCTAACAGAGGGCTCTTGCAGCTAGAATATAGCATCCATTATCCAGGCATTGAATAAATAAAAACTATGGACTCCAAATAGTCTCCGTCATGGGAATGTTCACACAGGAAGAAATGGTAACATGCTGAATCCTTGGGAATTCTCTTTGGCAAATCTTTTAGTTCTGTATTTGTTGTGTTGGCCAAAATAATAATTTCGTTTTTATGTCTGTTTCCAACTGCACCTGGTTGAGCTGTTACTTAATTTTTCCAAAGCCTGAAAAGCTTCTCGAGAAAGAGGAAATGCTACTCCTTGTAGTGTTGATCTTTGTGCCCACAGCCATGTCAGTTTATACCTCATTAATTTTAATCTGCCGTAATTCTTCCTCAGCTGCAGTCAATGGGGCAGGAGAAGATTGTGCCTGCACGTGTTTTTTATATCCATGTAATGATGCATCTTCCTTTACTGTTCCAAACACTTCGTCTTTAATGTGGCCACCTCCAAACTCCTTTTTCAGAGTTGCTCTCGTTGCCACACACAACAGTTTTTGACGATCACGAGGATGTTCTGGAGACCAGACATTGAGTATCCCATTCATATCCCTGGCATTCTGAGAGTCTAACCTGAATACTATATAGCACGGTTGTTTGTCCCCCAGGAGGGGTAAAACAAAGAAGTCATAGTCCTTCCCCCGGGAATCTGAAGGCTGACTACATGATCCGATCACGAGTTTCTCATTTTCAATAGATATGTTTAGAAGTCGGTATTTTCCATTTCTCGCTCTGGCAAAGGTACCTCTAACATCTTCACTTGCTTCGAGGCAGGTGTGATGGGACGTGGCAGCGGCCGCGGGCTCCGGGCTCCAGCCTCCGGCGCTAAGTCTGTGCAGAGACATTTTGGCACGAGTGGCCTGAGTGTCATCCGGGTGCCAGGAGCAGCAGAGACAGCAGTTCCGACCAAGGGTCAGGTGTCCTGCATCAGAGGGGTCAGTGACATCTGCACCCTCAGCTGAAAACTTCCCCAGTTTGTTGTTCAGGGAGACACTGCTTTGGGAAATGCCCGCGGTGTTCTCCTTTACTTGTCAGTAAAACCTTTCCTTTTCCTCTTCTTCAGCTTGATTGAGTCTTTTGCCTTGAACCCACCAAGAGGCGAGCCTGACAACCTCACTTGGTGTTTCCTTTTTTTTTTTTCCTCTTAATATTTTATTTATTTGAGAGAGAGAGCACAAGCAGGGGGAGCGGCAGGCAGAGGGAGAACGAGAAGCAGACTCCCCGCGGAGCAGGGAGCTGGATGCAGGCTCCATCCCAGGACCTGGGATCATGATCCTGGGATCATGACCTGAGCCTAAAGCAGACGCTTAATGATTGAGCCACCCAGGGGTCCCCTCCAGCACAATGTGTAATAGAAGTGGTGAGAGTGGACATCCTTTTCGTGGTGCTGATCTCAGGAGGAAAACAACCCGTCTTTCACCATTAGGTAAGATATTAGCTTAAGGGTTTTCATAAGTGCCTTTATTCAGATTGAGGAAATTCCCTCTGTCAGTAGTTAGTTGAGTTTTTATCATGAGAGGGTGTCCGATTTTGTCAAATGCTTCTTGTTCATCTGTTGAGATAAGGATGTGGCTTTTGTTTTCTAATATAGTAATATGGTGTTTTACATTGATTGATATGGATGTTTAACCTATCTTGCATTCCTGGAATAAATTTCATTAGACTTGTATTTAACTCTTTATATGTTGCTAGATTTGATTTGCTACATTTTGTTGAAATCTGTGTGTGTGTGTGTGTGTGTGTATCTACATTCATAAGAGATATCGGTCTGTAGTTTTCTTGTCTTATGATATCTTTGTCTGGTTTTGGTATCTGAATAATCCTAGCCTGGTAGAGTGAGTTGGGTCCCTCGTCTCCTTTTTGGAAGGGTTTGTAAAGAATTGTTATTAATTCTTTCAGCATTTGGTATAATTCACAAGTGAAGCCATTTGGAACTGGGCTTTTATGTGGAATAGTTTTTGACAAGTGACTCTATCTTCTACCTTATTATAGTCATATTCAGATGGTATATGGTATAGGTATTTTCAGATTCTTGAGTCAGCTTTAGTTGTTTGTGTCTTTTGGCATTTTTGTCTATTTTATGCAAGTAAGTTAATTTTTTGGCATGTAATTGTTCATCATAATCTCATAATTCTCTCTATTTCTGTGTGGTCAGTCCTAATATCCCCTCTTTCATTGCTGATCCCAGTAATTTGGGTCATTTCTCTGTCTTTTTCTTTTTTTTCTTAATGAGTCTAGTTAAAGATTTGTCAGTTTGGTTGATTATCAAAGGATCACATTTGATTTAGATAGTTCCCTACATTGTTATTTTATCCTCTTTTCTCTATTTCATTAATTTCTACTCTACTCTTTATTTTTGCCTTCCTTTTGCTTGCTTTTGGTTTAGTTTGCTCCTCTTTCTTCTTTGACTTATCGTGGAAGTTTATGTAATTGATTGGAGATGTTTCTTTTTCATATAATTTATAGCTATATATTTCCCTCTCAGCACTGCTTTAGTAGGACCCTCTAGGTTTTGGTAGGCTCTGTCTTCATTTCTATTAATCTCAAAGTATTTTCTGATTTCCATTTTGATATCTTTGACCCTTTGATTATGTAGAAGTGTGTTGTTTAATTCTGCATAGTTGTGAGTTTCCCAAATTTATTCCAGTTATTGATTTCTGGTGTCATGCCACTGTGATAAGAGAACATATTTGTATTATTTTTACCCCTTTAAATTCACTGAGTTGTTTGTTTTTTTTTTTTTTTATGGCCTAGGATATGGCTTATCCTCAAGAAAGCTCCATGTGCATTTGAAATGAATGTATATTCTGTTCATGGTTGGAATGTTCTATAAATGTCAGACTTACACTGTTGTTTTATAGTATGGTTCAAGTCTTCTTTATCCTTATTGATCTCTGCATAGTTGTTCTGTCCATTATTGAAAGTGATATATTGATTATTGCCATATTGTCTCTTTCTCTCTCAGTTTCTGTCAGTTTTGCTTACATGTATTTGGGTGTTGAATTATTAGGTGAATATATATTTAGAATTGTTTCATTCTTCTGATGACTTGACCATTTTATCAGTATAAAGTCATCCTGTTTATCTTACTAGCATTTTTAAAGTCCCTTTTGGCTAATGAGTGTATCCACTCCAGCTTTCTTATGGTTATTTGCCTGAGATACCTTTTTCCATCCCTTTGATTTTAATTTTGTAACTGAGATCAAGTGCGTCTACTGTAGACAGCATAGGTGGATCTTGTTTTGTGTTCAGTCTAACACTCTGCACTTTGATTGACTTATTTAAGCAACTTACTTGTAATGTTCATATTGACATTGTTGGATTTATGATGCCATTTTACTTTTTGCTTTTTGTTTTCCATGCCTCACTCATTTCTTTCTCTCTCTTTTTTAAGATTTTATTTAAGAGAGAGGGAGAGAGAGAGAGCGCGCAGAAGTGGGGGAGCAGCAGAGGTATGGGGGAAAGAGAAGCAGGCTCCCCGCCGAACAGGGACCCAGATGCAGGGCTTGATCCCAGGACTCTGGGATCATGACCTGAGCAGAAGGCAGGCACTTAACCAGCTGAGCCACCCAGGTGCCCCTCAACTCATTCCTCTTTTATCGAAAACTTCTTATTCAGTGAATAAACTGTAATATTTTCATTATTTAATCATTAATCACTCTATTTTGTAGTTATTTTCTTTTTAAAAAAAAGATTTTATTTATTTATTTGACAGAGAGATAGAGAGCACAAGTAGGCAGAGAGGCAGGCAGAGGGAGAGGGAGAAGCAGACTCTCCACCGAGCAGGGAGCCCGACGCGGGGCTCGATCCCAGGACGCTGGGATCATGACCTGAGCCAAAAGCAGCCGCTTAACCAACTGAGCCACCCAGGTGCCCCTATTTTGTAGTTATTTTCTTAAGAGGTGCTTTTGCTTTTGCATTTTTTCTATATTTTAAATTTTGTGATTTTTTTCCTTTATATCATATCCATAATATATATTCAAATAACATAACTTTATATATTTATGTCATATCCTGGTCATGTTATATTTTATGTCTTATGATTCCAATATTGAAGTTTCATGAGCTTTTTACTACTCACTCTCCCTAAAGTTACTTAATCACAGTCTTTCTTCCATGTGAACTTTACATTTCTTGCTCTGGGTTTTCTTTTCTCTGTGCAATTTTCTGTGTAAATTTTTTGACACACAGGTTAAATAGACATTTCCCTAGAGAAATTTCTTTCTTACAATTTTTGGGTCATCACCAATCCAGGACAATTATAAACTATACTACTTGGCATGAAGTTATTTTGGCCCAATAGCCAATGGTAAAGAAAATTTGGACTACAAATCACAGACGGCTTAGACCGTGTCTGCAAATTCTTTGAAATAGTTGTTTGCTCACTTTTTCCTGACTCAAAGGCAAATTTCCTTAGAATGTTCTTGTACTTGAAGATAGAACAGATTTGATTTGTGTCACCTCGTTCTGAGGATATGAATCTTAGGTTCCCTGATTTTTAGGGAGGGGATGTTTCTCCTGCTCCTCACATGAAGAAACTCTTGGCATGATTTCCTCTTTATGAATCATGAGCCTGAGAAGCCAAGCTAAGATTTTCTGGATTTGAAAAATGCCCTAAGACTCAGAACTGTTCTCTCTGGCTTATGGCCCGTATATATTTTGGCTAATTGATTATTCTCTTCATTGTTCTACCGCACTTTGGATGATTTTATGGTTTTTTTCTATCATTTTTAGTTGTTTTAGGAGAAGAGGCAGACTTGTTTTTTTAAAAGAATTTTTAATTTAAATTCAATTATCCAACATATAGTACATCATTAGTTTCATATGTAGACTTCAGTAATTCATCAGTTGCATGTAACACCCAGTGCTCATCACCTCACGTGGACAGGAGGCAGCCTTAAACCTTAGTCTACTGTGTTACTGGAAATGGAATCCTCATTAACTGTTTTTCATTTCTGCTATTTATTAGGCACCAGAGTAGGTGCTAGAGTATAAGTCACCTAAACCAATGATGATTTGTGTCTTCTGTGAGCCAGCACTGGTCTGTGAACTGTTAATCAGCCCTTGAAAAGATACATAGAGAAATTGAAAGTGAGTGTAAGCAAGAAAGCTCTACCTTCTCCTGTCTGAGACTGGTCATTGCCAAGGAAACCTGAGCATGTCTATCATGTCATTGGATCTGCTAAAACACTGTGATAATTAGCTGTTTGTGGACAAGAGATGAAGTAGAATAGTGTCTACACTGGAACAGGTTTTCATACTTTTGTGGAGGCCACATAAAACCAAATAAAATTATGCACACTCTCCCCAGAAATATGTGCATGTAAGAAGAAACATAAAATGTCAGTGTATATGTGCGGATCATCTGAAGTGATACAGATCTGGGTTTTTAATCCCAGGAAGAGACCAAGGCCGGGAGAAGACATGTTGAGCAATCACTTCATCACCCAACAATGCTAGTCCACTTACGTGTGAGTAGGAACTGGAGTAGATAAACGCTGGGCCCACAACAACCATCAGGGGACTAAGTTGAAAGAGGCCATTTATGAGTCACTCCTTCATCCAAGCAGACTTGAGAGCCTACAGTGTCCAGATCAAGTTCTAGTCTCCGATCATGGCTCCAAATGCTGAAATTTGTCGTTCTTTTCCATTCCTGGTCCCCAACGTCCGTTCCCAGAACTCGTACCTCTCTTCCCACATGAAGGAATTCCACACTTAAGGAATCTTGTTGGGGACAGAGACCACCTCCATCCATAGAGAGGAGAACCCACTTTGCCAGTCTTGCAGTTGGACATGACATGAAGCGTCAACAGTCACGTGACCCCCTGCCAGACTCTGACTCAGGACACGTGACAGACACACTGGGACAGCGTCCATGCATTGGGCGCAGGGGGTCCGAGCAGTGTCACAGCGGGGTCATGCAGCGGTCAGGGCAGCAGCGATAGCAGTCCCAGCCTCAGGGCCCAGTGTCCTCCCTCAGGGGAGTCGGTGGTGTGGACAGGGGCATCGATACCCAGTAGCAGGGTGCTGGCTGTATGTGGGCCTCCATCGAGGGTCCAGCGTGGATTCTGCTCCCAGCTGTGTAGCCTCAAGCCCGTTCAGTGGCTTTCTGTGAAATAAAACAAGGCCTCAGACACCCTCTCTCGTCCCTAAGTCTCTCTGTAACTGTACGTACGTATCCCAAGGAGTCAGAAGCCCACGTAGGGAGGAGATTCCAAGAGCAAGATTTCAGACATTTTTACCAGCTTTATAGAGATATGATTGACATTCACCCTTGTGTGAGTTTAGGGGAACAACCTGATGATTGATACATTTCTGTACTGATAACGATTACAACCATAGCATGGTTAACATGTGCATCATGTCACATGGTTACCATTTCCTTTTGTGTGGTGCAGACATTTAAGATCTACACTCTCAGTAACGCAGAGATTTTATGTATGAAACACTGGATGCCCTCCTTGATTGCTCCTTCTCACCACCCAGGATGAATCCATTACGAAATGCTGCAAAGTCCATCTGTGAATATCTCCAGCTCCCAATTACTTCCTAGTAGCTTCCCTCCTCACATCCCAGACGTACAGCCCACATCCCCCTCCTGGGACACGGCACTGGTTTCCTACAGGTTCCCTACTGGTCGCTCGCCCTGCACCTCCCGATTCTGCACAGAAGCAAACAGATGCTGCTCAAGAAAGTCAATCCCATCGATCTGTTCATTCCTGTAACTCCACGCCTCACTCAGAGAAAACTCAAAACCCTTCTAATAACCTCAGGCCTCTGTGACGAGGCTGACATCCGACCTCACGTCACCTGCTCTCTGCTCCAGCCCCAGTGGCCTCCTCACCCTTCCGTGAACACAGGACACGATCCTGTCCTAGTGCGTGAGCCCTGGGGGTTCCCTGCCTGGAAAGAGCTCGCCCCCCAACCTCCTCTGACACAATTCCTTCATGACCTTCAAACCTCTCAGAGGTCACCTTCTCAGTGAGGCTCTCTGATCCCTGGAGTAACGGAGCCATGGTCCCCGTCCCAGCACGGTGCTCTGGGTCACCTTCCTCAAAGCTCCTGCCAACTTCCATGTAAACACTTCCCTTACTACTGCGCTTACACAGTACACAGTTCACCTCTGCATGACGCTGGTTTGCACGGGGCGTGTGCACCTGGATGCGGACTTTTCTACAGTAAGTACTGTCCACGCACTTTCTCTTCCTTATGATTTCTACTATTTTCTCTACCTTCATTCATTTTAAGAACACAGTATATAGTACATGTAACATGCAAATGTACGAAGCGACAGTTCATGTTATCAGTAAGGCTTCCAGTCACCAGGAGGCTGTTAGTTCTTATGTTTTGAGGGAGTCAAAAGCCGTACTTGGATTTCTGACTGCACACGGGGGTCACTGCCCCAATCCCCGCATTGCCCGAGGGTCAAGTGCAGGCTGCCCCTTACACTAGAACTAATCTCCACAAGGGCAGCACATTTTCCCTCTTCTTAGTCTCACTGAGCTGTCCCAGATGTAAACATAGCGTGTCCTGTATGTGGCACACGACAATTATCAGGTGAATGAATGAGCAGCTAGAGGACCTCCCTCTTCCAGATGCGCCTCAGGCTCAGCTGATCCGTGGCAGCTCCCGCCCCCCCCTCCCCCGCGTGCGCCCACCTCGCCATCCGGGCTGCCTCTCTCTTCTCACAGGGCTGCCCTCCCCTCCCTCTCTCTGCTCAGCCACCCCCTCCCCCACACCATGTCTCCCGCACACACAGCACACACAGTTCTCTCTTCAGAAACACTGTACTGAGGCTTTTTGGGGCCTTTTCTCCAACCACATAGAAATCTACGTTAGACTCTGCTTTATAAATCCAAGAACTTGGATCGGAGCCAGCACTAGGATCAATGAAGTAAGGGCGGGGGGGAGAGGACGGAGCAGCAGGGAAGACCGAAACTAATCTAAGTTTAATAAGGATGAGAAACTCTTGATTCCTCCCCTCTCTACCTCCAGAATCTAAAGAATTATCTAGAAAACAGCTTTAGAGGGAGGGGAAGATGGATGAACCTGAAAGTACATCCCTCCATACCACAGATCTCGTGTGTGCAGGGGACAACCTAGGCCTGAGGGGACCACAGCCCAAAGGACACCCGCTGCTGTAACCGACGGGGTCACCCAGGGAGAATGGGTAAGAACTCGTACACAAGAGCAAGAACAGGCCTGATGCTCTGGAGGAACACTGAAAAAGAACTACCCCAAAATGGAGGCTGTGACCTGATCCAGGCCTGAGCGTAGACTGACCCAGTCACAGTAAGCTCTTGCTGCACAAGGTCCTGGGGACAGGTGACGTTCAAGTCCCTGTGATCACAGGTCCTGGGGAGACGAGGTTCCACAGAAGGGGCAAGGACACGGAGCAGAGAGACGACCCAGCTGAGGGGTGAGCACGTCACACCCATGATGCACTGAGCACCACTGGGCACAGGCCCTGTCCCCACTCGGCTCCTCACAGCCTTCTCCTGCCCCGACCTGCAACACACTCAGCACAGTAAACACAGGGATTCTGGAAGGTTCTCAGGCTTCATTTATTTGCTGTCTCAACTTTACAAATTTCCTCTTTTATTACCTCATCAGCCCCACATGCCAAGAATTAGGAAACAAAACTTACATCTGGATTCTAATTTTCAATAGAGAAATACGTCATTAGCAGTCAGCCCAACGTGAAATAAAGACAGGGATGGAGATGGTCCAGCCCTGCCTCTGCTGGAACAGGAGAGCACATCAGAGAAGAGAATGCAGATCAGCATAGGGAGGGGTCGTGGTGGGCAGGGTGGGCAAATCTCCTTATGTCCTCACGTTATACTCATAGGAACACAGACACATCTGGCACCTTTTGCACAAAGAGAAGTCAGGGGTTGTTGATGTCACCAAGTGGGAGTGTGAACACATCTTGCATCACTCGGTCCCCACCAGGCAGCTGGTCTCACACTGTGAAAAAAAATCATGCACCAATTTAGGTCCATCACATAAGGGCAGACACACTGTCCCTAGTGCCCTAACCCTTCCCCACTCGGGGTCTCTAGGGTCTCACCTTGAGGAGCCGTGAGAGACACATCAGAGCCCTGGGCGCTGTCATCACCTAGGGGAGAACAAACAGGACGTGGTCAGAGCCCACAGGAGAGGAGACTAGAGGAGGAGCTATGGGGTGGGTGAGCTCCCCGTCGGGTTCTGTCTCCACTATCTCAGGGTCTCAGGGATCACTCCCTCCAAACTTACGTGCAGCATGAGAGTAGCCTGGTCCTTTTCCTCCTGTGGGAAGAAAATATCATGTCAGAGGCCAGAACAGGGCTGGGCCATGAGATCCTAGAGGAAGCTCCCAGTCCTGGTCCTAAATGAAGTTTGCAGAGTTGTGACTAAGGACAGGACAGGATCAGGAAACATGAAGGACAAGGTGTGGAGTCACTGGACCACCTGACTTGCTGGAGATCTGTCCTCAGCAGGGCCCTTTCTCTGTCCTGTGACTGCTGGGAATCAGGTGACCATCACCAGAATTACCAAGATGAAAATGTGTCCTTCATTTTCACAAGTGTTTGCTACACAGTGAGTGTTAGTAATCAGCTCCAGAGTGGGCAAGTCCATGCATGAGGATGGTACTTCCCAGTAACAAGGCAGGACAGTCTCCTACCTAGGAAACCCCCCAGACGGACAAGAAAACTCAGATCTCCCGACTCCATTCCCTACCTGAGCGCTTCTTTCTCCAAATCACAGCTCCAAAAATGGCCACAGTGACCGCAAGGAGAACCACACCAGCAATGATCCAGGTGATGGGGATGGTGGGCTGAGGCGGCTCTGGAAAGGGAAGGGAAGGTGAGGGGCCCAGAGCTCCGACAAGAGTCCTGACCCTGCTGAAATTCTCCAGAAGACCTTCTGCTTTCCCTGAGTAGAGGCTGTACCCCAAACCCTCCTTACCCCATCTCAAGGTGATGGGCTCGGGCAGCCCTTCATGCTGCACATGGCACGTGTATCTCTGCTCCTGTCCAGAAGGCACCACCACAGCCGCCCACTTCTGGAAGGTCCCATCCCCTGCAGGCCTGGTCTCCACAAGCTCTGTGTCCTGGGTCAGGTCCTCCCCATTGTGGTGCCAGGTCAGGGTGATCTCCGCAGGGTAGAAGCCCAGGGCCCAGCACCTCAGGGTGACCCTTTGGTCAGAGATGGGGTGGTGTGTCACGTGTGCGTTGGGGGGTTCTGAGGAAGAATCAGAAAATCCACACTTGGGACCTTTATGGGCCACTGAAACGGCATTCATGTGACCATCATAAGGTGGACCCAGCCATGGGTTTGGATGGAAGAAGCACAAAGCCCAGTTACCAAACTAGCTTTTGGGACCTCCTAATCCTGGAAAGTTCTAGATTCAGGGAGACAGTCCAGGGAAGGAGGCTGCAGGTCTAAGTGAGAGAGCACACTAATGGTCCTGACTGTGGTGGAGGATGAATGAGTCAGAAAACCCGGAGTCAGAACTCCAGCGATGTCGTCATTGGAGAACAAGGCCTTGAGAGGGAAAGTCATGGTTCCCAAGGTGGCTGCCAGGGTTAAAGGGAACCGCTGATAGGTTATTTCAGGGACGGTCTCCACCTGCCTCCCGGGAGAGACTGGGTTCCCCCACTGCCCCTTAGCGAGGAGCGGCCCTCTGGGTGAGGCCCTCTCTAGTAGGAACAGGAACCCCCGGGCGGATCTCCGTCTCCCCACCCGTGGGAGGGGCGGTGTTCTGACACCGAGTCCCTTTTCCCTTCCTGGTGGGAAGCCAGCCCCAGCGGAGGGGAGATCGGGGAGGCCCCGCGGCCCCTGGTACCTGCGCGCTGCAGCGTCTCCTTCCCGTTCTCCAGGTACCTGCCGAGCCACTCCACGCAGGTGCCCTCCAGGTAGTTCCTCAGCTGCTCTGCCGCACCGGCCGCCTCCCACTTGCGCCGGGTGATCTGCGCCGCCGTGTCCGCCGCGGCCCAGGAGCGCAGGTCCTCGTTCAGGGCGATGTAATCCGCGCCGTCGTAGGCCCACTGCCCGTACCCGCGGAGGAGCTTCCCGTCGGGCCTCACGTCACAGCCGTACATCCACTGGAAGGTGTGAGACCCTGGCCCCGCCCAACAGGCAGGGGATTAAGTCCAAACAGAAAGTAAAACCGCCTGGAACTTCCCGCGGGTTCGTCCGGGTCAGGGGTCGGGGCCGGGGGTTCCCTCAGACTCGGGGTGGCGCTCGGACCCGGACACTCGGGGCGACCCCGGCCCGTCCGTGGGGATGGGGGTCGTGACCGGGACCCGGGCCCGCGTCGCTCACCGGCCTCGCTCTGGTTGTAGTAGCCGCGCAGGGTCTGCAGGCCCACTAGGAAAGTCTGTGCGGTGTCC
Source organism: Halichoerus grypus (assembly GCF_964656455.1). Classification (NCBI taxonomy): domain Eukaryota; kingdom Metazoa; phylum Chordata; class Mammalia; order Carnivora; family Phocidae; genus Halichoerus; species Halichoerus grypus. The sequence goes on from NC_135720.1 coordinate 116,934,752, forward strand.
CGGAGAATCCGCGTCTCCCGGTCCCAGTACTCCGGCCCCTCCTGCTCCACCCACGGCGCCCGCGGCTCCATCCTCTGACTGACAGAGTCGCTGTCGAACCGCACGAACTGCGTGTCGTCCACGTAGCCGACGGCGATGAAGCGGGGCTCCCCGCGGCCGGGCCGGGACACGGAGGTGTAGAAATACCTCATGGAGTGGGAGCCTGCGGGCGCGGAGGAGCTGAGACCCCGCGCGACCCTCGTCCCGGCGCGGGGCCGGAGCCCAGGGGGAGGCGGCCGGGAGGGCAGGGGAGGGGCACCGAGGGCGGGAGAGCAGGGCGGAGGCGGGGAGGGGCGGGGGAGCACAGGCCGTGGCGGGGCCGGGGGCGGCTGGGGGGCTGGGCGGGGGCGGCGGAGAGGCGCCTTCCCCGGGGGTCCCGCGTCCCCGCCCCGCGGTCCCCTCGCTCCCGCCCCGCAGAGGCCCTTTCCTCCCGCCGCCGCACTCACCCGCCCAGGTCTCGGTCACGGCCAGGGCCGCCGACAGCAGCAGGACGAGGGGTCGGGGCAGCACGACCTGCATCTTCGGGGTCTGGGGAGACTGTGAGTCGCCGCTGGGCTCCCGGGCGGGTGCGGAGACGTTATAACCGGGAACCGCGGTGCCGCTGATTGGCTTCTCCAGAAACCCGACACCCAATGGGAGTGCGAACCGGCGGCTTGTCAGGAGTCTCCAGGCAGGAGGACCCGACACAGGTTGTGAGACGGGGAAGTGAAACCGGGGAGATGGGGACTCCCCGGCACTGGGCTTCCCCACCCCAGGCACCGCCCTGGGGCCTGAGACCCTGAGAGGCAGGCGCAGGGACCTGGGACTTTGCCCCGACCCCTCACCTCCTGCACGGCGCGCTCTTTGTCACACTGTGTCCCTGAGTCGTGGCCCAGGAGCTGTGTGAGTCAGTGATTCTCAAACGCCGTGTTCTCAGGATATCTATACAGTCTCACAGATTACTGAGGATCCCAAGGATATTTTGGGTCTGTGGGTTATATCTATCGGTATTTACCGTAGTAGGAATAAAACAGGTTGAGAAATTCATTAATTCATTTAGAATCATATTAATAACCCATGGCATGAAAACAAATATTATTTTTATGAAAAATAAGTATTTCCGAAATAAACAGCATAGTGAGAAGAGTGGTTTTGTTGCGTTTTACATTCTTGCAGGTCTCTTTCTTGTCTGTCTCCTTAGAACACCCCTGCACCTTCAGATTTGCTTCTGCATTTATTGTGTTGTTTTGGTTGAAATGTATGAAAAAATTTACACACTTGCACAAATAGGGCAGAATAGCATGTTTCATAACCTTTTCAGATACTTCTCTATGTTCATCTTAGATACTACATTGAAACTACACAACTACTTTCTGTAATTTATTTGCAAAGTGGAACGTGAAATTGTATCATGACTATGTCCTCTGTTACATTAAAATCCGCAGGCCCATCTTGCACACTGAATGGATCGTGTACTAATGCATGACTTTTTTTTTAAAGGAATGTGTTGTTTCATGAAGTTATACACGTGTTCCAGTGTTGATTAGACTGGAATTGAATTATCAAAAAGTCAGATTTGTTTTAATATTACCACAGATCCCAACAGAAAAGTGTGTCAGGAGTGAGAAGCTGTCGTTTCTTGGTGGATCGCAGTTTTCCCAAAGTTCTGATTTTCTCTTGAGAGCTGACATGTGATCAAGGCAACAAGTACTCTCAGCTGTCATATGTGAGTTGATGTTCATGAAAGGGTAGATTCCTATTCATTTTCCAGAAACTGTCTGCCAAATCTCCTACTCTAAATATTCCAAGTTTCTCTTTCATTCATTCCTTCAGGAAAAATGGCATTCTGTAAAAAAAAAAAAAAAAAAAAAAGAAAGGCAGCCAATTAAATTCACACAAATTATCTTCCTTGGGGGCTTATGCATGTAGTGGAAGTGCTGTACATCCCACATCATCATATAAGACATGTTTAAATGTGGATTTGAGAATACTTAATAAAGAGAGTAATATTTAATGCTTCGATCAGGATATTTTAAAGTGACACTAGTCTTATTTTGTTCTGTTTTTGTTTTTGAGGCATTCTAGTTGCAGGTATGTATTACATCCCTAGACAAAGAACGCCAGGATTTTCCTTCCTGTGTGTTTTTGTCTTGCTTCTTCACGGTCCATGATGCCAGGTGAGGTTGTCAGGACAATGAAACCAAACTGGAAGGATTCTTCCGCCATTTTTGTAGATCTTAAAGTTGTACATCAAATCCGGGGCTGCTCACTTCACACGTGTTTAACCTGCCCCTGAGGTTCCCAACAATGTTCCCAGCTCTGTGATCAGCAGTGATTTCAAATTCCCCAATGTAACCGAGCTTCGTCATCACAGTTAGAAACGGGACAATGACTTTGGAGCATGGCCTAATATGACCTGCCTTTGGCCTCTCTCTCAGGCATTGTTACTGCTCTCGAGAGCATCTGCCAAGATATTCAGGCAACGACTATGGCGGCACGGAAAGATGGCGGCAAGAGTGTTTTTGTTTTTTTTCACGGAAGTAAGTAGTGGTGAAGAATAACAACTATTGCAGTTTGCACCCATCACCTCCGTTCTTGCTAAGTTTTACCTCAGTGTGAACGTCAACGTGGTGAAAAAGTAATAATGTCTAAGTAATGTTAGGAAAATAGATTTAACCTCATGGACTCTGTGAAAGGGCCTCAGTGACGTCAGGTGTTCCCCAGACCACACTTTGAGAACGGCTGTTCTGATAACCCTGGGAGAGTCTCCCGGCTGGTCCTGCCCTGGCCTGTCCTCACTCAGCAGAATCCCTTTCCCTGAGCTGCGCTTCCTGCCTCTGAAAACTCGATTCTGACTTTAGCCCCCGAGTGCAGCTAGAAGAGAACTCACCTCCTGGAAATGTGATGGCGGAGAGGGTCCCCAGTCTGGGGAGGGAGGTGGGGGGACAGGGGTTTCCCTTTTGTAATTGGGAACAGTTTGCACCCGAACACACCAGACCCAGGCATATGCGACTTTGATTTTGTGACGCACCCGCTTCATATGTATTCACATCCCAGACAGAATCTGATGTCGTCTGTAAGAGAAATCATGTTGGTCTTTTCACTTTCCATGTGTCTGATGCATCTGACTCGCGGCCCGCAAAGCACGCAGAGCAGTACCGTCCGATACGACATTCTGTGCGGAAGGAATTGTTCTATATCTGCGCTGTCCGGTATGGTGGCCACGAGATGCATGTGGCTCTAGAGATGCAGGTGGCACTTGAGATGGGGCTGGTGTGCTGAGCAGTGGCATTTTTAATTGTTTTAAATGAATATGAATTTAAGTAGCCATATGTGGTTTATAGAGACTATTCAGACCTTACCAATCTAGAATGCTCTTAGTTTTCTGGATCCTCCTCAGAAAAGATACTCTGTGACTCATAGGTATATGTACATTAAATTTATCTTCAAATGGAAGTCATGGATTGTCTATGTGGGTCTGAGACATATCCTCAAAATACAGCATGAAAGTTTAATTATCATGCATTATAACAGCTGAAGTGTACAGACATTAGCCAAAATATGATGTATCACATCTAGGTCATAAGTGTTCACAGTGCCCATCCCTGGAGCATTGTCTCTATTACTTTGGGTGTCTTGGTGTTGGTTGAGTTCACGTGGTAAACATAAGGAGGCTCGTAAGTCTTCACCGAGCCCAGGTGAGAGGATATACTGAATACAACATGTACCTTGTAGGCTCTGTACATACTTGTAAAAATCATAAAGCAGAAGATGTACGTCTTAGATTCCCTACAACCTTATTATCTTTTACCTCTTGCTCCTCTCCATACTTTTGTCCAAATTCAGACAATTCTCTGTGTATCCCTTCACCCTTGAAACCCTCTGCTCTTCGTTTCTACCCAGGAGAAAATAGACATGAAATGCTTACAATTGTGGGATGAAGAATTCTCTAAGCATGGCCCAATGATGAAAGCCCATAAAGAAAGACATGAAATTTTCGAATGTCAACCACACACTCACAAAGACACAAACACATGTCATGATCAAACTAAAAGACACAAAAACAATTTTCACAGACAAAAAGGTAACATGCATCATTATTCTTCAGCCCAAGACCACCAGGAGCACCTGTGGGCACTCAAGTTGGATCTATTACTTGTTGCAGTGAGAGAGAAGATACCCCTTTGGGGGCAATGGGGCGTCCTAATGTGAAGGTGTTGGAACCTATAAGGACATGGCCTTTGGATGAGTTTTTTGGAGAGGATCTGTGGAAGCTGGGGCCCACTCCCGACTGCGTGTTGTCAGGACGTGTGGGCGATTCCATGGTTGAGCATCTCAGTGAATCCCCTCTCTAGGCAGGCCAGACCGGAGCGAGGATAGAGCAGTCATGGTAAAGGAGCCCCGATTGCTCACATTGGCTGACACAGGGAGGTGTGTGTTATTCTGTGGGTTGTGCAGTGCCTTGTTTTTGTCTGTAATGACACAAAGTGATGTCATGGTTCCAGAGTGTCCTTGTCTGATGCTGATGTTCTGTGAGGTGACTGGCTTATGTCCCACAGGAGAAGAATGTGGCCAAGAGGTGGACATTAACCAGCTTCTGACCACACTGGGCCCAGCTGTCAGTGTCAGACCAGCTCCCGATGTTGGGGGGCTGCTGTTTCTTCTCTGCTAAATTCCATATTTTAAAATAGCTGCAACACATTCAAAACATAATTATAGAATTGGTGTTTCCATTTTCTTTGGGTAAATACCCAAGGGTGGAAGTGTTTGGATTATATGGCGAAGCACTATGTTATACACCTGAAAGGAATGGAACATTGTTTTTTTTTAAAGATTTTATTTATTTGACAGAAGGAGACACACAGCGAGAGAGGGAACACAAGCAGGGGGAGTGGGAGAGGCAGAAGCAGGCTTCCCGCAGAGCAGAGAGCCTGATACGGGTCTCGATCCCATGACCGTGGGATCATGATGAGCTGAAGGCAGACGCTTAACAACTGAGCCACCAGGCACCCCAGGAATGGAACATTGTGTATCAAATGCACTCAAATATTTAAAAAAGGAAAAGGAAGAAAAAAAGAATTAAAAAATGTTAGAAAACAATTTGGAAAGGAGGAAATGAAATGTCAAACAAATTTGTACAAATTTATAAACAAATTTACAAAAACAAATTGTAATGGTAATAAGTAAGCATAAACAAATATGAGAATGTGGAATAAGTAACAGGAATAAAACTTAGAATCAATGACCTTGGCAAAGGTGAAAGTAAGGGATGAGAGTGTCCATCAGAGGGTCAGGAAAACACACCATAGAGGTTGATGGGAGTGAACACCGGGATACAATTTTTAACAGGTGTTTTTGTAAACTATCTCCACAATTTAAATGTGCTTATATTATGACACAGACAATTTTTTTAGGAGTTTATCCTAAGGAGATAATCACACATGTTCTCAAAAGTATATTGTCAAGGATGTTTCTTGACTTGGGTTTATAAGGCAAAGAAGGGCTTAAGATGATAATAGTATCAACAGTGGAACATTAACATGTCTCAGGGATTATCACCATGTGATTTACACAGAGAGTCACAGTTAATCATGAAAGCAAACCCAGGAGGCACCCCATAGGGGATCCCTTTGTACGGACAGGAAAGGGAGACTTGGAGAGAAGGGGGTGGTGCAGCCAGGGTTCAAACCAGAGGGTTTGCCCTCAGAGGCCTTGTTGACTTGTCGTTCACTGTTCCGTGTCCATTAGGGGGTGGGTATTATGTGCACTCCATGCAAGTGAATTGTTGCAATGTTCCAGAATTTTCTGTAACAGGAGGTTGCTGGGCTCAGAGCTTAGGAGGACATTAAGGGGCAATGTGACTCACCTGCTCAAATCACACTGAAGCCCATCATCCAGTGGACATCTTGAGGTCTCCAGGAGCTCAGAATCAGCTGGACTCCAGAGCTACAACACAGAGCAAGTGTGACACCCTGGTGACAAGACACTGGCAGTGTCATGTGGGAGATGGGCATGGAACAAAAATGACAGAGGGAAACGTAATTCGCTCCTGAGATGAGTGTTGTGTGGAGGAAGGTCATGGTATCACGAAAGCAGAAACCAGGAGACCCAGCAGGTCCCTTAATCAGTCATATCCACAGGATGCAACAGGCATATGGATATGAAACAAAAACACAACTACACACAGTGCTGTGCAATCACAGAACAGGAAAGAGCTCTGGGAAATGAACAATATGACCATAGAAATGAATAATTGAGTGGATACACTGGATGACTACAGTTGTCCTTCCTGAAGTCGTACAATCGGGAGGGTGATGGCAGCAGGAGAGAAGACCTGTTTGTTTCTCAGTCAAGTGATTCCAGCAAGTTAATAATGATTGTTTTAAAAAGAATGCCGAGTAGGAAATGATGAAAACAATTTCAAGAATATTTCTCCAAGTTCACAAGGAGAAACACACATGTTGAAAGACCCACCCAAATTCTTACCTAGAGCAGATGAGAGGAGACCCACACCAGGACACATCACAATGAAATGTCAGAAAGAGGGTGGAAGGGCAGACACCCTGAAAACTCCAAGAGGCAACAACACAGGCCTGGGGGCCGGAAGACATGAGACAAGGCCCCCAAATCCTGAGGACAACTCTGTCCAGCACAGAGTCTCTGCCACGTCATCGTGTGACTGAGGGCGAGGGCAGCCTAAGTGCTCCTCAGATGTGAGAGTTTCTGTTCTATTTTCCATGTTTCCTTCCCCAGGACACCAGTAGGCAAAGTGGGACAAATGATGGAGAAAACCAAACAGGGGGAGCACATGGGTTCCCGGCCACAGGGAGCCAGCAGGAGAGAGGCCAAGGGCCCCCAGGAGGAGCTGCAGGGGGTCCGGGTGTCATCCCTGCCCCAGGGGTGCAGGCATCCCGTCCCCATGGGGCAGGACTGAGGGCTGCAGGCCAGGGGCTGCACAAACAAGAAGATGGGAGAAGAGTGGATGGGCTTGAATGTGTTCATGAAGACTTACCCAGGGGGAGTGGGTGAAGGATTTAATAGGAGCTCAACAGAAACTAAGCAAATGAAGGGATAAGATAGTTATTTACTCCAGGGAAAATAAAAAGTTGATTCAGGAAAGGATATGTAATCATAGCCTATGAAATGCTCAGTTGTGACTAGTGATTGTGGAAAGACGTTATTAGGGTTCGAAGCTGACGATCAAGAAAGAATTCTTGAGACATCTTTGGTGCAAAAAGGTGATTTTATTAAACCCAGGGACAGGACCCGAGGGCAGAAGGAGCTGCAATGGGGTCAGGAGGAGTGGCTCGTTACATACTTTCAAGTTGGGAGGGAGTTAGGGATAGCATAAGTCTCTAAGGAATTTTGGAAGCGAGGTTTCCAGGATCCTGAAGGGGTTAGCTATTGTTGGGAAAAGGTCATTTATTACAGTCTAATAAAACCTTAGTCAGGAGACCTTTCAGATGTATATCGGTGGGCCATATGCTTGGGGGATGATACATACCAACATGTATCGTGGGGGGTTTAGAGATAAAGGAAGTTTAGACCTACAGGATTGGGGGGGTGGTCAGACTAGGATTGTGTTCTGCCCTTAGCGAAGTATTAACACCGAGGCAGCTGAGTCCCTAGAGGAATGTCCCTCTGCCTGTCTCAAGGACTTGTCAGTGGGCTCTAGGTAGTAAGGACATTTCGTAATTTTTCTTCTGCCTTTGTTTCCCACGTCAACTAGCATGTCATGGTCATAATAATGCAAACACTGCACATTGAGCTTGTCAAAACTATCAAATAATTATATGGGGAAGATGGGAGTGTGTGAAAGAAGAGCCAATTCAGTAAAGTTGATGCATAAACCTGAAGACCAGAGAACGGGTGTGAGAAGCAGGTACTTAGAAGCACAGAAGCAATAATCAGAGAATCACTAGAAGAACTAATGCAGGTGGTCTCAGAGATTCAGGAAATGGGGGCATGGAAGCTTGGGCACATCTGTCTTGATATCAAGAACTACAGACATATTTGACTTTCTAGAACTCTGTGCCTCTATCCATTGGCTACAAGGACAACGTGGTGGGTGAGATGGGTCAGGAAGAGTTCTGCACGGAGGCCACAGAGATGGGGCAGGAGTTGGAGGAGTCCTGGGAGCAAGCACTGGGTTTTTATAGGATGATTTTGTTTTGGTTTATTTAGTTTTGCTTCATGTTGTTGAACAGGAGTCATGGCAGCATGTTTGTAGGAGGAATGGCTGAGCCAGGAGACAGGGGCAAGTGCATGATGCAGGTGAGTGAGGGGCCATGTGTGCCCATGTGGAGGGGCAGCCTGAGACAGGAGGGCCCCTCCGCCAACACTGCTTAGAAGCTGAGGACACAGGTGCAGACCTGGGGTGGGGGATGGGGGGTGCACAGTTCTCACCTGAGTCCTTCTTTTCTGAGTGAGGAACAAATGAGCTCGTCGCCTCAGAGAGGGGAGCAGGGAGGGAGTGAGGGGGCTGAGCAGGGAGGAGGAAGTGAGAGGCAGGCCCTCAGGAGGGTGACAGGGAGCTGACTGGGGAAATGGCATCTGGAGAGAGCAGGGCTGGGGCCCCTGAGTCTGTGCTCATCACCTTAGAGAGAGAGACTTCCAGCAGCAGGGGGATATAGAAGAGACTAGAAGCAAATGCAAAAAAACAGCTCAGGAGTGAGAATTACATCCTTTTTACTTTGTCATTTATCACTTTTCCCATTTTATAATTTTTCTGCAGTGAATAGACGTACATCACATATATTATACATCATACATACACATCAGAATCAGAATGTAAATGCTTTATTTACACTTTAAAAAAGAAGGAGATGGTGGGAAAGTCAGCAGCTCAGGGCTCAGAGCTGGAAGGGCTGGGCCACCCGGTTGCACTCTGGGCAGGGGACTCAGAGCCTTTGCTCCATGTCTCAGGAACCTGCTTTCTGGGGGGCCAGGCAGGGTCTTTTCCTTCGTTTTTTTTTTTTGGGAGGTGCTCATTGTTTCATTTAGTACTATCATGTCAGGTTTAATGCTTTCAAGCTGATGGTTTTTCTACATTTCAAGCTATTTCAGTGGGAGAATTTGTCCATCCAGCCCACCTGTTTCACAAATAGAAATTCAAAGGCCAAATAGTTCAGTGAAAAGACAATTGGCCCTAAAGTAGAAGTTCAGAATCTGAGTCTTCATTTATGGTCTGAGGATGATCTGTCAGGGGTTAGGGATTTTAAAGTAGTGTATTTTTTGAAAACTCTATTCATGCACATACAAGAGATTCAATAGATACTCACAAATGTACAAAAATAAAGAAGTCGCATGGTAACCCCTCATCCCCCAGCCCCCCAAGTTCTCTACCCCAAATCCAGCACAGTTATGTGTCTTATCAGAAAAATACATCTGTGCCCTAATGTCTACTGTTACATCAGGAAACATGCTCAGGACACAGACTGGGAGAAAATATTTGCAAATCCCATATCTAATAAAGGACTTGCTGTAGAATACTCATAAAACCCATAAAAAAGGACCAATAAGAAAAGAACTCATTTTTCCTTTTTTTAAATTTTGTTCAGGTAGCCGCTGTATAGTAATAGTAAGTACGTCATTAGTTTTTGATGTAGTGTTCAGTGATTCATTAGTTACATATAAAAGAACTCATTAAAAAAATGAGCAAAAATGGGGGTCGGGGCTGGGAGGTGTGCGGGGGGTGGGACTAGAAACTCGGGGGAGGAGCTTGAGCGCTAACCCCTAGCCGGGTTCTGCCAACATTCCTGTCGGGGCTCTGGGCTCTGGTTATCGCGGTACAGCGGGGGGGTTCCCGGCGCAGCCCGGAGACCAGCGCTTGCTTGCCGTGGAGCCGCAGCGGGGGATGGAAGCGGAGACCGCGGGCAGCCCTTCCCTTCAGCGAGCTCGAGCTTTTCCTACATCCCCATGCCCACGAATGATGGCTGGAGCTCCTGATGGGGCAGTGGTGAGGGCAGAGCAAATACGGCACAATTTCCAGACCCCGCTCCTGCTCGCGAACCTGCACACGAGACCCCAAAAGGAAGGAAAAGAAAACCCAGGGCCACAGAACCAAAACACCCAGTAGAACCCCAAAAGCCTGCTGAGGCCAAAAAGTCTGACTAGTCCACAAAATCAAAAGAAAAGCAAGAAAAAAAATTACAGACACATTTAAAGTGAAAAGAAAGGTAGGCCGTCTTAACGGTGTTTCAGAAGCTGAACTTCTAAGACCCTCCCGGACATTTTGACCTTCAATCTGAACATTGTGATTCTTGGCATAAACCCAGGACTAATGGCAGCTTCCAAAGGGCATCATTACCCTGGACCTGGAAGCCATTTTTGGAAGGGTCTGTTTATGTCAGGCCTGAGTGAGGTGCAGCTGAACGGGGTGGATGATCACGCTCTACCAGGGAAGTATGGTATTGGATTTACCAATGTGGTGGGAAGGACACCAGGCAGCAAAGCTCTTTCCAGTAAAGAATTTTGTGAAGGAGGACGTATTCTCGTGCAGAAACCAGAGCAACATCAGCCACGGATAGCAGTGTTTAATGGAAAATGTGTTTATGAAATTTTTAGTAAAGAAGTTTTTGGAGTTAAGATTAAAAACTTCGAACTTGGACTTCAGCCCCATTAGATCGCAGACACAGAAACTCCCTGCCCTGCTATGCCATCATCCAGTGCGAGATGTGCTCAGTTTCCTCGAGCCCAGCACAAAGCACGTTAAGCTGAGAGACTTGAGAGATCAGTTGAAAGGCATTGAACCAAACACAGATGTTCAAGCAGTGAATGTATGTTTGATCTACAGCTAGCCCAAGAGGATGCAAAGAAGATGGCTCTTAAGGAAGAAAAATATGACCCAGGTTATGAAGCAGCGTCTGGCGGTGCTTTTGCAGAAAATCCGAGCAACGGCGACCCTTGCAGCTTCCCTTCCACGGGGCTGACTCACAGTGGAGAATCAACTTTCGGGGACATTCCAAATGGGCGGTGGATGATCCAGTCCTTTACAGACCAGATTCCTTCCTTTAATAATCATTGTGGGACACAAAACGGGAAGAAGGAAACCATGCTTAAGAGTGGTGATTCTCAGCTCTACCTAAATGCTGCAGTTGTCAAGAAGTGGCCCTCAGTTTGCTAACTGAGGCATTTTGTTAGTATTTTACTCTGTGATAGAATGGTAGTACATTTGTGTGGTAGAATCAACTGGATGAACCTAAGCAAGTTGGCAAGGGAAAAGGAGGACTTTTTGTGTATGAATTTTTGTATTTGAATTAACCATCATTCCAGCTTTTTATAAACTATATTTCCTTTATGAAGAAATTGATCTTCTTTTGGGAGTCACTTTTAATCTGTAATTTTAAAATGAAACGGTCTGAATATTTATACTTGATTATGAACTGCGCATAAACCCAGATACACCATTATTCCTTTTATGCCTAAGAAGGGCATGCTAATCATAATTACCACTGGAAAAGAGGCCAATGTGTTTGTTTTTATATATGAAGTTAACCCACAGTGCAGTCTATTTTGGTAGTTTTTAGCGGGGTTTGATGGGCTCCCTGAGTCATATTCACACTCACACCTCTTTGCCTCACCAGTGGGGAGATTTGTGAGAGGTGCAGTAGAAATGTAAAGTGTGACCTTCCAGCAGTAAGGCTAGCCTGGCCTTCTCTGATGGGGCACCAAGGCCTGGCTTTGGCCTCCTCACCCCAGGCATTAATCCTCTAGTAGAGGCAAAAATTGTTCTGCTGGGATGGGAAGCTCCAGAGAATGCAGTAGACCTTTTTAAGTTTGTTGCTTCCTCTGTGTTTTATTTGAGAGACATACATTTGATAGGGAAGGAATTGAATTTTTTTCTTTCTTTCTTTCTTTTTTTAAAAGATTTTATTTATTTATTTGACAGACAGAGACATAGCAAGAGAGGGAACACAAGCAGGGGGAGTGGGAGAGAAGCAGGCTTCCCGTGGAGCAGAGAGCCTGATGCGGGGCTCGATCCCAGGACCCCGGGATCATGACCTGAGCCGAAGGCAGACGCTTAACGACTGAGCCACCCAGGTGCCCCTGAATTTTTCTTACAATAGCTCTCACCATTCTATTTTTATCTTCCTTGGCTTTCAGGGTATAAGGGGGAAAGTGGTGAGAAATGAACTCTCGGGCTGAGCAACAATATGCTGGAGGTGTTTGATAATCTTCTTGAAACTGGTGCTTGATGTACCTGAGATGTATTAACATAACAGATTTTTTCTTGCTAGGTATATCTAATCAATAATTGACAAAATCTTCTCTGCATCATTGCTATCTGTTACTGTGGGCTAAGTGAGCCTCGTGTCGGGGTGAGTTTGCAGTCACGTACCTTTGTGATTTTCTAATGCCTTTTCCATGGTGCTACAAAGAGTCCAGACTAGTAGGCCTGGGGGATAGTAAAGCTGGGTGTTCAGATATGCCATTTGCTATTACTCCTGGTCACTTCTGAATATGCTGATTTCATACATACCCAGGGAGCATGCCGTTTTTCAATATGAAAATATTTATGAGGTTTTCTTTTTTTCTAAGAGATTATACAGCCTGTTCTTCTCTATATAATGAGAGAAACAAATTCTTGTGAATCTTAACATACTTTATAGCTGTGGCTATGATGGATTTTATGCTTCCCTTAGTCTAGGTCAAGCTGTGTAAAAGTTATTCAACTCATGTTATCTCACTCATGTACTGTACTGCTCTTTACACTGATGTTTGATTTGGGTGCTTTGACATACCTTGCATCGGGGTTTAGGAACAATGTTGTTTTTTCATGGGACTATGTAAAGCATGTAAGTAGGAATTGCTTTGCTATATAATGATTGTAGCCTTATAACAATAGATTTTTTTTTTATTTGAGTGGAGAAAATACTCTTTAAATTATGATGGACACTCATTAGAGAATGGGTTTGGGGATTTTCCAAGCATATAATAATGGTGTTTTTCATTACATATGAAAGATGAGTAGTAAATGTTGATATATGACAATACGAGAATTTTTCATTAAAAATATTGGAAAAGTTTTTAAATTCATTTGAAAAACTGATGGGTTTCCCAATAAAAATATTAAGAATGATTATTGAAAAATGTGCAAAAATCTGGAGAGCTGAAGAAGATACACTCATGGGTAGCAAACATATGAAAAGATGTTCAACAAAAAGTGTCACTGGGGAGGGGCGCCTGGGTGGCTCAGTCGTTAAGCGTCTGCCTTCGGCTCAGGTCATGATCCCAGGGTCCTGGGATTGAGCCCCGCATCGGGCTCCCTGCTCAGCGAGAAGCCTGCTTCTCCCTCTCCCACTCCCCCTGCTTGTGTTCCCTCTCTCTGTGTGTCTCTCTGTCAAAAAAATAAATAAAATCTTTTAAAAAAAAAAAAGTGTCACCGGGGAAATGCAAAAGACAACAACAGTGATCTGCCATCACACACCTGTTAGATGGCGGGAATCCAAGCACTGATAGTGTCACCTGCTGCCCAGGACAGGGAGCCCAGAAAGCCTCAGTCACTAAGGGCAGGAATACAAAATAGCACGGCCGCTGTGGGAGACGGTCAGCAGTTTCTTATAAAGTCACACATGGACTAAGCACACAAGCTGCTGATCCCCCTGTAAGGTATTTACCCACCTCATTTGAGAACTCACGTTTGCACAACAACCTGCATGCAAACTGTCACCGCGGGACAGCCCTCCCCTGTGGGCTGCACATCCTGACTTCCTTCCAAAGACTACTTTATGGAAAGGGACAAAGCAAGAGAAGGAACTTCACAGGGAGCATGTGGGTAAGACGACCTTAGCCAGGGGGTGAAGGTGAACTTCATCCGTGACGAGCAAGGGATCACTGCGTGTTCTTGCTATGTTGCGTGGAGAAGGGCCCAGCCAGGTGTGGTCTTCCCAAACCCCACAGCCTCAGTCAGCCTGATTCACAATGACAGACAGTCTACAATGTACCCGAACCATCTCCTCAAACATGTCAGGGCCATGAAAAATAAGGACATTCTGAGACACGGTCACAGCCAGGGAAGCCTGAAGGAGACATGATGGCACTCAATGTGGTAACTTGGGTGGGGTCTTGGGAGAGAAAACAAAACCATGACAGCAAATCCCGTGTGGAGATCCGCAGTAATGTATGAGTATTGGGTCATTAGCTGTGACAAATGCATGACGGTGAGATTGGTGTTAACGACAGGACAACTGAGTGTGGGGCACACAGGGACTCTGCACTACCTTTGTCACTTCTCTGTAAATCTCCAACTGTTCTAAGATAAAGGAGTGTCTTTTGTAAAAGAGCCCTCAGCGAGGGAATCAGTCCAGAAGGAACAAGGATCTACTCTTCAGTTTTCCTGGGCTTGTCATCCAGGGGCTGGAGAGAGGGGTTGTGGGGAGGACAGATGGAAACTCAGACACGGGGCAGGGCTCCAGAGCGCTCCTCTCCTCGGATCCCAGCCTCACCCCTGCACCTGCCCCCAGGGCTGCTCAGAAGACCCCGCTCCCCCATGCCCAGCCTGCAGGTCAGCCCTCTGGGCCTGACTCAGCTCAGCCCAGTGCTCCCCCCTGGCGGTGCAGGACCGGAGCCGCAGCGCCCCCGTGTGGCCACAGGGCTGAGGGCGGGAGACCTGAGCGTCCTTTGGGCTTCTCCCCAGGGACCTCCCCAGGGTCTCCCTGGGTTCCCAGCAGGGGCACGGGGCTGTGCACACAGGGGAAGCCCCCATCCAGTGTCAAGTCCTCAGTCTGAATTGTCTCCAAAAATACATGCTGACATAGGTGGTTTCTCCCCATTGAATGCCCATGGACTCTGGCCTCAGGGAGGAACCGATCTTCAGGCCATCACGGCTGGTTCCCAGGTCCGCAGTGGACTCCACACACATGCTGGGTGCCCTCAGTTCCTCCTGGGACCTTGACCCCGGATCCCTGTCATTTGCTCTTGCTGCTGCTTCAGGGCGAACGGGTCCTCCTCCAGGGAACCAGCTCTGGATTCTCAGTTCCTAAGGTCAGGTAGAAGGAGGGGAGGAGGAGGGGAGGGGCTCCGCTGAGGGATGGCCTGGAACCTGGGGCTGCTCCTGGAGGAGTGAGCAGAGGGAGGAAGTACTGACATTAGGGGGTGGGGGACAACAAGAGTGCAGGCGGAGGAACCCGGGACAAGAGTCAGGGGAAGGGGTCATCTTAGGGACACTTGTGGGAGAGGATGGGTTCTGTCTGGAAGAGGCGCAGGGACTCCTGGCTGGGGCCCTGGTAGACGTCTCTGGCTGTCACCTGATGGTCATCACACAGGGGTGAGCTCTGTCATTGGTCAGGAAACTGTAATTAAGTTCAGGCATTTTCCACACTGACACTATGAATAGTTCAAACATTCTGGAAAGAAGGGAAAAGCAGAGAGAGGGGAGGTGGTTAAGGGCTTCCCCTCCTCCAGAGCAAGACCCCCTTATGCTGGGGAAGCCCGGGCCTCAAGGAACTGAGAGGAAGGGGGAGCAAGTCCCGTGCACCCTGAAGGGCCGGCCCTGGTTTCTGATTCTGGAGTTTCCAGATTCCCACTCCCTGGGCTAGGGTTTCTCAGCCCCCTGCCGTCCACCCCGGTTTCACAGCCTCTGCCACCTGGAAACCGTCTCTACTTGTGAAGTCGGTGGAACCCCTGCTCCATGAGGAGCAGCCCCAGGGCCTCTGACAGCGAGGGGCCCAGCAGCTGGAGCCATGGAGATGCCATCCTGGAGCTCGGAGGTACAAGGACATCAGCCAGGACTCAGGGCCCAGGCTTCTGCCTCACATTTCCTCCAGGACCCACATAAGTCCTCTCCCCTATCCCCAGGCCTGCAGAACCCGGGCATCTGAACACCATGCCCAAGATGACCAAGGGGGGAAGCTCCTGTGCAGGGGTCAGACCCCACCTTTTGGAACCTGGAGGGTGGCCCCCCTCCCCTACCTGGAGCGCCCAGGCCCCTGGTCTGCTGCCTCTTCTACCCCTTGGTGCCCCTTAGGACCAGGGACCTGGTATCTGCATCCTTCAGACCTGGCTTCCTGCCCCTGCAGACTGGGAAATGACAAACTGCTTTTGTTGCATCTACAGATCCCACGTTGTCATATCTGTACATGGTCATTCAGGTGAAGGGAATTCTGACATCCCTTGTGATTGCCTCTCTAAGCCATGATGACACATGGGTTTGATGTGTGTTCTCATTTCCAAATATTTGGGGATTTTCCAGAGATCTTCATGTGATGGATTTCTAATTTAATGTCACTGTGGTCACAGAGTATAGTCTATAATTTGGCTGCCTTTCCATTTATTGAGACTTATTTTAGTTTCAGTCCATGGTCTGTTTTGGCTGACAGTATGGTTAAAGTCCTGTAATCCTTACTTGTTCTATTAATGAGAGAGGAGTATTGATGGCTAAATATCATAGTTAATTTGTCTATTTCTTTACAGTTCTGCCCCTTTATGTGTCACCTATTCTAGAGCTCTGTAATTAGGTTCTTCTCCATTCATTACTTTTGTCTTGCTGTGATGTTGACCTGTTATCCTCCTAGAAAGTCCTCTTTGTCGCTGGTGATGCTCCTTGTGTGAAAGTCTATTCTGCTTCAGAATAAAGCAACATTCCAGATTTCTTACGCTTTTTATTCCCTCAGGATACTCCTTAATCCCTTAACTTTTTACCTATTTTTGGTTCTTTATTCCAAGGTTTTCTATTTTACATAGCATATAGTCTATCTTGATATTTATGCAGCCTGATAATCTCAAACTTTTGTTTAGAATTTTAGTTGGTTTACCGGCCTGATAGCAAGAACTGGCAGTACCAAGAAACTATCAAGAAAGGAGATCTACTACTAAACAGAGTTCAGAAACTTTCCAGAGCAATTAATATGTAAAACCATGTAAACAAAGGGTTTCCTTTAGAGATAACTATTTGGAATTTTTATAGCTTACTTTACTATGTACCCAGTTCGACTGTATAAAATAAATACTGCATTGTTGTTTCTGTTAAAAAAAAAAAAATGCATCGGGCTCCCTGCTCGGCGGGAGGCCTGCTTCTCCCTCTCCCACTCCCCCTGCTTGTGTTCCTGCTCTCACTCTCTCCTTCTCTGTCAAATAAATAAATAAAATCTTTAAAAAACAAAAAAGAATTTTAGTTGGCTTATATTTACTATGATTCCTGATGTGGTGGGATTGGGGTCTATGATTTTGCTTTTTGTTTCTGAATTGTCCCTTCTCTTTTCCATTCTCATGCCTCCTTTTGTACCTTCCTTGGTTTCCAACAAATATTTTTTGTTTATGATTTGATTCTTCTCGTGGCTATATTTATGTCCATTAATTTTTAATTGAAGTTGTAGGAATTGAAACCTGCATCTTCAGCTTTTCACAGTCTACTTAAAGTAACTTTGAACTCCATCCAGTAAATACAGGAAACTTGTAGCAACAGAGTTCCAGTTAAGCCCCTCTGTGCTGCTGTTGGAACACACATCACCAACACACAGTATAAGCCAGAGAATATCATGAACTAATTAGTGCTTTGAACAGTCATACGTCTTTTAAAGGAATTATGAAGAAAATGTACATAAAGAGAATAGCACCATTTCTCTTGTTAATTACTCCATTCTGTATGATACCATCCAGTGTCACTTCCCTTTGTCTGCAGGACTTCCTCTAAAATTAGTTCAGGGCAGGAGAGCTCGCAGTGAATTCTCCCAGTTTATATTTAGCTATACTTATCTAAAGTTTATCTCCTAGTTTATATTTACCTAGTTTATATTTATCTTTCTTTTGCCATTTTACTCTATACTTTTCTCTTATTTCTTAAGATTCTCATATGAAATAAAATTCACCCAGATATCCATTGACAGATGAATGGATAAAGAAGATGTAGTGTGTATTTTTATACAATGGAATATTACTCAATCATCAAAAAATGAAATCTTACCCTTTGCAATGATGTGGATGGAACTAGAGGGTATTATACTTAGTGAAATAAGTCAGCCAGAGAAAGACAAATACCACATGATTTCACTCATATGTGGAATTTAAGAAACAAAACAGGATCATAGGGGAAGGGAGAGAAAAAGAAAATAAGATGAAATTAGAGAGTGAGTAAAAGCATAAGAGACTCTTAACTATAGGAAACAAACTGAGTGTGGCTGGAGGGGAGATGGGTGGGAGGATGGGGTGGCTGGGTGATGGGCATTAAGGAGGGCACATGACGGGGCGCCTGGGTGGCTCAGTCCTTAAGCGTCTGCCTTCAGCTCAGGTCATGATCCCAGGGTCCTGGGATCGAGCCCCGCATCGGGCTCCCTGCTCGGCAGAGAGCCTGCTTCTCCCTCTCCCACTCCCCCTGCTTGTGTTCCCTCTCTCACTGTGACTCTCTCTGTCAAATAAATAAAAAATCTTAAATAAAAAAAAAAAAGGAGGGCACATGATGTAATGAGCACTGGGTGTTATCTGCAACTAATGAACCATAAAGTAACTCTGAAACTAATAATACACTATATGTTAATTAATTGAATTTAAATTAAATTAAATTAAAAAAAATAAAATTCCCCAATTGCAGAGGTGCAGTTAGATGAATATCAACCATTGTTTAGACTCATGGAACTAGTCCGACAACGAGTATACAGAACAGGTCCCTGATCCTAAAGTTCCCTGACGCCGCTTTGCATCTGGTCCTCTCCCCCTGCCCCAGCCCTGGGCCACCACTGGTCTCCTTTCTGTCTGTACTTGGGACATCCCTCATTCTATTTGATTGATCACCAGGGGGCTCTCTTTATCTCCAGCAATGCGTTCTATGCAGCGGGTTCTCTGTGGGCGGACCAGGAATCCGTACTGTCAACAAGCACATAGGTTCTTGTGCCTTTGCGGTGTTAGGATGGCTGCTGGAGGGGGTGGGAGATCTGGGCAGGGCAGGGCGTTGGAGGGGGGCGGCTGTGGGCTGGGAATGGAATGATGACACACAGCACCTGGAACACAGGTGCCAAGTCTTCTACCAGGAACCAGGGGACGGAGCCGTTTGATATGCGGAGACCACAGATGTTCTGCCCTCCTTGAGAATCCCCTGATGGGACGGCAGGGGGTCCGCCACACAGGTCTCTTCACGGATGCCCAGTATGGGCCCAACATGGCTGTGGGATGAGCACATGTCTGAGCAGGTGTCAGGAGAGCCCTGGGGAAGCATGTCCAGTTCAAGGATGCAGGCTCAGCTGGTCCATGTTCCACTGAACCTAAAGAACGAGCGAGACTCTTTCCCCTGTGAAAGAATCCTGACAAGTAAATGATGGCCTCTTTATCTTTTTTTTTTTTGAAGATTTTATTTATTTGACAGAGAGAGACATAACACAAGCAGGGGGAGTGGGAGAGGGAGAAGCAAGCTTCCCGCGGAGCAGGGAGCCCGATGTGGGGTTTGATCCCCGGGGACCACGACATGAGCCTAAGGCAGACGCTTAACGACTGAGCCACCCAGGCGCCTGGCCTCTTTATCTTTTAAAGAGCTCACCTGCTCCTCGTTGCTATTCAAGGTCACTCCTTCCATCTGGGGATTTTCACGTGGGACAGTTTGGTGTCTGCAATGGTGAGCGCCCAAAACTGTCACGTGGTGACCCGCACAGCCCAGATGCCCTCCTTCTGGCAGAGAAATCCTTCCCTGTCCCTCACCGACTCTCAAGCCACTCTCAGAAAGCAGTGTCCCCAGTATAACCGTGCCACCATCCAGCGGTGGGTCCCAGAGGAGTAGCCCTCCTGACCCAGCACACAGGGGCTGGTGTTGAGTCTCTGGGGATGAGCAGATGGCCCAGCAGAGAGCCTCTCAGAGTCCCACGTGTCCATCCTCGGAGACCAGGAGCTTGGGGTGAGCAGCGTTCCTGGTGCAGGACCACTTCTACTGCTAGAGAAAGAGACTGAAGGTCAGAGCTGCACTGGATGCACATCAGAGCCCCGCACCCAACCCCCGTTTCTACTCGGAGCGGAGCACCTCAGCTATGTGCTCCTCGTTGTCCTCCTCCGCAGGGTGGGGAAATCATCAGTGTTAACGGATACTATAAAAGCAGCTTGAATTTACCAGTATCTGGCAATTCAGAAAGAACCCATTTCAGGCTCAGGACGACTGTGGGAGGCAATGAGAGAAAGTGTCACTTCTCCCTCGTGGGAGAGAAGCTGAGTCTCAGAAAGATGAGGTGGTTTGTGTCCCGTTGCTTCGCCATCTCAGACAGAAGAGCGGGTGTAACGTGACCACTGGAGGTGACCTGATTTCTCCTGCTTCCTGCATTCCCTGCGTGAGGCAGGTGGACTTTTCCAGAGGTTTCTGTTCGAACCTTTTCATGAGTCTGCAGCTCTTCTCCCGGACCTTCAGCCTTGGGCCTCCCTCATGGCCTGATGGAAATTGCCCTGGACTAGGAACCGGGAGGCCTGGGTTTGCACCCACATTCTGCCACTTGACCATCCCAGTGGCCTTTAGAATCGTTCCCCTCGTGCGGACGATTAGAATGAGTTTTCCGGTCTCTAGGGCTCCTGATGCTGCCATTTTCTGGCCGTCTGGACTTTCTGTAGCGTCACCTGCCTTGTTTAGCGTGAATCTCTCAGCCCCGAGCACGGCAGGAGGGTGGCAGGGGTGCGGGGCACCCACCCTTCAGCGGGGGGGTCCCCACTTCCACCGTGTAGTCGTGGGGCTGCGATAACATGACCTGTGCCCACCGCCTCCCGCAGAGGGGGCCAGCCGAGCCCTGTGCGGGGACTCCGCTGGGCAGCATATGCCTCCGGTGCCCTCCGGTGCGCTCGGTCTGGGCTGCACCGCCTTGCGGCCATTCCGTGGGGCCCGTCGCTCTCCCCACCTCCCCCTCAGCCTCGCGTCCCCCGCAGCCGCTCTCTCGGACGTGCCCTCAGCCGGGCCTCGGGGACGGAGAGCAGCGCCTGTCCCCCCCCCCCCCCCCCCCCCCCGGGCCTGGTGCTGCCAGAGGCCGCTGGGCGGGGGCCGGGCTGCGGAGAGCGGCCTCCCCTCGCGAAGGGCCGCGGGGGCCGCGCTGGCTTCTGGCTAAACGGCCGCCGGGCGGGGTGGTCGCAGCGCGGGACCTGTTTTGCCTGAGTTTCCGTTTCCTTGTCGCAAGGTCTGTGTGCTAGAATCCGCCTTGAATGCGTCATCGTTAGGAGCCTGTGGCATCGTGCGCGGAGGGACCGGGCCCAGAAGCGGCCGGTCCACTCCCGTCACTGTCACGTGGCCCCAGGGAAGAGCCACTCTAGCTGCCCTTCGCTGTCCCTGCGGCGGCTCTCTGTGCTTTCTGTTCCCCGTGGTCTCCTGGGCTCTTCGGCGCGAGGTCGAAGGTCGATAGTAGCCTAAGGTACATCCCGGGGCTGACCTCACTCCCCTCCCTCATCTCCTCACATAGACCTTTTATGATCTCACAGCATCACGAGAAGAAGGAGGATGAGTACAGTACACAGTAGAAGAGAGAGGGAGAGAATGCATAACTTTTATTACAGTATTTGTTCTATTTGTTCTATTTTATTAGTAGTGAATGTCATTAATGCTGTGCCTGATTTATAAATTAAACTTTATCTCAGGTGTGTATGTAGAGGAAACCTCATAGTACATCTAGGGTCCTGTACTCTCCGCCATTTCAAGCAGGCCCTGGGAGTCTTGGAACGTATTTCCTGGGGAAGAAGGGGGGCTGTCAACGTCTAGTGCGTTGGGGTCCCTGGGTAAGGGTCGCGAAATCACCGGGACACAGGGGATGCAGAGCAAAGGCAGCACTTGCAACTGCATACTGCCGTTTATTTCTTGACATCTTTTATGCTCTTTACAATCAAAATATATTGTTACTGATTAACAATGTAAGCATTAAGATATCCCGATACTTCTTTACGCAAGAGAGGACAAAATCAAATTCGGTTGCACCGGAATAATTACATATCTTAAGTAAATCTCATTCTCTGATCAGTTCTTATGCAAAGGTACCTTATGACCCATTCCCCGAAACTACATAAAATCAAACCCTATGCAGGAATGCTGAGATCAGACAACACCCCGCATATACATTTGAAGCAGGATGTTATCTGATCATCACATCCCCGCACACGAAGCCACTCTCCTCGGTGGGCGTCACAAGGAACAATGTGCCCAAGATTACTCAAAACATCATGAGCCATTTCTCAGCTGACCGGATGCCTGAGGCATAGGCACACAACAAGGCGAGGGAGACTTTTCCCCCTCTCAGGCCTGGGCGTTCCCGACCTTACCCTGCGTGCGCCACAGCACACAAACAATTCCGGCCACAGAGGGCTCACATGCCTATGTTGGCCTCAGGGGGCCACTGTGGTTTAGGAGCGATGATCTCCCCCAAAGCTCTACATTCTCTCCTTTCAGTTCTTCTTTTACTGAATCTCCTTCTAGTTTGACCTTGGTCACGCTATTAGACTTTGAAATGTCCCTGGATCTGATTGTCCCAGGTGGTTGTCAGTATGTCAGGTTAGATTCCCTCATCTTGTGGTTGGAAAATCTTGGAGAAGGTGTTATGTGCAGACAGAGTGTCAGTGATCTGACAGCCTTTCAATTCTCTAATCTCTCCGAAGGTTTTCAGAAAACCAGTGAATCCAAATCCACAGAAGTAAAGAAGACGCCTTTTGGTACAAGAGCTATGAGTCCCTCTCACTGGACCCTGAGCCTGATTCTCAGGAATCCTTAGGACCTCAGGAAGGCTCCTCTCTCCCAGGCCTGTGCCGCAAGTGCCAAGAAACTTCCACAAAGTGGGAGGAAGAGGAGGTGCTGAAGCGCCGCCCAGTCTCTCTACACAGAGTGGGAAGGAAAATCACCTCCTCATTCACGATACCAGGTGCAAACTCAGTCTCTTTAGTGCCTCAACGGGCTTCATCTTGGGCTGCCCTGGAAGCTTCTTCCCGCTGTTCTGATGGATCCCAGATTTCCCTGGTGCTGCTCCAAGTCAATCAACACGGGCTCTGGAAGAAGAAATGAAGGACTGCTCACTGTGGTGCCAGAGATCCGTGAGAAGAGGGAGAAGGGGCAGAAAACCTTGCCTTGAGCTACCCCGCCGGAGGTGAACTCATTCAGGCCACTCCTTCCTCAGAGGCTCATGGAGTTGACGGACGTGTGGTGTCTGTGGGGTTACTGTGAACAGCTGTCGAGTGCTCGGCCACAGAGAGCACGACCTTTCAAGCGAAGGGCCACTGGGGTTGAATCCTGATTCTGCCTCTGAATTGTACCGCCTTGAAGGGATTCTAGAATTTCTCTAGGCTTAGTTTATCATGAGTAAAAGAAAGGATCATAAGCTATGTGAGTAGAAAAGGTGCTCCATAAGTTTCTTTATAATTTCCCCACAGATTTCCTGACCGTAAATGACATATCTGTGAGTTTGATTCCCAGTACAGAACATGCTGTTTTCCTTCCCCTAAATGGCAACGACCCAGCATCCCACACTTCATTATGAACTCCGCACTCTCATCAGGTAGAAGGGAGAACAAGCGTCTACATCAAATACCCTTCTGAGCTCCGACCTGCTTCAGACTCTTGGCAGCACATCTGTCTTTCTCTGTGATTTCAGGAAGTCCCTTTTCAAGGGCTAGGGACCCAGCTGTGGGCGCTGGAAACTGCACCCACTTCCACCTGGGGGAAGGACAGGACAGTGGTCCCGTGGGCCCCAGGCCTCTCTCGGAGAGAGACCAGCGGCACTGTTGTCGTCTGTGAGGGGCCTCGGATAAATGGCCTCTCTCCTTGCTGACAAGTGGAGAAACCGGAATAAGGTGGCCGGAAGGTCCAGTGACCCTTTGTAGCCCCGGTAGCCTGGAAGTTGAAGGCATAGCTTAGTGTGAAAGCCACATGGTTCTTCACACAGAAACCCAGACTCAGTCACCCCCCACCCCATGGTGGCAGCGCGGGCCCAGGACAGCCCTTCCCGGACAGACTGCTGCTTCCCATCCAGCGGGGAGGGCCCGAGGCCAGCTGCCTGTGTGGGAGCCTCACTGTTTCCCTGCTTTCCCTCCACTGTTCACTAAGACAAAGAACCTCCATTTTGACAAGCTTGAGTTACATTTTGCTATTTTCAGCCAAGAAATACCTGATGAGTAATGAAGGTTACACTTTTTTCTAGCAACAACATAGTCCTTTTATTTGCCCAAATACTACAGCCCACTCAAAGAAAAGCCAAGATTCAGGTCATTGATTCAAAATCCTGTCCTAGAAATCTCCTCTTGTGGACCAGAGAAGACCTCTGTGTTTCTTTGTTGGCAAGCTGAGAGGGACGAACCTAGAAAGGGCTAAAACTAGAGCTTGTACCAGTGATTGGTCTGAAAAATGATCCAGTACAGAGAAAAGAAGAAGTAAGAGATGGGTAGGTGTTAGCTGCATTCCACACCCTGGTTCCACTCACACGAGGACAGTAGCATCCTTGCTAGTTTTGTTTGTTCCCTAAGACAACAACCCCCCCCATTCTCACAGCCTGGGTTGCGTTTCTTCCACTTTCAGCCAAAGCATATCTATGGAATGTATAATGAGTCTCTTCTCTAGAAATCCCATAATGTTTTCATTTGTCCAAACAGTATTGCCCACTCAAATAAAAGCCCTATTTATCTAGAGCTTGTTTGTTATACAACTTTGTGTCCAATGTGGTTTCTTTCACACTCAGAAATCTCAAGGGGATTTTAGAGAGAGTGTAAAATCCTAGTGCAACACTGAAGTTTTTGTATTCGACAGGAAGACACATTGTAATGCCTTTTGGTGCCTCCGACATCTAGAAGTGAATTAGTATGCATTCACAAGTATTTTTAACAATAAAACCCACGATTGAAAGAGAAGCTTCTTGTATTATTTTTATGTTTAGAATACAGCAGTTCAAAACCCAGCAGGAGAAGAGAAATTATAAAGATCAGAGCAGAAATCAATGAAATAGACACCAAAAGAACAGTAGAACAGATCAACAAAACTAGGAGCTGGTTCTTTGAAAGAATTAACGAGATTGATAAAGTCCTGGCCAGACTTAACAAAAAGAAGAGAGAAATGACTCAAATAAATAAAATCATGAATGAAAGAGGAGAGATCAAAATCAACACCAAAGAAATACGAACAGTTATAAGAACATATTATGAGCAACTATATGCCAGCAAATTAGATAATCTGGAAGAAATGGATGCATTCCTAGAGATGTATCAACTACCAAAACTGAACCAGGAAGAAATAGAAAACCTGAATAGGCCTATAACCACTAAGGAAATTGAAGCAATCATCAAAAATCTCCCAACAAACAAAAGCCCAGGGCCAGATGGCTTCCCAGGGGAATTCTACCAAACATTTCAAGAAGAATTAATACCTATTCTTCTGAAACTGTTCCAAAAAATAGAAATGGAAGGAAAACTTCCAACCTCGTTTTATGAGGCCACCATTACCTTGATCCCCAAACCAGACAAAGACCCCATCAAAAAGGAGAATTACAGACCAATATCCTTGATGAACACGGATGCAAAAATTCTCACCAAAATACTAGCCAATAGGATCCAACAGTACATTAAAAGGATTATTCACCACGACCAAGTGGGATTTATCCTTGGGCTGCAAGGTTGGTTCAACATCTGCAAATCAATCAACGTGATACAATACATTAACAAAAGAAAGAACAAGAACCATATGATCCTCTCAATAGATGCAGAAAAAGCATTTGACAAAGTACAGCATCCTTTCTTGATGAAAACTCTTCAGAGTACAGGGATAGAGGGTACATACCTCAGTATCATAAAAGCCATCTATGAAAAACCCACAGCGAATATCATTCTCAATGGGGAAAAACTGAGAGCTTTCCCCCTAAGGTCAGGAACACGGCAGGGATGTCCACTATCACCACTGCTATTCAACATAGTATTAGAAGTCCTAGCCACATATATATACACAATGGAATATTATGCAACCATCAAAAGGAATGAGATCTTGCCATTTGCAACAACATGGATGGAACTGGAGGGTATTATGCTGAGTGAAATAAGCCAAAAAGAGAAAGACATATCATATGACCTCACTGATATGAGGAATTCTTAATCTCAGGAAACAAACTGAGGGTTGCTGGAGTGGGGGTTGGGGTGGGAGGGATGGAGTGACTGGGTGATAGACACTGGGGAGGGTATGTGCTCGGGTAAGCGCTGTGAATTGTGCAAGACTGTTGAATCTCAGATCTGTACCTCTGAAACAAATAATGCAATATATGTTAAGAAAAAAAAAAGAAGAAGATAGCAGGAGGGGAAGAATGAAGGGGGGAAATCGGAGGGGGAGACGAACCATGAGAGACGATGGACTCTGAAAAACAAACTGAGGGTTCTAGAGGGGAGGGGGGTGGGAGGATGGGTTAGCCTGGTGATGGGTATTAAAGAGGGCACGTTCTGCATGGAGCACTGGGTGTTATGCACAAACAATGAATCATGGAAACACTACATCTAAAACTAATGATGTAATGTATGGTGATTAACATAACAATAAAAAATTTAAAAAAAGAAGAAGTCCTAGCCACAGCAATCACACAACAAAAAGAAATAAAAGGCATCCGAATCAGCAAAGAAGTCAAACTCTCACTCTTGGCAGATGATATGACGCTTTATGTGGAAAACCCAAAAGACTCCACCCCAAAACTGCTAGAACTCCACAGGAATTCAGTAAAGTGTCAGGATATAAAGTCAATGCACAGAAATCAGTGGCATTCCTATACACCAACAACAAGACAGAAGAAAGAGAAATCAAGGAGTCGATCCCATTTACAATTGCACCCAAAACCATAAGATACCTAGGAATAAATCTAACCAAAGAGGCAAAGAATCTGTACTCAGAAAACTATAAAATACTCATGAAAGAAATTGAGGAAGACACAAAGAAATGGAAAAACGTTCCATGCTCATGGATTGGAAGAACAAATATTGTGAAGATGTCCATGCTACCTAGAGCAATCTACACATTTAATGCAATCCCTATGAAAATACCATCCACTTTTTTCAAAGAAATGGAACAAATAATCCTAAAATTTGCATGGAACCAGAAAAGACCCCTAATAGCCAGAGGAATGTTGAAAAAGAAAAGCAAAGCTGGTGGCATCACAATTGCGGACTTCAAGTTCTATTACAAAGCTGTCATCATGAAGACAGCATGGTACTGGCACAAAAACAGATACATAGATCAATGGAACAGAATAGAGAGCCCAGAAATGGACCCTCAACTCTATGGTCAACTAATCTTTGACAAAGCAGGAAAGAATGTCCAATGGAAAAAAGACAGTCTCTTCAACAAATGGTGTTGGGAAAATTGGACAGCCACATGCGGAAGAATGAAACGACCATTTCCTTACACCACACACAAAAATAGACTCAAACTGGTTTGAAAGACCTAAATGTGAGACAGGAGTCCATCAGAATCGTAGAGGAGAACACAGGCAGCAACCTCTTCGACCTCAGCTGCAGCAACTTCTTCCTAGAAACGTCGCCAAAGGCAAGGGAAGCAAGGGCAAAAATGAACTATTGGGACCTCATCAAGATAAAAAACTTCTGCACAGCAAAGGAAAGAGTTAACAAAAGAAAGAGGCAACCCACGGAATGGGAGAAGATATTTGCAAATGACATTATAGATAAAGGTCTGGTATCCAAGATCTATAAAGAACTTCTCAAACTCAACACCCAAAAAACAAATAATCCAGCCAAGAAATGGGCAGAAGACATGACAGACATTTCTCCAAAGAAGACATACAAATGGGGGCACCTGGGTGGCTCAGTCGGTTAAACGGCTGCCTTCGGCTCAGGTCATGATCCCGGGGTCCTGGGATCGAGTCCCGCATCGGGCTCCTTGCTCAGCGGAGAGCCTGCTTCTCCCCTGCCTGCCGTTCCCCCTGCCCCCTGCTTATGCTTGCTCTCTGTCTCTCTCTCTTGCTCTCTCTGTGTCAAATAAATAAATAAATAAATAAAATCTTTAAAAAAAAAAAAAAAAAAGACATACAAATGGGCAACAGACCCACGAAAAAATGCTCCACTTCACTTGTCATCATGGAAATACAAATCAAAACCACAATGAGATATCACATTATGCCAGTTAGAATGGCTAAAATTAACAAGACAGGGAACAACAAATGTTGGCGAGGATGTGGAGAAAGGGGAACCCTCTTACATTGTTGGTGGGAATGCAAGGTAGGGCAGTCACTCTGGAAAACAGCATGGAGGTTTCTCAAGATGTTAAAAATAGAGCTAACAATTGCACTACTAGGCATTTACCCCAAAGACATAGATGGAGTGAAAAGAAGGGGCACATGCACCCCAATGTTCATAGCAGCAATGTTCTCAATAACTAAACTGTGGAAGGAGCCAAAACATCCATCAACAATGAATGAATAAAGAAGATGTGGTTCATATACACAATGGAATATTACTCAGCCATCAGAAAGGATGAATACTTACCATTTGAATCAACGTGGATGGAACTGGAGGGTATTATGTTAAGTGAAATAAGTCAATCAGAGAAGGACAACTATCATATGGCTTTACTCATATGTGGAATATAAGGGATAGTGCAGAGGACAATAGGGGTGGGAGGGGAAACAGAATGGGAAGAAATCAGGGAGGGGGACAAACCATGAGAGACTCTTGACTCTGGGAAACAAACTGAGGGTTGTAGATAGGGAGGTGTGGGGGGGGATGGGGTAACTGGGTGATCAGCATTAAGGAGGGTAGGTGATGTAATGAGCACTGGATGTTGTATGCAACTAATGTGTCATTGGACATTATATCAAAACGAATGTTGGCTAATTGAATTTAAATAAAACAACAACAGCAAAAACGTTGGAAACAAAATCATTCCTGAAGCTCTAAATGCCATTTAAACAACAAAAACGAGTATTTTAAGTAGTAGCCTCATAAGTAAGAACTAGTTAAAATTCACTGGTATCAGGTCTTCTCATTTACGAGGTAACTAGTTGCTAAATTAATAGATGGCATAAAAATTAAGACTTACATCATTTTTTGAAAGGAGAGAATGTGTGGTAACCAGGGAATACAGAAAATTTGATGTATTTACAATAAAATATTCATTTAAACATCTACCCCTCTACAACAGGGTTTAGGTCATCTCTAGTGAACTTGCACGTTTTCATACAGTTTATTCTGAGTACTTGAATTATTTTAGATGTAAAGCTTTTAATTGCAAAAATACTACATTTGTATACATGGATAAGATTTAGTCGAGATGGTTTAAAAATATTTATAAATTTGTTTCTGATATGCAAAACATTTGGCAATACTTTTATAGCATTTGATTTTATAGAATTAAAATTTCATACACTAGTCATTTTAATGTTTAAAAAAAATCACGGAAAAAATATAAATTACACAGCCTAACTGCATGATACTGTTATTTCCAGTATCTAGTTCTGGTTATTAAAACCTTCATTAAGTATGTTAATAAATCGTTAACTTTACATTTATGAAAACAACGGACATGACTTGCAAACAAAATCTTTAAGTTTTGTTATTTACCAAAGAGTGCAGTGCAGCAAGAAAAGAAAACCCAGTTACTAATGCATAGACTGTTTTACAAGTTGACCAGTTCCTGTGACCCAAAGTGTTTCAGCCTTTCAAGGTACTGTCCATAAAGTTCCACATCATTGTGCCCTGCCACTTCGACCCATGGAGGCTCCTAGGTTCTTTAACAACGCTCAAGCAATGTGAGGCCATGTGAAAAGTCACTGACTTCATCTTCAGTCCTGTTGCAGGGTTTCAGGCTTCTTTTCTTGTCTCACGGAGTTGAAGAATGAATCTTGTGGACAAAAGGGTAAAGGGAAGTTGAAAGTTTATTAAGTGTGAAAATGAACTATTGAGGCTTCATCAAGATAAAAAGCTTCTGCATAGCAAAAGAAACAGTTGACAAAACCAAAATACAATCTACAGAGTGGGAGAAAATATTTGCAAATGACATAACAGATAAAGGGCTGGTATCCAACAACTATAAAGAACTTATCAAACTCAACACCCAAAGAACAAAAAGCCCAGTCAAAAATGGGCAGAAAACATGAGCACACATTTCTCCAAAGAAGACATACAAATAGCCAACAAACACATGAAAAAAAGCTCAACATCACTTGGCATCAGGGAAATACAAATCAAAACCACAATGAGATACCACACCAGTCAGAATGGCTAAAATGAACAAGTCTAGAAATCACAGATGTTGGTGAGAATGTGAAGAAAGAGGAACCCTCTTACACTGTTGGTGGGAATGCAAGCTGGTGCAGCCACTCTGGAAAGCAGTATAGAGGTTCCTCAAAACGTTGAAAACAGAGCTACCCTATGACGCGGCAATGGCACTACTAGGTATTTACCCTAAAGATATAAATGTAGTGATCTGAAAGGGCACGTGCACCCCAATGTTTATAGCAGCAATGTCCACAATAGCCAAACTATGGAAAGAGCCCAGATGTCCATCGGCAGATGAATGGATAAAGAAGATGTGGTATGTATGTATGTATATACATACACACACACAATGGACTACTATTAGCCATCAAAAAAAAAAAAAGAAATCTTGCCATTTGCAACGACATGGATGGAACTAGACGGTATTATGCTAAGTGAAATAATTCAGTCAGAGAAAGACAATTATCCTATGATCTCACTCATATGTGGAATTTAAGAAACAAAACAGAGGATCATAGGGGAAGGGAGGAAAAATAAAACAAGAGGAAATCAGAGAGTGAGAGAAACCAAATAAGAGACTTTTAATCATAAGAAACAAACTGAGGGTTGCTGGAGGGGAGAGGGGTGGCGGGATGGGGTAACTGGGTGATGGACATTAAGGAGGCAGTGATGTAATAAGCACTGTGCATTATATAAGATTGATGAATCACTGAACTCTACCTCTGAAACTAAAAATACACTATATATTAATAAATTGAATTTAAATGAAAAATTTTTAAAAAGAAAGTTTGTTAAGTGAAGGTGAGAACAGAAAGGAAAGAAAAGAGCTCTCCAGAGTGAGAGGGGTCCCAAATGGGTCGCCACTGAGTGCTTTCATTGTCTGCCATTTATGGGAAACTAACCAGGGAACTTGGTAAATTTCTTGTTAATATCATGGTGGATTTGTGAATATCATGTCTATATTTGGAACAAACATGATGGCATTGTAACTATCATGAGAACAAACAAGGTGTTCTTGTAAATATATGTCTATTTCTCCACATCTGGGATTTCTGTGAGCCTGGTTATATAGCCCCCTGTGTAAGCCTAGTCCCATCACTCCCTACCTGTCTCCCTACTTAGGCTTCCCTGTCCTTTATTCAGTCTCATGAGTTACTAATACTGGTGAAGTTATCTTAGAGATTTTGTCAGTGTTTAGGAATGCATCAAAAGAGTAGGTCTTCTGGAATCAGGAAAAGTGAGGGGCATTCTGGAGGTCAAAGGAGAACAAAGAGAAACAGCAGCAGTCTCAAACCGCGCAGGAAGATCTACAAATGGTGCTGTACCTCTACTTTGGCCATGTATGATCACATTTTTAGGGTGAATGCCATATCTTGTCCTAAGAGCAAGCCAAGCAACTCCTATATCTGCATAGAGGTTCTTCTCTGTTGGTTTCCCAGAACTGGCACCATACCCATAATACTCGTACGAGAATATATTACAATTAGTCTGTGATCCCAGTCGTATGTAAAAACAGCTCATCTGACCAAGCTGTGTGCCAGAAATCAGCCTTAGATGTATACATCAGCTCTCCTCACGTCACTTTTGAGCCTGCACTATTCCCTGAACATGTGTGTGCTTCCTACATCCCCAATCCTTCCCGCCCCTCCCCCCCAGCCCCCGCCTTAATGCTGTTCAGGGAGAACCTGAGAGCAGAGTGGCAATGCCTCTTTGTGGTCACAGAGCTGAGGACAGAAGCCCTGAGTTCTTCTTTTGCCTGCTCACTCATTACCTCCCCAGTGTGTCTCTGACCTATGACACTAGCACAAGGCTCCACATAAAGGGGATACACATGTCTGGTCAGGTTTGGCTTGTAAAGTGTTTCCCAAAAATCTACACTGACATTGATGTTTCCTCCCCATTGAGTGCCCAGTGAGTCTGGCTTTCGGGAAGAGAAAGGTCTCCAGGCCATAGCAGTTGGTCCCCAGATCTGCAGCTGGCCCCACACAGATGCTGGAAGCTCCAATACACACACTGCCACTTTCCATGGAGATGACTTTGGACATGAGTTCTTGTCACTTGTCACTTGTTCCTACTGCTACCTCTGATGCTAGAGGTTGGGATACTGGCTCTTTCCTCAGTGATGTCAATGCCAGAATCTTCAGTCCTCACCACCTCAGGTCCCACTGTCTGCTAGCCTTAACACCTAGACAGGAGCTCTGCTACTCAACCTCAAATCTCATTTCTACCCTGATGGCTGACACAGGGATTTGAGGGTGGCTCACCATGTGCTCCAAATGGCCTCAAGTCCCGCAGCTGAGTCAATGACTTAGAACATAACTAAAGCCCCTTCCTGAGCCCAAGACATCTCAGAGGCATCTGGGGGCTAGGTGCTACCTGTCTATAGTGCCCACGTGTTTGAAATCTGAGTGCAGGAGGTACTGTGCACATTCCTGGTTCCTTGTTCAGGCAAGGAAGACCAATATGTACATACTAAACTCACATAGGAACTCATGCAGATGCATACACACATGTACACACACATCGTAAAGAGCTCCCCATATCAAACACCCATACTCTTTCTTCCTTCCAGCCCCAAGCCCAACTTTAAGGAATTCTGGTCATAGCATGCATGCATGCATTCATTCATTCATTCCTCTAACTATATTCCATGAATGCCTCTGGGCCAATCTTTGTGTTAGGCCTGGTAATCATTTAATGCCAGAGACACAGCACATGGCTGTGTCCTATTGTCCTATGCTTGTGTCCTATTGTCCTATGTCCTATATCGTCCTAATGCTTACCATCTGACAGGAAAGACAGACGATAAATAAAAATATAATAATAGAAATACATTATATATTGCTGTTACCTATTGCTAGATAACAAAAAATCTCCAAATAATACAACCACCTTTATTCCCTCTCATTGTGTGGGTCAGCTGGGCCCAACAGCAGCTCTTCTGCTCTGTGTGACATGGCCTGGGGTTACAGTCATCTGAAGATCTGAATGGCCGAGAATATTCCAGAATATGTTGCCTCTCAGTGGGGAGTGCACTGAGGCTGTTAAATGCTGCTTGCTGCCATTATGGCCTGTTGGTGCCATCTGGTGTTAATCCAGGTCTTGAAGACTAACAAGCTTAGGGAGAAAAGAGAAACCAATAGAAGCCCAGCTGGTGCTGAATATTGCTTTGTATGCTCTCAGGACTTCTCCTTCAGTGGTCCAAACTCAGCTTTGCCTTTCTCTGAAAGAGGATAACACCCTCACTGTTTTCTCTCTCTCACCCCTTTACCCAGCCTTTGCTGGTCTCCCCCCATGATCCCTCAGCATCGTCACCTGGACCTGCTTCCACCAACCACCAGACAGGAGCAGGAAAGGACCCTGGGACCAAGAACAACACCCTGGAGCAGAAACTCAAAGCCTTCCCTCCCCTCAAGCCCCAACCCATCCACCCACAGAGCACAGGGCACCCCTGAAAGACAGGTCCTATTACCTCTTCCTCCAGGCCAGGCAGTGGTCACAAACACAGCACCTTCTCTCCCTAGCTGTCTGGATCCCCACCTGCATGAGCACCTGCGCCCCAGGGCTGCTGTCTGCTTGCCGGTGTCGCTCAACTACAGACACTGAGCCCAGCTGCAGCTCAGCCTCCTCCCTCCCCTAGCCCTGAGCCGGCAGCTCCTAACCGGAAGGCACATCAGAAAGCTCAGGGGACCAGCAGGCACAGTCTAGAAAAAGAGGGCTGCAGCGGGCTCTGTACATGACCTGACTCAGGAGCGCCCCAGGCTCACAGAGGCCTGACCTTGCCCTCCACCCTCACCCCTAGCCCAGGCTCCCAGGCTACACTTGACCTTCCCTGCTCCTTCTTGGTCCACTTGACCTGGAATCACAGGTCTTCCCCAAGTGTGCTTGGCTATGGCTGCCAGGGCCTTCCTGCCCCGATCCTAGCAGGGATTCCACCAGGCACTACAGGCAGAGCCTGTAACAATCTTCTTGTAAATGAGGTCCAGGGGGTTCTTGGGACCACAAGCCTGAGACTGTCTGTCCACCCTCTGCACCCTGAGACTGTCACTGCCCCCATCTCTCCCCCACCTCCCACATGGAACCCTCCCAGACGGCCCCCTCCCCTTTGAATGCCTGTTCCATTAATATGCTAGGCCAGCTCAGTAGTGGAGGAAATCCTATTAAGGCTAGTGAGCGGAAATCATTTGTTTTTGGACATTAAAATTTAAAGCAGAATTTGAGAAATTGCCACACGACGTTCATACTCTTTCTCCAGTAAATGTCCCAATGGCATATGAGGCAACCATTTCTACCCCATAGAATCATAACTGATGTTCACTCTGGGAGGGCCACCCCAGAGGACATCAGGAACATCGGCAGAACTGCATGGACCCTATCTCTAGTTGTGACCTGGTTTCAGGCCCTCAGTGTGGGGTAGGGTGACTAACCATCCCAGTCTGCCCAAGACCAAGGGCCGGCTTATAAACAAATTAGGTTCAAGAGTGAGAAATCAGCTGCCCTCCATGATGGTCACACAGAAGTGGTGAAATCAACAGAAAGACCCCAGGCCCTGCACACCCCACACACCCCATTGTTTCCCTGTTTCATGCATTGCCTTGTTCTTTGCCCAAACACAAAACTCTGTCTTTCCCTTTTCATCTCCCCTCAAGCAGGCTGATTACACAGGAATCTTTTTTTTTTTTTTTTTTAAGGAGGCTTCATGCCCAGAGTGGAAACCAACACAGGGCTTGAACTCACGACCCTGAGATCAAGACCTGCGCTGAGATCAAGAATCGGAAATTTAATCGAATGAGCCACCCAAGTGCCCTACATGGTAATCATTCTGACCATCCCTTCCTCCAAATGTACAGGGCAGTGAGAACCACAAGAAAGCGAGTTGACTCAAGGAGGGCAACATGAGGCCACAGGGCACAGACAGAATGCCCTGCCCTAAATGGTCCCTTGGTCTGTGCCCTGATGGGCTGGACAGGACCAATCAGGGAGGCAGGATACAATCAGTGGCCACAGCTATCCTGAGAATGGCCTGGCCCTCTCTCCCCAATGGTCATATGCATGTACTCTTGCATATGACCCACAAGGACACTCCAGGAAGCATGGGACATGTGATGGGACCCAGGAAAGAGTACAGGTAGGAGTGACCCTGAGGAACATCTTGGGAGACAGGTCCTGGAGGAGCAGTTTGATGGGCTTCAAAGTGGACCAAAGGTAACCATCTGTGCTCAGGACACATCTGTGTGTTGTAAGTGGGACCTCCCAAGGGGACATCACAAGCAGGGCTCTGGCACCTTCCATTGACCCCTAGGTGGAGCCTTGTGAGTCTTTTTCTTGGATTCCTCATGATGGCTGGAGAAGTTAGAGCAGGTGTAGACTGGAATGAAATGGAGTCATCATCTTTTGTCTGGATTCCTCCCCAGTGTTGAACCCTTCCCCACTAAGTCTTGGACCCTTTCCTGCTTGTGTCCCTCTGATCCCATGATCACCTGGGCCCTCTCCAGTCAGCACGTGGTCCCCATGCATCACGCTGGGATGAGTCCTGCTGAACCTGAGACTAGAGAGAAGTACGGACAAGCTCAGAGCAGGGAGCCCCAGCCCACACTGCCCAATCCTCACCCAGAGAAAGGAGACACCATGCTCACCACTCACGGGCCCTGGGGACCCTGGCTTGGAGCAGGGCTAAGGGTGAAGATGCAGACGTGGCTCCCAGCCCCTCTCACCATGACTTTCAGCTCCTGTTACAGCAGCTTGTCGTCCCTCCAATCTGTGCAGAGGAAGACATGAGGGACCCCATGTCCCAGGCTCTGATCCCACCACTGGCCAGATTTCTCACCTGGGCTCCCACAGCTGCTGATGACTGACGTCTTATTCTTGGAGAAAAGACACACGCAATGATGACAGTAAGAAAAGTAAGTAAGAAAAGCAGCAACAGCAGGCAGATGGTTGTCCGTCCATGCTGGTGCGCCAGGGCCTTTCCTGGAAAAAGGCCTTATATTAACCTGGGTTCCCCAGGACCACGGGCCTGCTCTCCTGTCCCCCCCCGGCTCCTGACCCGACCAGAGTCAGAACCCCTCCATGATCACCCAGGTTTACCCAAATGTACAGGGTGTGCAGTGTGGCTCCCTGTGGCTTCCATGTGGCCAGTGAACCTCTGCTCCTCTCCCTGGGGAATCCTTATGGCCCCCCACGCCTAGTAGGTCCCATTCCCACCAGGCAGGACTCCCCTAAACTGCTGGGCATCCTGGCTCAGGGGTTCCTGATCCTGAAGCCAGGTCAGGGCCATATTCCCGGGAGAGAAACTGAAAGCCCAGCATGTTGGGGGACCATGCTCTCCAAGGCTGGCTAAAGGTCACATTCACTGTTGGGGACACTGAGGAGAAAGCACAGAGCCAGTGAGGCACATGGCTGAGCCCTGTTCCCCTCTACAGAAGACAGAAGTGGGCTGCTTCTCCCACCTTTCCACCTCTGGCTGGAGCCCTCATTGACCCCAGACCTTCTCCAAGTCTGTTCTGTGCCCTGGAACCCAAATTCCTTTGGACTGGCAGGAGGATGGGTCTGGGATCCAGGGCTCACTCTCTTGAATCTGTGTGTTGATGTTGAGGAGGGGGTGTGAAGAGTGGGCTCTTGGGCTGAGGGGACTATAAGGGAACTCTTTGTGACAAGGAGGCTGGGGTTCCTCTCCTGGCTGACACCCACCTCCCCTGGTTCAATTTTATGTAGGAGAGTCCACTGTCTTCCTGGACTATTGACACTGGGAAAGCACATTTCCATTCCCACTTGCTTGGTGTCTTTATCCAGATGCTGTAACAGGACAGGCAGATCATAATACAGTGCACCAACAGAATCTATGTGCATCCTTTAGGACAGGGAGGGCTTCCTTGGACAGGGTTGTTGGGGGGTGCTCAATGGATCTGGAGGAGAGGAAGGCCCCTGCTCCAGGGTTATACCTCGTCTGCCCAAGAAGCCCATCCAGGGTTCCAGATATTTCTGCAGGCTT
Organism: Halichoerus grypus; assembly: GCF_964656455.1. Taxonomy (NCBI): domain Eukaryota; kingdom Metazoa; phylum Chordata; class Mammalia; order Carnivora; family Phocidae; genus Halichoerus; species Halichoerus grypus. The sequence continues at coordinate 116,971,875 of NC_135720.1, forward strand.
CCCCAAAGCTCTCCGTGCATATGGGTGAGGAATCCTGGCTTTGAAAGCCATCTGCATCCCAGGACTTCTTGATTTCCATAGCCAAGGTATGAGTGGAGGGCCAGGGAACTGTCCATCCATGGGTCTTCAGGTCATAGGAGAGAAAGAGTTCCCCATCTTAGTGGAAATGCTCAAAGCCCTGGTGCTCTTGTCTTCTCAGATCTCGAGCCCCAGACCTCCTGGAGGGAATGCATGTCTACCTCCAGTCAGCAGTGACTTCTCCCATCCTGTGTCCCTCTGCTTTCCCTGCCCCAGTGACAAACTCCTGCCAAAGGGGTCCAACCTGCTCTCCTCCAGGTCTTCCCTGTGCTGGCTCAGTAATGGCCACCTTGAGCTGAAATGCACAGACCGTCGGTCCTCACCCCCACCCCCAGCCAACTCCAGTGAGAAGAGATAGGTCCCTCCCCTCTGCCCTGAACTTCACTGGGAACGGTCTCCCATCCTTCTTGCTCTGATGCCACTGTCACTTCCTTTCTGTGCCTGCAGGGCCAGGATGTTTGCCAGAGTCATTCTGAGGCCCTTCCTGGTCTCTCTCAAGTCTCTGGTCTCTGTGTCCCAGGACTGCTCCTGCCCACAGTCCCTGAAGCTCTGCCACATCTCTCTCAATGTCATGGTGCAGGAAGGCCTGACCATCCAAGCATCCCTCAGTGAAAAATCTCTGATGCACAGATCCATGCGGGGACACCCCTGTGAGGTTATAACAAAGTCCTTGGGATCCTATGGGGCAGGGAGGAGACCACAGATGAAACTGCTTTCTGGAAGTAACTGCACGTCAAATGTTTCTCAGAAAAGCTCTGCTGGATGACATGATACTTTATGTGGTAAACCTAAAAGACTCCACCCCCAAATTGCTAGAACTCATACAGCAATTCAGCAAAGTGGCAGGATACAAAACCAGTGCACAGATATCAGCTGCATTTCTATACACTAACAATGCGACTGAAGAAATAGAAATTAAAGAAGAGATCCCATTCACAATTGCACCAAAAACCATAAGATACCAAGGAATAAACCTAACCAAAGAGGTAAAGGATCAGTACTCTAGAAACTACAGAACACTTATGAAAGAAATTGAGGAAGACACAAAGAGATGGAAAAATACTCCATGCTCATGGATTGGAAGAATAAACATCGTTAAAATGTCTATGCTGCCCAAAACAATCTACACATTCAATGCAATCCCTATCAAAACACCATCAACTTTTTTCACAGAAACGGAACAAATAATCTTAAAATTTGGAACCAGAAAAGACCCCGAATTGCCAGGGGAATGCTGAAAAAGAAAACCAAAGCTGAGGGCATCACAATGCCTGACTTCAAGCTATATTACAAAGTTGTAGTCATCAAGACAGTATGGTACTGGCACAAAAACAGACACATAGATCAGTGGAACAGAACAGAGAACCCAGAAATGGACCCTCAACTCTATGGACAACTAATCTTCAACAAAGCAGGAAAGAGCATCCAATGGAAAAAAGAGTCTCTTCAGTTAATGGTGTTGGGAAAATTGGACAGCCACATGCAGAAGAATGAAACTGGACCATCTCTTACACCATACACAAAGATAAACTCAAAAGGGGCGAATGACCTAAATGTGAGAAAGGAATCCATCAAAATCCTAGAGGATAACACAGGCAGTAACCTCTTCGACCTTAGCCACAGCAACTTCTTCCAAGACATGTCTCTAAAGGTAAGGGAAACAAAAGCAAAAATGAACTATTGGAAGAACCATGAGAGACGATGGACTCTGAAAAACAAACTGAGGGTTCTAGAGGGGAGGGGGGTGGGAGGATGGGTTAGCCTGGTGATGGGTATTGAGGAGGGCACGTTCTGCATGGAGCACTGGGTGTTGTGCACAAACAATGAATCATGGAACACTATATCTAAAACTAATGATGTAATGTATGGGGATTAACATAACAATAAAAAATTAAAAAAAAAATGAACTATTGGGACTTCATCAAGATAAAGAGCTTCTGGATACAGAAAGGATACAAAGGATACAGTCAACAAAACTAAAAAGCAACCTACGGAGTGGGAGAAGATATTTGCAAATGATATAACAGAAAAAGGGCTGGTATCCAAGTTCTATAAATAATTTCTCAAACTCAACACCCAAAGAACAAATAATCCAGTCAAGAAATGGCAGAAGACATGAACAGACATTTCTCCAAAGAAGATTTACAGATGGCCAACAGACACATGAAAAAATGCTCAACATCACTTGTCATCAGGGAAATACAAATCAAAACCACAATGGCATACCACCTTACGCCAGTTAGAATGGCTAAAATTAACAAGACAGGGAACAACAAATGTTGGTGAGGATGCAGAGAAAGGGGAACCCTCCTACACTGTTGGTGGGAATGCAAGCTGGCATAACCACTCTGGAAAACAGTATGGAGGTTCCTCAAGAAGTTAAAAATGGAGCTACCCTACGACCCAGCATTTGCACTACTGAGTATTTACCCCAAAGATACAGATGTAGTGAAACCCCAATGTTCATAGCAGCAATGTCCGCAATAGACAAACTGGAAGGAGCCAAGATGTCCTTCAACAGATGAATGGATAAAGAAGATGTGGTTCATATATACAATGGAATATCATTCAGCCATCAGAATACCCACAATTTGCATCAACATGGATGGAACTGGAGAGTATTATGCTAAATGAAATAAGTCAAGCAGAGAAAGAATATAAGGAATAAGGGGGTGCAGAGATGGGGTAACTGGGTGATGGGCATTACGGAGGACATGTGATCTGATGAGCACTGGGTGTTATACAGGATTAATGAATCATTGAACACTCCATCTGAAACTAATGATGTACTATATGTTGGCTAATGGAATTTAAATTAAAAAGAAAAAGAAAAAAGAAAAGCTCTGCTGTCCTGAGCTGCTTGAAGTCTTGAGCATGCAGAAAATGCCCCTGTGCAAGGGACAGGACGGAGGCTTTCCAATGCAGGAAGAGAGGAGAGGGGGCAGGAAGGAGAGGGAAGAAGGAATGGCAGAGGGGTGTCGGGGAGATGGGCAGACATGCAGGACAGGAGCCAGGGGAGGGAGGCACGGGCTCCTGTAAAGAGGTGAAGGGAGGAGGTCAAGGGGTGAGACTGGCCTGCAGAGAGCAAGGGAGGGGCAAGAAGGCCACGGTGAAACAGAGGTCTTGTCAGCAGGGAGGGAGGGACAGTGGGCACCCAAGGGTGAGGGATCCATGACCAGAGCTGCCATGGTGCACAGGGGGTTAGCGTGGAGTGGAGAGCCAGGGGCTGCTGCCTGTAGTGAAGGCTCATCAGGGACATGGTGGGGCCATGGGAGGGAGGGGCAGTGAGGCAGAGTGCTGTGGGGGGGATTGTGACCACAAGGGATTTAGGATAAGCCAGTGCCCCTGGGGGAGGGGAAGGTGTGGGCCTAGCCCCAAGTGGAAGAGGATCAGGGTGAGGCCCCATGTGGGGATGGGCTGGACCTGCCAGTGTTCCCTGGGGAGAGGCAGTAGGCAGGGGTCTCAGAGCAGAAGGGCAAGGAGCCCAAGTGTAGTCTGTATTTTTTTTAAGAATTTTTTTTTAATTTATTCATTTGAGACACAGAGATACAGAGAGAGAGAATATGAGCAGGGGGAGAAGCAGAGGGAGGGGGAGAAGCAGGCCCCCTGCTGAGCATGGAGCCCGATGCAGGGCTCAATCCCAGGACCCTGGGACCATGACCTGAGCCGAAGGCAGACGCTTAACCATCTGAGCCACCCAGGCACCCCAAGTGTAGTCTGTATTAGAAAGGAGGGGGAGGGGTCCTGGGATCATCGAGCCCTGCATCGGGCTCCCTGCTCCTCGGGAAGTCTGCTTCTCCCTCTTCCACTCCCCGTGCTTGTGTTCCCTCTCTTGCTGTATCTCTGTCAAATAAATAAATAAAATCTTTTAAAAAAAGAAGAAAAAGAAAGGAGGGGGAATGGAAGAGAAAATAGAACCAAAATGCCATGGTGCACACCTTGGGGAAGGACCTGCATGGTGGGGGTGGTTCTGGGAGTGGGGGCAGGTCAGACCCCCAAAGGGTTAAGGGCGTCATCCAGCAGAGGTCGGGCAGGCTGGGGGGCAGGCTGGCTGGAGCGAAAGGCAGGTGCTAACCATGTAGCAGGAGCAACCAGTGTGGGGACTAGATGTCAGGAGTGAGGCCCACTGGGGTCAAGGAACCAAAGGAGGGATGAGGGCCAAGGATCTGGACAGTTGGACCTGGAGCAGTTTTCTGGTTGGTGGGGGTGAGGGGACGGCAAGAGGCAGCAGGGGAGAGTAGTGCTGAGGGCCTGGGAATGGGGGACTGGGTGCCCTGAAAAAACTTAATTACAGGCTGACAGGAGAGGAGGGGGTGTGGGCTGAGAGCCTGGAGGAGGCGTGCTGACTGCAAGGGCCCCATGGGAGGAGCTCCTGAGAGAGGAGAGCTTGGTGAGGGCCAGGCAGGTGGGCAAGGGTGCAGGCAGGCAAGGGGCCCTGGAGGAGGGGTGCAGAGGGACCAGGGAGACCCGGAGTCCAGCCCACAGGGAGAGTGGAGGTCACAAGAGGGTGAAGGTAGGCTGAAGGAGTGGGGCAGGGCGGTGCTGGGTGATGGCCCAGGATGAAGGAGGGCCCAGGGCAGGTGCCTGCACTGGAGGGGAAGGAGGAGGAGGATCTGCCAAGACAGAGGACAAGTCTATACACAAGGAGCTGAGCACCCTGCTGCAGGGCTCCCCTTGCTGAGGGCAGGAGGGCAGTGGGAGGGAGACCCTCTGGGCAAAGGGCCCTCTCAGAAAGTTAGAGTTGGGAAAAGTTGGGGCCCGAAGAGTCCTCCTGGCCAGAGGGCTCCTTGTGGGCAACGGTCCATGAGGGGAAGAGGTGAGATGGGGGGTGGTGAGGACCAAGAAGGGGATCAGAGAAAGGAAAGAGAATGGCGGGGGGGGGCATAGGAGTTCCTGAGGGGAGATGAGGAGATGGGAGAAGGGGCCTTGAGCTGTGGTGCCAACAGTCCCCCCACCCCCTGCCCCTGTACCACTGGGTAGAAGACATGGGCCCTGCGACACTTACCAAATCCCTCCCAGACCTCTGGGCCTTCCCTGGGCTTCAGTCAGCCAGACTGAACTCCATGCATCTGCAGAGCTCCCCAGCAGAAAGGCAAACCTGGCCTGAAGCAGCTGGACACACTGTCCCCATGGCCGTGACTCTGCCCATCTCGCTGTGGCCCTCACAGTGGAGGGCTCAGCACCGCAGCTGAGAATCAAGGCCAAAAATACAATCTGAAGGAAACTGTTGGCCACGCCCCTTCATGCTGAGAAGAGACAACCCATCATGAGCAGGACATGAGCTTAGCTGGTGACCACTGAAGTCCCCTAAGTTCAGGGCCCAGGGACACAAACCAGGAGCGCCAGAAAACCTGCTCCACCAGGCCCGGCACCAGAAGCAAAAACTGCCAGAAGGCTGGAAGCCAGAGATTCCAGATCCCCAGCAGGGTTAGATCTGGGAGCAGTGCGGCCAAATGCTGCAGGGACAGGCTCTGGGCAGGTGAGGGTCAGGGCCCCAACCTCAGAGGCTCCAGATCCCTAGGGCCCAGAGCAGCTCAGACGTTCTTGCACTCCTGTAGAAATGAAATTTAACAGTACATCCAAAAAATGATTAACTACCATAACTGGGATTTATTCCTGGGTATCAAGGGTGATTCAATATTTGCGTATCAATCAATGTGATACATCACATCAATCAGAAAAATGATAAGAACCATATAATCATTACAATGGATGCAGAAAAAGCATTTGACAAAATACAACATACATTCATGATAAAAACCCTCAACAAAGTTGTTTTAGAGGGATCATATCTCAACATTATTATTTATTATGGTTGTATATGAAAAACCCACAGCTAACATCATCCTTGATGGGGAAAAACTGAGAGCTTTCCCCCTAAGATCAGGAACAAGATAAGGATGTTCACTCTTACCACCTTTATTCCAGATAGTACTGGACTTCCTAGCAACAGCAGTCAGATAAGAAAAAGGAATAAAAAGCATTCAAATAGGTAAGGAAGAACGAAAACTTTCACTATTTGCAGATGACATGATACTGTATAGAGGAAACACAAGACTCCACCAAAAAACCACTAGAACTGATGAATGAATTCAGTAATGTCACAGGATAGAAAGTCAATGTGCAGAAATTTCTTGCATTTCTATACTCCAATATTGAAGCAGCAAATAGAAGAAATTAAAAAACAATCACATTTAAAATTGCACCCAAAATAATAAAGTACTTAACCAAAGAGGTGAAAGACCTGTACTCCAAAAACTATAAAACACTGATGAAAGAAATTGAAGATGGCACAAAGAAATGGAAAGACAATCTATGCTCATGGATTGGAAGCAAAAACACTGCTAAACCTGAAGCAAATAATACATTATATGTTTAAAAAAAAAAAGAAGAAGAAGAAGATAGCAGGAGGGGAAAAATGAAGGGGAGGAAATCGGAGGGGGAGACAAACTATGAGAGACGATGGACTCTGAAAAACAAACTGAGGGTTCTAGAGAGGAGGGGGGTGGGAGGATGGGTTAGCCCGGTGATGGGTATTAAAGAGGGCACGTTCTGCATGCCGCACTGGGTGTTATATGCACACAATGAATCATGGAACACTACATCAAAAACTTATGATGTAATGTATAGTGATTAACATAACATAATAAAAATAAATAAATACTGCTAAAATGTCTAACCTACCCAAAGCAATCTACATATTTAATGCAATCCCTATCAAAGTACCAACAGCATTTTTCACAGAGCTAGAACAATCAATCCTAATAATTTGTATGGAACCACAAGAGCCTAAATAGCCAAAGCAATCTTGAAAAACAAAAGCAAAGCTGGAGGCATCACATTCCAGACTTCAAGTTATATTACAAAGCTGTAGTCATCAAAATGGTATGGAATTGGCACAGAGTTAAATAGAACAGAGTAGAAAATCCAGAAATAAACCCACAATTATATGGTCAATTAATCTTTAACAAAGCAGGAAAGAAAATGCAATGGGGAAGAGACATTCTCTTCAACAAATGGTGTTGGGAAAACTGGACGGCAACGTATAATAAGAATGAAACTGGACCATCTTCTAACACCATACACAAAAATGAATTCAAAATCAATTAAAGACCTCAATGTGAGGCCTGAAACCATAAAAATCCTAGAAGAGAACACAGGCCGTAATTTCTCTGACACTGGGCACAGCAACATTTTTCTAGGTATGTCTCTTGAGGCAAGGGAAAGAAAAGTAAAAAAAAAACTATTGGGGCTACCTCAAACTTAAAAGCTTCTGCACAGGGAAGGAAACAACGAAACTAAAAAGCAACTTATGGAATGGGAGAAGATATTTGCAAATGATATATCCAATAAAGGGTTGGTAACCAAAATATACAAATAACTTATACAATTCAATGCCCTGAAAACCAATATTCCCATTAAAAAATGGACAGAAAACACGAACAGATATGTTTCCAAAGAAGACATCCAGATGGCCAACAGACACATGAAAAGGTGCTCAACATCGCTCGGCATCAGGGAAATGCAAATCAAAACCACAATGAGATACCACCTCCCACCTGTCAGAATGGCTAACATCAACAACACAAGAAACAACAGATGTTGGTGAGGACGTGGAGCAGAAGGAACCCTCCAGCACTGCAGTGGGAATGCAAACCAGTGCAGCCACTGTGGAAAACAGTATGGAGTTGCCTCAGAAAATTAAAAATAGAACTACCATATGATCCAGCGATTCCATTACTTGGTATTTACCCAAAGATTATGAAAACACTAATTCAAAAAGATATATATACCCCTGTGTTTATTGCAGTGTTATTTACAGTAGTCAAATTATGAAAGTAGACCACATGTCCATCGATAGATGAATAGGTTAAGCAGATGTGGTATATTTATACAACGGGATGTTACTCAGCCATATAAAAGAATGAAATCTTGCCATTTGCAACAACACAGATGGATCAAGAGAGTATAATGTTAAGTGAAATATCAGTCAGGGAAAGACAAATAGCATATGATTTCACTTATATGTGGAATTTAAGGAACAAAACAAATGGACAGGAGAAAAAGAGATAAACCAAAAAACAGGCTCAGAACTACAGAGAGCAAACTGGGGGTTACCAGAGGGCAGGTGGGTAGGGGGATGGGTGAAGCTGGTGAGGGGGATTAAGAGCATACTTATCCTGACCAGCACAGAGTAATGTACAGAATTGTTGAATCACTATATTGTACACCTGAAACTAATATAACACTGTATGTTAACTCTCCTAGAGTTAAAAACAGAGCAAAACAAAACAAAGATTAGTAAGTGGGTGTCCTTCGCATATGTCCTAGACACTTTTCCTGCTGCTGTTTAGGCTGAGTCCTGAGGTGAGTGAGACCATACACAAACTTTAAGAGTGGGTTCTTCATTCCCTACAGTTCTTTGGTTTTCCTGAATATAATCCCTTTGGTTTTCTTTCTTTTTTTTTTTTTTTTAAAGATTTTATTTATTTATTTGACAGAGAGAGACACAGCGAGAGAGGGAACACAAGCAGGGGGAGTGGGAGAGGGAGAAGCAGGCTTCCCGCAGAGCAGGGAGCCCGATGCGGGGCTCGATGCGGGGCTCGATGAGGGGCTCGATGCGGGGCTCGATCCCAGGACCCTGAGATCATGACCTGAGCCGAAGGCAGGCGCTTAAGGACTGAGCCACTCAGGCGCCCCTTAATCCCTTTGGTTTTCAAAGCCAAGCATGTTAGGAGCTCATCTCTCCTGTGCAGGACCTAGGGTTTAATACCTGATGTGGAGCACAGATGCCTTGCTTCTCAGCGAAATTTTGTATTTTTGAGATCCCACCATATTTTGGAGTCTCGTGCCTGGAGTGGGTTTTTTGGTTTTGATATTCTTTTTGGCAAGAGTGTCTCTCCCTCTCTTACCTGTTTTGATGCTGTCCTTTTATCCTTTGTTGTGGAGGCTCAGGTCTTTTTCAGAGGCGATTATTCCATACGTAGATGTAAATTTGTTGTGTTCACGTAGGAAGATGGGTTCAGGAGAGAGCACATAAGCTGCCCTCTTGAACCAATCCCCCGACACCATCTTGATTACCGTTACTTTGCAAGAAGTTTTGATATTGGGAATTGAGGGTCCTCCTACTACAGCCGCTATTTTCAGTCCCTTGATTTTTCTTGTGAATTTAGAATCAGTTTGTCAATTTTAAAGATTTTATTTATTTATTTATTTGAGAAAGAGAGAATGAGAGACAGAGAGCACGAGAGGGAAGAGGGTCAGAGGGAGAAGCAGACTCCCCACTGAGCAGGGAACCCAACGCGGGACTCAATCCCGGGACTCCAGGATCATGACCTGAGCCCAAGGCAGTTGCTTAACCAACTGAGCCACCCAGGCGCCCATGTTTGTCGATTTTAAAAAAGGAGCTAGTTAGGTATCCGATAGGGATTGTGTTAAACCTATAGATGAATTTGGGGAACATCGCCACCTTAACAACTTTAAATCTTCTGATCTTTGAACATTTTTCCATTTATTTAGATGCTTTTAAATTTCTTTCAATAATGTTTTGTAGTTTTCAGGAGTATATGTTTTGCACTTCTTTTGTGAAATGTATTCTTAGTATTTTTTTCATTTTGGTGCTATTGTAAATGGAGATGTTTGCTTAACTTCATTGTTGGATTACTTATTGAAAGGGTATTGAAATATAACTGATTTTTATATATTGACCTCATATCCTGCAACCTTGCCAAACTTACTTACTCATTCTAATAGCTTTTTAGTTAATTCCCTAGGATTTTCTATGTACAAGACATCTGTGAATAGAAATAATTTTACTTCTTTTTCTTTCTAGTCAGGATGCACTTTATTCTTATTTTCTTGCTCTAGAATCTCCAGCACAAATTTTTTTTTTTGACTTGCTAACATTTTATTTATGATTTGTTTTTTAATTTTTTTATTGTTATGTTAATCCCCATACATTACATCATTAGTTTTAGATATAGTGTTCCATGATTCATTGTTTGTGCATAACACCCAGTGCTCCATGCAGAACGTGCCCTCTTTAATACCCATCACCAGGCTAACCCATCCTCCCACCCCCCTCCCCTCTAGAACCCTCAGTTTGTTTTTCAGAGTCCATCGTCTCTCATGGTTCTTCTCCCCCTCCGATTTCCCCCCCTTCATTCTTCCCCTCCTGCTACATTCTTCTTCTTTTTTTTCTTTCTTAACATATATTGCATTATTTGTTTCAGAGGTACAGATCTGAGATTCAACAGTCTTGCACAATTCACAGCGCTTACCAGAGCACATACCCTCCCCAGTGTCCATCACCCAGTCACCCCATCCCTCCCACCCCACCCCCCACTCCAGCAACCCTCAGTTTGCTTCCTGAGATTAAGAATTCCTCATATCAGTGAGGTCATATGATACATGTCTTTCTCTGTTTGACTTATTTCGCTCAGCATAATACCCTCCAGTTCCATCCACGTCGTTGCAAATGGCAAGATCTCATTCCTTTTGATGGCTGCATAATATTCCATTGTATATATATACCACATCTTCTTTATCCATTCATCTGTTGATGGACATCTTGGCTCTTTCCACAGTTTGGCTATTGTGGACATTGCTCCAGCACAAATTTTAATAGAAGTGGTGAGAATGGACATCATTTTCATGTTGTTGATCTTAGGAGGAAAACAACCAGTCTTTCACCATTGAGTAAGGTGTTAGCTTAAGGATTTTCATAAGTGCCTTTAATCAGATTGAGGAAATTCCCTCTGTTAGTAGCTTGTTAAGTTTTTATCATGAGGGGATGTCTGATTTTGTCAAATGCTTCTTGTTCATCTGTTGAGATAAGCATGTGGCTTTTGTTTTCTAAGATAGTAATATGGTGTTTTACATTAATTGATATAAATGTTAAACCAATCTTGCATTCCTGGAATACATTTCATTAGGCATGTATGTAACTCTTTATATGTTGCTGGATTTGATTTGCAACACTTTGTTGAATGTTTTTGCATCTATATTCATAAGAGATATCGGTCTGTAGTTTTATTGTCTTGTGATCTTTGTCTGGTTTTGGTATCTGAATAAGCTAGCCTGGCAGAGTGGGTTGGGTTCCCTCCTCTCCTTTTTGGAAGGGTCTGTAAAGAATTGTTGTTAATTCTTTCAACAGTTGGTATAATTCACAAGTGAAGCCATTTGGAACCGGACTTTTTTCAAGAATAGTTTTTGACAGTTGACTGAATCTTCTACTTCATTATAGGTATATATTCAAATAGTCTATCTCTTCTTGAGTCAGCTTTAGTTGTTTGTGTTTTTGCATGACTTTGTCTATTTTATCCAAGTAAGTTTTTTTTTGGCATATAATTGTTCATCATAATCTCATATAATTCTCTTTATTTCTGTGTGGTCAGTCCTGATATCCCCTCTTTCATTGCTGATCCCAGTAATTTGGGTCTTTTCTCTCTTACTATTTTAGTGACTCTAGTTGGAGATTTGTCAGTTTGGTTGATCTTTCAAAGGATCACATTTGATTTAGTTAGTTTTCTATATTGTTATTTTATTCTCTTTTCTCTATTTCATTAACTTCTACTCTATTCTTTCCTTTTTCCTTCCTTTTGCTTGCTTTTGGTTTAGTTTGCTCATCCTTCTTTCTTGACTTATCATGGAAGTTTAGGTAATTGATTTGAGATGTTTCTTTTTCATGTAGTCATTTACAGCTACATATTTGCCTCTCAGCACTGCTTTAGTAGGACCCTTTAAGATTTGGTGTGCTCTGTCTTCTTTCTATTAATCTCAAAGTATTTTCTGATTTCTGTTTTTATGTCTCTTTGACGCTTTGATTATGTAGAAGTGTGTTGTTTACTTCTGCATATTTTTTAGTTTCCCAGATTTCTTCCAGTTCTTGATTGATTTCTAGTATCTGGCAGTGTGATAAGAGACCATATTTTGTATTATTTTTACCCCTTTAAATTCATTGAGTTTTTTTTATGGCCTTGCAAATTGTTTATTCTCAGGAAAGCTCCATGTGCATTTGAAATGAATGTGTATTCTGTTCATGGCTAGAATGTTCTAGACATGTCAGACTTACACTGTTGTCTTATAGTATGGTTCAAGTCTTCTTTGTCTTTATTGCTCTCTGCATAGTTGTCCTGTCCATTATTGAAAGTGATATATTGCAGTTGGACTATTATAGTTGAATTGTCTATTTCTGTCTCAATTTCTGTCAGTTCTGCTTTCATATATTTGGTGATGAGTTATTGTTAAATATGTTTAGAAGTATTTTATCTTTCTGATGATTTGACGGTTTTATCATTATAAAGTGATCTTGTTTATCTTTTTTTTATTAGTTTCAGAGGTAGAATTTGGAGATTTATCAGTTGCATATATCACTCAGTACTCATTACATCAAGTGCTCTCCTTAATGCCCATCACCCAATTGTCCCTTCCGCACACCCACTTCTCCTCCAGCAACCCTTAGGTTGTTTCCTTCAACATCTCTTATGGTTTTCCTCCCTGTCAATTTTCATCTTACTTTATTTTTCCTTCCCTTGTCCTATGTTAATCTTTTTTGGTTCTTAAATTCCACATATGAGTGATATCATATGGTATTTGTATTGACCTATTATACTTATTATAATAATCTCTAGTCCATCCACTGGTTGCAAATGGCAAGACTTCATTCTATTTGATGGCTCAGTAATATTCCAGTGTATATATATACAACACATCTTCTTTATCCATTCATCTGTTGATAGACATCTGGGCCCTTTCCATGTTTTGACTATTGTGGAGAGTGCTGCTATAAACATTGGGGTGCACGTGCCACTTCAAATCACTATTTTGGTATCCTTTGAATAAATACCTAGTAATGCAATTGCTGGGTCGTAGAGTTCTATTTTTAACTTTTTGACGAACCTCCATACTGTTTTCCAGAGCGGCTGCACCAGTTTGTATTCCCACCAATAGTGTAAGAGGGTTCCTCTTTCTCCACATCCTTGCCAACATCTGTTGTTTCTTGAGTTGTTTATTTTAGCCATTCTGACTAGTGTGTGGTATCTCATTGTGGTTTTGATTTGGATTTCCCTGATGCCGAGTGATGTTGAGCATTTTCTCATGTGTCTGTTGGCCATTTGTATGTCTTCTTTGAGAAATGTCTTTTTATGTCTACTGCCCATTTCTTGTCTGAAGTTTTTGTTTTTTGGGTGTCGAGGTTGATAAGTTCTTTATAGATTTTGGATATTAGCCCTTTATCTTTTTTTTGGAAGATTTTATTTATTTGTCAGACAGAGAGAGAGCGCACAAGCAGGGGGAGTGGCAGACAGAGGGAGAAGCAGGCTCCCCGCTGAGCAAGGAGCCCGATGCAGGACTTGATCCCAGGACCCTGGAATCATGACCTGAGCCAAAGGCAGATGTTTAACTAACTGAGCCACCCAGGCATCCCGCTAGCCCTTTATCTGGTAAGACATTTGCAAATATCTTCTCCCATTCTGTAGGTTGTCTTTTAGTTTTGTCGACTGTTTCCTTTTCTGTGAAAAAGCTTTTTACCTTGTTTATCTTGCCTTTGGAGACGTGTCTAACAAGAAGTTGCTGTAGCTGAGGACAAAGAGGTTTCTGCCTGTGTCCTTTTCTGGGATTTTTGGATTCCTGTCTCACATCTTAGTTCTTTTTTTTTTTTTTTAAGATTTTATTTTTTTATTTATTTGACAGAGAGAGATAGCGAAAGCAGGGACACAGGCGGGTGGAGTGGGAGAGGGAGAAGCAGGCCTCCTGCGGAGCAGGGAGCCCGACGCGGGGCTCAATCCCAGGACCCCGGGACCATGACCCGAGCTGAAGGCAGATAGATGCTCAATGACTGAGCCACCCAGGTGCCCCTCACATGTAGTTCTTTCATCCATTTTGAGTTTATCTTTGTGTCTGGTGTAAGAAAGTGGTCCAGTTTCCTTCTTCTGCATGTGGCTGTCCAATTTTCCCAACAGCATTTGTTGAAGAGACTGTCCTTTTTCCATTGGATATTCTTTACTGCTTCGTTGAATATTAATTGACCATATAGTTGAGGGTCCACTTCTGGGTTCTCTATTCTGTTCCAGTGATCTATGTGTCTGTTTTTGTGCCAGTACCATACTGTCTTGATGATTACAGCTTTGTCATAGAGCTTGAAGTCCAGGATTGTGGTGTCCCCAGCTTTGGTTTTCTTTTTCAACATTACTTCAGCTATTTGGGGTCTTTTCTGGTTCCATACAAATTTTAAAATTGTTTCTTCCAGCTCTATGAAAAATGCTGCTGGCATTTTGATAGGGATTGCATTGAATGTGTAGATTGCTTAGGGTAGCATAAACATTTTAACAATATTTGCTCTTCCAATCCACGAGTATGGATTGCCTTTCCATTTCTTTGTGTCTTCCTCAATTACTTTCATAAGTGTTCTATACTTTTCAGAGTACAGATCCTTTGCGTCTTTGGTTAGGTTTATTCCTAGTTATCATTTAGTTTTTGGTGCAATTGTAAATGGGATCGATTCTTTCATTTCTCTTTCTTCTGCCTCTTTGTTAGTGTATAGAAATGCAATGGACTTCTGTGCCTTGATTCTATATCCTGCAACTTTGCTGAATTCCTGAACAGTCTAACCATTTTTGGGTGGAGTCTTTTAGGTTTTCTACATAAAGTAGTGTGTCATCTGTGAAGACTGAGAATTTGACTTCTTCTTTGCCGATTTGGATGTATTTTATTTCTTTTTGAGGTCTGATGGCTGAGGTTAGGACTTCCAGTACTATATTGAGTAACAGTGGTGAGAATGGATGTCCCTGTTGTGTTCCTAACCTTCGGGGAAAAGCTGTCAGTTTTCCGCATTGAGGATGATATTTGCTGTGGATTTTTTTATATGGCTTTTATGATATTGAGGTATGTTCTTTCTATCCCTACCCTGCAGAGAGTTTTTATCAAGAAAGGATGCTGTATTTTGTCAAATGTTTTTTCTACATCTATTGAGAGATTATATAGTTCTTGTCCTTTCTTTTATTAATGTGGTGTATCACATTGATTGATTTGTGGATATTGAGCCCCCCTTGCAGCCCAGGAATAAATCCCAGGATTAATCCTTTTTAAATTTTTATTTATTTTTAAGTTTTAAAAAAGATTTTATTTATTTATTTGACAGAGAGAGACATAGCGAGAGAGGGAACACAAGCGGGGGAGTAGGAGAGGGAGAAGCAGGCTTCCCGAGGGGCAGGGAGCCCGATGTGGGGCTCGATCCCAGGACCCTGGGATCACGACCTGAGCCGAAGGTAGACGCTTAATGACTGAGCCACCCAGGCGCCCCTATAATCCTTTTTTAAAAAAGATTTTATCTATTTATTTGAGAGAGAGCGCGCACAGAGGTAGAGGGAGGGGTGAAGCCGACTCCCCGCTGAGCAGAGACGCCGATGTGGGGCTTGATCCCAGGACTCTGAGATCATGACTTGAGCTGAAGGCAGATGCTTAACCAAGCGAGCCAGCCACCCAGGAGCCCGTGGTGAATAATCGTTTTGATGTACTGTTGGATCCTATTAACTAGTATCTTGTTGAGAATTTTTGCATCCATGTTCCTTACAGATCTTGGTCTGTAATTCTCCTTTTTGGTGGTGTCTTTAGCTCATTTTGGGATCAGGATAATGGTGGCTTCATAGAATGAGTTTGGAAGTTTTCCCTCCAGTTCTATTTTTTCAAATATTTTTAAAAGGATTTTATTAATTTATTGAAAAGAGAGAGCAGGAGAGAGAGGGGGAACACAGAGGTGGAGTGAGAGAGAAACAGACTCCCCGCTGAGCAGAGAGCCCAATGTGGAACTCGATCCCAGGACCCTGAGATCATGACCTGAGCTGAAGGCAGATGCTTAACCAATTGAGCTATCCAGGTGTCCCTCACTTCTATTTTTTGCAATAGTTTCAGAAAAATAGGTATTAATTTTTCTATTAAAAGAATGGGCATTTGGTAGAATCCACTGGGAAGCCATCTGGTCCTGGACTCTTGTTTGTTGGGAGATTTTAAATTATTGATTCAGTTGTTTTGCTGGTTATAGGTCTTTTCAGGTTTTCTATTTCTTTCTATTTCAGTTTTGGTAGTTTACACGTTTTTCGGAATGCATCCATTTCTTCCAGATTGCCTAATTTGTTGGCATATAGTTGCTCATAATATGTTCTTAAAATTGTTTGTATTTCCTTGGTGTTGGTTGTGATCTCTCTCATTTATGATTTTATTTATTTGGGTCCTTTCTCTTTTCTTTTTGATAAGTCTGGCTAGGGGTTTATCAATCTTTTTAATTCATTCAGAGAACCAGCTCCTAGTTTCGTTGATCTGTTCTACTGTTCTTTTGGTGTCTATTTCATTGATTTCTGCTCTAATCTTTATTAATTCTCTTCTCCTATGGGATTTAGGCCTTATTTGCTGCTCTTTTTCCAGCTCCTTTAGGTGTAAGGTTAGGTTGTGTATTTGGGACTCTACTGGTTTCTTGAGAAAGGTTTGTATTGCTATATTTTTCCCTCTTAGGACTGCCTTTGCTGCATCCCAAAGGTTCTGAACTGTAGTGTTTTCATTTTCATTTGCTTTCATGTACTTCTTAAATTCTTCTTTAGTTTCCTGGTTGACCCATTCATCCTATAGTTGCATACTCTTTAACCTCCATGTATTTGTATTCCTTCTAAATTTTTTCTTGTGATTGAGTTCAAGTTTTAAAGTGTTGTGGTCTGAAAATATGCAGGGAATGATCCCAATCTTTTGGTACCACTTGAGACCTGATTTGTGACCCAGTCTATTCTGGAGAATGTTACATGCACACTCAAGAAAAATGTGTATTCTGTTGTTTTATGATGAAATGCTCTGAATATATCTGTGAAGTCCATCAGGTCCAGGGTGTCATTCAAAGCCCTTGTTTCTTTGTTGATCTTCTGTTTAGATGATCAGGCCACTGCTGTGAGTGGGGTGTTGAAGTCCCCTACTGTTATTGTATTATTATCAATGTGTTTCTTTAATTTTGTTTTTAAATGGTTTATATATTTGTTGCTCCCATGTTAGGGGCATAAATATTTATAATTGTTAGATCTTCTTGTTGGATAGACCCTCGTATTATATGATACAGTGTCTTTCTTCATCTGTTACAGTCTTTGGTTTAAAATCTAGTTTGTCTGATGTAAGGACTGCTACTCCAGCTTTCTTTTGATGTCCATTAACAAGATAAATGGTGCTCCACCCTGTCCCTTTCAATCTGGAGGTGTCTTTGGGTCTAAAATGAGTCTCTTGTAGACAGCACATCAATGGTTCTTGTTTTGTTATCCAATCTGATACTCTATGTCTTTTCATGGAGGATTTAGTCCATTTACTTTCAGAGTAATTAGTGAAAGATATGAATTTAGTGCCACTGTATTACCTGTAAAGTTGCTGTTTATCTGTAGATTATTTCCATTCATTTCTGGTCTTTGTTAGTTTTGGGCCCTCGCTTTGCTCAAAGGATCCCCTTTAATATCTCTTGCGGTGGCGGGTTTAGTGTTCACAAATTCCTTTAGTTTTTGTTTGTGCTGTAAAATCTTTATCTCTCCTTCTATTCTGAGTGACAGCCTTGCTGGATAAAGTATTCATGGCTGCCTATTTTTCCCATTTAACACCTTAAAGATATCATGCCAGTCCTTTCTGGCCTCCAGGTCTCTGTAGACAGGTCTGCTGCCAACCTTATGTGTCTATCCTTATAGGTTAAGGACGTCTTGTCCTGAAATGCTTTCCGGATTTTCCCTTTACCTCGGAAATTTGTGAGCTTCACTATTAAATGTGTTGACCTATTTTTATTGATTTTGAGGGGCCGTTCTCTGTGCCTCCTGGACTTGAATGCCCTTTTCCTTCCCCAGATTAGGGAAGTTCTCAGCTATAATTTGTTCAAATAAACCTTCTGCCCCTCTCTTTCTCTCATCATTTTCTGGGACCCCATTTATCCAGATATTATTTTGCTTTATGGAATCACTGAGACCTGCAAGTCTCACTTCGTGAATTAGTAGTTGTCTTTCTCTTTTCTTCTCATCTTCCTTATTTTCCATCATTTTGTCTTCTATATCACTCTCTTCTGCCTTGTTTATCCTCACTGTTAGCAGCTCCATTTGTACTGCATCTCAGCAATAGCATTTTTAATTTCAGCCTGATTAGATTTTAGATCTTTTATTTCTGAAGCAACGGATTGTCTAGTGCCTCCTATGCTTTTTTCAAGCCCAGCTAGTATCTTTATAATCACTGTTTTAAATTCTAGTTCAGACGTCTTACTTATATCCATATTGATCAAATCCCTGACAGTGATATTACCTCCTCTTCTGTCTTTTGAAGTGAGTTTCTCCATCTAGTCATTTTGTCCATAAAAATAAAGGAGGAAAGAAAGGGTGAAAAAACAAAACCCAGTAAAAATCAGCAATAACAGCAACAACAACTCGGGAAGTAATTCTGGTATATGCTATGTAGACTCTACTGTTGTGTTTTGCCTGCTCTTTTCCACTGGTCCTCCCTCTACAGAGTTCCTCTGTGCTTGTAGTGGGGAGTGTTTGCACCATTAAGTTGGTTGCTTTGATTTGTTTGTCAAGATAAACCCGTAAAAGAAAAGAAGAAAAAGAAAAAGAAAAAAGAAAAAACAACAACAACAAAAGCCTGATCCAAGACAAAAGGAAAAGGAATTAAAATGCAAACGAACAAACAATAAGCTGTAAGTCTGATTCTAAAAAATAAAGAAAGAAGGAAAAACAGAGTAGGGAAAGAAGAAAAGAGGAAATAAAATAATAAGCCTGATCTGAAAAATATGAGAAGGAGGGGCACCTGGGTGGCTCAGTCATTAAGCGTCTGCCTTCGGCTCAGGTCATGATCCCAGCGTCCTGGGATCGAGCCCCGCATCAGGCTCCCTGCTCCGCAGGAAGCCTGCTTCTCTCTCTCCCGCTCCCCCTGCTTGTGTTTCCTCTCTCGCTGTGTCTCTCCCTGTCAAATAAATAAATAAAATCTTTAAAAAAAAAAAATATGAGAAGGAAACAAACGAACCAACAAATGAATAAAAAATGATAAGCCTGATACAAAAAATAAGATAAAGAGAAAATTAAAAAAAGAAAAAAATATATAAAATAAAGGATAAAGAATAAAAAAATAAGAAATTTCAAAACATTTTAAAAATTAAGAAGAGGGGAGGAAAGAAAAAACAACAACAACAACAACAAGCCTGGTCGCATTTCCATCAGAAACTGATGTTTTGGAGCTTTCTTTAATCAGTAGACTTAGTCGGTGCGGGGCACTTGTGTTGCTTTTCTGAGGGAGAGACCTGCTGTGCTGGCTCACAGGCTCTCTTGCCCTTGCAATAATGCCCCTGCCAGGTACAGGAGGGCGGGGTTTAGTGTGCGGGACTCCAGCCTCCACTGGAGGTGCTGTTTCACTCTGCAGTCTGACTGTGCTGGGGGGGGGGGGCGGGTGGTGTAGGGGCTAGAATGTGGCGTCTCCCACCCTCTTGTCCCTGGGGAGTGGAACCCTCCGCTACAGCTGTTCAGGAGGTCCTCTTAGAAAAGCGAACAATCTCCTGTGTCCTGGGCCCTCGTTGGTTCCCTGCCCTAACCTGTCTGTGCCTGGGTCTTGGGCATGCCCAGAGTCACAGATCTCTTGTATTTTCTCTCTGGTTGGTGGCTGGGACTCAAAACTCCAAGTTTTAAAGGGCCTGGTAAGGTACACACCCACTCCCGTCCGCCTGTGGAGAGGCTCAGGGCATGCCCAGCACTGTTCTGTCCCCGAAAAGCCATCGCACAGTGCGCACACAGAGGCTAGAGTTTATTGTAACGCTCAGCCAGAAGCTGGGACCAGGTTATCAGCCCTGGGCACTGGACTCAGTCCCCTACTCCTTTTTTTCCCAGAAAAGCAGTTGCAGAGGCTTGAATCTATTGTGGCAGACAGCGAGAAGTGTTGGCCAGGTTATCTGTGACCTGCTCCAGTCTCTGCGCTCTGCTCAGTTCAGCCCCAGAAAAGTGGCCCCTCAGCTCCCACACAGACGCTTGAATCCATTATAGCTCACAGCAAAAAGTGAAGAGGTTTTCTGCCCTCCCTGGGCACCTCTAACCCTGTTGCTGAGATCCCCCCAATGGCCCCCGGCTGGCCTTTTGTCCTTGGAGAGGCTAAATACCGTCTTCCAAATGCCCTCTGGGAAGGGGAGTAATGTCTCCCTGAGTGACCCAGGGGATCTCTTCACTGGTTACTGTGAGGTCCCTACCTGCTGGCCACTTTCTCCCTCTTCCTGACTTTGCTCTGCAAACTGGGTTCCCTCCCGTTCATGGCCACACCACTTGCCTCTCCCCCAATTCAGAGCTCTGAACCTCGGATCTGCCAAATTCTTTCACCCCACCTGTGCAGATTGTTTCCTTAATCCTAGATCATCTTCCTCGTTGTTCAAAATAGTTGAATGTTGATCTAGCTGTATTCGAAGGACAAGTCAAGTTCAGGGTCTCCCTACTACTCCACCATCTTAACTCTGCCTACCCGATCCTGTCTATCTTCACTAGCATTTTTAAAGTCCGTTTTGGCTAAAGAGTGTGTCCCCTCCAGCTTTCTTATGATTGTTTCCCTGAGATGACTTTTCCCATCCCTTTGATTTTAATCTATTTGTAATTGAGTTTCAAGTGAATCTACTGTAGACAGCATAATTGGATCTTGTTTTGTGTTCAGTCTAACAATTTGCACTTTGATGGACTTAATTAAGCCATTGACATTTAATGTTAATATTGACACTGTTGGATTTAGGATGCCATTTTACTTTCTGCTTTTTGTTTTTCATGCCTCCACTCATTCCTCTTTACTGATAACTTCTTATTCAGAGAATATAGTATTTTCATTATTTATTAATCAATCACTGTATTTTATAGTTATTTTTGAGAGGTGCTTTTTTCGCCATTTTACTACATTTTCAATATTGTGATTCTTTTCTTCATGTCATATCCATAATATATATTCAAATAACATATATTTATATCATAGCCTAGTCATGTTATATCTTATGTCTTACAATTTCAATATTGAAGTTTCATGAGCATTTTACTACTGATTCTTTCTAAAGTTAGTCAATCAGTCTTTTTTCATTTGAAATTTACATTTCTTTCTACTAGTTGCTCTTGTTCTTTGTGCAATTATTTGTGTAAATTTTTTGACACGTAGGTTAAATAGAGATTTCCCTTGAGAAATTTGTTTCTTTCTTACAGTTGTTGGGTCCTCACCAATCCAGGACAATTATTAACTAAACTAATGACATGAAGTTATTTTGATTTAATGGACAATGACAAAGCAAATTTGGACAAAAAAATCACAGACGGCTTAGTCTGTGATTGCAAATTTTTTGAAATAGTTGTTTGCTCACTTTTCCCGACTCAAAGGCAAATTTCATTAGAATATTCTTGTACTTGAAAATAGAACAGATTTGCTTTGTGTCACCCTGTTCTGAGGATATGAATCTTAGGTTCCAGATTTTCAGGGAGGGGATGTTTCTCCTGCTCCTCACATGAAGAAGCTCTGGGCATTATTTCCTCTCTATGAAGCTTATGAGCCTGAGAAGCCAGGCTAAGATTTTCTAGATTTGAAAAATGCCCGAAGGATCAGAACAACTATTCTCTCTGGCTTACTGCCCATATTTAAATTTTGACTTAAATGATTACTCTCTTGATTGTTCTACTGCACTTTTGGATGATTTTATGTTTTTTTCTAGCATTTTTAGTTGTTTTTAGGGGAAGAGGCAGCCTTAAACCCTAGTCTACTATGTTATTGGAAATGGAGACCCCATTAACTATTTTTCATTTCTGCTATTTATTAGGCACCAGAATAGGTGCTAGAGTATAAGTCACATAAATCAATGGTGATTTGTGTCTTCTGTGAGCCAGCACTGGTCTGTGAACTGTTAATCAGCCCTTAAAAAGATACATAGAGAAATTGAAAGTGAGTGTAAGCAAGAAAGCTCTACCTTCTGTCTGAGACTGGTCATTGCCCAAAGTTGAGCATGTCTATCATGTCATTGGATCTGCTAAAACACTGTGATAATTAGCTGTTTGTGGACCAGAGATGAAGTAGAATAGTGTCTACACTGGAACGGGTTTTCATACTTTTGTGGAGGCCACATAAAACCAAATAAAATTATGCACACTCTCCCCAGAAATATGTGCATGTAAGAAGAAACATAAAATGTCAGTGTATATGTGCGGATCATCTGAAGTGATACAGATCTGGGTTTTTAATCCCAGGAAGAGACCAAGGCCGGGAGAAGACATATTGAGCAATCACTTCATCACCCAACAATGCTAGTCCACTTACGTGTGAGTAGGAACTGGAGTAGATCAACGCTGGGCCCACAACAACCATCAGGGGACTAAGTTGAAAGAGGCCATTTATGAGTCACTCCTTCATCCAAGCAGACTTGAGAGCCTACAGTGTCCAGATCAAGTTCTAGTCTCAGATCACGGCTCCAAATGCTGAAATTTGTCGTTCTTTTCCATTCCTGGTCCCCAACGTCCGTTCCCAGAACTCGTATCTCTCTTCCCACATGAAGGAATTCCACACTTAAGGAATCTTGTTGGGGACAGAGACCACCTCCATCCATAGAGAGGAGAACCCACTCTGCCAGTCTTGCAGTTGGACATGACATGAAGCGTCAACAGTCACGTGACCCCCTGCCAGACTCTGACTCAGGACGCGTGACAGACACACTGGGACAGCGTCCGTGCATTGGGCGCAGGGGGTCCGAGCAGTGTCACAGGGGGGTCATGCAGCGGTCAGGGCAGCAGCGATAGCAGTCCCAGCCTCAGGGCCCAGTGTCCTCCCTCAGGGGAGTCGGTGGTGTGGACAGGGGCATCGATACCCAGTAGCAGGGTGCTGGCTGTATGTGGGCCTCCATCGAGGGTCCAGCGTGGATTCTGCTCCCGGCTGTGTAGGCTCAAGCCCGTTCAGTGGCTTTCTTTGAAATAAAACAAGGCCTCAAAGACACCCTCTCTCGTCCCTAAGCCTCTCTGTAACTGTACGTACGTATCCCAAGGAGTCAGAAACCCACGTAGGGAGGAGATTCCAAGAGCAAGATTTCAGACATTTTTACCAGCTTTATAGAAATATGATTGACATTCACCATTGTGTGAGTTTAGGGGTACAACCTGATGATTGATACATTTCTGTACTGATAACGATTACAACCATAGCATGGCTAACATGTGCATCATGTCACATGGTTACCATTTCCTTTTGTGTGGTGCAGACATTTAAGATCTACACTCTCAGTAACGCAGAGATTTTATGTTGAGCTAAAAACTACTTACTCAATCTGCCACCTGGCTGTGCCCCACAAGAGAGAAAACATGTTTCTCACAGCATGTCTTACATTTTTCTTCCTACAAAAAAAAAATTTAAAGATTTTATTTATTTATTTATTTATTTGAGAAAGAGAGAGAAAGAGTGTGTGTGCATGACAAAGAGGAGAGGGGTAGAGGGAGAGGGAGAACATTTCAAGAAGACTGTTCACTGGGTGCAGAGCCTGACGTGGGCTAGTTCTCATGACCTGAGCCGAAACCAAGTGTCAGATGTCACTCAGGTGCCCCCCAAAAACCATTTAAATGTGTCTGTAAGACCCTTTCCCATGATGAGGACTCTCATCAATGACTTCAGTGCTTCCATATCTGGGGGAGCCCCAGGATTGCTGGTGGATTCATTACAAAATACTCAGTTCTCTCCCCAGAACTAACATCTTAGAATGTTGGGCGTGGGCCCAGGAATCACTTACTTAATAAGCCCTACAGGAGAGGCTGATGCACGGCCATGTGGGGATCCTGCTTCATGTGCTTGCTACTCAGTGTGAGATCTGAAGACCAGCAGCATCAGCACCAACCTTGTTATCAACCCAGAATCTCATGCTCTACTCCACACTGTCTAGATCTTCATAGTCCAGGAAATTCCTGTGCACACTGAAGGGTGGGCCTCCCTGGTCTATGTGCCTTCTAGACGCAGAACCAGACTGTGCAGTCCACTGTGGGTGTGCACTCTGACCAGCTTGCTTAGCCCTGAGGAGTGCAGGGTTTGGTCCTGTTCCTTTCTCTTCTATGGCCCTCACCTCCTTGGTGACCTCATCTCTGCTGAAGCTTCAAACATCATTTAATGGCATCACTTCGCAAATCTATTTCTCCAACCTAGATATTTCTCCTACCCTGCACTCTGTATCCAACTGCCAACTTCACTTAGGTTTCTAATAGACATCCCAGATTCCACATTCCTAAACTGGATGCATGTGATGCTGCTTCCCCAAATATCCTACTTCCAGAGTCTTCCCCGTTTCCAAGAAAGCACCCCACATTTCTACCTGCAGTCTGAAACACTGGATGCCCTCCTTGATTCCTCCTTCTCACCACCCAGAATGAATCCATTAGGAAATGTTGCAAAGTCCATCTGTGAATATCTCCAGCTCCCAATCACTTCCTAGTAGCTTCCCTCCTCACATCCCAGACGTACAGCCCACATCCCCTTCCTGGGACATGGCATGGGTTTCCTACAGGTTCCTTACTGGTCGCTCTCCCTGCACCTCCCGATTCTGCACAGAAGCAAACAGATGCTGCTCAAGAAACTCAATCCCATCGATCTGTTCATTCCTGTAACTCCACG
Organism: Halichoerus grypus; assembly: GCF_964656455.1. Taxonomy (NCBI): domain Eukaryota; kingdom Metazoa; phylum Chordata; class Mammalia; order Carnivora; family Phocidae; genus Halichoerus; species Halichoerus grypus. The sequence continues at coordinate 116,996,583 of NC_135720.1, forward strand.
CCTCACTCAGAGAAAACTCAAAACCCTTCTAATATCCTCAGGCCTCTGTGACGAGGCTGACATCCGACCTCACGTCACCTGCTCTCTGCTCCAGCCCCAGTGGCCTCCTCACCCTTCCGTGAACACAAGACGTGATCCTGTCCTAGTGCGTGTGCACTGGGGGTTCCCTGCCTGGAAAGAGCTCCCCCCCAGACCTCCTCTGACACAATTCCTTCATGACCTTCAAACCTCTCAGAGGTCACCTTCTCAGTGAGGCTCCCTGATCCCTGGAGTAACGGAGCCATGGTCCCCATCCCAGCACGGTGCTCTGGGTCACCTTCCTCAAAGCTCCTGCCAACTTCCATGTAAACACTTCCCTTATTACTGCACTTACACAGTACCCAGTTCACCTCTGCATGACGCTGGTTTGCACGGGGCGTGTGCACCTGGATGTGGACTTTTCTACAGTAAGTACTGTCCACGCACTTTCTCTTCCTTATGATTTCTACTATTTTCTCTACCTTCATGCATTGTAAGAACACAGTATATAGTACATGTAACATGCAATGTGCGAAGCGACAGTTCATGTTATCAGTAAGGCTTCCAGTCACCAGGAGGCTGTTAGTTCTTATGTTTTGAGGGAGTCAAAAGCCGTACTTGGATTTCTGACTGCACGCGGGGGTCACTGCCCCAATCCCCGCATTGCCCGAGGGTCAAGTGCAGGCTGCCCCTTACACTAGAACTAATCTCCACAAGGGCAGCACATTTTCCCTCTTCTTAGTCTCACTGAGCTGTCCCAGATGTAAACATAGCGTGTCCTGTATGTGACACACGACAATTATCAGGTGAATGAATGAGCAGCTAGAGGACCTCCCTCTTCTAGATGCGCCTCAGGCTCAGCTGATCCGTGGCAGCTCCCTCCCCAACCCCCCGTGCGCCCACCTCGCCATCTGGGCTGCCTCTCTCTTCTCACAGGGCTGCCCTCCCCTCCCTCTCTCTGCTCAGCACCCCCTCCCCCACACCATGTCTCCCGCACACACAGCACACAGAGTTTTCTCTTCAGAAACACTGTACTGAGGCTTTTGGGGGCCTTTTCTCCAACCACATAGAAATCTACGTTAGACTCTGCTTTATAAATCCATGAACTTGGATCGGAGCCAGCACTAGGATCAATGAAATAAGGGCGGGGGGAGAGGACAGAGCAGCAGGGAAGACGGAAACTAACTGAAGTTTAATAAGGATGAGAAACTGATTCCTCCTCTCTACCTCCAGAATCTAAAGAATTATCTAGAAAACAGCTCTAGAGGGAGGGGAAGACATGGATGAATCTGAAAGTTCATCCCTCCATACCCCAGAACTCGTGTGTGCAGGGGACAACCTAGGCCTGAGGGGACCACAGCCCAAAGGACACCCGCTGCTGTAACCGACGGGGTCACCCAGGGAGAATGGATAAGAACTCGGACACAAGAGCAAGAACAGGCCTGATGCCCTGGAGGAACACTGAAAAAGAACTACCCCAAAATGGAGGCTGTGACCTGATCCAGGCCTGAGCGTAGACTGACCCAGTCACAGTAAGCTCTTGCTGCACAAGGTCCTGGTGACAGGTGACGTTCAAGTCCCTGTGATCACAGGTCCTGGGGAGACGAGGTTCCACAGAAGGGGCAAGGACACGGAGCAGAGAGATGACCCAGCTGAGGGGTGAGCACGTCACACCCATGATGCACTGAGCACCACTGGGGAAGGGCCCTGTCCCCACTCGGCTCCTCACAGCCTTCTCCTGCCCCGACCTGCAACACATTCAGCACAGTAAACACAGGGATTCTGGAAGGTTCTCAGGCTTCATTTATTTGCTGTCTCAACTTTACAAATTTCCTCTTTTATTACCTCATCAGCCCCACATGCCAAGAATTAGGAAACAAAACTTACATCTGGATTCCGATTTTCAATAGAGAAATAAGTCATTGGTACTCAGCCCAACATGAAATAAAGACAGGGATGGAGATGGTCCAGCCCTGCCTCTGCTGGAACAGGAGAGCACATCAGAGAGGAGAATGCAGATCAGCATAGGGAGGGGTCGTGGTGGGCAGGGTGGGCAAATCTCCTCATGTCCTCACATTGTACTCATAGGAACACAGACACATCTGGCACGTTTTGCAGAAAGAGAAGTCAGGGGTTGTTGATGTCACCAAGTGGGAGTGTGAACACATCTTCCATCACTCGGTCCCCACCAGGCAGCTGGTCTCACACTGTGAAAAAAAATCATGCACCAATTTAGGTCAGTCACCTAAGTGCGGACATTCTCGAAAGCCACACCCCTCCCATGCTCACAGTGTCCCTAGTGCCCTAACCCTTCCTCACTCGGGGTCTCTAGGGTCTCACCTTGAGGAGCCGTGAGAGACACATCAGAGCCCTGGGCGCTGTCATCACCTAGGGGAGAACAAACAGGACGTGGTCAGAGCCCACAGGAGAGGAGACTAGAGGAGGAGCTATGGGGTAGGTGAGCTCCCCGTCGGGTTCTGTCTACACTATCTCAGGGTCTCAGGGATCACTCCCTCCAAACTTACGTGCAGCATAAGAGTAGCCTGGTCCTTTTCCTCCTGTGGGAAGAAAATATCATGTCAGAGGCCAGAACAGGGCTGGGCCATGAGATCCTAGAGGAAGCTCCCAGTCCTGGTCCTAAATGAAGTTTGCAGAGTTGTGACTGAGGACAGGACAGGATCAGGAAACATGAAGGACAAGGTGTGGGGTCACTGGACCACCTGACTTGCTGGAGATCTGTCCTCAGCAGGGCCCTTTCTCTGTCCTATGACTGCTGGGAATCAGGTCCCTATCACCAGAGTTACCAAGACGAAAATGTGTCCTTCATTTTCACAAGTGTTTGCTACACAGTGAGCGTTAGTAACCAGCTCCAGAGTGGGCAAGTCCATGCATGAGGATGGTACTTCCCAGTGACAAGGCAGGACAGTCTCCTACCTAGGAAACCCCCCAGAGGGACAAGAAAACTCAGATCTCCCCACTCCATTCCCTACCTGAGCGCTTCTTTCTCCAGATCACAGCTCCAATCATGGCCACAGTGACCGCAAGGAGAACCACACCAGCAATGATCCAGGTGATGGGGATGGTGGGCTGAGGAGGCTCTGGGAAGGGAAGGGAAGGTGAGGGGCTCAGAGCTCCGGCAAGAGTCCTGACCCTGCTGAAATTCTCCAGAAGGCCTTCTGCTTTCCCTGAGAAGAGGCTCCACCCCAAACCCTCCTTACCCCATCTCAAGGTGATGGGCTCGGGCAGCCCCTCATGCTGCACATGGCACGTGTATCTCTGCTCCTGTCCAGAAGGCACCACCACAGCCGCCCACTTCTGGAAGGTCCCATCCCCTGCAGGCCTGGTCTCCACAAGCTCTGTGTCCTGGGTCAGGTCCTCCCCATTGTGGTGCCAGGTCAGGGTGATCTCCGCAGGGTAGAAGCCCAGGGCCCAGCACCTCAGGGTGACCCTTTGGTCAGAGATGGGGTGGTGCGTCACGTGTGCGTTGGGGGGTTCTGAGGAAGAATCAGAAAATCCACACTTGGGACCTTTATGGGCCACTGAAACGGCATTCATGTGACCATCCTGAGGTGGACCCAGCCATTGGTTTGGATGGAAGAAGCACAAAGCCCAGTTACCAACCTAGCCTTTGGGATCTCCTAATCCTGGAAAGTTCTAGATTCAGGGAGACAGTCCAGGGAAGGAGGCTGCAGGTCTAAGTGAGAGAGCACACTAATGGTCCTGACTGTGGTGGAGGGTGAATGAGTCAGAAAACCCGGAGTCAGAACTCCAGCGATGTCATCATTGGAGAACAAGGCCTTGAGAGGGAAAGTCATGGTTCCCAAGGTGGCTGCCAGGGTTAAAGGGAACCGCTGATGGCTTATTTCAGGGACGGTCTCCACCTGCCTCCCGGGAGAGACTGGGTTCCCCCACTGCCCCTTAGCGAGAAGCGGCCCTCTGGGTGAGGCCCTCTCTAGTAGGAACAGGAACACCCGGGCGGATCTCCGTCTCCCCACCCGTGGGAGGGGCGGTGTTCTGACACCGAGTCCATTTTCCCTTCCTGGTGGGAAGCCAGCCCCAGCGGAGGGGAGATCGGGGAGGCCCCGCGGCCCCTGGTACCTGCGCGCTGCAGCGTCTCCTTCCCGTTCTCCAGGTACCTGCGTAGGGACTGCACGCACGTGTCCTTTAGGTAGTTCCTGTCATGCTCTGCGTCACCGACCGCCTCCCACTTGCGCCGGGTGATCTGCGCCGCCGTGTCCGCCGCGGCCCAGGAGCGCAGGTCCTCGTTCAGGGCGATGTAATCCGCGCCGTCGTAGGCCCACTGCTCGTGCCCGCGGAGGAGGTTCCCGTCGGGCCCCACGTCACAGCCGTACATTTTCTGGATGGTGTGAGACCCTGGCCCCGCCCGACAGGCAGGGGATTAAGTCCAAACAGAAACTGAAACCGCCCGAAACTTCCCGCGGGTTCGTCCGGGTCAGGGGTCGGGGCCGGGGGTTCCCTCAGACTCGGGGTGGCGCTCGGACCCGGACACTCGGGGCGACCCCGGCCCGTCCGTGGGGATGGGGGTCGTGACCGGGACCCGGGCCCGCGTCGCTCACCGGCCTCGCTCTGGTTGTAGTAGCCGCGCAGGACGTTCAGGCTCCCTCGGAAACTCTGTGCGTTGTTCTTGGCGATCCGCGTCTCCAGGTCCCAGTACTCCGGCCCCTCCTGCTCCATCCACGGCGCCCGCGGCTCCATCCTCGGACTCGCCGCGTCGCTGTCGAACCGCACGAACTGCGTGTCGTCCACGTAGCCGACGATGATGAAGCGGGGCTCCCCGCGGCCGGGCCGGGACACGGAGGTGTAGAAATACCTCATGGAGTGGGAGCCTGCGGGCGCGGAGGGGCTGAGACCCCGCGCGACCCTCGTCCCGGCGCGGGGCCGGGGCCCAGGGGGAGGCGGCCGGGAGGGCAGGGGAGGGGCACCGAGGGCGGGAGAGCAGGGCGGAGGGGGGGAGGGGAGGGGGAGCACAGGCCGTGGCGGGGCCGGGGGCGGCTGGGGGGCTGGGGCGGGGGCGGCGGAGAGGCGCCTTCCCCGGGGGTCCCGCGTCCCCGCCCCGCGGTCCCCTCGCTCCCGCCCCGCAGAGGCCCTTTCCTCCCGCCGCCGCACTCACCCGCCCAGGTCTCGGTCACGGCCAGGGCCGCCGACAGCAGCAGGACGAGGGGTCGGGGCAGCACGACCTGCATCTCCGGGGTCTGGGGAGACTGTCAGTGGTCGCGGGGCCCGCGGGCCGGTGCGGAGACTTTAGACCTAGGAAGAGCGGTGCCGCTGCTTGGCTTCTCCGGAAACCCGACACCCAGTGGGAGTCCAAAGTGGGGCCGCGTCACGAGTATCCAGGCGGTAGGACCTGACACAGGTTGTGAGAGGGAGAAGTGAAACCGGGGAGATGGGGACTCCCCGGCACTGGGCTTCCCCACCCCAGACACCGCCCTGGGGCCTGAGACCCTGAGAGGCAGGCGCAGGGACCCGGGACTTTGCCCCGACCCCTCACCTCCTGCACGGCGCGCTCTTTGTCACACTGTCTCCCTGAGTCGTGGCCCAGGAGCTGTGTGAGTCAGTGATTCTCAAGCACCGTGTTCTCAGGATATCTATACAGTCTCACAGATTACTGAGGATCCCAAGGATATTTTGGGTCTGTGGCTTATATCTATCGGTATTTACCATAGTAGGAATAAAGCAAATTTAAAAATTCATTAATTCACTTAGAATCATATTAACCCATAGCGTGAAAACAGAAATGTTATTTTTATGTAAAATAACTATTTCTTCAAATAAACAGGTAAGTGAGAAGAGTGATGTTGTTGCATTTTACATTTTTGCAGGTCTCTTTCTTGTTTGGCTCCTTAGAAGACCCCTGGATGTTCAGAGTTTTTTCTGCATTTATTGTGTTGTTTTGGTTGAAGTGTACGAAAAAATTTACAACCTTGCACAAATATAGGAGAGTAAAATGTTTCATAATCTTCTCAGATAATTATGGGTATTCATTTTAGGTTCTGTATTAAAAATACACAAGTTTTACTTTCTCTAAGGTTATTTGCAAAGTGGAACCTGAACCCGTATCATTGACTATATCCTTCTCTGTTACATTAAAATCCACAGGCCCAGCTTGCACACTGAATGGATCTTGTACTAATGCATGATTTTTTTTAAAGTAATGTGTTTCACTACGTTATATAGGGGTTCCAGTGTTGATGAGACTGGAATTGAATTATCAAAAAGTCAGTTTTTTTTAATATTACCACAGATCCCAACAGAAAAGCTTGTTAAGAGTGAGAAGCTGTCAAGTTTATTGGTGGATCACAACTTTTCCAAAATTCTGATTTTCTCTCGAGAGCTTACATGTGATCAAAGCAACACGTACTCTCAGCTGTCATATGTGAGTTGATTTTCATGAAAGGGTAGGTTTCTGTTCATTTTCCAGAAACTGTCTGCCAAATCTCCTAGTCTAAATATTCTAAGTTTCTGTGTCATTCATGTCTTCAGGTCAAAATGACATTTTGTAAAAAAAAAAAAAAAAAAAAGGAAACAAGAGACCAGTTAATTTCATACAGATGATTTTCCTTGGGGCTTACGGCTGTACGGAACTGCTGGATATCCCACGTGATCATGTATGACTTGTTTACAATGTGGGTTTGGGAATGATTGATAAAGATACAATTTTGAATGCTTTCACCAGGACATTTTAATGATACTAGTTTTCTTTTGTTCTGGTTTTGTTTTTGAGGCATTTTATTTGCATGTATATATTACATCCCTAGAAAAAGAATCTCAGGATTTTCCCTCATGTGTGTTTTCGTCTTGCTTCTCCATGGTCCATGATGCCAGGTGAGGTTGTCAGGACAATGAGACCAAACTGGAGGGACGGGAGCAGATTCTTCTGCTATTTTTCTAGATCTTTGAGTTGTACATCAAATCCGGGGCTGCTCACTCCACATGTGTTTAACCTGACCTTAGATTCACAACAATGTTCCCAGCTCTGTGATCAGCAATGATTTCAAATTCCCCAGTGTAACTGAGATTTGTCATCACAGTTAGAAACGGGACGATGACTTTGGAGCATGGCCTAATAAAGACCTGTCTTTGGCCTCTCTTTTCGGCATTGTTACTGCTCTTGAGACCATCTGCCAGAGCATGTGACCATATGGCGGCACAGAAAGATGGTGGAAAGAGTGTTTCTGGTTTTTTACGGGAGTAAGTAGTGGTGAAGAATGACAACTATTACAGTTTGCACCCATCACCTCCGTTCTTGCTAAGTTTTACCTCAGTGTGAACGTCAACATGGTGAAAAGGCAATAATGTCTAAGTAATGTTAGGAAAATAGATTTAACCTCATGGACTCTGTGAAAGGGTCTCAGTGACGTCAGGTGTTCCCCAGACCACACTTTGAGAACGGCTGTTCTGATAACCCTGGGAGAGTCTCCCGGCTGGTCCTGCCCTGGCCTGTCCTCACTCAGCAGGATCCCTTTCCCTGAGCCACACTTCCTGCCTCTGAAAACTCAGCTCTGGCTTTAGCCCCCGAGTGCAGCTAGAAGAGAACTCACCTCCTGGAAATGTGATGGCGGAGAGGGTCCCCAGTCTGGGAAGGGAGGTGGGGGGACAGGGGTTTCCCTTTTGTAATTGGGAACAGTTTGCACCCGAAGACACCAGACCCAGGCATATGCGACTTGGATTTTGTGACCCACCAGCTTCATATGTATTCACATCCCAGACGGAATCTGATGTTGTCTGTAAGAGAAATCATGTTGGTCTTTTCACTTTCCATGTGTCTGATGCATCTGACTCGCGGCCCACAAAGCACGCAGAGCAGTACCGTCCGATACGACATTCTGTGCGGAAGGAATTGTTCTATATCTGCGCTGTCCGGTATGGTGGCCACGAGATGCATGTGGTTCTAGAGATGCAGGTGGCACTTGAAATGGGGCTGGTGTGCTGAGCAGTGGCATTTTTAATTGTTTTAAATGAATATGGATTTAAGTAGCCATATGTGGTTCATAGAGACTATTCAGACATTACACATCCAGAACGCTCTTAGTTTTCTGGATCCTCCTCAAAGAAGATACTGTGTGACTCATAGGTATAGTATATTAAATTTATCTTCAAATGGAAGTCATGGATTGTCTATGTGGGTCTGAGACATATCCTTAAAATACAGCATGAAAGTGTAATTGACATGCATTATAACCGCGGAAGTGTACAGACATTAGCCAAAACATGAAGTATCACATCTACTTCATAAGTGTTCAAAAATGCCCATCCCTGGAACCAATTGTTGTCTCTATTACTTGGGTGTCTTGGGTCTTATTTTTGTTCACCTGGTAAACAGAAGCAGGCTCATAAGTCTTCACCGAGCCCAGGTGAGAGGATATACTGAATACAACATGTACCTTGTAGGCTCTGTACATACTTGTAAACGTCGTAAAGGAGAAGATGTACATCTTAGATTCCACCACCTTAGAATCTTTCATCTCTTGTTCCTCCACATACTTTTGCCCAAATTCCGACAATTCTGTTTCCCATCACCCTTGAAACTCTCTGCTCTTCATTTCTACTGAGGTGGAAAAATACATGAAATGTTTACAATTGTGGGATGAGGAATTCTCTCACAAAGGCCCAATGATAAAAACCCATCAAGAAAAACATGAAATATCCGCATGTCAACCACACACTCACAAAGATACAAACTCATGTCCATGATCAAACTAAAAGACACAAAAACAATTTTCACAGACAGAAGGGTGACATGAGTCATTATACTGCAGCCCAAGACCATCAGGAGCACTTGTGGACATTCAAGTTGGATCTATTACTTGTTGCAGTGAGAGAGAAAACACCCCTTTGGGGGCAATGGGGCATTCTAATATGAAGGTGTTGGAACCTATAAGGACATGGATGAGTGTTTTGGAGAGGATCTGTGGAAGCTGGGGCCGACTCCCGACTGCGTGTTGTCAGGACGTGTGGGCGATTCCATGGTTGAGCATCTCAGTGAATCCCCTCTCTAGGCAGGCCAGACCGGAGCGAGGATAGAGCAGTCATGGTAAAGGAGCCCCGATTGCTCACATTGGCTGACACAGGGAGGTGTGTGTTATTCTGGGGGTTGTGCACTGCCTTGTTTTTGTCTGTAATGACACAAAGTGATGTCATGGTTCCAGAGTGTCCTTGTCTGATGCTGATGTTCCGTGAGGTGACTGGCTCATGTCCCACAGGAGAAGAATATGGCCAAGGGGTGGACATTAACCAGCTTCTGACCACACTGGGCCCAGCTGTCAGTGTCAGACCAGCTCCCGATGTTGGGGGCTGCTGGCTCTTCTCTGTTAAATTCCATATTTTTTTTTTAAGATTTTATTTATTTATTTGAGAGAGAGAATGAGATAGAGAGAGCATGAGAAGGGGGAGGGTCAGAGGGAGAAGCAGACTCCCCGCTGAGCTGGGAGCCCGATGTGGGACTCAATCCCAGGACTCTAGGATCATGACCTGAGCTGAAGGCAGTCGCTTAACCAACTGAGCCACTCAGGCGACCTAAATTCCGTATTTTAAAATAGCTGCACTGGGCACCTGGGTGGCTCAGTTGGTTAAGCGACTGCCTTCAGCTCAGGTCATGATCGTGGAGTCCCTGGATCGAGTCCCGCATTGGGCTCCCTGCTCGGCAGGGAGTCTGCTTGGCCCTCTGACCCTATGCCCTCTCATGTGTTCTCTCTCTCTCACTCTCTCTCTCTCAAATAAATAAATAAAATCTTTAAAAATAAATAAAATAAAATAAAATAAAATAAAATAGCTGCACCACATTCAAAACACAATCATAGAATTGGTGTTTCCATTTTCTTTGGTTAAATACCCAAGAATGGAATTATTGGATTATATGGGGATTCACTATGCTGTATATCTGAAAGGAATGTAACATTGTGTGTCAAATGATTTCAAATAATAAAAAAAGAAAAAGAAAGAAAAAAGAATTAAAAATATTAGAAAACAATTTGGGAAGGAGGAAATGAAATGACAAACAAATGTATTTGTAATAAGTAGACATAAACAAATATGAGAATGTGGAATTAGTAAAGGGAATAAAACTATAAAATAAATCTATGAATTTGGCAAAGATGAGAGTAAGGCATGAGAGTGTCCATCAGAGGGTTGGGAAAACACACTGTCATAAAGGCTGATGGGAGTGAACACTGAGATACAATTTTTAATGAGTGTTTTTGAAAATGTCTCCACAAATGAAATGTGCTTATACTGTGACACAGACATTTTCATTTCTTTCTTTCTTTTCAAGTTCTCAAGGATGTTTCTTGACTTGTGGTTTACAAAAACAAAGAAGGGAACTTATCTAAGCACTATAATCAATATGATTTGGGTAAGTGTGAATAGTGGAACACTTAGCATGTCTCAGGGATTATCACCACGTCCTTTACACAGAGGGTCAAAATTCATCATGAAAGCAAACCCAGGAGGCACCCCATAGGGGATCCCTTTGTACACACAGGGAAAGGGAGACTTGGAGAGGAGAAGCAGGTGGTGGAGACAGGGTTCAACGCAGAAGGTTTGCTTTCAGAGGCCTTGTTGACTTGTCGTTCACTGTTCCCTGTCCATCAGGAGGTGGGTAGGACTGTGCACTCTATGTAAGTGAGCTGTTGCAATGTTCCAGAATGCTCTGTGATGGGAGGCTGCTAGGGTCAGAGCCTAGGAGGACATTAAGGAGCAATGTGAGTCACCTGCTCAAATCACACTAAAGTCCTTCATCCAGTGGACATCTGGAGGCCTCCAGGGGCTCAGGATCAGCTGGACTCCAGAGCTAGAACACAGAGCAAGGGTGACACCCTGGTGATGAGACACTGGCAGTGTCATGTGGGAGATGGGCATGGAGCAGAAATGACAGAGGGAAATGTAAGTCGCTCCTGAGATGAGTGTTGTGTGGAGGAAGGTCATGGTATCACGAAAGCAGAAACCAGGAGACCCAGCAGGTCCCTTACCACTAGGATCAGTCATAACTACAGGATGCAACAGGCATATGGATATGAAACAAAAACACAACTACACACAGTGCTGTGCAATCACAGAACAGGAAAGAGCTCTGGGAAATGAACAATATGACCATAGAAATGAATAATTGAGTGGATACACTGGAGGACTACAGTTGTCCTTCCCTGAAGTCGTACAGTCGGGAGGGTAGAGGCAGCAGGAGAGAAGATCTATTTGTTTCTTTTCTTTTCTTTTTAAGATTTTATTTATTTATTTGAGACAGAGAGCACAAGCAGGGGGAGCAGCAGAGGGAGAGGGAGAAGCAGACTCCCCGTTGAGCAGGGAGCCCAACCCAGGGCTTGATCCTGGGACCCTGAGATCATGACCCGAGTCAAAGGCAGATGCTTAACTGACTGAGCCACCCAGTCGCCCCAGAAAGACGGTGGAAGGGCAGACACCCTGAAAACTCCAAGAGGCAACAACACAGGCCTGGCAACTGGAAGACGTGAGGCAAGGCCCCCAAATCCCGAGGACAACTCTGTCCAGCACAGAGTCTCTGTCATGTCACTATGTGACTCGGGGCGAGGGCAGCCTAAGGGCTCCTCAGATGTAAGAGTTTCTGTTCTACTTTCCATGTTTCCTTCCCCAGGACACCAGTAGGCAAAGTGGGACAAATGATGGAGAAAACCAAACGGGGGGAGCACATGGGATCCCGGCCACAGGGAGCCAGCAGGAGAGAGGCCAAGGGCCCCCAGGAGGAGCTGCAGGGGTCTGGGTGTCAGCCCTGTCCCAGGGGTGCAGGCATCCCGTCCCCATGGGGCAGGACTGAGGGCTGCAGGCCAGGGGGCTGCACAAACAAGAAGATGGGAGAAGAGTGGATGGGCTTGAGTTCATGAAGACTTGCCCAGGGGGAGTGGGGGAAGGATTTAATAGGAGTTCAACCGAAACTAAGCAAATGAAGGGATAAGATAGTTATTTACTCCGGGGAAAATAAAAAGTTGATTCAGGGAAGGAAACATAATCATGGTCTGTGAAATGCTCAGTTGTGACTAGCATTTCGTGGCCATAATCATGGAAACACGGCACACTGAGCTCATCAAAATCATCAAATAATTAAATGGGGGAGATGGGATTGTGTGAAAGAAGAGCCATTTCAGTAAAGATGACGCAGAAACCTGAAGACGAGAGACAGAGTCTGAGAAGCAGTCTATTTAGAAGCACAGAAGCAATAATCAGAGAATCAGCTAGAAGAACTAATGCAGGTGGTCTCAGAGATTCAGGAAATGCGGTTATGGAAGCTTGGGCACATCTGTCTTTTTTTTTTAAAGATTTTAATTTTAAGTAATCTCTACAGGCGACAAGGGACTAGAACTTTTAAACCTGAGATCGAGAGTCACATGCTATACTGACTGAGCAGCCAGGTGCCCCTGAGGACATCTGTCTTGATATCAAGAACTACAGACATATTTGACTTTCTAGAACTCTGTGCCTCTATCCATTGGCTACAAGGACAACGTGGTGGGTGAGATGGGTCAGGAAGAGTTCTGCACGGAGGTCACAGAGATGGGGCAGGAGTTGGAGGAGTCCTGGGAGCAAGCACTGGGTTTTTATAGGATGATTTTGTTTTGGTTTCTTTAGTTTAGCTTCATGTTGTTGAACGAGAGTCATGGCAGCATGTTTGTAGGAGGAATGGCTGAGCCAGGAGACAGGGGCAAGTGCAAGATGCAGGTGAGTGAGGGGCCATGTGTGCCCACGTGGAGGGGCAGCCTGAGACAGGAGGGCCCCTCCGCCAACACTGCTTAGAAGCTGAGGACACAGGTGCAGACCTGGGGTGGGGGATGGGGGGTGCACAGTTCTCACCTGAGTCCTTCTTTTCTGAGTGAGGAACAAATGAGCTCGTCACCTCAGAGAGGGGAGCAGGGAGGGAGTGCAGGAGCCTGAGCAGGGAGGAGGAGTGAGAGGCAGGCCCTCAGGAGGGTGACAGGGAGCTGACTGGGGAAATGGCATCTGGAGAGAGCAGGGCTGGGGCCCCTGAGTCGTGCTCATCACCTTAGAGAGAGAGACTTCCAGCAGCAGGGGGATATAGAAGAGACTAGAGCAAATGCAAAAAAACAGCTCAGGGGTGAGAACTAGATCCTTTTTACTTTGTCATTTATCACTTTACCCTTTTAATAATTTTTCTGCAGTGAATAGACATTACGTCATGTATATTGTACATCGTAAATACACATCAGAATCAGAATATAAATGCTTTATTTGCACTTTAAAAGGGAAGATGGTGGGAAAGTCAGCAGCTCAGGGCTCAGAGCTGGAAGGGCTGGGCCGCCTGTCTGCGCTCTGGGCAGGGGACTCAGAGCCTTTGTTCCATGTCTCAGGACCCTGCTCTCTGGGGGGCCAGGCAGGGTCTTTCCCTTCGTTTTAGGGTGTGCTCTTTGTTTCATTTAGTACTATCTTGTCAATATTAATGCTTTTAAGACATGGGTTTTCTACATTACATGGCATTTAAAGCTATTTTAGTGTGAGAATTCCTCTATACAATCTAGACCACCTGCTTCAGAAATTGAAATATAAAGGCAAAATAGTTCAGTGAAAAGATGATTGGTCTTAAAGTAGAAGATCAGAACCTGAGTCTTCGGTCATGGTCTGAGGATGATCTGTCAGATATAGAGATATTAAAATAATTTATTTTTGAAAACCTTATTCATGCACCTATAAAATAATTCAATAGATACTCACAAATATACAAAAATAAAGAAGTCTCAAGGTAGCCCCTCATCCCCCAGTCACCCAAGTTCTCTACCCCAAATCCAGCACAGTCAGCCGTTTATCATGTCTCATACCAGAAGAATACACCTGTGCCCTAATGTCTACTGTTATATCAGGAAACTAGCCCAGGTAACAGACTGGAAGAAAACATCGGCAAAACACATATGTGATAAAGGACTTGTTAAGAATACTCATAGAACCTTTAAAAAGGAACAATAAGAAAACAAATCACTTCAAAAATGAGCAAAACTCTGAGAAGACACCTTACCAGGAAGATACACTCATGGGTAACAAGCATATGAAAAGATGCTCAACAAAAAGTGTCACCGGGGAAATGCAAAAGGCAACAGTGATCTGCCATCACACACCTGTTAGATGGCGGGAATCCAAGCGCTGATACTGTCACCTGCTGCCCAGGACAGGGAGCCCAGAAAGCCTCAGTCACTAAGGGCAGGAATACAAAATAGCACAGCCGCTGTGGGAGACGGTCAGCAGTTTCTTATAAAGTGACACATGGACTAAGCACACAAGCTGCTGATCCCCCTGTAAGGTATTTACCCACCTCATTTGAGAACTCACGTTTGCACAACAACCTGCATGCAAACTGTCACCGCGGGACAGCCCTCCCCTGTGGGCTGCACATCCTGACTTCCTTCCAAAGACTACTTTATGGAAAGGGACAAAGCAAGAGAAGGAACTTCACAGGGAGCATGTGGGTAAGACAACCTTAGCCAGGGGGTGAAGGTGAACTTCATCCGTGACGAGCAAGGGATCACTGCGTGTTCTTGCTATGTTGCGTGGAGAAGGGCCCAGCCAGGTGTGGTCTTCCCAAACCCCACAGCCTCAGTCAGCCTGATTCACAATGACAGACAGTCTACAATGTACCTGAACCATCTCCTCAAACATGTCAGGGCCATGAAAAATAAGGACATTCTGAGACACGGTCACAGCCAGGGAAGCCTGAAGGAGACATGATGGCACTCAATGTGGTAACCTGGATGAGGTCTTGGGAGAGAAAACAAAACCATGACAGCAAATCCCGTGTGGAGATCCGTAGTAACGTATGAATATTGGGTCATTAGCTGTGACAAATGCATGACGGTGAGATTGGTGTTAACGACAGGACAACTGAGTGTGGGGCACACAGGGACTCTGCACTACCTTTGTCACTTCTCTGTAAATCTCCAACTGTTCTAAGATAAAGGAGTGTCTTTTGTAAAAGAGCCCTCAGCGAGGGAATCAGTCCAGGAGGAACAAGGATCTACTCTTCAGTTTTCCTGGGCTTGTCATCCAGGGGCTGGAGAGAGGGGAAATGGGGAGGACAGATGGAAACTCAGACACGGGGCAGGGCTCCAGAGCGCTCCTCTCCTCGGATCCCCGCCCCACCCCTGCACCTGCCCCCAGGGCTGCTCAGAAGGCCCCTTCCTCCGCCCCCCTCCCCCATGCCCAGCCTGCAGGTCAGCCCTCTGGGCCTGACTCAGCTCAGCCCAGTGCTCCCCCTGGCGGTGCAGGACCGGAGCGCCGCAGCGCCCCCGTGTGGCCACAGGGCTGAGGGCGGGAGACCTGAGCGCCCTCTGGGCTTCTCCCCAGGGACCTCCCCAGGGTCTCCCTGGGTTCCCAGCAGGGGCACAGGGCTGTGCACACAGGGGAAGCCCTCATCCAGTGTCAAGTCCTCCGTCTGAATTGTCTCCAAAAATACATGCTGACATAGGTGGTTTCTCCCCATTGAATGACCATGGACTCTGGCCTCAGGGAGGAACAGATCTTCAGGCCATCACGGCTGGTTCCCAGGTCCGCAGTGGACTCCACACACATACTGGGTGCCCTCAGTCTCCTCCTGGGACCTTGACCCCGGATCCCTGTCACTTGTTCTTGCTGCTGCTTCAGGGCGAACGGGTCCTCCTCCAGGGAACCAGCTCTGGATTCTCAGTTCCTAAGATCAGGTAGAAGGAGGGGAGGAGGAGGGGGAGGGGCTCCGCTGGGGGATGGCCTGGAACCTGGGGCTGCTCCTGGAGGAGTGAGCAAAGGGAGGAAGTACTGACATTAGGGGGTGGGGGCCAACAAGAGTGCAGGCGGAGGAACCCGGGAAGAGAGGGTCAGGGGAAGGGGTCATCTTAGGGACCCTTGTCGGGGAGAGGATGGGTTCTGTCTGGAAGAGGCGCAGGGACTCCTGGCTGGGGCCCTGGTAGACGTCTCTGGCTGTCACCTGATGGTCATCACACAGGGGTGAGCTCTGTCATTGGTCAGGAAACTGTACTTAAGTTCAGGCATTTTCCACACTGACACTATGAATAGTTCAAACATTCTGCAAAGAAGGGAAAAGCAGAGAGAGGGGAGGTGGTTAAGGGGCTTCCCCTCCTCCAGAGCAAGACCCCCTTATGCTGGGGAGGCCCGGGCCTCAAGGAACTGAGAGGAAGGGAGAGCAAGTCCCGTGCACCCTGAAGGGCCAGCCCTGGTTTCTGATTCTGGAGTTTCCAGATTCCCACTCCCTGGGCTAGGGTTTCTCAGCCCCCTGCCGTCCACCCCTGTTTCACAGCCTCTGCCACCTGGAAACCGTCTCTACTTGTGAAGTCAGTGGAAACCCTGCTCCATGAGGAGCAGCCCCAAGGCCTCTGACAGCGAGGGGCCCAGCAGCTGGAGCCATGGAGATGCCATCCTGGAGCTCGGAGGCTGGACACCACAGTGGTACAAGGTCATCAGTCAGGTTTCAGGCCCAGGCTTCTGCCTCACATTTCCTCCAGGACCCGCATAAGTTCCCTCCCCTATCCCAAGGCCTGCAGAACCCAGGCGTCTGAACACCATGCCCAAATGACCAAGGGGGGAAGCTCCTGTGCAGGGGTCAGACCCCACCTTTTGGAACCTGGAGGGTGGCCCCCCTCCCCCGCCTGGAGAGGCCAGGACCCTGGCCTGCTGCCTCTTCTATCCCTTGGTGCAGAGAAGGAAGACCTCTGTGTTTCTTTGTTGGCAAGCTGAGAGGGACGAACCTAGAAAGGTCTAAAACTAGAGCTTATAGCGGTGATTGGTCTGAAAAATGATCCAGTACAGAGGAAAGAGGAAATAAGAGATGGGGAGGTTTTAGCTGCATTCCACACCCTGGTTCCAGTCACACTGAGGACAGTAGCATCCTTGCTAGTTTTGTTTGTTCACTAAGACAACAACCCCCCCATTCTGACAGCCTGAGTTGCATTTCTGCCACTTTCAGCCAAAGCATATCTATGGAATGTATAACGAGTTTCTTCTCTAGAAATCCCATGATGTTTTCATTTGTCCACACAGTATTGCCCACTCAAATAAAATCCCCATTTATCTAGAGCTTGTTTGCTATACAACTTTGTGTCCAATGCGGTTTCTTTCACACTCAGAAATCTCAAGGGGATTTTAGAGAGAGTGTAAAATCCTAGAGCAACACTGAAGTTTTTGTATTCGTCGGGAAGACACATTGTAATGCCTTTTGGTGCCCCCGACATCTAGAAGTGAATTAGTATGCATTCACAAGTATTTTTAACAATAAAACCCACGATTGAAAGAGAAGCTTCTTGTATTATTTTTATGTTTAGAATACAGCAGTTCAAAACCCAGCAGGAGAAGAGAAATTATAAAGATCAGAGCAGAAATCAATGAAATAGACACCAAAAGAACAGTAGAACAGATCAACTAAACTAGGAGCTGGTTCTTTGAAAGAATTAATAAGATTGATAAACCCCTGGCCAGACTTATCAAAAAGAAAAGAGAAATGACTCAAATAAATAAAATCATGAATGAAAGAGGAGAGATCACAACCAACACCAAAGAAATACAAACAATTATAAGAACATATTATGAGCAACTATATGCCAGCAAATTAGATAATCTGGAAGAAAAGGATGCATTCCTAGAGATGTATAAACTACCAAAACTGAACCAGGAAGAAATAGAAAACCTGAACAGACCTATAACCACTAAGGAAATTGAAGCAATAATCAAAAATCTCCCAACAAACAAAAGCCCAGGGCCAGATGGCTTCCCAGGGGAATTCTACCAAACATTTCAAGAAGAATTAATACCTATTCTTCTGAAACTGATCCAAAAAATAGAAATGGAAGGAAAACTTCCAAACTCGTTTTATGAGGCCACCATTACCTTGATCCCCAAACCAGACAAAGACCCCATCAAAAAGGAGAATTACAGACCAATATCCTTGATGAACATGGATGCAAAAATTCTCACCAAAATACTAGCCAATAGGATCCAACAGTACATTAAAAGGATTATTCACCACGACCAAGTGGGATTTATCCCTGGGCTGCAAGGTGGTTCCACATCCACAAATCAATCAATGTGATACATACATTAATAAAAGAAAGAACAAGAAACATATGATCCTCTCAAAAGAAAGCAGAAAAAGCTCTGACAAAGTACAGCATCCTTTCTTGATCAAAACTCTTCAGAGTATAGGGATAGATGGTACATACCTCAATATCATAAAAGCCATCTATGAAAAACCCACAGCAAATATCATTCTCAATGGGGAAAAACTGAGAGCTTTCCCCCTAAGGTCAGGAACACAGCAGGGATGTCCACTATCACCACTGCTATTCAACATAGTATTAGAAGTCCTAGCCACAGCAATCAGACAACAAAAAGAAATAAAAGGCATCCGAATCAGCAAAGAAGAAGTCAAACTCTCACTGTTTGCAGATGATATGATACTTTATGTGGAAAACCCAAAAGACTCCACCCCAAAACTGCTAGAACTCATACAGGAATCCACATGGTGGCAGGATATAAAATCAATGCACAGAAATCAGTGGCATTCCTATACACCAACAACAAGACAGAAGAAAGAGAAATTAAGGAGTCGATCCCATTTACAATTGCACCCAAAACCATAAGATGCCTAGGAATAAATCTAACCAAAGAGGCAAAGAATCTGTACTCAGAAAACTATAAAATACTCATGAAAGAAATTGAGGAAGACACAAAGAAATGGAAAAACGTTCCATGCTCATGGATTGGAAGAACAAATATTGTGAAGATGTCCATGCTACCTAGAGCAATCTACACATTTAATGCAATCCCTATGAAAATACCATCCACTTTTTTCAAAGAAATGGAACAAATAATCCTAAAATTTGCATGGAACCAGAAAAGACCCCTAATAGCCAGAGGAATGTTGAAAAAGCAAAGCAAAGCTGGTGGCATCACAATTCCGGACTTCAAGCTCTATTACAAAGCTGTCATCATGAAGACAGCATGGTACTGGCACAAAAACAGACACATAGATCAATGGAACAGAATAGAGAGCCCAGAAATGGACCCTCAACTCTATGGTCAACTAATCTTCGACAAAGCAGGAAAGAATGTCCAATGGAAAAAAGACAGTCCCTTCAACAAATGGTGTTGGGGAAACTGGACAGCCACATGCAGAAGAATGAAACTGGACTATTTCCAGTTTCAAAATCCTAGAGGATCAAAATCCTAGAGGAGAACACAGGCAGCAGCCTCTTCGACCTCAGCTGCAGCAACTTCTTCCTAGAAACATCGCCAAAGGCAAGGGAAGCAAGGGCAAAAATGAACTATTGGGACTTCATCAAGATAAAAAGCTTTTGCACAGCAAAAGAAATAGTCAACAAAACCAAAAGACAACCGACGGAATGGGAGAAAATATTTGCAAATGATGTATCAGATAAAGGGCTAGTATCCAAAATCTATAAAGAACTTATCAAACTCAACGCCCAAAGAACAAATGATCCAATCAAGAAATGGGCAGAAGACATGAACAGACATTTTCCCAAAGAAGGCATCCAAATGGCCAACAGACACATGAAACAGTGCTCAACATCGCTTGGCATCAGGGAAATCCAAATCAAAACCTCAATGAGATACCACCTCACACCAGTCAGAATAGCTACAATTAACAAGTCAGGAAATGACAGAGGTTGGTGGGGATGTGGAGAAAGGGGAACCCTCCTACACCGTTGGTGGGAATGCAAGCCAGTGCAGCCACTCTGGAAAACAGTATGGAGGTTCTTCAAAAAGTTGAAAATAGAGCTACCATACGATCCAGCAATTGCACTACTGGGTATTTACCCCAAAGATACAAATGTAGGGATCCGAAGGGGTACATGCACCTCGATGTTTATAGCAGCAATATCCACAGTAGCCAAACTCTGGAAAGAGCCAAGATGTTCATCGACAGATGAATGGATAAAGAAGATGTGGTATATATATACAATGAGATATTACGCAGCCATCAAAAGGAATGAAATCTCGCCATTTGCAACGACGTAGATGGAACTGGAGGGTATTAATGCTGAGCGAAATAAGTCATTTAGAGAAAGACATGTATCATATGATCTCACTGATATGAGGAATTCTTAATCTTAGGAATAAACTGAGGATTGCTGGAGTGGTGGGGGTGGGAGGGATGGGGTGCCTAGGTGATAGACATTGGGGAGGGTATGTGCTATGGTGAGCGCTGTGAATTGTGTAAGACTGTTGAATCACAGACCTGTATCTCTGAAACAAATAATACATTATATGTTAAAAAAAAAAAGAAGAAGAAGAAGAAGAAGATAGCAAGAGGGGAAGAATGAAGGGGTGGGGAATCGGAGGGGGAGACGAACCATGAGAGACTATGGACTCTGAGAAACAAACTGAGGGTTCTAGAGGGGAGGGGGGTGGGGGGATGGGTTAACCTGGTGATGGGTATTAAAGAGGGCAAGTTCTGCACGGAGCACTGGGTGTTATACGCAAACAATGAATCATGGAACACTACATCAAAAACTAATGATGTAATGTATGGTGATTAACATAACATAATAAAAAAAAAGAAAAAAAAAGAATACAGCAGTTTACTTTTTTGTAATGCCTCTGTCCCTGCAAAATGAACAAAGCTTTCAGAATTTCTAAAAGAAAGGAAGCTAGTTTCACTGGAGCCAAGTAAGGACAGCTGCTGGGGACACACAATCCTCACAAAAAAGAGAGTGCCCTGGGGGGAAAGAACATTTGGGGCAGGGTTATACATGTTTTTACATAAAGAGTTACAAACGATCATGATGAAAGACATTCCAGAAAGTTACAAAGTTTAACTATGCTTTTAGTATGTGCAAGGTTGCAGACATCCAAGGTGTGGGAACAGAACTTAGGAAGATTTTTACCCTTTCCTTTTTCAGGTTTTTATTTGAATTCCAATTAGTTAACATACAGTGTAATATTAATTTCAAGTGTGCGTATAGTGATTCAGTGCTCATCACAAGTGCCCTCCTCAATCCCCATCACCTATTTAACTCATCCCCCCACCTACCTCCCCTCTGGTGACCGTCAGTTTCTTCTCTCTACTGAAGAATGTTTCTTTTAGGTTATTGACTAACGAATCAGATGCACAATGTGTGCTCGGGCAGAAATAGAGCCCTTGTTTTGAAGTTCGCTTAAGTCATTCTGACCTTGGCAAACGTTAAAGTATAGCTTCCCTGGGAGTCTATGAGCAGGGCCCATGACTATGAAAAGTTGAAAATTTCCTTTATAAGTCTAAAGTCAGTAATAGCGTAAGCCACGAAAGCTCTGTCCCAAATTTAGACAAGACAGCATACGATTCCCTGCTTCCTAAGACCTGGCATCTTCCTCCTTCTGCGGCACTGGGTGGCCTTTTGCTCTATGAGATACTGCAAACCACACACAGGAATGCGGGTCCTCCCGGCAATAGCAAAAGGCCCTTTCCTTGTGCTGCTCACAGAAGCGCACTGAAACCACGCTCCAGAGCGTTCCTGAGGTTGGAACTAGCAGAAAATGTAAAGCTGGTTTTTCAGAGAACTGCTTCTCCCCAGTGAGCTATTGTTTCTTTGCAGACCCCACTCACACATACACCAGCTGTCCTTGCAGAAGCCTGGGCTCCAGGTCCATTGATAGGTTCCAGCCTATGGACAAGTCTTGCATTCCTCATGGGGATAAGGAGCCCAAGACCCCATCTCATTTATACCTGCTCTCGGAGCTCAGAGCCCCTTCTCCTTGTCCGAAGAGCATCCTGGGAGATCAGGGGCTACGTTTTGCCTCCTCCTGAGGTTGTCTCCACCCCAAAGTGAACACCGGATGCACGTTACACATGTTTGTTCAATGTGCATGTTCGATATGTTGGGCGGGAAGCTCGCTGGGCATGAGCGACAGGAGGATGGACCTTAGATGTCTGATGCCTTGACAGAGAGCCCCCACAGGGGAGCACCCCCTTCCAGCTATCTGGCAGTCAGTTTGTGGTTACAACATCCCCCAGCAGAGAAAGTCAAGTGTGTTGTGCCTGCAGAATGCGGGGGCTTGTCCTTATCGACCTGTGCCTCTAGAACAGAACCAATGTTGTGGTTTTCGACCCCTGCAGGCATTTCGATGCATCTTGGGAAAGGACATGGTTGTTGGCTAATTATTATACAATCCAGGCCTGTCACTCCAATGCTGCGACCCCAGGTTTCACCCAAAAGAAAACATTGGTATAAGCCCACACCTCGGAGTTACCGGGGCCTTAGCGTCTGTTGACGCCCTCCCCTCCCCTGGAGCGACTTTAATAAAACCTTGCTCTGCTTTACTCTCCTTTCCTGTCCTGTGATTCTGCTGTTGGCAGCAAAAAGAACTGAGGCTTCTTTCCTTTTCCAGGTAACTCTCCCCAACACACC
The DNA here is from genome assembly GCF_964656455.1 of Halichoerus grypus. Taxonomy (NCBI): domain Eukaryota; kingdom Metazoa; phylum Chordata; class Mammalia; order Carnivora; family Phocidae; genus Halichoerus; species Halichoerus grypus. The sequence goes on from NC_135720.1 coordinate 117,018,980, forward strand.
TTTCCTCATGAATAGTCATAAGTGAGCTCAGTATTTCTTCTCATCTCAGGTTGACCTGTGACGGGAGGACGATGTGGTGAGGAGTGTGGAAAGGACTAGAGATGGCAGAGGGGTCGTTCAGGAGGGAGAGGGCGGACGTAGGCCACGAGTGCGGCACCCCTGCCGAGGCCTCCTGACCCGCCCCTGCATGCACTCTCCTCCGGTCCCATCTCCTCTCCACACGGCGCCCCAGCGGCCTCCTCCACGTGGACTCCCACCCTCACTCTCTGTTTCCCACGCCAGGCCACCTGCTCCCCTCCCTCCCACCTGTTTCCCTCCAGCCACGAGAGGAAGCAGTGGTCCAGCCGCAGCCCCGTGCCAGCCACGGTTCTGAGCACGTCACAGGGGTCAGCTCATCCCTGCAGCATCGGCCACGGGTCAGGGGAGGAGGCTGAGGCATCCATGGATAAGGAGTGTGTTTGGTCCCGCAGCTCAGGGGGTGGTGGAGAACATTCTGGAATCCGGATGGTCCGGGCCCAGGCCTGCCCGCTTCAGCTCCACGCTGCCGCCGCTGCCGGCCACTTCCCTGCACCCGGTCCATCCTGAGAACCGGCCCCACTGTCCCGTAGCCAGGACTTCTCCCCAGCTGCTGGCCTCCATCCACCATCCCTCCTCTGTCAGCTCCTGTCCGTCCTGGGGGCTCGGGTCACATGGCCCCTGCTCAGGAAGGATGTCCTGAGCTGCTCCCAGGATGGGGTCCTTGCTCTAGATTCCAGATGCCTGTCTCCTCAGGCCGAAGGTTGCATATATAAACACACCAAGCCTGTTTTACCTGCTCGCGGCTGCATTCCCACTGCCTGGCGGATAGCAGGCCCCAAATGCAGATCATCAGAGTCAGTAAATTACTCAGCCTCATCAGAAAGGCCTCCCGGAGAACCTCACACTTCGGTTGATGCTGGGCTGGATTAATCACATCAACCTTTGTACTGAAAACAGCCATCTTGTGTTTGCTTTTAGCCTGATGCAATAACCTTGCTCACGACAAGAGTTCAGATGTTTGAAGGGTGCTGTGTGAAGACTTGTACTTATTGATTGACTCTAAGGGGTCAGAAACGGGTCTTTTCCCTAGAAGCTTCAGGGAGACAGAATGGGGCATCATCAGAAGGTTTGTGTGTTTGGGGTTTAGTTTTTTTTCTTTTCATTTTCAAATCAGACTTCTCACAGGAGTGACCCTCCTTCTCAGGTGGCGAGTCCTCCAGCACTGGGAGATCCCACTCCGTGGGGCTGATGCTGCACAGGGAACTGGGGTGTCAGGAGGGACCCACCGCATGCCCTCTGACCCCCGTTCCTCCCTGGAGTTGCTGCAGGAGATGGGGCGCTGGGGCGGGGGTCACAGGCTTGGGCTCCACCAGCTGTGTCATCGGGCACTTCTGGTCGCCTTCCTCACACGGGACAGTTACGCTGTGAGAGGAATAGCGGGCTGACGTCACAGAGTCAAACATGGCTGAAACTCCGTCTCACGTGGGAATTCTTGTTTGTTTCTTATTTTGTTTTCATGTCTCTTTGCCTTATGAGAGCCTAAGTCAATTCTCTCCTTCTCCCATTTCCCATTCTTTTTTTTTTTTTTTTAAGATTTTAGTTATTTTGAGAGAGAAAGAGAGAGAGAGCATGTGCAAGCCGGGGACGGGCAGAAGGTGAGAGAGAATCTCAAGCAGACTCGGCGCCCAAGGCAGGGCTAGATCCTAGGACCTAAGCAGAAAACAAAAGTCAGGTGCTCAATGGACTGAGCCATCCAGGTGCCTCACTCATTTCCCATTTCTGATTGCACCATATTGTGTAGCAGCACAGGAAAGAATTTTAAAATGGAGAAAAACAAACCCTCCCCTGCAATCCCTCTACCTAACGGTGTCCTAGGTTAATTGGACACTTAGGTAGTCAGGGCCAGGGTCCGCAACAAGAAAACAGGGAGCAGGACAGCTAAGACAGAACCGCCCTAGCATCCTGTTCTACAGCTTAGACAAGACCATGATAGCATCCTGTCTAACAGCCTCTACAGCAGTGATTTTTGCAAAACATCCTGAAACAAAACAATTCATCATAAAATACTGGTCACTGGGGCGCCTGGGTGGCTCAGTCGTTAAGCGTCTGCCTTCGGCTCAGGTCATGATCCCAGGGTCCTGGGATCGAGCCCCGCATCGAGCCCCGCATCGGGCTTCCTGTTCAGTGGGAAGCCCGCTTCTCCCTCTCCCACTCCCCCTGCTTCTGTTCCCTCTCGTGCTGTGTATCTCTCTGTCAAATAAATAAATAAAATCTTGGGGAAAAAATAAACTATTGGTCACTATCACAAGTTGGGGCAGTTAGTCTCCAGATGTCAGCCCAAAAGACCAGCAACACGTGAACAATAACCCGATAGGTAGACAGGTGCATGATCAAAGCCCTGATTGGCACACCCTAGCAGCCGATCAGGATGTTTAAGATAGTTCCTCGAAAGCTTATAGAAACCCCTAGATTTAAACGCCAAAACAGCAACACTCTGGGGTCCCCTCCCACTCCGGGAGCTTTATACTATCACTCAATGAACTTTGCTTTGCTGCCCACCACTCTTCGTCTGCTCTTTCTCTTCATTCTTCACAGAGGCGTGACCAAGAACCACAGACACTAAGCGAACAAAAATCCTGTAACAACAGAATATAGCATTTTCTCTGCTGCATTGCGGTGTGAGCCGGGATGCAAGGATGGCTCTGGCTCTAACTGGAACCATCGAGAGAAGAGTGCACGAAGGCCCAGTGGCCCCTGAGCCCCTGCCCCACCCCAGCTCCATGTGCTAGAACATTAAAGGTGCTGGTGCTCCGGAGGGCTGCCGGGGAACCCGAAGTGCGGGTGTACTGGGGTGAGAGACGACCAATGCACATGTTTCTTCTCCTTTCTCCAGCCCACTGAGCAGTATTAATTGTTGCCTCCCCTCTGCTCTGCTGCTGTCTGCTCAGCTGCTATGTGTGGCTATGTGATGAGTTCCAGCCAGTCCTGCCTGCGCTTCTCTCTGCAAACATCCAGACCAGGAGAATTCATCCTGAACAGGCACAGGGTGAGGATGGAAGGGAGGAGGGGGGAGGACAAGCCTGGCTTTTGCCTGTGACCCTCCCCCTGCCGCAGCAGGAGCGCTTAGCCTGGGAGAGAGGGGAGAAACCCGCCACCAGCCCTTCCCTCCACTGGGAGCTGCTGGGGACTGAGATGTTCATGACCTCTGCCCACACGGGCGCAGCCCTGCAGCCGAGCGAGCGCTGGCCCCCGAGGCCCGCGAACAAGGCCTGGGCTTCCTGAGTGCACAGACGGAGAAGCCCAGCTCTGCCGCGCTCGGCGCCTGGGGTCAGACGGAGATGCGCTGCTGCCTGAGTCCGCAGCCTCCCACGCGCGGGGACGCGAGCAGGAGAAGCCCCAGCAGGGCAGCGACTGTGTTCCTCCCGCCGCGGGCGTGTTCTTCCTGGTTCTAGACGTCTCCGCCGACACAGCGTCCGTCCGCTCCCTGAACGCTTGCCTCTGACCCGTCCCGGCTGTCCCCCTGGTCCTCTGCAGGTTTCTGTCACGTCAGACATTCCGTCAGTCAGCGACTCCTGCAGGCAAAGCGCGTGCAGATAAGGACAGCGTTAACAACATTTGACCGTCAGTACAATATACGGTGTATAAATAAGGTTATATATATATAACATGTATATACATCATATATATACACATATATAATACAATGTATAAATAAAGGTTATATATATAAAAGTTATAGCCTTTCTGTGTTCTAACTAAACCGTGTGTTATAAAACTGCTTCCAAATGATGTAAGTTGTAGTACCTTTTACTTCTTAAGGCATTATACAAATGTCTCAGTTAGTTGTTAAGATTCAAAACTGTTTTGTGATTCTTTTTGTATAGTTGTCATTAGGACAGTGACAGGCCAGTGTGAACAAGGGAGCCCCATAAAAAGTTTTCAGTGGGTTCATCATTCAATTGTCTTTTATGTATGTGAACTAAATTGTTCATGATCCTAGATCTCCTCTCACTTTAACAACTGCATTTAGAATATTCCCCCTGTAATGTTGTCTGAAATTCTTATGTTTAATGTCTCTGTAGTTCACTCAGTCCAAAAAATCATTTATTATAATGTATTTGATCCATGTGATTGATTTTATTATTAAATCCATATAGTTTTGTAAATAATCAGGGTTAATTAAATTAAAACTGAAAACTTCTTTATGTGTTTATTTTATTTAAATTATAATCCAATCACATAATTTATTAAATAATCTAATTGTTTTTCTCTCTTGATATAGGCATTTTTCTATAAAATGCTATGTCGTGGGGCAAGTGGGTGGCTCAGTAGGTTAAGCCGCCACTCTTGATTTTGGCTCAGGTCATGATCTCAGGGTTCTGGGATTGAGCCGCATATCATGCTCCAGGCTCAGCAGGAGTCTGCTTTAGCTTTCTCTCTCCCTCTCCCTCTCTGCCACTCCCTGGCTTGTGCGCACCCGGGAGTGCTCTCTCTCTGAAATAAATAAATCTTTAAAATAGAATAGAATAAAATAAAATGCTATGTCATATTAATTTTTGAAAAAAATATCATCTGCCTTTTCCTCTTTGATTCCTTTATTACTTGTGTATGCTGTTTAATTCTTCTTTTCTCAAATTAATCCAGGTTCTGTAATGAGTAATACACCACTCTGTTAAAGCTAAAGACAGTATTGGCATCTCTGTTCATAGACAAGTCATTAAAGCTGACTCTCTGGAAAAAAGTTTATTTCCCAAACATTTTTCTACTCTGATTGCACGATTACTTATAAAGTGACTCTGACAGGTGTGACATCATGTTCAGCTCCTTTTGCCACCTTAGCGCTGTGGGAAGGCCAGACCTGCCCAGTGTCATGCTTTCCATTCAAATATTCAGATACAGTATTGAATCTTCTCAGATGTTTATTTATTTCTATTTTTAATTTTTTTTTACCACTGACTCGTGTAAGGTAGACGCCATCATTATACATTTTATTTAACAATTCCCATTCCCAAGATTAGAGTTTGCTATGTCAATTCACTTAAAGTAAAATGCAACTCAAGTTGTGATAGGATTATTTTTTAAAATATTTAAATTTTGAGTATAGTTGACACAATGTTCCATTAGTTTCAGGTGTACAAGGTAATGATGTGACAAGTTCGCACATCATGCTCTGTTCATCACAGGTGTAGCTCCCATCTGCCCAGTGCAGCCCCATTACAGTATTATCCACTGTGTTCCTCGTGCTGTGACTGGTATTCCCGTCACTTACTCATTCGGGAACTGGAAGCCTGTGTCCCCACTGCCCCTCCCCCATGTTCCCAGACCCCACCCCCGCCCCTCTGACAACCGGCTCAGATGATCATTTACTGGATGCGTAATACCTGTGAACAAGATAAACCTGTGAATACAAAATGTACTGAAGTAAATATTTAGAGTGATTTATTTGAGTTAACATTTTGCTGTATCAGCCTGAAATCACTGACTACAGTGACTCCCGCAGGACCAAATGAGAACATCCAGGAATTCCTCTAGAACTTTGTCTGAGACCCGGAACTTTGTGGCAACACGGGCACGGTCTGTCCCACCATGTAATGGTTTCCCAGCTTGTTTGAGCCCCGATGACGACACCCGATGCAGTGAATTCCTCACATCAACAAAACCCTCATGTTTACAAGTCTTAAATCGAGCATTTAAGTAAGTGATTAGAACACATTCTCGTGACATACGTGAAAGGACATGGATACGGATTTATTGCCAGACTGATAACTTTTTTTCCCAAGATTTTATTTATTTATTTGACAGAGAGAGACAGTGAGAGAGGGAACACAAGCAGGGGGAGTGGGAGAGGGAGAAGCAGGCCTCCCCGAGGAGCAGCGAGCCCGACACGGGGCTCGATCCCAGGACGCTGGGATCATGACCTGAGCCGAAGGCAGACGCTTAATGACTGAGCCACCCAGGCGCCCCACCAGACTGGTAACTTTTCCCACAGGTGTCTCACTCTGTTAGATGCAGGGCGGCCGCCAGCAGAAGCAGGGACAGAGCCCGCGGGGACAGGCGCGGCTCCCAGTCTGGTCACAGCCTCGGTCACCGCGTACGACGCTCCGCTTCACGGCTCAGAGGACAGTGCGACCTTCTGATGACACCGTTTCCATGTTCGCTGCTCCTACCACCCCGTCAGTATTAGTATAGAAAGTTCTACCGTTCCCAAGACGTTCCCGTGTGAAGCTCACTTATAATGTTCTTCAACTGTTCTTCTTGATGTGGCTAACGACTTCCGGTGCATTCTGAGCGCTGACACCATGTGCTCAGCACGCTGAGCTCTCACACAGCTTTGCGGCGTGGTCTGCATGGCATGTTCACACGGCTAGTGAGAGCACGACACCAGTGAGTCTGAACAAGGTAGAAGGGATTTTTTTTAATTGTAGAAATGCCAAATAGTGTTTCCTTTGCAGTAAATCATACACAATCTCTGCATTCTATGGGTGCACCATGGGGTGGGATTGGAATATGACTTTCACAGGGGGCAGGGGACAGGGCGGGTAGTTGTATAATTGTCTTCCCATTGTGTTATGTTGTGTGCCCTGTCTCTCCTGTCACACAACGCACGTGTGTGCACACACACACGCACACACAGACATACCCATGCGTTCCCCACATGTACATCACTAGGTTCTCACTCAGTAAATCCTGGAGCCGCCTCTGAATCCCCTGCTTCCTCCCTCAGGACAGTGCTCTCTGCAGCATTTCCCCTCAGCGGGGTCCGGTAGGAGCCGCTCCAGGAGTCCCTGCATTTCCTGCCTTGGGCTTCTGCTCCTGTAGGAGGGTTCCCAGAGCAGGCATGCATGGGATCCAGAAAGTACCAGAATTTCTGGAGAGTGGGTCTCTTTCTGGTGGGACACAAATTCTCAGGTCCTTCTCCCTCATGATCCTAAATTTTTTAAAAGATGAAATGTGAGTAGCTCAGATCCCAGTTGAATTTGCAAATGTGAAGGGAGTGTGTTAAGTTCACGTGTGTGTCTGTCTGCGGGGGGGTTCACCATCCTGTAGAAATGTGTATGGGTATTTGTGTGTGGCGGCTTGTATATACGTGTGCGAGTGAGCATGTACAAGCATGTCTGGGTGTTTGTATATGTGTGTGTGTGTGTGTGTGTGTGTGTGTGTGCACGGGCTGCTCTGAGGATTCCTCATCCTTGCCTCCAGCCTGGCCAGTTCACCCCCACCCCGTGGGTTATAAGGGACAGAGCAGCTCTCCGTCAGCAGCAGGTGAGAGGGGCTCGGGGTGATGAGTGATGGGGACAACTGGCATCTTCATAGTAGGAAGAAGAAAACAGAAGCTACATTGGTGGGACTCTCTTCCTCCCCAGGGTTCTGCCTGATAAAAGTGTCAGACACTGTTTTAAGGATGTACATGAATTGAATCATTTAAAGTTTCATAATAACCATATGAGATGGGGAAAACTATCACCCCCAACTTATAGTCAAGGAAACCAAGGTCACTCAGAGGTTAAGTGACTCAATTGGCTGAGCCATGATTCTAATAAAACAATCAGGTGCTGCGCCCAAGTGCCCACCATTTCTTTCTTTTTTTTTTTTCTAAAGATTTTATTTATTTATTTAACAGAGAGATAGAAAGAGAGCACAAGTAGGCAGAGTAGCAGGCAGAGGGAGAGGGAGAAGCAGGCTCTCCGCCCAGCAGGGAGCCTGACGTGGGGCTCGATCCCAGGACCCTGGGATCATGACCCGAGCCGAAGGCAGATGCTTAACCGACCGAGCCACCCAGGCGCCCCCACCATTTCTTTTGACTCCTGTATACTGTTCACCCGCCTCATTAAGGGTCACCTCCTTCTGTGGCTCTGGCAGCTTCTCCTTCTCCAGCAATGAGTCTTGTCAGGAGTAGGCATTCCTCACTGTCCCTCTAGGGGAGTCCATGGGGTCTGAAGTGACAGGAGAGCTGCATGTACATTGGCTGATGGAGTGTGTTTGCTGGAGGTGGCAGGAAGGGAGGTCACATCTGGGCTGTAGGGAATCAGTGGTGTCTGCATCTGGGGTGTGAGGTGGGCTGTCCAGAATTCGGAAAGGGGGAGACCAGCAGTGGGTGGGCAGAGTTCATTCCTCACTGTTTTATTCACAGTCCGCAAGCACATCCTGTGTAGGCCTGAGAGACACTGGGGTGACCACTCATGTCCTTCCAATCCCTGCTGTCCCTGACTCCTCTTCTTCCAACTGACTTCCTGGTGACACCTGTTCTCCAAGGTGAGAGGTGAGGCGAAGTCTAGCCTCACCCCTGCTCAGGGCACTTCCTCCCACCCTGCCTATAGCTCCCTCCTCGGGCCTCCCAGTTGGAGTGAGAGGAAAGGAAGTAGGATGGTAAGACTTGACAGTCATGTTGTAAAGGGAAAGCAGGATTTCTGTCTTCACAATTTCATGTCAGCACATGGTCACTCAGATTAAAAACAGATTCATTCACCAGCCTCCCCTGAGGTTTCCTTCTCTGTGTGACTACATTGCGGCCATTATGGTCCCGGGGAATGAGGTAGTAGGTGTTGCCCTTAAAGGAGGGAAGCTTCCTCTTTTTCTGCTCTCCCTGCCCTGCTCATGGACCACGGACATGGTCTTAGGTGCCCTGGGTCATGCTAATAAGGGAACTTCCCAGGGCATCGGCACCAGCGTGCCCGGACAGCCCTGTGGTGCAGAGCGACCCTACAGCCCCGAACGGCTCGCCTCACACGTGGGACACACACACACACAAGCTGCTGTCCCGCTTACAGCACTGTTAGCTGGGTTTCTGCTGCGCACCCTGAACTAATGCATGTGGAGAGGAGAGGACTTCCAGGACGGGTGGCCATGGTGTTCTGTTCTGGAGATGAGCAGAGAGGTAGATACACAGGGGGCAGCACCGTGGGCTCCCTGGACACTCTCTGTGTTGGAGGAAGGGAGAGCTGGGCCCCAGGGGCAGCACAGAGAGACTGGAGACTGTTCTCTCATCTTTGTAGCCACGGGGGTGCCTGGAGGCATGTGGGGGCTCACCAGCGGTTATATTTGGGGACCTGTGTCTCTTCCCTTCCCGTCCTTTTCCCAGAATTCCTCTGTTCACTGCAGCCAGGATGAGAATCCCTGCTGGTGATTCCTCTTCCTCCTCCTGTCTGAAGGTGGTGGCTGTGGAGGTCGAGATCTGGAGAAGAATCAATCCCCTCAGATGGAGAAGGAACGCGGGGTCACTTGTCATGGGGTTCCATCAGAAATCTGCTCTTAGATTTCTGTACGTCCAAGGCTGCCTTGGATGGCGCACCTTGAGACAGTTGACTCCAGGTCCCTGGCATCTTATCTCCTGGTGATCCCAAATACTCACTGCATGACTTCACCCTATTCTATGTGTCACCAGCAAGTCACTATGTCCAGCTTCTGTTCCCAAAGTGGGTATTACACAAGGGCATGAATACTGGAGGATGGGAACACTGGAGCCACCTTGGAGTCTGCCTACAACAGGGGTGACTTTGGGAACCACCTGAATGCGTGGCCTTTCGCAGTCCTGTGGCTAGAAATGCAGAGACCAGACTGAATGAAGAGTTCAAGTCCAAAGGTGTTGGTCACTCCCCAGGAATCCAGATCAGAGTCGGGATGTCATACATTGTTGTAGGTGGACAGGGAGGCTCCACCAGTCAGGTGAGCACAAGCCAGACTCTGACCCAGGATGTGGTGACACGGAAACTGGGACAGCGCTGCCTGCACTTGGCACAGGTGGCGTGAGTGGCCGTCGTGTCATCCAGCTGCCAGGAGCGGCAGCGACGGCAGTCCTGGCCTCAGGGTGCGGTGATGTGAACAGTGGGATCTGTGCCCAGCACCGGGGGCAGTGATTCCTATTTGGGCCTTGACCTAGGGTGGGATGGTGGATTCTGTTCCTGGCTCTGCAGCCTCGGGCCTGTTCTGTGGCTTTCCTTGAAATAAAATGAGGCCCAGTATTCTAACTATATATACACATAATACATATATTTCCCTATAAATATATATTTATAATGTATAAATATAATTTATATTTTATATTTCGTATCATTTTATCTTAAATATTTTAATATTTATTAAATATAATTTATATGTTATATTACATATTATATTTGAAACTTATATGTATGCATATCTTCCTATGTATATATGTTTCCCTGTAAATATATATAGTTTCAATTAAAGCAACTTGGACTCTGTTGTTGAAACAAGGAGTGAGAAATCCATGAGGGAATACATTTAGAGAGCACAGATTTACAAATTTTTTCCAGTTTTATTAAGATATAATTGACATATAATATTTGATGAGTTAAATATTTGATGAGCAAAACCTTTTGATCTGATATATGGCAAAATGATCATCACCATAGAGTTAGCTGACAGCTGCATCGTGTCACAGTTACCGCTGTGTGTGTGTGTGTGTGTGTGTGTGAGCATTCAAGGTTTACTCTTTTAGCAATCAGAGTTCTTCTTTATGTTGAGCTCCTCCATCTGCCACCTGGCTGTGCGCATAGGAGAGAAAATACGTTTCTCTCAGCATGCCTTGCATTTTTCTTCCTACAAAAAAAATGAATAAGTGTGTCTGTAAGCCCCCTTCCCACAATGAGTGCTCTCATCAATGACTCATGCTTCCCTGTCCGGAGGAGCCCCAGGATTGCCTGTGGCTTTGTTACCAAATACTCAGGCCTCTCCCCAGACTTAAAATCTTAGAATGTTGGGCGTGGGTCCAGGAATCACTTACTTAATAAGCCCTACAGGAGAGGCTGATGCACGGCCATGTGGGGATCCTGCTTCATGTGCTCGCTACTCAGTGTGGGATCTGAAGACCAGCAGCATCAGCACCAACCTTGTTATCAACCCAGAATCTCATGCTCTACTCCACACTGTCTAGATCTTCATAGTCCAGGCAATTCCTGTGCACACTGAAGGGTGGGCCTCCCTGGTCTATGTGCCTTCTAGACGCAGAACCAGACTGTGCAGTCCACTGTGGGTGTGCACTCTGACCAGCTTGCTTAGCCCAGAGGAGTGCAGGGTTTGGTCCTGTTCCTTTCTCTTCTCCCTTGGTGACCTCATCTATGATGAAGGCTCTAATCATCATTTATATGGTGTCACCTCCCTAATCTATTTCTCCAACCTAGATATTTCTCCTACCCTGCACTCTGTATCCAACTGCCAATGTCACTTACGTTTCTAATAGACATCCCAGATTCCACATTCTTAAACTGGATGCCTGTGATGCTGCTTCCCCAAATGTCTTACTTCCAGAGTCTTCCCCATTTCCACAGAAGGCACTCCACATTTCTACTTGCACTCTGAAATATTGGATGCCCTCCTTGGTTCCTCATTCTCTCTCCCTAGAATGAATCCATTAGGAAATGCTGCAAAGTCCATCTTTAAATATCTCCAGCACCCAATCACTTCCTACTATCTTCCTTTCTCAACCCCAGATGTACAGCCCACATCCCCCTCCTGGGACACGGCACTGGTTTCCTACAGGTTCCCTACTGGTCGCTCGCCCTGCACCTCTTGATTCTGCACGGCAGCAAACAGGTGCCTCTAAGAGAAGTCCTACAGGTAGATCATCTGTTCAAAACCTTCTTGTAAATCCACACCTCACTCAGATAAACTCAAAAGTCTTCTAATTTTTTTTGAGAGAGAGAGAGCATGCACATGCACAAGAGAGAGTGGGGGGAGACACAGAGGGAGAGGGAGAGAGAGAATCCTCAAGCAGACTCCCCAACTGAGTGTGGAGCCCAAAGCTGGATGGATCCCAGGACCCCAAGATCATGACCCGAGCTGAAATCAAGAGTTGGATGCTTAAATGAATAAGCTCCCCCAGGTGTCCCAAAACCCTTCTAATATCCTAAGGCTTGGACATCTGATGTCATTTCAGCTGCTCTCTGCCCCAGCCCCAGTGGCCTCCTCGCCCTTCCGTGAACACAGGACGCGCTCCTGTCCTAGTGCGTGTGCACTGGGGGTTCCCTGCCTGGAAAGAGCTCCCCCCCCCCGAGACCTCCTCTTACGCAATTCCTTCATGACCTTCAAGCCTGTCAGAGGTCACCTTCTCAGTGAGGCTCACACTTACCACTGTCGTAAAGTAGCCATTTTCCCTGTCCCCACACAGGTCTCCTCTGGGTCACCTTCCTCATTGCACTTCCCGAACTCTACCACACACACTTCCCTTAGTTACTAGCACACAGCCTGCCCCTCCCTACCAGCACATATGCCCCACCAGGGGGGCCCATTCGGTCTGCTTTGACTTCACTAAGGTGTCCTAGATGCCACAATAGTGTTCCTGTGTCCGACACTCAGTTATCACTTGGAGAAATGATCCGCATAGAGCACCTCTCTCTTCTAGATGAGCCTCAGGCCACAGCTGTTCGTGGCAGCTACCACGAACCTTCTCTCCAGTGGTGGTCTCCTCCACGTCCCCACGTCCTCCTTCCCACACCATCCCTCCTGCACAGCACAGGAAACACTGAGAGTTCTCCCTTCAGAAAAGTTCTATCTAGGCTTATGGGTCATGTATTCCAGACAAATGTGAATTCAGATTAGACCATGCTTTATCACTCTATGAATCAGGAGCAGAACCAGAACAAGGATCACTAGAGCCAAGGGCAGGGCGACAGGCAGGTGAGCAGAGAAGATAGAAACTAACTGAAATTTAATAAGGATGAGAAATTCTCAGATCCTATCTCTAACTCCAGAATCCGCTTTTATAAAAGATGGGGAAAAGATGGAAAGAATGATCCAGAACAACCCTAGAAGGAGGAGAAGAGATGGATGGGTCTGAAAATTCATCTTTCAATTCCACAGACACTCCTGTGTGAGGGACTCACTGCCTTGTGGGGACAATAAGAAGCCAAAGGACCCATGTGATTGCTCCAGACCGGGAGATACCAGAGAAACATGAGACCAGAATTCGTACGCAAGAAGAACAGGCCTAATTCTTCATAGAAACAAAGAAAAAAAAGACATGCAAAACTTGGGGGCTGAGTCCTGACCCAGGCCTGAGCCTAGGCTGCCCTGGTCACAGGAAGCTCTTGCTGCACAGGGTCCTGGAACAGGAGAGATCCGAGTCCCTGTGACCCCAGGGCCTGGTGAGACAAGGTTTCACTGAAGGGACAGGGACAAAGGAGCAGCAATGATGACCCAGCAGAGGAGTGACCATGTCAAAGCCCAGGATGCACTGAACACGGGCTGGGCACAGTCCCCTCCATGCTGGCTCTTCACGGCCTCTCCTGTCCCTACCCCCAGAAGAAGCACAGCGAACATGCAGACCCTGGAAGGTTCTCAGTGCTTCCATTTATTTCCTCTCTCAAACTTTAGGAATCCTCTTTTTATCTTTTTATTTTAATTTTTTTCAACATTTTAAAATTTAAATTCAATTAATTAACATATAATGTACTATTGGTTTCAGAGGTACAGGCCTGTGATTCATCAGTCTTATATAATACCCAGTGCTCATTATATCTCATGCTCTCCTTAATGTCCATCACTCAGTTACCCCATCCCTCCCCCATCTCCTCCAGCAACCCTCAGTTTATTTCCTATAATTTAGAGTCTCTTGGGGCACCTGGGTGGCTCCGTCGTCGGGCGTCTGCCTCCGGCTCGGGTCATGATCCTGGGGTCCTGGGATCGAGCCCCGCATTGGGCTCCTTGCTTGGCGGGAAGCCTGTTTCTCCCTCTCCCACTCCCCTTGCTTGTGTTCCCTCTCTGCTGTGTCTCTCTCGGTCAAATAAATAAATAAAATCTTAAAAAAAAAAAAAAGAAAAAAGAGTCTCTTATGGTTTGTCACCCTCTCTGGTTTCATCTTGTTTCGTTTTTCCTCTCTTCTCCTGTGATCCTCTGTTTCGTTTCTCAAATTCCACATATCAGTGAGATCATATGATAATTGTCTTTCTCTGGTTGACTTATTTCGCTTAGCATAATACCCTCTAGTTCCATCCATGTTGTTGCAGATGGCAAGATTTCATTTTTTGATAGCTAAGTAATATTCCATTGTATATATATACCACATCTTCTTTATCCATTCATGTGTCGATAGATATCTGGGCTTTTTCCATAGTTTGGCTGTTGTGGACATTGCTGCTATGAACATTGGGGTGCATGTGCCCCTTCATTTCACTACATGTGTATCTTTGGGGTAAATACCCAGTAGTGCAATTGCTGGGTCATAAGGTAGCTCTATTTTCAACTTTTTGAGGAACCTCCATACTGTTTTCTAGAGTGGCTGCACCAGCTTGCATTCCCACAAACAGTGTAAGAGGGTTCCCCTTTCTCCGCATTCTCACCAACATCTGTCATTTCCTGACTTAATTTTAGCCATTATGACTGATGTGTGGTGGTATCTCATTGAGGTTTTGATTTGTATTTCCCTGATGACAAGTGATGTTGAGCATTTTTTTCATGTGTCTGTTGTACATTTGTATGTCTTCTTTGGAGAGATGTCTGTTCACGTCTTCTGCCCATTTCTTGATTGGATTATTTGTTCTTTGGGTCTTGAGTTTGATAAGTTCTTTATAGGTTTTGGATACTAGCCCTTCATCTGATGTCATTTGCAAACATCTTCTCCCATTGTGTCGGTTGACTTTTGGTTTTGTCGACTGTTTACTTTGCTGTGCAAATGCTTTTTATCTTGATGAAGTCCCAATAGTTCATTTTTCCCTTTGGTTCCCTTGCCTTTGGAGATGTGTCTAGCAACATGTTGCGAGGGCTGAGGTCACAAAGGTTGCTGCCTGTGTTCTCCTCTAGGATTTTGATGGATTCCTGTCTCACATTTAGGTCTTTCATCCATTTTGAGTTGTCTGTTTTTGTGTATGGTGTAAGAGAATGGTCCAGTTTCATTCTGCTGCATGGGGCTGTCCAGTTTTCCCATTACCATTTGTTGAAGACACTGTCTTTTTTCCACTGGATATCCTTTCCTGATTTTTTGAAGATTAGTTGACCAGAGTTGAGGGCCCATTTCTGGGTTTTCTATTCTGTTCCATTTGATCTATGTGTCTGTTTTTGTGCCAGTACCATACTGTCTTGATGATTACAGCTTTGTCATAGAGCTTGAAGTCTGGAATTGTTATGCCACCAGTTTTGGTTTTCCTTTTCAACATTCCTTTGGCTATTTGGGGTCTTTTCTGGAACCATTCCATCTGGTTCCACAGATTTTGGATTATTGTTCCAGCTCTGTGAAAGAAGTTGATGATATTTTGATGGGATTGCATTGAAAGTGTAGATTGTTCTAAGTAGCATAGATATTTTAACAATTTTGTTCTCCCAATCTATGATCATGGAACATTTTTTCCATTTCTTTGTGTCTTCCTCAATTACTTTCATGGGTGTTCTACAGTTTTCAGGGTACAGATCCTTTTCCTCTTTGGTTAGATTTATTCCTAGGTATCTTACGGTTTTTGGTGCAATTGTAAATGGGACCTATTCTTTGATTTCTCTTTCTTCTGCCTCATTGTTAGTGTACAGAAATGCAACTGATTTCTGTGCATTGATTTTATATCCTGTCACTTTGCTGAATTCTTGGATGAGTTCTAGCAATTTTTGGTGGAGTCTTTTGGGTTTTCCACATAGAGTATCATGTCATCTGCAAGGAATGAGAATTTGACTTCTCTGCTGATTTGGATGCCTTTTATTTCTTTTTGTTGTCTGATTGCTGAGGCTAGGACTTACAGTACTATGTTGAACAACAGTGGTGATAGTGGACATCCTTGTTGTGTTGGTGACCTTAGAGAAACACTCAGTTTTTCCCCGTTGAAGATTATATTCACTGTGGGCCTTTCATATATGGTTTTTATGATATTGAGGTATATTCCCTCGATCCCTACATTAGTGGAGAGTTTTAATCAAGAAAGGACATTGTATTTTGTCAAATGCATTTTCTGCATCTATTGAGAGGATCCTATGGTTCTTGTTCCTTTTTTATTTATGTGGTATATCACACTGATTGATTTGTGCATGTTGAACCACCCTGAACAAATCCTACTTGGTTGTGGTGAATAATCCTTTAAATGTACAGTTGGATTCTATTAGCTAGCATCTTGGTGAGAATTTTTGTATCCATGTTCATCAGGCATATTGGTCTGTAATTCTCCTTTTTAGTGGGGCTTTGTCTAGAGATATATATCTGGAATACATATAACTGGAATATATATATTATGCACAGAATATATCTGTGAAGCGCAGTGTGTCATCCAAAGCCCTTGTTTCCTTGTTGATTTTCTGCCTAGATGATCTGTCCATTGCTGTGAGTGGGGTGTTAAAGTCCCCTAGTATTATTGCATTATTATCAATGAGTTTATTTTTTATTTATTTTTAAAAGATTTTATTTATTTATTTGACAGAGAGAGAGACTGCGAGAGAGGGAACACAAGCAGGGGGAGTGGGAGAGGGAGAAGCAGGCTTCCCTAGGAGTAGGGGGCCCGATGCGGGGCTCGATCCCAGGACTCTGGGATCATGACCTGAGCTGAAGGAAGATGCTTAACGACTGAGCCACCCAGGCGCCCTCAATGAGTTTCTTTAATTGTGTTATTAATTGGTTTATATATTTGACTGCTCCCAAGTTAGGGGCATAAATATTTACAATTATTAGATCTTCTTGTTGGATAGACACTTTTGTATAGTGTCCTTCTTCATCTTTCACTAGTTTTTGGTTTAAAATCTGGTTTGTTTGATATAAGGATGGCTACTCCAGCTTTCTTTTGATGTGCATTGCCATGATAAATGGTTTTCTACCCCCTCACTTTCAATCTGGAGTTGTCTTTGGGTCTAAAATGAGTCTCTTTTAAGAAACATATGGATGGGTCTTGTTTTGTTATTCAATCTGATACCTTATGTCTTTTGATTGTAGCATTTAGTCCATTTACATTCGGAGTAATTAGTGAAAGATATGAATTTAGTGCCACTGTATTTCCTGTAAAGTCGCTGTTCCTGTAGATTGTCTCTGTTCCTCTCTGGTCTTTGTTACTTTTGGGCTCTCCCTCCACTCAAAGGATCCCCTTTAATATTTCTTGCATGGCTGGTTTAGTGTTCACAAATTCCTCTAGTTTTTGTTTTTCCTGGACACTCTTTATCTCTCCTTCTGTTCTGAGTGACAGCCTTGCTGGATAAAGTATTCTTGGCTGCATATTTTCCTCATTTAGCACCATGAATACATCATGCAGTCCTTTCTGGCTTCCCAGGTCTCTGTGGACAGGTCTGCTGCCAGTC
Source organism: Halichoerus grypus (assembly GCF_964656455.1). Classification (NCBI taxonomy): domain Eukaryota; kingdom Metazoa; phylum Chordata; class Mammalia; order Carnivora; family Phocidae; genus Halichoerus; species Halichoerus grypus. Next base: position 117,036,209 of record NC_135720.1, read on the forward strand.
TTATACGCCTAACCTTGTAGGTTAAGGACCTCTTGTCCTGAGGTTCTTCTAGGATTTTCTCTTTATCTTTGAAATTTGCAAGCTTCACTATTATATATTTAGGCGTTGACCTATTTTTATTGATTTGGAGGGGGTTCTCTGTGTCTTCTGGATTAGAATGCCTATTTCTTTCTCCAGATTAAGGAAGTTCTCAGCTATAATTTGTTCAAATAAATCTTCTGCCCCTTTCTTCCACTCCTCATCTTCTGGGATTCTTATATTATGGATATTATTTCACTTTATGGAATCTCTGTGTTTTGTAAGTCTCCCTTCGTGATATAATTGTTTCTTTTCTCTCTTCTTTTCAGCTTCCTTATTTTCCAACATTTTGTTTTCTGTATCACTGACTCACTCTTCTGTCTTGTTCATTCTCGTTTTTATTGCTTCCATTTGGGACTGCATCTCAGTAACAGCATTTTTAATACCTGATTAGATTTTAGTTCTTTTATTTCTACATTAAGGGATTCTCAGTGTCTTCTATGCTTTTTTCAAGCCCAAATAGTACCTTTATAATTGTTTTAAATTCTAGTTCAAACATCTTACTCATATCCATATTGATTAAATACCTGGTAGTGAGTACTGCCTCCTGTTCCTTCTTTTGGGGTGAACTTCTCCATCTCATCATTTTGTCCAAAAAAGAATAGAAGAATGAGAGAAAAAATAATAATAACAACGACAACAGAAAAAAAAAAAACAGAAAAAAACAAAAACAGAACAAAACAAAAACAAAACAAAAACAAGAACGGTAAGAAATAAACAAAAAACAAAACAAAACAAAAAACTAGATCCTTGGTGTGTTTTGGTCAGCTTATTAAGAGAAACTAGATCCCAAAATAAGAAAGACAAACATATATATACAAAAATAAAATAAAATTCAATGGAAGGAAACAAAAATTTAAAAAATATATAATGTATATATAAAATTTAAAAAGAATTAAAAAAATTAAAAAATAAGAAAATAACAAAAAATAATACTGAAGGACTAGAGAATAAAAAAACCCATGATGCTATATACTGGTTTCCCCAAGAGCTGAAGCTTCGCAGCCCCTGTGATCAGTTGTCCCTGCCGGTCTTCTGGGGGCGGGGCGTGTTGCGCGGATTCTCGGGGGGACTTTGCCCTGGTGGAATTGCTCCTCCCTGGCAGAGGCCGGGCGCAGTGTAAGCAGCTCTGGACTCCACCAGGTGGCGCTGCTTTGCTCCCCGAAGGGTTCCAGCTCCGATGCGCGGGATCAATATGGCTGCACCCTGCTCTCTAGCCCAGAGCTGAAAATGCACCCCCCACCCCCCCTTCAGTGAGCCCGCACCGAGAAGCAGTCAGTCACTGTGGTCTCCCAGCTTGCCCTCGGAACTCTGTGTTCACCCAGCCTGTGACCAAGCGATTTTATGTCAGGCATGTGACCGAGTTTCAAAACTCCAAACTGGACGGACTCCCGCAGCGTGGCCCCCTGCAGTTCCTCCTGGGGGCGGGGAAGGGGGGGTCTCCTGTGCTTCTCCCGCCTGCTGGGCCCCCTGCTCGGAGAGTGGTTTGCCGGCTGCGCAGCGGTTCCCGGGTTAGGGCAACACCGACACCGAGCAGAAAGCCGGCGCCTAGACCCGCTGATTGCAGCCGGCTCCCCGCTCCGCCGCCCGGGGGCTCCGCCGCACTCAGGCACCCCTGCTCCTCCTGCGAGCCCGGGATCCGGAGACCACACTGTCCCACCTGGATTCCGCCCCCACTCGGCCCCCGGAGCACCTTTAAGCCAGGGATGTCCCTCACTGGAGCCGACTTCTAGAAGTTCTGATTTTGCGCTCTGCTGCTTATAACACTCTGCGGTGGCCTCCTTAAGCAAGCTGTCTCCGCTCCGCCCTGGCCTCCGATATTTCACCCCGGATTCACGTCTCCACACCTCCTACCGTCCAAACTGGGGTCGCTTTTCTGCTTGTAGACTTGGAGGCTTTCTTTTGTCAGATCTCCCGTTGATTTACTGGGTGTTCAGAATTATTTGATAACCGTCTAGCTGATTCCAGGGACCAGATGAACTTAGGGTCTCCTACTCCTCCGCCATCTTAACTCCTCCCTAAGTTCCTGAATGTTCTGACCCTTCTCTTCAGATCCCCTGAAGACACATGTCTCCCGCCATCCCATCACTGACCATGAGGTCACCCCGAGGTGCTGGGCCCTGGGCTTCTACTCTGCGGAAGATCACCCTGACCTGGCACCACGATGGGGAGGACCTGACCCAGGACACAGAGCATGTGGAGACCAGGCCTGCAGGGGATGGGAGCTTCCAGAAGTGCGCTGCTGTGGTGGTGCCTCCTGGACAAGAGCAGAGATGCACGTGCCATGTGCAGCATGGGGGGCTGCCCGAGCCCCTCACGCTGAGAAGGGGTAAGGAGGGAAACTTGGGCACGGAGTCTCCTGTCAGGGACATGAGGAGCTCCTGTGGAGAACTTCAGTAGGGTCGGGGCTGAGAGCTGGGGGGCAAGGCCCTCTCCTTATCTCTTCCCAGCGTCCCCTCCTCGGCCCCCCGTTCCTGTTGTGGGCATCGTGGCTGGTCTGGTTGTCGTTGTGGTCACTGGTGCTCTGGTGGTTGGAGCTGTCATGTGGAGGAGGGAGAGCTCAGGTAGGGAAAGGGGGTGCTCTGAGTTTTCTTGTCCTTCTGCAGTGTTTCAAGCCCAGGTGGAAGTCTGTCCTGCCTTGTTTGTGGGCAGAGCCGACCGCACTCATGTGCTCGTGCACCGTGCGGCTCATGGCTCCGTTCACCGTAGTAAAGCACAGGTGAGAGTGAAGGACAGATTAATCACCCCAATGAATGTGGTGACAGACCCGATTCCCAGCAGTCACAGGTCAGAGAGCAAGGTCCGTGCTGAGGACAGACTCCAGGAGGACAGTTGGTCTCGCCCTGCCATCTCTTTTCTTCCTGTCCCTGATCCTGCCTTAGGTCTGCAGTGACAGTTCTGGAAACTTCCCTGTGATCCAGACTATGCGTATCATCTACGATCTCCGGCCCTGCCTCCTCCATGGCATCCCATGGGATGTTTTCTTTCCCAGGTGGAAGAGGAAGGAGTTAAGCTGAGGCTGCTCGTGAGTATGGAGGGGGTGATCCCTGAGACCCTGAGACAGTGTAGACGGGACCCCTCGGGGAGCTCACTCATGCCACAGCTCCTCCTTTGGTTTCATCTCCTGTGAGTCTGACCACAATCTGTCTGTCCTGCCCCAGGCAGTGACAGTCCCCAGGGCTCTCTCTGCTCCTAAAGGTGAGACCCTGGAGGGCCTGACGGGAGGAGGGGAGGGGGGAAGGGGCCATGACTGGGTAGCGGGGATTCTTTGAGGAGGATACTTTGAGCATGTGGTGGGCTGTTGAGAAAGTCCACATGTATATGACTGACCTGAATCTGTTCATGATTGTTTTCTTTCACAGTGTGAGCCAGCTGCCTTGTGGGGGAAAAGCGACACAAGATGTGTTCACTTTCCCACCTTGTGACATCAACACCCCTGATTTCTCTTTCTGCAAAGGGCGTCTGAATGTGTCCGTGTTCCTATTCACGTAATGTGAGGAGGTGGGGAGACTGCCCCCCTCCGCACACGACTGCCCCCCTCTCCCCGCCCCGACCGACCTGTGTCCTCTTTCCTCATCTGCTTTCGTGTTCCAGCCGAGGGCGAGTGGGCCATCTCCTTCCCTGTCTTTACTTTATGTTACACTGAGCTACAGCTTCTTACTTCCTTGTTGAAAATAGGACTCTGGAGGTGAATTGGGTTTTTCCATTTCTTGTCATGAGGAGTGGATGAGTTAGTGAAAGGACAGGCTTCCTAAAGTTTGAGAGAAGAAATAAATGGAAGCACTGAGAACCTTCCAGAATCTGCAAGTTTGGTGTGCTGGGTCTGCTCTAGGTGGGGACAGGAAAAGGCTGCGAGGAGTCTCGTGTGGAGGAGCCTCATGCCCACTTGGTGCTCAGTTCAACGGGGGTGTGACATGGTCACTGCTCAGGTGGGGAGTCTCTCTGCTCTCTTGTCCTTGTCCCTCCAGTAGGACCTGGGATGACAGAGCCTCGGACATCACCCAGACCTTGTCCTGCCTCCGGGACTGACCGTGGGCAGCAACGTTGCGTGGCCGGGTCAGCCTCGGCTCAGGCCTGGGTTGGGCCCTCGGCCCATCTTTGGGTGTTTCTTTGTTGTTCCTTTGTTTCTGTAGAGGACTAGGCCTCTTTGCATGTTTCGTGGGAGTCTGGTCTCATTGAGCTTCGGGTGTCTCCTGTCTGACAGCGGCAGGAGGTGGTTGGCCCGGCCGTGTCTCCACAAGGCCCAGGGCAGCCCCCGCGCCGGGAATCTGTAGTATCCAGAGGTTATTTTCACACTCAGTCAGGACTTGCCCTCCTTCTGGGGCTCGGTTGTTCTTTCCATCTTTTCCCCAGTCTTCTCAGACGAACAGACTCTGGATTAGCAGACGGGGGGGCGTGCGGGAACCTGGCATTTTAAATTCGTTGCTGTTCTGTCCCCAGCTCTGCTTGCCCGCGCTCTGCCCTCCTGATGCCGTGCGGGCTCCAGTCCCCAGTCAAGGAGCTACGGACGCAGCAGAGTCTCCTTCGATTTCTGTTCGGCTGGGAAGGAGCACCTGGGAGTCGGGGATGGCGGTTTGTTGGCAAAGGGAATGGCCTTGGTGTGCAGGGGAGGTGCTGTGAGAGCAGGGAGGGAGGCAGGGGGGCGGCGCGGTGAGGGAGTCCGGGGCGCTGCGGAGGGAGGAGGGGCAGCGGGAGGGCTGTCCGGGCTGCAGCGGCCGCAGAGTAAGGGTAGTGCCTGTGGACTGGGGAGGTGCTCCACCCTCGTCACTCCGTGACTGGCGTAGGTCGTGCGCCACAGACGGGACACGCGCGTGTCGCGTCTGGGAAAGACCTTGAAGTTTCTGCTGGTCTTCCCAGCACACTTTGAGCCGCGGGAACGAAGATGAGGATTCCCCCGTGGCTGTGCCTCAGCCTTGCTCGTGGGGCTTGTTAAATAGGGGATTCCTTGACCTTGTGCCTAATCCTCGGAGCCTGTGGGTCTGGGGCCTGGTGCTCAGCCGGATGGGGAGCCGCTGAGGTCGGGGGGAGAGCAGGCCAGGGTGCGCGGGGCATTAAAATCGCATTTACGTCTGTCCCCCGCCCCCCCCCCCGTAAAGAGGAGGGAGGACGTTTGCTGTCGTGTGCGGTGTGATGTGGGAGATGCACGTCCTTGCTTCATCGCGGGTGTCGTCGGGGGAGCGTCAGGGAGCGGGTCGCATTGGGACGGCGCGCATCTGCGGACGCTTGCTCCCCGCAGCTCTTCCTCTGAGCAAACGCTGCGGTCCTGCGCCGCCCGACCTGAGACGACAGGGAGTGCGCACACACACACGCGTCGGCCGGGCGTCTTCTGCCTATGTGACGTGCGGCCTGGGGACCAGCAGGGACAGGCTTAGCTGCGCGGCCCGGGGCCCGAGCCGCCGTGGCGCGTCAGGCTGCGTGTGCCACCGCAAGCCCGGCTTCTGCCGCGGGCACAGATGTCCCCGCGCTCACGGCGGACTCCGCTGAGGCGGGACACTGGCCGCCGCGGCCGCCCGTGGGCCTGGGGTCGCACTGCCACTCACGTCACCTGTCACACGCCTCGTGCGCAGTGGCAGCCTCTGTCTCTCAGCGGGTCGTGCGTCGGGTCCAGCGTGTGCCCCCCTGTCTGGCGGAGCCTCGGGCCGGGTCCCACTGGAAGGCTGTGGGGAGAACAGGTCCTCCTCTTCTGCGGAGGGAGGCAGGAGGCGGGCTCCTCCGAAGGCCCTGACCGGGCGGTTGTCCTCCTGTGGGAAGGCCGCTGGGGGGCTGGGGGCGCGGGATGGAGAAAGGGACTCATCGCCCGGTCCTGGAGAACAGATCTGAGGCTGCAGCTCCATCAGGTGCTTTGTAGGCGCTCAGGCTCGGCCGAAGGACCACGTGGCTAATAAATGACAGTTCTCCTGTCGTTCCCCGGATGGCACGTGGTGAGACCCAGCTGTTGTCCACTGCAGTTTGGCCAAGTGGGCCGGTGGCCCGATGACTCAGGGCGTATGTGCCCTGCCTTTGCTCTGGCAAGGACGAGAACGCCTGTAAGACGTGAGCGGGTCTGTGTGTGCGCCGACGTGTCCGTGAATGTTTCTGTTTCGCTGTGCAGGGCGCTACTCTGGGGAGAGAGTCTCCAGCATCTGTCAGCTTTTACGTGACCGCTGCCAAGCACGAAAAACCAACCAGTGAAGGAGCCCAGAGCACCGGCCTGGCTTTCTAGGGTAGCTGGAGTGTCCCGCAAAGTCGAGACTGTTCACGCCAACTGGGCACATGGAAGGTCGGGTTCTTCAGCAGTTCATGGCTCGGGCAGCCCCCAGCTAGCACACAGCAAGGAGCCTCTTCCAGTAGCAGAGAGGAAAGGATTGTCAAGGCAGAGGGGAGGGGAAAACAGGAAACTATGAGTAAACGAGGCCTTGTTGTGAGCGAGGGGGCCCTGCTAAGGGGAAAGGAGGCGGTCTCCCGGCGGCGTCCATTCAGCGCTGAGCAGGACGTTCGGGTGGCCGATTGCAGGTTGCATTTCTGGGAGAAGCTGAAACTGCAGTAGGTTAAGTGTGACGTTCTCCGTGGTGCGTAGCATCAGTGACTCCATTCTGGGCCTGCTGTCTCCTTTTGTAACGGGACCGTGAACAGCTGGTCACAGATGGACAGACGTGATAGCCATGCTTCCGCTCTGCTTATCCTTTGCTCCTGGACGAGATGAGGTACAGGGTTAACTTGCTTGCTTTTACTCTGAGTTTCTCTTTGTGGAGCGGAGAGGCTTTCTTCCCCCACCTGACCAGCTCTCTGATTCCCTGTCACCACCTGGGTGTCCTCCGATTCATTCATTTCAGGTCTGACGCGGTCCACTTGGAGTGAGCATGCGACGCACAGGCGGAAGAACTCATCCGGCAAGATTGCCCTCAGCTCACGGGCAAGTCTCCACTCTCAGGTTCCCATGTGCCCTGCGCTGTTGTTCAAGTTGGCTACAAAGTTGGGGGTACCCTGGACGTTCAGTCGTTTGCTAGCACGACTCCTAGATCTCAGGAGAATTCCATGCTTACCGTTACGGTTTATTATAAGGATCCACATGAGCAGCCGGATGAAGAGGCGCAGGAGTGTGGGAGCGTGCAGGTCCCCGTGCAGGAGCCTCTGTCACTGTGGACTTGGAATGTGCCACCCTCAGAGCACGTGGACGTGTTCGCCATTTCAGAAGCTCCGTGAACCCCATTGTTGAGAAGACGTCATAGAAGCTTCATGACGTAGGCATGCTTGATTCAGTCACTGGCTGTCGGGGATGGAGGTCAGCCTCCAGCGTCTCCCCGGAGGTCGGGGAGCGAGGCTGATGGCTCCAACTCTCTAACCATGGCTTGGTCCTCCTGGTCACCAGCCCCAACCTGAAGCTATCTAGGACCCTCAGCCAAGTCATCTCATTAGCATACTAGAGACGCTCTTATCTCTCAGGAGATCCCAAGGGCTTGGGGAGCTCGGGGCCAGGAACCGGGCACAGAGACCAAATATTTGTATTATCCCACAGGCCACGCCCTGGTCTTTGACCACAGGTCCCGTGTAGCAGTAGGACTGGAACTGCAGAGATGCTGACACGGTACCCGCGTCCCACTGACAGTTTGCCCACCATCCTGCTGGAGGACAGGGTCTCCCAGGGTCGCTCCGGTCTGCTGGGTCCGTTCAGTGTTGCCAGGTTCCAGAAGCAGGAATGTGCTCACAGCGTACGGCTTTCTCTCTCAGGCATCTGGGATAATTGAGCTAAGAGACAGTGTCATCTCCTGCTCACACTTCTTCGGAGGGGTTAATGTAATATGGGATTTCCCTCGTTACGTAGCGAATTTATCCATTCCTTTACCCTCAGCTACTATTTCTACTTCTCTGCATTTATACCCAACTCTCTGCCTTTGTGTGGCTGCTGTGCTGGTCTACACTGCGGGCAGCGACACTAGCCTGGCAAGCCCCCCCCCCGCCCGCTCAGTCCACTCTCGGTCGTAGAGGGGAGGGTCACACCCGGACAGAACTGGCAGGTAAGGGGCCACCAGGTGATGTAGCTGTGCTCGCCGTCAGCCCCAACTTTGCCGGATGGGGTGAAGGCACAGCCCTCCCCTCAGGCCCTTCGGATTTCCCACGTCAGGTTTAACGAAGTAGTTACAGTGTCTTGCTTCGGAGCGCGTCCCGTTTCTGGCACGTGCACTTGCATCCCTGCCCTGAGACTCGGCACCGGGCAGGATGAGCGAGTGCGGAGGTGAAGCACTGTCGTGCCGATGTCCTCTCCCTTGGGAAGGACTGTAGAGTCACACTGAAACTGTCCCCTACCCTCCTCCTCAGATCCCCCAGGAAAAAGTGTGTAATGGGGACCATCCTGTAGCCCCGCTCACGCTGGGTGGGAGCACACACTTGGGAAGGTGTGGAAACCAGCGCTTCATGCCTGCATGGCCCCAACACCCTGTTTTCACAATGTCTCCGTTGGCTGTTCCCATTCTCCATGAAGCTGTTACTCTGTCAGCATGTCTCTATGCCCTTTGTGGGAGATTATGGTTTGTCACTGTTTTCTTGGTGTGAGGAAATGTCACCGAGCATTCCAAACTGGTGCAGTATCTTTTTTTTTCACATGTGCACCAATAGGCATGTATAAGAATGTTCTCAGCAGCACTATGTATGATTGCCCCAAATGGAAAACGACATAAATGCATATGACAGGAAAATCGATACATAAATTGTAGCACGTCCGTACAACGGAATACCACGCAGCCCCGAAAAAGACTGGCCTGTGGCTACGCCCTACAGCGTGGGTGAATCTCACGGACAGGGCATCGAGTGAAAGAAGCCACACACGTGAGAGTATGACTCTTTGTATGTGCAGTTGAAGATCAGGACTAATTTATAATGTCAGAAGTCAGAGAGTGGTTACCTTTTGTGGTGACGTATTGACTGGGAATCTGTGCGAAGCTCAGCGTGCTCGGCATCTTGCTCTGGGGGGTGGCACGTGGAGGTGTGCACGTGTAAAATTTCCCTGAGCTGTCCCCACAGGACCAGTCCTCTCTGTGCTTTTTATTTTTTTTAATTTTTAAGTGATGTCTAGCTGTGTTGTGTTTTCTTTTTTTTGGTTTTTTTTTTTAATAGCACTCTGACCAGTTGCATCTACCACTGGGTGAGCAAAGCCCAATCCAGAATACGAGTTCCTGTCAAGGCCCATTTGTAGCCCCTCGGGGTTACCGGTATTGCTCTGACTTGCCGGCTACGGTCAAGGCTTTCCTACAGTTTGGTTGGCAGCCAGAACAGTTCTTTTTGGTATTTTGGGCCACAGAGGATGCAAGTGGACTATAGAGTTTCAGCCCTTCTCTGCATTGCCACAGCCCCCACTGTCCCCTTATTTCACTGACCTACGTGGCTACCTCAAGAGAGGACGACACCAGGATACCCACTCACACATTTCAATCAACTTCCAAACTCAGAAGGTGGTTCTTGTGATGAGCATCAACATGTCCTCCTTTAATGCACCCCTCAAATTCCGGTAGTGATCGAGGGTCCGGCCCCCATGTGGTTATGCCTTTAATAGACCTTGTTTCCATTGCCCGGCTGCCCGACCATGCGGCCTGGCTGTTGGCCACTGCCCATGAGGTGGTAAATTCAAAACACAGGAGCTTTTCTCATTGTTCAATTTTTTCCCTACTATGTATCGACATAAACATTAAAACTACCCTACGACTGAAAGACAAAATAATCCTGAGCCTGATATAGCCTTGTAGTCTTGGATAATGTTGGAAAAACACTCTAATGGAGGGGACAGTGCCCAGAAGAATTCCATTAAAAAGTGGTAACAATTCAAAAATACTTTCACACACTGCTTAAAAAACAGTATGAGAAAATTAATAATAGCACATCGTATATAATCTTCTGTAACCTTGATTTTTAAAAAACACAGAAGTCAAAAGCTTGGTGAGCTGACCTACATGCAGCGATAATAACAGTTCTCCTGTACTAAAAGCTGGACTTTTAAAAAACTAGTGTTGTAATGCTTAATATAATGATTTTAATCAGCAGTGGCTTCACTTTCAACTGGACCCCTAATAAATTTTCAAATTCCTTTTTCCTGCAGAACCTTTTGGTTTTGCAAAACTTTGCTTATGTGCATGCTGTCAACTCATCCCCATTGTCTCTCTCGATCTTTCCTTCTTTTTTTTTAAGATTTTATTTATTTGAGAGAGAGAGCACACAAGCGGAGGGGAGGGGCAGGGAGAGAGGGAGAAGCAGGCTCCCTGCCAAGCAGGTAGCCGGAAGTGGGGCTCGATCCCAAGACCCTGAGATCATGACCGGAGCTGAAGGCAGACGCTTAACCAATTGAGCCACCCAGACACCCCTATCTTGATCTTTCTAATGACATCCATTTGTAGTTATCTTTCTACAATTTCTAACAGAGGGCTCTTGCAGCTAGAATATAGTGTCCGTTATCCAAGCATTGAATAAATAAAAACTATGGACTCCAAATAGTCTCCTTCATGGGAATGTTCATACAGGAAGAAATGGTAACGTGCTGAATCTTTGGGAATTCTCTTTGGCAAATCTTTTAGTTCTGTATTTGTTGTGTTGGCCAAAATAATAATTTCGTTTTTATGTCCATTTCCAACTGCACATAGTTGAGCTGTTACTTAATTTTTCCAAAGCCTGAAAAGCTTCTTGAGAAAGAGGAAATGCTACTCCTTGTAGTGTTGATCTTCGTGCCCACAGCCATATCAGTTTATACCTCATTAATTTTAATCTGCCGTAATTCTTCCTCAGCTGCAGTCAATGGGGCAGAAGAAGATTGTGCCCGCACGTGTTTTTTATATCCATGTAATGATGCATCTTCCTTTACTGTTCCAAACACTTCGTCTTTAATGTGGCCCCTCCAAACTCCCTTTTTCAGAGTTGCTCTCGTTGCCGCACACAACATTTTTTGACGATCACGAGAATGTTCTGGAGACCAGACAATGAGTATCCATTCATATCCCTGGCATTCTGAGAGTCTAACCTGAATACTATATAGCACGGTTGTTTGTCCCCCAGGAGGGGTAAAACAAAGGAGTCATAGTCCTTCCCCCGGGAATCTGAAGGCTGACTACATGATCCGATCACGAGTTTCTCATTTTCAATAGATATGTTTAGAAGTCGGTATTTTCCATTTCTCGCTCTGGCAAAGGTACCTCTAACATCTTCACTTGCTTCGAGGCGGGTGTGATGGGACGTGGCGGCGGCCACGGGCTCCGGGCTCCGGCGCTGTCTATGCAGAGACATTTTGGCACGAGTGTCCTGAGTGTCATCCGGGTGCCAGGAGCAGCAGAGACAGCAGTTCCGACCAAGGGTCAGGTGTCCTGCATCAGAGGGGTCAGTGACATCCGCACCCTCAGCTGAAAACTTCCCCAGTTTGTTGTTCAGGGAGACACTGCTTTGGGAAATGCCCGCGGTGTTCTCCTTTACTTGTCAGTAAAACCCTTCCTTTTCCTCTTCTTCGGCTTGATTGAGTCTTTTGCCTTGAACCCACCAAGAGGCGAGCCTGACAACCTCACTTGGCGTTTCCTTTTTTTTTCCTCTTAATATTTTATTTATTTGAGAGAGAGAGCACAAGCAGGGGGAGCGGCAGGCAGAGGGAGAGCGAGAAGCAGACTCCCCGCGGAGCAGGGAGCTGGATGCAGGCTCCATCCCAGGACCTGGGATCATGATCCTGGGATCATGACCTGAGCCTAAGGCAGACGCTTAATGATTGAGCCACCCAGGGGTCCCCTCCAGCACAATGTGTAACAGAAGTGGTGAGAGTGGACATCCTTTTCGTGCTGATCTCAGGAGGAAAACAACCCGTCTTTCACCATTAGGTAAGATATTAGCTGAAGGGTTTTCATAAGTGCCTTTATTCAGATTGAGGAAATTCCCTCTGTCAGTAGTTAGTTGAGTTTTTATCATGAGAGGGTGTCCGATTTTGTCAAATGCTTCTTGTTCATCTGTTGAGATAAGGATGTGGCTTTTGTTTTCTAATATAGTAATATGGTGTTTTACATTGATTGATATGGATGTTTAACCTATCTTGCATTCCTGGAATAAATTTCATTAGACTTGTATTTAACTCTTTATATGTTGCTAGATTTGATTTGCTACATTTTGTTGAAATCTGTGTGTGTGTGTGTGTGTGTGTGTGTGTATCTACATTCATAAGAGATATCAGTCTGTAGTTTTCTTGTCTTATGTTATCTTTGTCTGGTTTTGGTATCTGAATAATCCTAGCCTGGTAGAGTGAATTGGGTCCCCTCCTCTCCTTTTTGGAAGGGTTTGTAAAGAATTGTTAATTCTTTCAGCATTTGGTATAATTCACAAGTGAAGCCATTTGGAACTGGGCTTTTATGTGGAATAGTTTTTGACACGTGACTCTATCTTCTACCTTATTATAGTCATATTCAGATGGTATATGGTATAGGTATATTCACATTCTTGAGTCAGCTTTAGTCGTTTGTGTCTTTTGGCATTTTTGTCTATTTTATGCAAGTAAGTTAATTTTTTGGCATGTAATTGTTCATCATAATCTCATAATTCTCTTTATTTCTGTGTGGTCAGTCCTAATATCCCCTCTTTCATTGCTGATCCCAGTAATTTGGGTCATTTCTCTGTCTTTTTCTTTTTTTCTTAATGAGTCTAGTTAAAGATTTGTCAGTTTGGTTGATTATCAAAGGATCACATTTAATTTAGATAGTTCCCTACATTGTTATTTTATTCTCTTTTCTCTATTTCATTAATTTCTACCCTACTCTTTATTTTTTCCTTCCTTTTGCTTGCTTTTGGTTTAGTTTGCTCCTCTTTCTTCTTTGACTTATCGTGGAAGTTTACGTAATTGATTGGAGATGTTTCTTTTTCATATAATTTATAGCTATATATTTCCCTCTCAGCACGGCTTTAGTAGGACCCTCTAGGTTTTGGTAGGCTCTGTCGTCATTTCTATTAATCTCAAAGTATTTTCTGATTTCCATTTTGATATCTTTGACCCTTTGATTATGTAGAAGTGTGTTGTTTAATTCTGCATAGTTGTGAGTTTCCCAAATTTATTCCAGTTATTGATTTCTGGTGTCATGCCACTGTGATAAGAGAACATATTTGTATTATTTTTACCCCTTTAAATTCACTGAGTTTTTTTTTTTTTTTTATGGCCTAGGATATGGCTTATCCTCAAGAAAGCTCCATGTACATTTGAAATGAATGTATATTCTGTTCATGGTTGGAATGTTCTATAAATGTCAGACTTACACTGTTGTTTTATAGTATGGTTCAAGTCTTCTTTATCCTTATTGATCTCTGCATAGTTGTTCTGTCCATTATTGAAAGTGATATATTGATTATTGTCATATTGTCTATTTCTCTCTCAGTTTCTGTCAGTTTTGCTTACGTGTATTTGGGTGTTGAATTATTAGGTGAATATATATTTAGAATTGTTTCATTTTTCTGATGACTTGACCATTTTATCAGTATAAAGTCATCCTGTTTATCTTACTAGCATTTTTAAAGTTCCTTTTGGCTAATGAGTGTATCCACTCCAGCTTTCTTATGGTTGTTTGCCTGAGATACCTTTTTCCATCCCTTTGATTTTAATCTATTTGTAACTGAGATCAAGTGCGTCTACTGTAGACAGCATAGGTGGATCTTGTTTTGTGTTCAGTCTAACACTCTGCACTTTGATTGACTTATTTAAGCAACTTACTTGTAATGTTCATATTGACACTGTTGGATTTATGATGCCATTTTACTTTTTGCTTTTTGTTTTCCATGCCTCACTCATTTCTCTCTCTCTCTTTTTAAAGATTTTATTTGTTTAAGAGAGAGGGAGAGAGAGCGAGAGCGCAGAAGCGGGGGAGCAGCAGAGGGATGGGAGAAAGAGAAGCAGGCTCCCCGCTGAACAGGGACCCAGATGCAGGGCTTGATCCCAGGACTCTGGGATCATGACCTGAGCAGAAGGCAGGCACTTAACCAGCTGAGCCACCCAGGTGCCCCTCAACTCATTCCTCTTTTATCGAAAACTTCTTATTCAGTGAATAAACTGTAATATTTTCATTTTAATCATTAATCACTCTATTTTGTAGTTATTTTCTTTTTTTAAAAAAGATTTTATTTATTTATTTGACAGAGAGATAGATAGAGAGCACAAGTAGGCAGAGAGGCAGGCAGAGGGAGAGGGAGAAGCAGACTGCAGGGAGCCCGACGCGGGGCTCGATCCCAGGACCCTGGGATCATGACCTGAGCCGAAAGCAGCCGCTTAACCAACTGAGCCACCCAGGTGCCCCTATTTTGTAGTTATTTTCTTAAGAGGTGCTTTTGCTTTTGCATTTTTTCTATATTTTAAATTTTGTGATTTTTTTTTCCTTTATATCATATCCATAATATATATTCAAATAACATAAGTTTATATATTTATATCATATCCTGGTCATGTTATATTTTATGTCTTATGATTCCAATATTGAAGTTTCATGAGCTTTTTACTACTCACTCTCCCTAAAGTTACTTAATCACAGCCTTTCTTCCATGTGAACTTTACATTTCTTGCTCTGGGTTTTTTTTTCTCTGTGCAATTTTCTGTGTAAATTTTTTGACACACAGATTAAATAGACATTTCCCTAGAGAAATTTCTTTCTTACAATTTTTGGGTCATCACCAATCCATGACAATTATAAACTAAACTACTTGGCATGAAGTTATTTTGGCCCAATAGCTAATGGTAAAGAAAATTTGGACTACAAATCACAGACGGCTTAGTCCATGTCTGCAAATTCTTTGAAATAGTTGTTTGCTCACTTTTTCCTGACTTAAAGGCAAATTTCCTTAGAATGTTCTTGTACTTGAAGATAGAACAGATTTGATTTGTGTCACCTCGTTCTGAGGATATGAATTTTAGGTTCCCTGATTTTTAGGGAGGGGATGTTTCTCCTGCTCCTCACATGAAGAAACTCTTGGCATGATTTCCTCTTTATGACTCATGAGCCTGAGAAGCCAAGCTAAGATTTTCTAGATTTGAAAAATGCCCTAAGACTCAGAACTGTTCTCTCTGGCTTATGGCCCATATTTATTTTGGGCTAATTGATTATTCTCTTGATTGTTCTACTGCACTTTGGATGATTTTATGGGTTTTTTTCTATCATTTTTAGTTGTTTTAGGAGAAGAGGCAGACTTGTTTTTTAAAATTTTTTTTATTTAAATTCAATTATCCAACATATAGTACATCATTAGTTTCATATGTAGACTTCAGTAATTCATCAGTTGCATGTAACTCCCAGTGCTCATCACCTCACGTGGACAGGAGGCAGCCTTAAACCTTAGTCTACTGTGTTACTGGAAATGGAATCCTCATTAACTGTTTTTCATTTCTGCTATTTATTAGGCACCAGAGTAGGTGCTAGAGTATAAGTCACCTAAACCAATGATGATTTGTGTCTTCTGTGAGCCAGCACTGGTCTGTGAACTGTTAATCAGCCCTTAAAAAGATACATAGAGAAATTGAAAGTGAGTGTAAGCAAGAAAGCTCTACCTTCTCCTGTCTGAGACTGGTCATTGCCAAGCAAACCTGAGCCTGTCTATCATGTCATTGGATCTGCTAAAACACTGTGATAATTAGCTGTTTGTGGACCAGAGATGAAGTAGAATAGTGTCTACGCTGGAACAGGTTTATGTGGAGGCCACATAAAACCAAATAAAATTATGCACACTCTCCCTAGAAATATGTGCATGTAAGAAGAAACATAAAATGTCAGTGTATATGTGCGGATCATCTGAAGTGATACAGATCTGGGTTTTTAATCCCAGGAAGAGACCAAGGCCGGGAGAAGACATGTTGAGCAATCACTTCATCACCCAACAATGCTAGTCCACTTACGTGTGAGTGGGAACTGGAGTAGATCAACGCTGGGCCCACAACAACCATCAGGGGACTAAGTTGAAAGAGGCCATTTATGAGTCACTCCTTCATCCAAGCAGACTTGAGAGCCTACAGTGTCCAGATCAAGTTCTAGTCTCAGATCACGGCTCCAAATGCTGAAATTTGTCTTTCTTTTCCATTCCTGGTCCCCAACGTCCGTTCCCAGAACTCATACCTCTCTTCCCACATGAAGGAATTCCACACTTAAGGAATCTTGTTGGGGACAGAGACCACCTCCATCCATAGAGAGGAGAACCCACTCTGCCAGTCTTGCAGTTGGACATGACATGAAGCGTCAACAGTCACGTGACCCCCTGCCAGACTCTGACTCAGGACGCGTGACAGACACACTGGGACAGCGTCCATGCATTGGGCGCAGGGGGTCCGAGCAGTGTCACAGCGGGGTCATGCAGCGGTCAGGGCAGCAGCGATAGCAGTCCCAGCCTCAGGGCCCAGTGTCCTCCCTCAGGGGAGTCGGTGGTGTGGACAGGGGCATCGATACCCAGGGTGCTGGCTGTATGTGGGCCTCCATCGAGGGTCCAGCGTGGATTCTGCTCCCGGCTGTGTAGCCTCAAGCCCGTTCAGTGGCTTTCTGTGAAATAAAACAAGGCCTCAGACACCCTCTCCGTCCCTAAGTCTCTCTGTAACTGTACGTACGTATCCCAAGGAGTCAGAAACCCACGTAGGGAGGAGATTCCAAGAGCAAGATTTCAGACATTTTTACCAGCTTTATAGAGATATGATTGACATTCACCCTTGTGTGAGTTTAGGGGTACAACCTGATGATTGATACATTTCTGTACTGATAACGATTACAACCATAGCATGGCTAACATGTGCATCATGTCACATGGTTACCATTTCCTTTTGTGTGGTGCAGACATTTAAGATCTACACTCTCAGTAACGCAGAGATTTTATGTGTGAAACACTGGATGCCCTCCTTGATTCCTCCTTCTCGCCACCCAGAATGAATCCATTAGGAAATGCTGCAAAGTCCATCTGTGAATATCTCCAGCTCCCAATCACTTCCTAGTAGCTTCCCTCCTCACATCCCAGATGTACAGCCCACATCCCCCTCCTGGGACACGGCACTGGTTTCCTACAGGTTCCTTACTGGTCGCTCTCCCTGCACCTCCCGATTCTGCACAGGAGCAAACAGATGCTGCTCAAGAAAGTCAATCCCATCGATCTGTTCATTCCTGTAACTCCACGCCTCACTCAGAGAAAACTCAAAACCTTTCTAATAACCTCAGGCCTCCCTGACGAGGCTGACATCCGACCTCAGGGCACCTGCTCTCTGCTCCAGCCCCAGTGGCCTCCTCACCCTTCCGTGAACACAGGACGCACTCCTGTCGTAGTGCGTGTGCACTGGGGGTTCCCTGCCTGGAAAGAGCTCCCCCCCAGACCTCCTCTGACACAATTCCTTCATGACCTTCAAACCTCTCAGAGGTCACCTTCTCGGTGAGGCTCCCTGATCCCTGGAGTAACGGAGCCATGGTCCCCGTCCCAGCACGGTGCTCTGGGTCACCTTCCTCAAAGCTCCTCCCAACTTCCATGTAAACACTTCCCTTATTACTGCGCTTACACAGTACCCAGTTCACCTCTGCATGACGCTGGTTTGCACGGGGCGTGTGCACCTGGATGCGGACTTTTCTACAGTAAGTACTGTCCACGCACTTTCTCTTCCTTATGATTTCTACTATTTTCTCTACCTTCATTCATTGTAAGAACACAGTATATAGTACATGTAACATGCAAATGTGTGAAGCGACGGTTCATGTTATCAGTAAGGCTTCCAGTCACCAGGAGGCTGTTAGTTCTTATGTTTTGAGGGAGTCAAAAGCCGTACTTGGATTTCTGACTGCACGCGGGGGTCACTGCCCCAATCCCCGCATTGCCCGAGGGTCAAGTGCAGGCTGCCCCTTACACTAGAACTAATCTCCACAAGGGCAGCACATTTTCCCTCTTCTTAGTCTCACGGAGCTGTCCCAGATGTAAACATAGCGTGTCCTGTATGTGGCACACGACAATTATCAGGAGAATGAATGAGCAGCTAGAGGACCTCCCTCTTCTAGATGCGCCTCAGGCTCAGCTGATCCGTGGCAGCTCCCCCCGCCCCACCCCGTGCGCCCACCTCGCCATCCAGGGTGCCTCTCTCTTCTCACAGGGCTGCCCTCCCCTCCCTCTCTCTGCTCAGCACCCCCTCCCCCACACCATGTCTCCCGCACACGGCACACAGAGTTCTCTCTTCAGAAACACTGTACTGAGGCTTTTGGGGCCTTTTCTCCAATCACATAGAAAACTACGTTAGACTCTGCTTTATAAATCCATGAACTTGGATCGGAGCCAGCACTAGGATCAATGAAGTAAGGGCGGGGAGAGAGGACGGAGCAGCAGGGAAGACGGAAACTAACTGAAGTTTAATAAGGATGAGAAACTGATTCCTCCTCTCTCTACCTCCAGAATCTAAAGAATTATCTAGAAAACAGCTCTAGAGGGAGGGGAAGATGGATGAATCTGAAAGTTCATCCCTCCATACCACAGAACTCGTGTGTGCAGGGACATCCTAGGCCTGAGGGGACCACAGCCCAAAGGACACCCGCTGCTGTAACCGACGGGGTCACCCAGGGAGAATGGAGAAGAACTCGTACACAAGAGCAAGAACAGGCCTGATGCTCCAGAGGAACACTGAAAAAGAACTACCCCAAAATGGAGGCTGTGACCTGATCCAGGCCTGAGCGTAGACTGACCCAGTCACAGTAAGCTCTTGCTGCACAAGGTCCTGGTGACAGGTGACGTTCAAGTCCCTGTGATCACAGGTCCTGGGGAGACGAGGTTCCACAGAAGGGGCAAGGACACGGAGCAGAGAGATGACCCAGCTGAGGGGTGAGCACGTCACACGCATGATGCACTGAGCACCACTGGGCACGGGCCCTGTCCCCACTCGGCTCCTCACAGCCTTCTCCTGCCCCGACCTGCAACACACTCAGCACAGTAAACACAGGGATTCTGGAAGGTTCTCAGGCTTCATTTATTTGCTGTCTCAACTTTACAAATTTCCTCTTTTATTACCTCATCAGCCCCACATGTCAAGAATTAGGAAACAGGGGCGCCTGGGTGGCTCAGTTGGTTAAGCGACTGCCTTCGGCTCAGGTCATGATCCTGGAGTCCCTGGATTGAGTCCCGCATTGGGCTCCCTGCTCGGCGGGGAGCCTGCTTCTCCCTCTGACCCTCCCCCCTCTCATGTGCTCTCTCTCTCTCATTCTCTCTGTCTCAAATAAATAAATAAATAATCGTTAAAAAAAAAAAGAATTAGGAAACAAAACTTATATCTGGATTCTAATTTTCAATAGAGAAATAAGTCATTAGTACTCAGCCCAACGTGAAATAAAGACAGGGATGGAGATGGTCCAGCCCTGCCTCTGCTGGAACAGGAGAGCACATCAGAGAGGAGAATGCAGATCAGCATAGGGAGGGGTCGTGGTGGGCAGGGTGGGCAAATCTCATGTCCTCACGTTGTACTCATAGGAACCCAGACACATCTGGCATCTTTTGCACAAAGAGAAGTCAGGGGTTGTTGATGTCACCAAGTGGGAGTGTGAACACATCTTGCATCACTCAGTGTCCACCAGGCAGCTGGTCTCACACTGTGAAAAAAAATCATGCACCAATTTAGGTCAGTCACCTAAGTGCGGACATTCTCGAAAGCCACACCCCCCCATGCTCACAGTGTCCCTAGTGCCCTAACCCTTCCCCACTCGGGGTCTCTAGGGTCTCACCTTGAGGAGCCGTGAGAGACACATCAGAGCCCTGGGCGCTGTCATCACCTAGGGGAGAACAAACAGGACGTGGTCAGAGCCCACAGGAGAGGAGACTAGAGGAGGAGCTATGGGGTGGGTGAGCTCCCCGTCGGGTTCTGTCTACACTATCTCAGGGTCTCAGGGATCACTCCCTCCAAACTTACGTGCAGCATGAGAGTAGCCTGGTCCTTTTCCTCCTGTGGGAAAAAAATATCATGTCAGAGGCCAGAACAGGGCTGGGCCATGAGATCCTAGGGGAAGCTCCTAGTCCTGGTCCTAAATGAAGTTTGCAGAGTTGTGACTGAGGACAGGACAGGATCAGGAAACATGAAGGACAAGGTGTGGGGTCACTGGACCACCTGACTTGCTGGAGCTCTGTCCTGAGCAGGGCCCTTTCTCTGTCCTGTGACTGCTGGGAAGCAGGTCCCCATCACCAGAGTTACCAAGATGAAAATGTGTCCTTCATTTTCACAAGTGTTTGCTACACAGTGAGCGTTAGTAACCAGCTCCAGAGTGGGCAAGTCCATGCATGAGGATGGTAGTTCCCAGTAACAAGGCAGGACAGTCTCCTACCTAGGAAACCCCCCAGACGGACAAGAAAACTCAGATCTCCCCACTCCATTCCCTACCTGAGCGCTTCTTTCTCCAGATCACAGCTCCAGTCATGGCCACAGTGACCACAAAGAGAACCACACCAGCAATGATCCAGTTGATGGGGATGGTGGGCTGAGGCGGCTCTGGAAAGGGAAGGGAGGGTGAGGGGCTCAGAGCTCTGGCAAGAGTCCTAACCCTGCTGAAATTCTCCAGAAGGCCTTCTGCTTTCCCTGAGAAGAGGCTCCACCCCAAACCCCTCCTTACCCCTTCTCAATGTGAGGGGCTCCGGCAGCCCCCCATGCTGCACATGGCACGTGTATCTCTGCTCCTGTCCAGGAGGCACCACCACAGCTGCCCACTTCTGGAAGGTCCCATCCCCTGCAGGCCTGGTCTCCACAAGCTCTGTGTCCTGGGTCAGGTCCTCCCCATTGTGGTGCCAGGTCAGGGTGATCTCCGCAGGGTAGAAGCCCAGGGCCCAGCACCTCAGGGTGACCCTTTGGTCAGAGATGGGGTGGTGCGTCACGTGTGCGTTGGGGGGTTCTGACGAAGAATCAGAAAATCCACACTTGGGCCTTTATGGGCCACTGAAACGGCATTCATGTGACCATCCTGAGGTGGACCCAGCCATTGGTTTGGATGGAAGAAGCACAAAACCCAGTTACCAACCTAGCCTTTGGGACCTCCTAATCCTGGAAAGTTCTAGATTCAGGGAGACAGTCCAGGGAAGGAGGCTGCAGGTCTAAGTGAGAGAGCACACTAATGGTCCTGACTGTGGTGGAGGGTGAATGAGTCAGAAAACCCGGAGTCAGAACTCCAGCGATGTCGTCATTGGAGAACAAGGCCTTGAGAGGGAAAGTCATGGTTCCCAAGGTGGCTGCCAGGGTTAAAGGGAACCGCTGATGGCTTATTTCAGGGACGGTCTCCACCTGCCTCCTGGGAGAGACTGGGTTCCCCCACTGCCCCTTAGCGAGAAGCGGCCCTCTGGGTGAGGCCCTCTCTAGTAGGAACAGGAACACCCGGGCGGATCTCCGTCTCCCCACCCGTGGGAGGGGCGGTGTTCTGACACCGAGTCCATTTTCCCTTCCTGGTGGGAAGCCAGCCCCAGCGGAGGGGAGATCGGGGAGGCCCCGCGGCCCCTGGTACCTGCGCGCTGCAGCGTCTCCTTCCCGTTCTCCAGGTGCCTGCCGAGCCACTCCACGCAGGTGCCCTCCAGGTAGTTCCTCAGCTGCTCTGCCACACCGGCCGCCTCCCACTTGCGCCGGGTGATCTGCGCCGCCGTGTCCGCCGCGGCCCAGGAGCGCAGGTCCTCGGTCAGGGCGATGTAATCCGCGCCGTCGTAGGCCCACTGCTCGTACCCGCGGAGGAGGTTCCCGTCGGGCCCCACGTCACAGCCGTACATTACCTGGAAGGTGTGAGACCCTGGCCCCGCCCGACAGGCAGGGGATTAAGTCCAAACAGAAAGTAAAACCGCCTGAAACTTCCCGCGGGTTCGTCCGGGTCAGGGGTCGGGGCCGGGGGTTCCCTCAGACTCGGGGTGGCGCTCAGCCCGGACACTCGGGGCGACCCCGGCCCGTCCGTGGGGATGGGGGTCGTGACCGGGACCCGGGCCCGCGTCGCTCACCGGCCTCGCTTTGGTTGTAGTATCCGCGCAGGTTCTGCAGGCTCCCTCGGGAAGTCTGTGCGGTGTCCCGGAGAATCCGCGTCCCCCGGTCCCAGTACTCCGGCCCCTCCTGCTCCACCCACGGCGCCCGCGGCTCCATCCTCGGACTCGCCGCGTCGCTGTCGAACCGCGCGAACTGCGTGTCGTCCACGTAGCCGACGGCGATGAAGCGGGGCTCCCCGCGGCCGGGCCGGGACACGGCGGTGTAGAAATACCTCATGGAGTGGGAGCCTGCGGGCGCGGAGGGGCTGAGACCCCGCGCGACCCTCGTCCCGGCGCGGGGCCGGGGCCCAGGGGGAGGCGGCCGGGAGGGCAGGGGAGGGGCACCGAGGGCGGGAGAGCAGGGCGGAGGCGGGGAGGGGAGGGGGAGCACAGGCCGTGGCGGGGCCGGGGGCGGCTGGGGGGCTGGGGCGGGGGCGGCGGAGAGGCGCCTTCCCCGGGGGTCCCGCGTCCCCGCCCCGCGGTCCCCTCGCTCCCGCCCCGCAGAGGCCCTTTCCTCCCGCCGCCGCACTCACCCGCCCAGATCTCGGTCACGGCCAGGGCCGCCGACAGCAGCAGGACGAGGGGTCGGGGCAGCACGACCTGCATCTCCGGGGTCTGGGGAGACTGTCAGTGGTCGCGGGGCCCGCGGGCCGGTGCGGAGACTTTAGACCTAGGAAGAGCGGTGCCGCTGCTTGGCTTCTCCGGAAACCCGACACCCAATGGGAGTCCAAAGTGGGGCCGCGTCACGAGTATCCAGGCAGTAGGACCTGACACAGGTTGTGAGAGGGAGAAGTGAAACCGGGGAGATGGGGACTCCCCGGCACTGGGCTTCCCCACCCCAGACACCGCCCTGGGGCCTGAGACCCTGAGAGGCAGGCGCAGGGACCTGGGACTTTGCCCCGACCCCTCACCTACTGCACAGCGCGCTCTTTGTCACACTGTCTCCCTGAGTCGTGGCCCAGGAGCTGTGTGAGTCAGTGATTCTCAAGCACCGCGTTCTCAGGATATCTATACAGTCTCACAGATTACTGAGGATCCCAAGGATATTTTGGGTCTGTGGCTTATATCTATAGGTATTTACCATAGTAGGAATAAAGCAAATTTAAAAATTCATTAATTCACTTAGAATCATATTAACCCATAGCGTGAAAACAGAAATGTTATTTTTATGTAAAATAACTATTTCTTCAAATAAACAGCTAAGTGAGAAGAGTGATGTTGTTGCATTTTACATTTTTGCAGGTCTCTTTCTTGTTTGGCTCCTTAGAAGACCCCTGGATGTTCAGAGTTTTTTCTGCATTTATTGTGTTGTTTTGGTTGAAGTGTACGAAAAAATTTACAACCTTGCACAAATATAGGAGAGTAAAATGTTTCATAATCTTCTCAGATAATTATGGGTATTCATTTTAGGTTCTGTATTAAAAATACACAAGTTTTACTTTCTCTAAGGTTATTTGCAAAGTGGAACCTGAACCCGTATCATTGACTATATCCTTCTCTGTTACATTAAAATCCACAGGCCCAGCTTGCACACTGAATGGATCTTGTACTAATGCATGATTTTTTTTAAAGTAATGTGTTTCACTACGTTATGTAGGGGTTCCAGTGTTGATGAGACTGGAATTGAATTATCAAAAAGTCAGTTTTTTTTTAATATAACCACAGATCCCAACAGAAAAGCTTGTTAAGAGTGAGAAGCTGTCAAGTTTATTGGTGGATCACAACTTTTCCAAAATTCTGATTTTCTCTCGAGAGCTTACATGTGATCAAAGCAACACGTACTCTCAGCTGTCATATGTGAGTTGATTTTCATGAAAGGGTAGGTTT
Source organism: Halichoerus grypus (assembly GCF_964656455.1). Taxonomy (NCBI): domain Eukaryota; kingdom Metazoa; phylum Chordata; class Mammalia; order Carnivora; family Phocidae; genus Halichoerus; species Halichoerus grypus. Next base: position 117,060,044 of record NC_135720.1, read on the forward strand.
CTGTTCATTTTCCAGAAACTGTCTGCCAAATCTCCTAGTCTAAATATTCTAAGTTTCTGTGTCATTCATGTCTTCAGGTCAAAATGACATTTTGTAAAAAAAAAAAAAAAAAAGGAAAAAAGAGACCAGTTAATTTCATACAGATTATTTTCCTTGGGGCTTATGGCTGTACGGAACTGCTGGATATCCCACGTGATCATGTAGGACTTGTTTACAATGTGGGTTTGAGAATGATTGATAAAGATACAATTTTGAATGCTTTCACCAGGACATTTTAAAGTGATACTAGTTTTCTTTTGTTCTGGTTTTGTTTTTGAGGCATTTTATTTGCATGTATATATTACATCCCTAGAAAAAGAATCTCAGGATTTTCCCTCATGTGTGTTTTCGTCTTGCTTCTCCATGGTCCATGATGCCAGGTGAGGTTGTCAGGACAATGAGACCAAACTGGAGGGACGGGAGCAGATTCTTCTGCTATTTTTCTAGATCTTTGAGTTGTACATCAAATCCGGGGCTGCTCACTCCACACGTGTTTAACCTGACCTTAGATTCACAACAATGTTCCCAGCTCTGTGATCAGCAATGATTTCAGAATCCCCAGTGTAACTGAGATTTGTCATCACAGTTAGAAACGGGACGATGACTTTGGAGTATGGCCTAATAAAGACCTGTCTTTGGCCTCTCTTTTCGGCATTGTTACTGCTCTTGAGAGCATCTGCCAGAGCATGTGACCATATGGCGGCACAGAAAGATGGTGGAAAGAGTGTTTCTGGTTTTTTACGGAAGTAAGTAATGGTGAAGAATGACAACTATTACAGTTTGCACCCATCACCTCCGTTCTTGCTAAGTTTTACCTCAGTGTGAACGTCAACATGGTGAAAAGGCAATAATGTCTAAGTAATGTTAGGAAAATAGATTTAACCTCATGGACTCTGTGAAAGGGCCTCAGTGACGTCAGGTGTTCCCCAGACCACACTTTGAGAACGGCTGTTCTGATAACCCTGGGAGAGTCTCCCGGCTGGTCCTGCCCTGGCCTGTCCTCACTCAGCAGAATCCCTTTCCCTGAGCTGCACTTCCTGCCTCTGAAAACTCAGCTCTGGCTTTAGCCCCCGAGTGCAGCTAGAAGAGAACTCACCTCCTGGAAATGTGATGGCGGAGAGGGTCCCCAGTCTGGGAAGGGAGGTGGGGGCACAGGGGTTTCCCTTTTGTAATTGGGAACAGTTTGCACCCAAAGGCACCAGGCCCAGGCATATGTGACTTGGGTTTTGTGACCCACCAGCTTCATATGTATTCACATCCCAGACGGAATCTGATGTCGTCTGTAAGAGAAATCATGTTGGTCTTTTCACTTTCCATGTGTCTGATGCATCTGACTCGCGGCCCGCAAAGCACGCAGAGCAGTACCGTCCGATACGACATTCTGTGCGGAAGGAATTGTTCTATATCTGCGCTGTCCGGTATGGTGGCCACGAGATGCATGTGGTTCTAGAGATGCAGGTGGCACTTGAAATGGGGCTGGTGTGCTGAGCAGTGGCATTTTTAATTGTTTTAAATGAATATGGATTTAAGTAGCCATATGTGGTTCATAGAGACTATTCAGACATTACACATCTAGAACGCTCTTAGTTTTCTGGATCCTCCTCAAAGAAGATACTGTGTGACTCATAGGTATAGTATATTAAATTTATCTTCAAATGGAAGTCATGGATTGTCTATGTGGGTCTGAGACATATCCTTAAAATACAGCATGAAAGTGTAATTGACATGCATTATAACCGCGGAAGTGTACAGACATTAGCCAAAACATGAAGTATCACATCTACTTCATAAGTGTTCAAAAATGCCCATCCCTGGAACCAATTGTTGTCTCTATTACTTGGGTGTCTTGGGTCTTATTTTTGTTCACCTGGTAAACAGAAGCAGGCTCATAAGTCTTCACCGAGCCCAGGTGAGAGGATATACTGAATACAACATGTACTTTGTAGGCTCTGTACATACTTGTAAACGTCGTAAAGGAGAAGATGTACATCTTAGATTCCACCACCTTAGAATCTTTTATCTCTTGTTCCTCCACATACTTTTGCCCAGATTCAGACAATTCTGTTTCCCATCACCCTTGAAACCCTCTGCTCTTCATTTCTACTGAGGTGGAAAAATACATGAAATGTTTACAATTGTGGGATGAGGAATTCTCTCACAAAGGCCCAATGATAAAAACCCATCAAGAAAAACATGAAATATCCGCATGTCAACCACACACTCACAAAGATACAAACTCATGTCCATGATCAAACTAAAAGACACAAAAACAATTTTCACAGACAGAAGGGTGACATGAGTCATTATACTGCAGCCCAAGACCATCAGGAGCACTTGTGGACATTCAAGTTGGATCTATTACTTGTTGCAGTGAGAGAGAAAACACCCCTTTGGGGGCAATGGGGCATTCTAATATGAAGGTGTTGGAACCTATAAGGACATGGATGAGTGTTTTGGAGAGGATCTGTGGAAGCTGGGGCCGACTCCCGACTGCGTGTTGTCAGGACGTGTGGGCGATTCCATGGTTGAGCATCTCAGTGAATCCCCTCCTAAGCAGGCCAGACCGGAGCGAGGATAGAGCAGTCATGGTAAAGGAGCCCCGATTGCTCACATTGGCTGACACAGGGAGATGTGTGTTATTCTGTGGGTTGTGCACTGCCTTGTTTTTGTCTGTAATGACACAAAGTGATGTCATGGTTCCAGAGTGTCCTTGTCTGATGCTGATGTTCTGTGAGGTGACTGGCTCATGTCCCACAGGAGAAGAATATGGCCAAGGGGTGGACATTAACCAGCTTCTGACCACACTGGGCCCAGCTGTCAGTGTCAGACCAGCTCCCGATGTTGGGGGCTGCTGGCTCTTCTCTGTTAAATTCCATATTTTTTTTTTTAAGATTTTATTTATTTATTTGAGAGAGAGAATGAGATAGAGAGAGCATGAGAAGGGGGAGGGTCAGAGGGAGAAGCAGACTCCCCGCTGAGCTGGGAGCCCGATGTGGGACTCAATCCCAGGACTCTAGGATCATGACCTGAGCTGAAGGCAGTCGCTTAACCAACTGAGCCACTCAGGCGACCTAAATTCCGTATTTTAAAATAGCTGCACCGGGCACCTGGGTGGCTCAGTTGGTTAAGCGACTGCCTTCAGCTCAGGTCATGATCGTGGAGTCCCTGGATCGAGTACTGCATTGGGCTCCCTGCTCGGCAGGGAGTCTGCTTCGCCCTCTGACCCTATGCCCTCTCATGTGTTCTCTCTCTCTCATTCTCTCTCTCTCAAATAAATAAATAAAATCTTTAAAAATAAATAAAATAAAATAGCTGCACCACATTCAAAACACAATCATAGAATTGGTGTTTCCATTTTCTTTGGTTAAATACCCAAGAATGGAATTATTGGATTATATGGGGATTCACTATGCTGTATATCTGAAAGGAATGTAACATTGTGTGTCAAATGATTTCAAATAATAAAAAAAGAAAAAGAAAGAAAAAAGAATTAAAAATATTAGAAAACAATTTGGGAAGGAGGAAATGAAATGACAAACAAATGTATTTGTAATAAGTAGACATAAACAAATATGAGAATGTGGAATTAGTAAAGGGAATAAAACTATAAAATAAATCTATGAATTTGGCAAAGATGAGAGTAAGGCATGAGAGTGTCCATCAGAGGGTTGGGAAAACACACTGTCATAAAGGCTGATGGGAGTGAACACTGAGATACAATTTTTAATGAGTGTTTTTGAAAATGTCTCCACAAATGAAATGTGCTTATACTGTGACACAGACATTTTCATTTCTTTCTTTCTTTTCAAGTTCTCAAGGATGTTTCTTGACTTGTGGTTTACAAAAACAAAGAAGGGAACTTATCTAGGGCGCCTGGGTGGCTCAGTCGGTTAAGCGGCTGCCTTCGGCTCAGGTCATGATCCCAGGGTCCTGGGATCGAGTCCCGCATCAGGCTCCCTGCTCTGCGGGGAGCCTGCTTCTCTCTCTCCCTCTGCCGACTTGTGTTCTCTCTCTGTCAAATAAATAAATAAAATCTTTAAAAAAAAAAGGGAACTTATCTAAGCGCTATAATCAATATGATTTGGGTAAGTGTGAATAGTGGAACACTTAGCACGTCTCAGGGATTATCACCACGTCCTTTACACAGAGGGTCAAAATTCATCATGAAAGCAAACCCAGGAGGCACCCCATAGGGGATCCCTTTGTACACACAGGGAAAGGGAGACCTGGAGAGGAGAAGCAGGTGGTGGAGACAGGGTTCAACACAGAAGGTTTGCTTTCAGAGGCCTTGTTGACTTGTCGTTCACTGTTCCCTGTCCATCAGGAGGTGGGTAGGACTGTGCACTCTATGTAAGTGAGCTGTTGCAATGTTCCAGAATGCTCTGTGATGGGAGGCTGCTAGGGTCAGAGCCTAGGAGGACATTAAGGAGCAATGTGAGTCACCTGCTCAAATCACACTAAAGTCCTTCATCCAGTGGACATCTGGAGGCCTCCAGGGGCTCAGGGTCAGCTGGACTCCAGAGCTAGAACACAGAGCAAGGGTGACACCCTGGTGATGAGACACTAGCAGTGTCATGTGGGAGATGGACATGGAGCAGAAATGACAGAGGGAAATGTAAGTCGCTCCTGAGATGAGTGTTGTGTGGAGGAAGGTCATGGTATCACGAAAGCAGAAACCAGGAGACCCAGCAGGTCCCTTACCACTAGGATCAGTCATAACTACAGGATGCAACAGGCATATGGATATGAAACAAAAACACAACTACACACAGTGCTGTGCAATCACAGAACAGGAAAGAGCTCTGGGAAATGAACAATATGACCATAGAAATGAATAATTGAGTGGATACACTGGATGACTACAGTTGTCCTTCCCTGAAGTCGTACAGTCGGGAGGGTAGAGGCAGCAGGAGAGAAGATCTATTTGTTTCTTTTCTTTTCTTTTTAAGATTTTATTTATTTATTTGAGACAGAGAGCACAAGCAGGGGGAGCAGCAGAGGGAAAGGGAGAAGCAGACTCCCCGCTGAGCAGGGAGCCCAACCCAGGGCTTGATCCTGGGACCCCGAGATCATGACCCGAGCCAAAGGCAGATGCTTAACTGACTGAGCCACCCAGGCGCCCCAAAAAGACGGTGGAAGGGCAGACACCCTGAAAACTCCAAGAGGCAACAACACAGGCCTGGCAACTGGAAGACATGAGGCAAGGCCCCCAAATCCCGGGGACAACTCTGTCCAGCACAGAGTCTCTGTCATGTCACCGTGTGACTCAGGGCGAGAGCAGCCTAAGGGCTCCTCAGATGTGAGAGTTTCTGTTCTACTTTCCATGTTTCCTTCCCCAGGACACCAGTAGGCAAAGTGGGACAAATGATGGAGAAAACCAAACGGGGGGAGCACATGGGATCCCGGCCACAGGGAGCCAGCAGGAGAGAGGCCAAGGGTCCCCAGGAGGAGCTGCAGGGGTCTGGGTGTCAGCCCTGTCCCAGGGGTGCAGGCATCCCGTCCCCATGGGGCAGGACTGAGGGCTGCAGGCCAGGGGGCTGCATGGACAAGAAGATGGGAGAAGAGTGGATGGGCTTGAGTTCATGAAGACTTACCCAGGGGGAGTGGGGGAAGGATTTAATAGGAGTTCAACCGAAACTAAGCAAATGAAGGGATAAGATAGTTATTTACTCCGGGGAAAATAAAAAGTTGATTCAGGGAAGGAAACATAATCATGGTCTGTGAAATGCTCAGTTGTGACTAGCATTTCATGGCCATAATCATGGAAACACAGCACACTGAGCTCATCAAAATCATCAAATAATTAAATGGGGGAGATGGGATTGTGTGAAAGAAGAGCCATTTCAGTAAAGATGACGCAGAAACCTGAAGACGAGAGACAGAGTCTGAGAAGCAGTCTATTTAGAAGCACAGAAGCAATAATCAGAGAATCAGCTAGAAGAACTAATGCAGGTGGTCTCAGAGATTCAGGAAATGCGGTTATGGAAGCTTGGGCACATCTGTCTTTTTTTTTTAAAGATTTAAATTTTAAGTAATCTCTACAGGCGACAAGGGACTAGAACTTTTAAACCCGAGATCGAGAGTCACATGCTATACTGACTGAGCAGCCAGGTGCCCCTGAGGACATCTGTCTTGATATCAAGAACTACAGACATATTTGACTTTCTAGAACTCTGTGCCTCTATCCATTGGCTACAAGGACAACATCGTGGGTGAGATGGGTCAGGAAGAGTTCTGCACGGAGGTCACAGAGATGGGGCAGGAGTTGGAGGAGTCCTGGCAGCAAGCACTGGGTTTTTATAGGATGATTTTGTTTTGATTTATTTAGTTTAGCTTCATGTTGTTGAACGAGAGTCATGGCAGCATGTTTGTAGGAGGAATGGCTGAGCCAGGAGACAGGGGCAAGTGCATGATGCAGGTGAGTGAGGGGCCATGTGTGCCCACGTGGAGGGGCAGCCGGAGACAGGAGGGCCCCTCCGCCAACACTGCTTAGAAGCTGAGGACACAGGTGCAGACCTGGGGTGGGGGATGGGGGGTGCACAGTTCTCACCTGAGTCCTTCTTTTCTGAGTGAGGAACAAATGAGCTCATCACCTCAGAGAGGGGAGCAGGGAGGGAGTGAGGGGGCTGAGCAGGGAGGAGGAAGTGAGAGGCAGGCCCTCAAGACGGTGACAGGGAGCTGACTGGGGAAATGGCATCTGGAGAGAGCAGGGCTGGGGCCCCTGAGTCTGTGCTCATCATCTTAGAGAGAGAGACTTCCAGCAGCAGGGGGATATAGAAGAGACTAGAAGCAAATGCAACAAAACAGCTCAGGGGGGAGAACTATATCCTTTTTACTTTGTCATTTATCACTTTTCCCTTTTAATAATTTTTCTGCAGTGAATAGACATGACGTCATGTATATTGTACATCGTAAATACACATCAGAATCAGAATATAAATGCTTTATTTGCACTTTAAAAGGGAAGATGGTGGGAAAGTCAGCAGCTCAGGGCTCAGAGCTGGAAGGGCTGGGTCGCCTGTCTGCGCTCTGGGCAGGGGACTCACAGAGCTTTTGTTCCATGTCTCAGGACCCTGCTCTCTGGGGGGCCAGGCAGGGTCTTTCCCTTCGTTTTACAGTGTGCTCTTTGTTTCATTTAGTACTATCTCATCAATATTCATGGTTTCAAAGCAATGTTTTTTTCTGTGTTACATGGCATTTCAAGCTATTTTACTGGGAGAATTTGTCCACACAATGTAGCGCACCTGCTTCAGAAATAGAAATTCAAAGGCAAAATAGTTCAGTGAAAAGATGATTTGTTGTAAAGTAGAAGATCAGAACCTGATTCTTCAATCATGGTCTGAGGATGATCTGTCAACTCTTGGGGATTTTAAAGTAGTTTATTTTTTGAAAACATTATTCATTCACATACAAAATAATTCAATAGATACAAATACACAAAATAAGGAAGTCACATAGTAATCCCTCATCCCCCAGTCACCCAAGTTCTCTACCCCAAATCCAGCACAGTCAGCCGTTTATCATGTCTCATACCAGAAAAATACACCTGTGCCCTAATGTCTACTGTTATATCAAGAAACTAGCCCAGGTAACAGACTGGAAGAAAACATCGGCAAAACACATATGTGATAAAGGACTTGTTAAGAATACTCATAGAACCTTTAAAAAGGAGCAATAAGAAAACAAATCACTTCAAAAATGAGCAAAACTCTGAGGAGACACCTTACCAGGAAGATACACTCATGGGTAACAAGCATATGAAAAGATGTTCAACAAAAAGTGTCACCGGGGAAATGCAAAAGACAACAACAGTGATCTCCCCATCACACACCTGTTAGATGGCGGGAATCCAAGCACTGATACTGTCACCTGCTGCCCAGGACAGGGAGCCCAGAAAGCTTCAGTCACTAAGGGCAGGAATACAAAATAGCACAGCTGCTGTGGGAGACGGTCAGCAGTTTCTTATAAAGTCACATATGGACTAAGCACACAAGCTGCTGATCCCCCTGTAAGGTATTTACCCACCTCATTTGAGAACTCACGTTTACACAACAACCTGCATGCAAACTGTCACCGCGGGACAGCCCTCCCCTGTGGGCTGCACATCCTGACTTCCTTCCAAAGACTACTTTATGGAAAGGGACAAAGCAAGAGAAGGAACTTCACGGGGAGCATGTGGGTAAGACGACCTTAGCCGGGAGTGAAGGTGAACTTCATCCGTGACGAGCAAGGGATCACTGCGTGTTCTTGCTATGTTGCGTGGAGAAGGGCCCAGCCAGGTGTGGTCTTCCCAAACCCCACAGCCTCAGTCAGCCTGATTCACAATGACAAACAGTCTACAATGTACCCGAACCAGCTCCTCAAACATGTCAGGGCCATGAAAAATAAGGACATTCTGAGACACGGTCACAGCCAGGGAAGCCTGAAGGAGACATGATGGCACTCAATGTGGTAACTTGGGTGGGGTCTTGGGAGAGAAAACAAAACCATGACAGCAAATCCCGTGTGGAGATCCGTAGTAACGTATGCATATTGGGTCATTAGCTGTGACAAATGCATGACGGTGAGATTGGTGTTAACGACAGGACAACTGAGTGTGGGGCACACAGGGACTCTGCACTACCTTTGTCACTTCTCTGTAAATCTCCAACTGTTCTAAGATAAAGGAGTGTCTTTTGTAAAAGAGCCCTCAGCGAGGGAATCAGTCCAGGAGGAACAAGGATCTACTCTTCAGTTTTCCTGGGCTTGTCATCCAGGGGCTGGAGAGAGGGGTTGTGGGGAGGACAGATGGAAACTCAGACACGGGGCAGGGCTCCAGAGCGCTCCTCTCCTCGGATCCCAGCCCCACCCCTGCACCTGCCCCCAGGGCTGCTCAGAAGGCCCCTTCCTCCGCCCCCCTCCCCCATGCCCAGCCTGCAGGTCAGCCCTCTGGGCCTGACTCAGCTCAGCCCAGTGCTCCCCCTGGCGGTGCAGGACCGGAGCCGCAGCGCCCCCGTGTGGCCACAGGGCTGAGGGCGGGAGACCTGAGCGCCCTCTGGGCTTCTCCCCAGGGACCTCCCCAGGGTCTCCCTGGGTTCCCAGCAGGGGCACGGGGCTGTGCACACAGGGGAAGCCCCCATCCAGTGTCAAGTCCTCAGTCTGAACTGTCTCCAAAAATACATGCTGACATAGGTGGTTTCTCCCCATTGAATGCCCATGGACTCTGGCCTCAGGGAGGAACAGATCTTCAGGCCATCACGGCTGGTTCCCAGGTCCGCAGTGGACTCCACACACATACTGGGTGCCCTCAGTCTCCTCCTGGGACCTTGACCCCGGATCCCTGTCACTTGTTCTTGCTGCTGCTTCAGGGCGAACGGGTCCTCCTCCAGGGAACCAGCTCTGGATTCTCAGTTCCTAAGGTCAGGTAGAAGGAGGGGAGGAGGAGGGGAGGGGCTCCGCTGGGGGATGGCCTGGAACCTGGGGCTGCTCCTGGAGGAGTGAGCAGAGGGAGGAAGTACTGACATGAGGGGGTGGGGGCCAACAAGAGTGCAGGCGGAGGAACCCGGGACGAGAGGGTCAGGGGAAGGGGTTGTCTTAGGGACACTTGAGGGAGATGATGGGTTCTGGCTGGAAGAGGCGCAGGGACTCCTGGCTGGGGCCCTGGTAGACGTCTCTGGCTGTCACCTGATGGTCATCACACAGGGGTGAGCTCTGTCATTGGTCAGGAAACTGTACTTAAGTTCAGGCATTTTCCACACTGACACTATGAATAGTTCAAACATTCTGCAAAGAAGGGAAAAGCAGAGAGAGGGGAGGTGGCTAAGGGGCTTCCCCTCCTCCAGAGCAAGACCCCCTTATGCTGGGGAGGCCCGGGCCTCAAGGAACTGAGAGGAAGGGAGAGCAAGTCCCGTGCACCCTGAAGGGCCAGCCCTGGTTTCTGATTCTGGAGTTTCCAGATTCCCACTCCCTGGGCTAGGGTTTCTCAGCCCCCTGCCGTCCACCCCGGTTTCACAGCCTCTGCCACCTGGAAACCGTCTCTACTTGTGAAGTCGGTGGAACCCCTGCTCCATGAGGAGCAGCCCCAGGGCCTCTGACAGCGAGGGGCCCAGCAGCTGGAGCCATGGAGATACCATCCTGGAGCTCGGAGGCTGGACACCGCAGTGGTACAAGGTCATCAGTCAGGTTTCAGGCCCAGGCTTCTGCCTCACATTTCCTCCAGGACCCGCATAAGTTCCCTCCCCTATCCCAAGGCCTGCAGAACCCAGGCGTCTGAACACCATGCCCAAATGACCAAGGGGGGAAGCTCCTGTGCAGGGGTCAGACCCCACCTTTTGGAACCTGGAGGGTGGCCCCTCTCCCCCGCCTGGAGAGGCCAGGACCCTGGCCTGCTGCCTCTTCTATCCCTTGGTGCAGAGAAGGAAGACCTCTGTGTTTCTTTGTTGGCAAGCTGAGAGGGACAAACCTAGAAAGGTCTAAAACTAGAGCTTATAGCGGTGATTGGTCTGAAAAAATGATCCAGTACAGAGAAAAGAGGAAATAAGAGATGGGGAGGTTTTAGCTGCATTCCACACCCTGGTTCCAGTCACACTGAGGACAGTAGCATCCTTGCTAGTTTTGTTTGTTCACTAAGACAACAACCCCCCCATTCTGACAGCCTGGGTTGCATTTCTGCCACTTTCAGCCAAAGCATATCTATGGAATGTATAACGAGTTTCTTCTCTAGAAATCCCATAATGTTTTCATTTGTCCAAACAGTATTGCTCACTCAAATAAAATCCCCATTTATCTAGAGCTTGTTTGCTATACAACTTTGTGTCCAATGCGGTTTCTGTCACACTCAGAAATCTCAAGGGGATTTTAGAGAGAGTGTAAAATCCTAGAGCAACACTGAAGTTTTTGTATTCGTCGGGAAGACACATTGTAATGCCTTTTGGTGCCCCCGACATCTAGAAGTGAATTAGTATGCATTCACAAGTATTTTTAACAATAAAACCCACGATTGAAAGAGAAGCTTCTTGTATTATTTTTATGTTTAGAATACAGCAGTTCAAAACCCAGCAGGAGAAGAGAAATTATAAAGATCAGAGCAGAAATCAATGAAATAGACACCAAAAGAACAGTAGAACAGATCAACTAAACTAGGAGCTGGTTCTTTGGAAGAATTAATAAGATTGATAAACCCCTGGCCAGACTTATCAAAAAGAAGAGAGAAATGACCCAAATAAATAAAATCATGAATGACAGAGGAGAGATCACAACCAACACCAAAGAAATAGAAATAATTATAAGAACATATTATGAGCAACTATATGCCAGCAAATTAGATAATCTGGAAGAAAAGGATGCATTCCTAGAGATGTATAAACTACCAAAACTGAACCAGGAAGAAATAGAAAACCTGAATAGACCTATAACCACTAAGGAAATTGAAGCAATAATCAAAAATCTCCCAACAAACAAAAGCCCAGGGCCAGATGGCTTCCCAGGGGAATTCTACCAAACATTTCAAGAAGAATTAATACCTATTCTTCTGAAACTATTCCAAAAAATAGAAATGGAAGGAAAACTTCCAACCTCGTTTTATGAGGCCACCATTACCTTGATCCCCAAACCAGACAAAGACTCCATCAAAAAGGAGAATTACAGACCAATATCCTTGATGAACATGGATGCAAAAATTCTCACCAAAATACTAGCCAATAGGATCCAACAGTACATTAAAAGGATTATTCACCACGACCAAGTGGGATTTATCCCTGGGCTGCAAGGTGGTTCCACATCCACAAATCAATCAATGTGATACATACATTAATAAAAGAAAGAACAAGAACCATATGATCCTCTCAAAAGAAAGCAGAAAAAGCTCTGACAAAGTACAGCATCCTTTCTTGATCAAAACTCTTCAGAGTATAGGGATAGATGGTACATACCTCAATATCATAAAAGCCATCTATGAAAAACCCACAGCAAATATCATTCTCAATGGGGAAAAACTGAGAGCTTTCCCCCTAAGGTCAGGAACATGGCAGGGATGTCCACTATCACCACTGCTATTCAACATAGTATTAGAAGTCCTAGCCACAGCAATCAGACAACAAAAAGAAATAAAAGGCATCCGAATCGGCAAAGAAGAAGTCAAACTCTCACTGTTTGCAGATGATATGATACTTTATGTGGAAAACCCAAAAGACTCCACCCCAAAACTGCTAGAACCCATACAGGAATCCACATGGTGGCATGATATAAAATCAATGCACAGAAATCAGTGGCATTCCTATACACCAACAACAAGACAGAAGAAAGAGAAATTAAGGAGTCGATCCCATTTACAATTGCACCCAAAACCATAAGATACCTAGGAATAAATCTAACCAAAGAGGCAAAGAATCTGTACTCAGAAAACTATAAAATACTCATGAAAGAAATTGAGGAAGACACAAAGAAATGGAAAAACGTTCCATGCTCATGGATTGGAAGAACAAATATTGTGAAGATGTCCATGCTACCTAGAGCAATCTACACATTTAATGCAATCCCTATGAAAATACCATCCACTTTTTTCAAAGAAATGGAACAAATAATCCTAAAATTTGCATGGAACCAGAAAAGACCCCTAATAGCCAGAGGAATGTTGAAAAAGCAAAGCAAAGCTGGTGGCATCACAATTCCGGACTTCAAGCTCTATTACAAAGCTGTCATCATGAAGACAGCATGGTACTGGCACAAAAACAGACACATAGATCAATGGAACAGAATAGAGAGCCCAGAAATGGACCCTCAACTCTATGGTCAACTAATCTTCGACAAAGCAGGAAAGAATGTCCAATGGAAAAAAGACAGTCCCTTCAACAAATGGTGTTGGGGAAACTGGACAGCCACATGCAGAAGAATGAAACTGGACTATTTCCAGTTTCAAAATCCTAGAGGATCAAAATCCTAGAGGAGAACACAGGCAGCAGCCTCTTCGACCTCAGCTGCAGCAACTTCTTCCTAGAAACATCGCCAAAGGCAAGGGAAGCAAGGGCAAAAATGAACTATTGGGACTTCATCAAGATAAAAAGCTTTTGCACAGCAAAAGAAATAGTCAACAAAACCAAAAGACAACTGACGGAATGGGAGAAAATATTTGCAAATGATGTATCAGATAAAGGGCTAGTATCCAAAATCTATAAAGAACTTATCAAACTCAACGCCCAAAGAACAAATGATCCAATCAAGAAATGGGCAGAAGACATGAACAGACATTTTCCCAAAGAAGGCATCCAAATGGCCAACAGACACATGAAACAGTGCTCAACATCGCTTGGCATCAGGGAAATCCAAATCAAAACCTCAATGAGATACCACCTCACACCAGTCAGAATAGCTACAATTAACAAGTCAGGAAATGACAGATGTTGGTGGGGATGTGGAGAAAGGGGAACCCTCCTACACCGTTGGTGGGAATGCAAGCCAGTGCAGCCACTCTGGAAAACAGTATGGAGGTTCTTCAAAAAGTTGAAAATAGAGCTACCATACGATCCAGCAATTGCACTACTGGGTATTTACCCCAAAGATACAAATGTAGGCATCCAAAGGGGTACATGCACCTCGATGTTTATAGCAGCAATATCCACAGTAGCCAAACTCTGGAAAGAGCCAAGATGTTCATCGACAGATGAATGGATAAAGAAGATGTGGTATATATATACAATGAGATATTATGCAGCCATCAAAAGGAATGAAATCTCGCCATTTGCAACGATGTAGTTGGAACTGGAGGGTATTAATGCTGAGCGAAATAAGTCATTTAGAGAAAGACATGTATCATACGATCTCACTGATATGAGGAATTCTTAATCTTAGGAATAAACTGAGGATTGCTGGAGTGGTGGGGGTGGGAGGGATGGGGTGCCTAGGTGATAGACATTGGGGAGGGTATGTGCTATGGTGAGCGCTGTGAATTGTGTAAGACTGTTGAATCACAGACCTGTATCTCTGAAACAAATAGTACATTATATGTTAAAAAAAAAAAAAGAAGAAGAAGAAGATAGCAAGAGGGGAAGAATGAAGGGGTGGGGAATCGGAGGGGGAGACGAACCATGAGAGACTATGGACTATGAGAAACAAACTGAGGGTTCTAGAGGGGAGGGGGGTGGGGGGATGGGTTAACCTGGTGATGGGTATTAAAGAGGGCAAGTTCTGCACGGAGCACTGGGTGTTATACGCAAACAATGAATCATGGAACACTACATCAAAAACTAATGATGTAATGTATGGTGATTAACATAACATAATAAAAAAAAGAAAAAAAAAGAATACAGCAGTTTACTTTTTTGTAATGCCTCTGTCCCTGCAAAATGAACAAAGCTTTCAGAATTTCTAAAAGAACGGAAGCTAGTTTCACTGGAGCCAAGTAAGGACAGCTACTGGGGACACACAATCCTCACAAAAAAGAGAGTGTCCTGGGGGGAAAGAACATTTGGGGCAGGGTTATACATGTTTTTACATAAAGAGTTACAAACGATCATGATGAAAGACATTCCAGAAAGTTACAAAGTTTAACTATGCTTTTAGTATGTGCAAGGTTGCAGACATCCAAGGTGTGGGAACAGAACTTAGGAAGATTTTTACCCTTTTCTTTTTCAGGTTTTTATTTGAATTCCAATTAGTTAACATACAGTGTAATATTAATTTCAAGTGTGCGTATAGTGATTCAATGCTCATCACAAGTGCCCTCCTCAATCCCCATCACCTATTTAACTCATCCCCCCACCTACCTCCCCTCTGGTGACCATCAGTTTCTTCTCTCTACTGAAGAATGTTTCTTTTAGGTTATTGACTAACGAATCAGATGCACAATGTGTGCTCGGGCAGAAATAGAGCCCTTGCTTTGAAGTTCGCTTAAGTCATTCTGACCTTGGCAAACGTTAAAGTATAGCTTCCCTGGGAGTCTATGAGCAGGGCCCATGACTATGAAAAGTTGAAAATTTCCTTTATAAGTCTAAAGTCAGTAATAGCGTAAGCCACGAAAGCTCTGTCCCAAATTTAGACAAGACAGCATACGATTCCCTGCTTCCTAAGACCTGGCATCTTCCTCCTTCTGCGGCACTGGGTGGCCTTTTGCTCTATGAGATACTGCAAACCACACACAGGAATGCGGGTCCTCCCGGCAATAGCAAAAGGCCCTTTCCTTGTGCTGCTCATAGAAGCGCACTGAAACCACGCTCCAGAGCGTTCCTGAGGTTGGAACTAGCAGAAAATGTAAAGCTGGTTTTTCAGAGAACTGCTTCTCCCCAGTGAGCTATTGTTTCTTTGCAGACCCCACTCACACATACACCAGCTGTCCTTGCAGAAGCCTGGGCTCCAGGTCCATTGATAGGTTCCAGCCTATGGACAAGTCTTGCATTCCTCATGGGGATAAGGAGCCCAAGACCCCATCTCATTTATACCTGCTCTCGGAGCTCAGAGCCCCTTCTCCTTGTCCGAAGAGCATCTCGGGAGATCAGGGGCTACGTTTTGCCTCCTCCTGAGGTTGTCTCCACCCCAAAGTGAACACCGGATGCACGTTCCACATGTTTGTTCAATGTGCATGTTCGATATGTTGGGCGGGAAGCTCGCTGGGCATGAGCGACAGGAGGATGGACCTTAGATGTCTGATGCCTTGACAGAGAGCCCCCACAGGGGAGCACCCCCTTCCAGCTATCTGGCAGTCAGTTTGTGGTTACAACATCCCCCAGCAGAGAAAGTCAAGTGTGTTGTGCCTGCAGAATGCGGGGGCTTGTCCTTATCGACCTGTGCCTCTAGAACAGAACCAGTGTTGTGGTTTTCGACCCCTGCAGGCATTTCGATGCATCTTGGGAAAGGACATGGTTGTTGGCTAATTATTATACAATCCAGGCCTGTCACTCCAATGCTGCGACCCCAGGTTTCACCCAAAAGAAAACATTGGTATAAGCCCACACCTCGGAGTTACCGGGGCCTTAGCGTCTGTTGACGCCCTCCCCTCTCCTGGAGCGACTTTAATAAAACCTTGCTCTGCTTTACTCTCCTTTCCTGTCCTGTGATTCTGCTGTTGGCAGCAAAAAGAACCGAGGCTTCTTTCCTTTTCCAGGTAACTCTCCCCAACACACCTTTCCTCATGAATAGTCATAAGTGAGCTCAGTATTTCTTCTCATCTCAGGTTGACCTGAGACGGGAGGACGATGTGGTGAGGAGTGTGGAAAGACTAGAGATGGCAGAGGGGTCGTTCAGGAGGGAGAGGGCGGACGTAGGCCACGAGGGCGGACGTAGGCCACGAGTGCGGCACCCCTGCCGAGGCCTCCTGACCCGCCCCTGCATGCACTCTCCTCCGGTCCCATCTCCTCTCCACACGGCGCCCGAGCGGCCTCCTCCACATGGACTCCCACCCACACTCTCTGTTTCCCACGCCAGGCCACCTGCTCCCCTCCCTCCCACCTGTCTCCCTCCAGCCACGAGAGGAAGCAGTGGTCCAGCCGCAACCCCGTGCCAGCCACGGTTCTGAGCACGTCACAGGGGTCAGCTCATCCCTGCAGCATCGGCCACGGGTCAGGGGAGGAGGCTGAGGCGTCCATGGATAAGGAGTGTGTTTGGTCCCGCAGCTCAGGGGGTGGTGGAGAACATTCTGGAATCCGGATGGTCCGGGCCCAGGCCTGCCCGCTTCAGCTCCACGCTGCCGCCGCTGCCGGCCACTTCCCTGCACCCGGTCCATCCTGAGAACCGGCCCCACTGTCCCGTAGCCAGGACTTCTCCCCAGCTGCTGGCCTCCATCCACCATCCCTCCTCTGTCAGCTCCTGTCCGTCCTGGGGGCTCGGGTCACATGGCCCCGGCTCAGGAAGGATGTCCTGAGCTGCTCCCAGGATGGGGTCCTTGTTCTAGATTCCAGATGCCTGTCTCCTCAGGCCGAAGGTTGCATATATAAACACACCAAGCCTGTTTTACCTGCTCGCGGCTGCATCCCCACTGCCTGGCGGATAGCAGGCCCCAAATGCAGATCATCAGAGTCAGTAAATTTCTCAGCCTCATCAGAAAGGCCTCCCGGAGAACCTCACACTTCGGTGATGCTGGGCTGGATTAATCACATCAACCTTTGTACTGAAAACAGCCATCTTGTGTTTGCTTTTAGCCTGATGCCATAACCTTGCTCACGACAAGAGTTCAGATGTTTGAAGGGTGCTGTGTGAAGACTTGTACTTATTGATTGACTCTAAGGGGTCAGAAACGGGTCTTTTCCCTAGAAGCTTCAGGGAGACAGAATGGGGCATCATCATCAGGTTTGTGTGTTTGGGGTTTAGTTTTTTTTCTTTTCATTTTCAAATCAGACTTCTCACAGGAGTGACCCTCCTTCTCAGGTGGCGAGTCCTCCAGCACTGGGAGATCCCACTCCGTGGGGCTGATGCTGCACAGGGAACTGGGGTGTCAGGAGGGACCCACCGCATGCCCTCTGACCCCCGTTCCTCCCTGGAGTTGCTGCAGGAGATGGGGCGCTGGGGCGGGGGTCACAGGCTTGGGCTCCACCAGCTGTGTCATCGGGCACTTCTGGTCGCCTTCCTCACACGGGACATTTACGCTGTGAGAGGAATAGCGGGCTGACGTCACAGAGTCAAACATGGCTGAAACTCCCTCTCACATGGGAATTCCTGTTTGTTCCTTATTTTGTTTTCATGTCTCCTTGCCTTATGAGAGCCTAAGTCAATTCTCTCCTTCTCCCATTTCCCATTCTTTTTTTTTTTTTTAAGATTTTAGTTATTTTGAGAGAGAAAGAGAGAGAGAGCATGTGCAAGCCGGGGACGGGCAGAAGGTGAGAGAGAATCTCAAGCAGACTCGGCGCCCAAGGCAGGGCTAGATCCTAGGACCTAAGCAGAAAACAAAAGTCAGGTGCTCAATGGACTGAGCCACCCAGGTGCCTCACTCATTTCCCATTTCTGATTGCACCATATTGTGTAGCAGCACAGGAAAGAATTTTAAAATGGAGAAAAACAAACCCTCCCCTGCAATCCCTCTACCTAACGGTGTCCTAGGTTAATTGGACACTTAGGTAGTCAGGGCCAGGGTCCGCAACAAGAAAACAGGGAGCAGGACAGCTAAGACAGAACTGCCCTAGCATCCTGTTCTACAGCTTAGATAAGACCATGATAGCATCCTGTCTAACAGCGTCTACAGGAGTGATTTTTGCAAAACATCCTGAAACAAAACAATTAATCATAAAATACTGGTCACTGGGGCGCCTGGGTGGCTCAGTCGTTAAGCGTCTGCCTTCGGCTCAGGTCATGATCCCAGGGTCCTGGGATCGAGCCCCGCATCGAGCCCTGCATCGGGCTTCCTGCTCAGCGGGAAGCCCGCTTCTCCCTCTCCCACTCCCCCTGCTTGTGTTCCCTCTCGTGCTGTGTATCTCTCTGTCAAATAAATAAATAAAATCTTGGGGAAAAAATAAACTATTGGTCACTATCACAAGTTGGGGCAGTTAGTCTCCAGATGTCAGCCCAAAAGACCAGCAACATGTGAACAATAACCCGATAGGTAGACAGGTGCATGATCAAAACCCTGATTGGCACACCCTAGCAGCCGATCAGGATGTTTAAGATAGTTCCTCGAAAGAGCTTATAGAGGGCGCCTGGGTGGCTCAGTTGGTTAAGTGACTGCCTTCGGCTCAGGTCATGATCCCGGAGTCCTGGGATCGAGTCCCGCATCGGGCTCCCTGCTCGGCGGGGAGCCTGCTTCTCCCTCTGACCCTATCCCCTCTCATGCTGTTTCTCTCTCTCTGTCAAATAAATAAATAAATAAAATCTTAAAAAAAAAAAAAAAAGAAAGAGCTTATAGAAACCCCTAGATTTAAACGCCAAAACAGCAACACTCTGGGGTCCCCTCCCACTCCGGGAGCTTTATACTATCACTCAATGAACTTTGCTTTGCTGCCCACCACTCTTCGTCTGCTCTTCCTCTTCATTCTTCACAGAGGCGTGACCAAGAACCACAGACACTAAGCGAACAAAAATCCTGTAACAACAGAATAGTAGCATTTTCTCTGCTGCATTGCGGTGTGAGCCAGGATGCAAGGATGGCTCTGGCTCTAACTGGAACCATCGAGAGAAGAGTGCACGAAGGCCCAGTGGCCCCTGAGCCCCTGCCCCACCCCAGCTCCATGTGCTAGAACATTAAAGGTGCTGGTGCTCCGGAGGGCTGCCGGGGAACCCGAAGTGCGGGTGTACTGGGGTGAGAGACGATGAATGCACATGTTTCTTCTCCTTTCTCCAGCCCACTGAGCAGTATTAATTGTTGCCTCCCCTCTGCTCTGCTGCTGTCTGCTCAGCTGCTATGTGTGGCTATGTGATGAGTTCCAGCCAGTCCTGCCTGCGCTTCTCTCTGCAAACATCCAGACCAGGAGAATTCATCCTGAACAGGCACAGGGTGAGGATGGAAGGGAGGAGGGGGGAGGACAAGCCTGGCTTTTGCCTGTGACCCTCCCCCTGCTGCAGCAGGAGCGCTTAGCCTGGGAGAGAGGGGAGAAACCCGCCACCAGCCCTTCCCTCCACTGGGAGCTGCTGGGGACTGAGATGTTCATGACCTCTGCCCACACGGGCGCAGCCCTGCAGCCGAGCGAGCGCTGGCCCCGAGGCCCGCGAACAAGGCCTGGGCTTCCTGAGTGCACAGACCGAGAAGTCCAGCTCTGCCGCGCTCGGCGCCTGGGGTCAGACGGAGATGCGCTGCTGCCTGAGTCCGCAGCCTCCCACGCGCGGGGACGCGAGCAGGAGAAGCCCCAGCAGGGCAGCGACTGTGTTCCTCCCGCCGCGGGCGTGTTCTTCCTGGTTCTAGACGTCTCCGCCGACACAGCGTCCGTCCGCTCCCTGAACGCTTGCCTCTGACCCGTCCCGGCTGTCCCCCTGGTCCTCTGCAGGTTTCTGTCACGTCAGACATTCCGTCAGTCAGCGACTCCTGCAGGCAAAGCGCGTGCAGATAAGGACAGCGTTAACAACATTTGACCGTCAGTACAATATACGGTGTATAAATAAGGTTATATATATATAACATGTATATACATCATATATATACACATATATAATACAATGTATAAATAAAGGTTATATATATAAAAGTTATAGCCTTTCTGTGTTCTAACTAAACCATGTGTTATAAAACTGCTTCCAAATGATGTAAGTTGTAGTACCTTTTACTTCTTAAGGCATTATACAAATGTCTCAGTTAGTTGTTAAGATTCAAAACTGTTTTGTGATTCTTTTTGTATAGTTGTCATTAGGACAGTGACAGGCCAGTGTGAACAAGGGAGCCCCATAAAAAGTTTTCAGTGGGTTCATCATTCAATTGTCTTTTATGTATGTGAACTAAATTGTTCATGATCCTAGATCTCCTCTCACTTTAACAACTGCATTTAGAATATTCCCCCTGTAATGTTGTCTGAAATTCTTATGTTTAATGTCTCTGTAGTTCACTCAGTCCAAAAAATCATTTATTATAATGTATTTGATCCATGTGATTGATTTTATTATTAAATCCATATAGTTTTGTAAATAATCAGGGTTAATTAAATTAAAACTGAAAACTTCTTTATGTGTTTATTTTATTTAAATTATAATCCAATCACATAATTTATTAAATAATCTAATTGTTTTTCTCTCTTGATATAGGCATTTTTCTATAAAATGCTATGTCATGGGGCAAGTGGGTGGCTCAGTAGGTTAAGCCGCCACTCTTGATTTTGGCTCAGGTCATGATCTCAGGGTTCTGGGATTGAGCCGCATATCATGCTCCAGGCTCAGCAGGAGTCTGCTTTAGCTTTCTCTCTCCCTCTCCCTCTCTGCCCCTCCCTGGCTTGTGCACACCCGGGAGTGCTCTCTCTCTGAAATAAATAAATCTTTAAAATAGAATAGAATAAAATAAAATGCTATGTCATATTAATTTTTGAAAAAAAATCATCTGCCTTTTCCTCTTTGATTCCTGTATTACTTGTGTATGCTATTTAATTCTTCTTTTCTCAAATTAATCCAGATTCTGTAATGAGTAATACACCACTCTGTTAAAGCTAAAGACAGTATTGGCATCTCTGTTCATAGACAAGTCATTAAAGCCGACTCTGGAAAAAAGTTTATTTCCCAAACATTTTTCTACTCTGATTGCACGATTACTTATAAAGTGACTCTGACAGGTGTGACATCATGTTCAGCTCCTTTTGCCACCTTAGCGCTGTGGGAAGGCCAGACCTGCCCAGTGTCATGCTTTCCATTCAAATATTCAGATACAGCATTGAATCTTCTCAGATGTTTATTTATTTCTATTTTTAATTTTTTTTTACCACTGACTCGTGTAAGGTAGATGCCATCATTATACATTTTATTTAACAATTCCCATTCCCAATATTAGAGTTTGCTATGTCAATTCACTTAAAGTAAAATGCAACTCAAGTTGTGATAGGATTATTTTTTAAAATATTTAAATTTTGAGTATAGTTGACACAATGTTCCATTAGTTTCAGGTGTACAAGGTAATGATGTGACAAGTTCGCACATCATGCTCTGTTCATCACAGGTGTAGCTCCCATCTGCCCAGTGCAGCCCCATTACAGTATTATCCACTGTGTTCCTCGTGCTGTGACTGGTATTCCCGTCACTTACTCATTCGGGAACTGGAAGCCTGTGTCCCCACTGCCCCTCCCCCATGTTCCCAGCCCCACCCCCGCCCCTCTGACAACCGGCTCAGATGATCATTTACTGGATGCGTAATACCTGTGAACAAGATAAACCTGTGAATACAAAATGTACTGAAGTAAATATTTAAAGTGATTTATCTGAGTTAACATTTTGCTGCATCATCCTGAAATCACTGACTACAGTGACTCCCGCAGGACCAAATGAGAACATCCAGGAATTCCTCTAGCACTTTGTCTGAGACCCGGAACTTTGTGGCAACACGGGCACGGTCTGTCCCACCATGTAACGGTTTCCCAGCTTGTTTGAGCCCCGGTGACGACACCCGATGCAGTGAATTCCTCACATCAACAAAACCCTCATGTTTACAAGTCTTAAATCGAGCATTTAAGTAAGTGATTAGAACACATTCTCGTGACATACTTGAAAGGACATGGATACGGATTTATTGCCAGACTGATAACTTTTTTTCCCAAGATTTTATTTATTTATTTGACAGAGAGAGACAGTGAGAGAGGGAACACAAGCAGGGGGAGTGGGAGAGGGAGAAGCAGGCCTCCCCGAGGAGCAGCGAGCCCGACACGGGGCTCGATCCCAGGACGCTGGGATCATGACCTGAGCCGAAGGCAGACGCTTAATGACTGAGCCACCCAGGCACCCCACCAGACTGGTAACTTTTCCCACAGGTGTCTCACTCTGTTAGATGCAGGGCGGCCGCCAGCAGAAGCAGGGACAGAGCCCGCGGGGACAGGCGCGGCTCCCAGTCTGGTCACAGCCTCGGTCACCGCGTACGACGCTCCGCTTCACGGCTCAGAGGACAGTGTGACCTTCTGATGACACCGTTTCCATGTTCGCTGTTCCTACCACCCCGTCAGTATTAGTATAGAAAGTTCTACCGTTCCCAAGACGTTCCCGTGTGAAGCTCACTTACAATGTTCTTCAACTGTTCTTCTTGATGTGGCTAACGACTTCCGGTGCATTCTGAGCGCTGACACCATGTGCTCAGCACGCTGAGCTCGCACACAGCTTTGCGGCGTGGTCTGCATGGCATGTTCACACGGCTAGTGAGAGCACGACACCAGTGAGTCTGGACAAGGTAGAAGGGATTTTTTTTTAATTGTAGAAATGCCAAATAGTGTTTCCTTTGCAGTAAATCATACACAATCTCTGCATTCTATGGGTGCACCATGGGGTGGGATTGGAATATGACTTTCACAGGGGGCAGGGGACAGGGCGGGTAGTTGTATAATTGTCTTCCCATTGTGTTATGTTGTGTGCCCTGTCTCTCCTGTCACACAACGCACGTGTGCACACACACACACACACACACAGACATACCCATGCGTTCCCCACATGTGCATCACTAGGTTCTCACTCAGTAAATCCTGGAGCCGCCTCTGAATCCCCTGCTTCCTCCCTCAGGACAGTGCTCTCTGCAGCATTTCCCCTCAGCGGGGTCCGGTAGGAGCCGCTCCAGGAGTCCCTGCATTTCCTGCCTTGGGCTTCTGCTCCTGTAGGAGGGTTCCCAGAGCAGGCATGCATGGGATCCAGAAAGTACCAGAATTTCTGGAGAGTGGGTCTCTTTCTGGTGGGACACAAATTCTCAGGTCCTTCTCCCTCATGATCCTAAATTTTTTAAAAGATGAAATGGGAGTAGCTCAGACCCCAGTTGAATTTGCAAATGTGAGGGGAGTGTGTTACGTTCATGTGTGTGTCTGTCTGCGGGGGGGTTCACCATCCTATAGAAATGTGTATGGGTATTTGTGTGTGGCGGCTTGTATATACGTGTGTGAGTGAGCATGTACAAGCATGTCTGGGTGTTTGTATGTGTGTGTGTGTGTGTGTGTGTGTGTGTGTGTGTGTGTGCACAGGCTGCTCTGAGGATTCCTCATCCTTGCCTCCAGCCGGGCCAGTTCATGCTTGCCCCACCCCCACCCCGTGGGTTATAAGGGACAGAGCAGCTCTCCGTCAGCAGCAGGTGAGAGGGGCTCGGGGTGATGAGTGATGGGGACAACTGGCATCTTCATAGTAGGAAGAAGAAAACAGAAGCTACATTGGTGGGACTCTCTTCCTCCCCAGGGTTCTGCTTGATAAAAGTGTCAGACACTGTTTTAAGGATGTACATGAATTGAATCATTTAAAGTTTCATAATAACCATATGAGATGGGGAAAACTATCACCCCCAACTTATAGTCAAGGAAACCAAGGTCACTCAGAGGTTAAGTGACTCAACTGGCTGAGCCATGATTCTAATAAAACAATCAGGTGCTGCGCCCAAGTGCCCACCATTTCTTTCTTTCTTTTTTTTCTAAAGATTTTATTTATTTATTTAACAGAGAGATAGAAAGAGAGCACAAGTAGGCAGAGTAGCAGGCAGAGGGAGAGGGAGAAGCAGGCTCTCCGCCCAGCAGGGATCCTGATGTGGGGCTCGATCCCAGTACCCTGGGATCATGACCCGAGCCGAAGGCAGATGCTTAACTGACCGAGCCACCCAGGCGCCCCCACCATTTCTTTTGACTCCTGTATACTGTTCACCCGCCTCATTAAGGGTCACCTCCTTCTGTGGCTCTGGCAGCTTCTCCTTCTCCAGCAGTGAGTCTTGTCAGGAGTAGGCATTCCTCACTGTCCCTCTAGGGGAGTCCATGGGGTCTGAAGTGACAGGAGAGCTGCATGTACATTGGCTGATGGAGTGTGTTTGCTGGAGGTGGCAGGAAGGGAGGTCACATCTGGGCTGTAGGGAATCAGTGGTGTCTGCATCTGGGGTGTGAGGTGGGCTGTCCAGAATTTGGAAAAGGGGGAGACCAGCAGTGGGTGGGCAGAGTTCATTCCTCACCGTTTTATTCACAGTCTGCAAGCACATCCTGTGTGGGCCTGAGAGACACTGGGGTGACCACTCATGTCCTTCCAATCCCTGCTGTCCCTGACTCCTCTTCTTCCAACTGACTTCCTGGTGACACCTGTTCTCCAAGGTGAGAGGTGAGGCGAAGTCTAGCCTCACCCCTGCTCAGGGCACTTCCTCCCACCCTGCCTATAGCTCCCTCCTCGGACCTTCCAGTTGGAGTGAGAGGAAAGGAAGTAGGATGGTAAGACTTGACAGTCATGTTGTAAAGGGAAAGCAGGATTTCTGTCTTCACAATTTCATGTCAGCACATGGTCACTCAGATTAAAAACAGATTCATTCACCAGCCTCCCCTGAGGTTTCTTTCTCTGTGTGACTACATTGCGGCCATTATGGTCCCGGGGAATGAGGTAGTAGGTGTTGCCCTTAAAGGAGGGAAGCTTCCTCTTTTTCTGCTCTCCCTGCCCTGCTCATGGACCACGGACATGGTCTTAGGTGCCCTGGGTCATGCTAATAAGGGAACTTCCCAGGGCATCGGCACCAGCGTGCCCGGACAGCCCTGTGGTGCAGAGCGACCCTACAGCCCCGAACGGCTCGCCTCACACGTGGGACACACACACACACAAGCTGCTGTCCCGCTTACAGCACTGTTAGCTGGGTTTCTGCTGCGCACCCTGAACTAATGCATGTGGAGAGGAGAGGACTTCCAGGACGGGTGGCCATGGTGGTCTGTTCTGGAGATGAGCAGAGAGGTAGATACACAGGGGGCAGCACCGTGGGCTCCCTGGACACTCTCTGTGTTGGAGGAAGGGAGAGCTGGGCCCCAGGGGCAGCACAGAGAGACTGGAGACTGTTCTCTCATCTTTGTAGCCACGGGGGTGCCTGGAGGCATGTGGGGGCTCACCAGCGGTTATATTTGGGGACCTGTGTCTCTTCCCTTCCCGTCCTTTTCCCAGAATTCCTCTGTTCACTGCAGCCAGGATGAGAATCCCTGCTGGTGATTCCTCTTCCTCCTCCTGTCTGAAGGTGGTGGCTGTGGAGGTCGAGATCTGGAGAAGAATCAATCCCCTCAGATGGAGAAGGAACGCAGGGTCACTTGTCATGGGGTTCCATCAGAAATCTGCTCTTAGATTTCTGTACGTCCAAGGCTGCCTAGGATGGCGCACCTTGAGACAGTTGACTCCAGGTCCCTCGCATCTTGTCTCCTGGTGATCCCAAATACTCACTGCATGACTTCACCCTATTCTATGTGTCACCAGCAAGTCACTATGTCCAGCTTCTGTTCCCAAAGTGGGTATTACACAAGGGCATGAATACTGGAGGATGGGAACACTGGAGCCATCTTGGAGTCTGCCTACAACAGGGGTGACTTTGGGAACCACCTGAATGCGTGGCCTTTCGCAGGCCTGTGGCTAGAAATGCAGAGACCAGACTGAATGAAGAGTTCAAGTCCAAGGGTGTTGGTCACTCCCCAGGAATCCAGATCAGAGTCGGGATGTCACACATTGTTGCAGGTGGACAGGGAGGCTCCACCAGTCAGGTGAGCACAAGCCAGACTCTGACCCAGGATGTGGTGACACGGAAACTGGGACAGCGCTGCCTGCACTTGGCACAGGTGGCGTGAGTGGCCG
Organism: Halichoerus grypus; assembly: GCF_964656455.1. Taxonomy (NCBI): domain Eukaryota; kingdom Metazoa; phylum Chordata; class Mammalia; order Carnivora; family Phocidae; genus Halichoerus; species Halichoerus grypus. The sequence goes on from NC_135720.1 coordinate 117,086,192, forward strand.
TCGTGTCATCCAGCTGCCAGGAGCGGCAGCGACGGCAGTCCTGGCCTCAGGGTGCGGTGATGTGAACAGTGGGATCTGTGCCCAGCACCGGGGGCAGTGATTCCTATTTGGGCCTTGACCTAGGGTGGGATGGTGGATTCTGTTCCTGGCTCTGCAGCCTCGGGCCTGTTCTGTGGCTTTCCTTGAAATAAAATGAGGCCCAGTATTCTAACTATATATACACATAATACATATATTTCCCTATAAATATATATTTATAATGTATAAATATAATTTATATTTTATATTTCGTATCATTTTATCTTAAATATTTTAATATTTATTAAATATAATTTATATGTTATATTACATATTATATTTGAAACTTATATGTATGCATATCTTCCTATGTATATATGTTTCCCCGTAAATATATATAGTTTCAATTAAAGCAACTTGGACTCTGTTGTTGAAAGAAGGAGTGAGAAATCCATGAGGGAATACATTTAGAGAGCACAGATTTACAAATTTTTTCCAGTTTTATTAAGATATAATTGACATATAATATTTGATGAGTTAAATATTTGATGAGCAAAACCTTTTGATCTGATATATGGCAAAATGATCATCACCATAGAGTTAGCTGACAGCTGCATCGTGTCACAGTTACCGCTGTGTGTGTGTGTGTGTGTGTGTGTGAGCATTCAAGGTTTACTCTTTTAGCAATCAGAGTTCTTCTTTATGTTGAGCTCCTCCATCTGCCACCTGGCTGTGCGCATAGGAGAGAAAATACGTTTCTCTCAGCATGCCTTGCATTTTTCTTCCTACAAAAAAAATGAATAAGTGTGTCTGTAAGCCCCCTTCCCACAATGAGTGCTCTCATCAATGACTCATGCTTCCCTGTCCGGAGGAGCCCCAGGATTGCCTGTGGCTTTGTTACCAAATACTCAGGCCTCTCCCCAGACTTAAAATCTTAGAATGTTGGGCGTGGGTCCAGGAATCACTTACTTAATAAGCCCTACAGGAGAGGCTGATGCACGGCCATGTGGGGATCCTGCTTCATGTGCTCGCTACTCAGTGTGGGATCTGAAGACCAGCAGCATCAGCACCAACCTTGTTATCAACCCAGAATCTCATGCTCTACTCCACACTGTCTAGATCTTCATAGTCCAGGCAATTCCTGTGCACACTGAAGGGTGGGCCTCCCTGGTCTATGTGCCTTCTAGACGCAGAACCAGACTGTGCAGTCCACTGTGGGTGTGCACTCTGACCAGCTTGCTTAGCCCAGAGGAGTGCAGGGTTTGGTCCTGTTCCTTTCTCTTCTCCCTTGGTGACCTCATCTATGATGAAGGCTCTAATCATCATTTATATGGTGTCACCTCCCTAATCTATTTCTCCAACCTAGATATTTCTCCTACCCTGCACTCTGTATCCAACTGCCAATGTCACTTACGTTTCTAGTAGACATCCCAGATTCCACATTCCTAAACTGGATGCCTGTGATGCTGCTTCCCCAAATGTCTTACTTCCAGAGTCTTCCCCATTTCCACAGAAGGCACTCCACATTTCTACTTGCACTCTGAAATATTGGATGCCCTCCTTGGTTCCTCATTCTCTCTCCCTAGAATGAATCCATTAGGAAATGCTGCAAAGTCCATCTTTAAATATCTCCAGCACCCAATCACTTCCTACTATCTTCCCTCCTCACACCCCAGACGTACAGCCCACATCCCCCTCCTGGGACACGGCACTGGTTTCCTACAGGTTCCCTACTGGTCGCTCGCCCTGCACCTCTTGATTCTGCACAGAAGCAAACAGGTGCCTCTAAGAGAAGTCCTACAGGTAGATCATCTGTTCAAAACCTTCTTGTAAATCCACACCTCACTCAGATAAACTCAAAAGTCTTCTAATTTTTTTTGAGAGAGAGAGAGCATGCACATGCACAAGAGAGAGTGGTGGGAGACACAGAGGGAGAGGGAGAGAGAGAATCCTCAAGCAGACTCCCCAACTGAGTGTGGAACCCAAAGCTGGATGGATCCCAGGACCCCAAGATTATGACCTGAGCTGAAATCAAGAGTTGGATGCTTAAATGAATAAGCTCCCCCAGGTGTCCCAAAACCCTTCTAATATCCTAAGGCTTGGACATCTGATGTCACTTCAGCTGCTCTCTGCTCCAGCCCCAGTGGCCTCCTCGCCCTTCTGTGAACACAGGACGCGCTCCTGTCCTAGTGCGTGTGCACTGGGGGTTCCCTGCCTGGAAAGAGCTCCCCCCCCCGAGACCTCCTCTTACGCAATTCCTTCATGACCTTCAAACCTGTCAGAGGTCACCTTCTCAGTGAGGCTCACACTTACCACTGTCGTAAAGTAGCCATTTTCCCTGTCCCCACACAGGTCTCCTCTGGGTCACCTTCCTCACTGCACTTCCCGAACTCTACCACACACACTTCCCTTAGTTACTAGCACACAGCCTGCCCCTCCCTACCAGCACATATGCCCCACCAGGGGGGCCCATTCGGTCTGCTTTGACTTCACTAAGGTGTCCTAGATGCCACAATAGTGTTCCTGTGTCCGACACTCAGTTATCACTTGGAGAAATGATCCGCATAGAGCACCTCTCTCTTCTAGATGAGCCTCAGGCCACAGCTGTTCGTGGCAGCTATCACGAACCTTCTCTCCAGTGGTGGTCTCCTCCACGTCCCCACGTCCTCCTTCCCACACCATCCCTCCTGCACAGCACAGGAAACACTGAGAGTTCTCCCTTCAGAAAAGTTCTGTCTAGGCTTATGGGTCATGTATTCCAGACAAATGTGAATTCAGATTAGACCATGCTTTATCACTCTATGAATCAGGAGCAGAACCAGAACAAGGATCACTAGAGCCAAGGGCAGGGCGACAGGCAGGTGAGCAGAGAAGATAGAAACTAACTGAAATTTAATAAGGATGAGAAATTCTCAGATCCTATCTCTAACTCCAGAATCCGCTTTTATAAAAGATGGGGAAAAGATGGAAAGAATGATCCAGAACAACCCTAGAAGGAGGAGAAGAGATGGATGGGTCTGAAAATTCATCTTTCAATTCCACAGACACTCCTGTGTGAGGGACTCACTGCCTTGTGGGGACAATAAGAAGCCAAAGGACCCATGTGATTGCTCCAGACCGGGAGATACCAGAGAAACATGAGACCAGAATTCGTACGCAAGAAGAACAGGCCTAATTCTTCGTAGAAACAAAGAAAAAAAAGACATGCAAAACTTGGGGGCTGAGTCCTGACCCAGGCCTGAGCCTAGGCTGCCCTGGTCACAGGAAGCTCTTGCTGCACAGGGTCCTGGAACAGGAGAGATCCAAGTCCCTGTGACCCCAGGGCCTGGTGAGACAAGGTTTCACTGAAGGGACAGGGACAAAGGAGCAGCAATGATGACCCAGCAGAGGAGTGACCATGTCAAAGCCCAGGATGCACTGAACACGGGCTGGGCACAGTCCCCTCCATGCTGGCTCTTCACGGCCTCTCCTGTCCCTACCCCCAGAAGAAGCACAGCGAACATGCAGACCCTGGAAGGTTCTCAGTGCTTCCATTTATTTCCTCTCTCAAACTTTAGGAATCCTCTTTTTATCTTTTTATTTTAATTTTTTTCAACATTTTAAAATTTAAATTCAATTAATTAACATATAATGTACTATTGGTTTCAGAGGTACAGGCCTGTGATTCATCAGTCTTATATAATACCCAGTGCTCATTATATCACATGCTCTCCTTAATGTCCATCACCCAGTTACCCCATCCCTCCCCCATCTCCTCCAGCAACCCTCAGTTTATTTCCTATAATTTAGAGTCTCTTGGGGCACCTGGGTGGCTCAGTCATTGGGCGTCTGCCTCCGGCTCGGGTCATGATCCTGGGGTCCTGGGATCGAGCCCCACATTGGGCTCCTTGCTTGGCGGGAAGCCTGTTTCTCCCTCTCCCACTCCCCTTGCTTGTGTTCCCTCTCTTGCTGTGTCTCTCTCGGTCAAATAAATAAATAAAATCTTAAAAAAAAAAAGAAAAAAGAGTCTCTTATGGTTTGTCACCCTCTCTGGTTTCATCTTGTTTCGTTTTTCCTCTCTTCTCCTGTGATCCTCTGTTTCGTTTCTCAAATTCCACATATCAGTGAGATCATATAATTGTCTTTCTCTGGTTGACTTATTTCGCTTAGCATAATACCCTCTAGTTCCAACCATGTTGTTGCAAATGGCAAGATTTCAATTTTTGATAGCTAAGTAATATTCTATTGTATATATATACCACATCTTCTTTATCCATTCATGTGTCGATGGATATCTGGGCTTTTTCCATAGTTTGGCTGTTGTGGACATTGCTGCTATGAACATTGGGGTGCATGTGCCCCTTCATTTCACTACATGTGTATCTTTGGGGTAAATGCCCAGTAGTGCAATTGCTGGGTCGTAAGGTAGCTCTATTTTCAACTTTTTGAGGAACCTCCATACTGTTTTCTAGAGTGGCTGGACCAGCTTGCATTCCCACAGTGTAAGAGGGTTCCCCTTTCTCCGCATTCTCACCAACATCTGTCGTTTCCTGACTTTTTTTTTTTTTAAAGATTTTATTTATTTATTCATTAGAGACAGAGAGAGAGAGGGAGGCAGAGGAAGAAGCAGGGTCCCAAGGAGCAGGGAGCCCGATGCGGGACTCGATCCCAGGACCCTGAGATCATGACCTGAGCCGAAGGCAGACGCTTAACCATCTGAGCCACCCAGGCGCCCTGTCGTTTCCTGACTTAATTTTAGCCATTATGACTGATGTGTGGTGGTATCTCATTGAGGTTTTGATTTGTATTTCCCTGATGACAAGTGATGTTGAGCATTTTTTTCATGTGTCTGTTGTACATTTGTATGTCTTCTTTGGAGAGATGTCTGTTCACGTCTTCTGCCCATTTCTTGATTGGATTATTTGTTCTTTGGGTCTTGAGTTTGATAAGTTCTTTATAGGTTTTGGATACTAGCCCTTCATCTGATGTCATTTGCAAACATCTTCTCCCATTGTGTCGGTTGACTTTTGGTTTTGTCGACTGTTTACTTTGCTGTGCAAATGCTTTTTATCTTGATGAAGTCCCAGTAGTTCATTTTTCCCTTTGGTTCCCTTGCCTTTGGAGATGTGTCTAGCAACATGTTGCGAGGGCTGAGGTCACAAAGGTTGCTGCCTGTGTTCTCCTCTAGGATTTTGATGGATTCCTGTCTCACATTTAGGTCTTTCATCCATTTTGAGTTGTCTGTTTTTGTGTATGGTGTAAGAGAATCGTCCAGTTTCATTCTGCTGCATGGGGCTGTCCAGTTTTCCCATTACCATTTGTTGAAGAGACTGTCTTTTTTCCACTGGATATTCTTTCCTGATTTGTTGAAGATTAGTTGACCAGAGTTGAGGGCCCATTTCTGGGTTTTCTATTCTGTTCCATTGGATCTATGTGTCTGTTTTTGTGCCAGTACCATACTGTCTTGACGATTACAGCTTTGTCATAGAGCTTGAAGTCTGGAATTGTTATGCCACCAGTTTTGGTTTTCTTTTTCAACATTCCTTTGGCTATTTGGGGTCTTTTCTGGAACCATTCCATCTGGTTCCACAGATTTTGGATTATTGTTCCAGCTCTGTGAAAGAAGTTGATGATATTTTGATGGGATTGCATTGAAAGTGTAGATTGTTCTAAGTAGCATAGATATTTTAACAATTTTGTTCTCCCAATCTATGATCATGGAACATTTTTTCCATTTCTTTGTGTCTTCCTCAATTACTTTCATGGGTGTTCTACAGTTTTCAGGGTACAGATCCTTTTCCTCTTTGGTTAGATTTATTCCTAGGTATCTTATGGTTTTTGGTGCAATTGTAAATGGGACCTATTCTTTGATTTCTCTTTCTTCTGCCTCATTGTTAGTGTATAGAAATGCAACTGATTTCTGTGCATTGATTTTATATCCTGTCACTTTGCTGAATTCTTGGATGAGTTCTAGCAATTTTTGGTGGAGTCTTTTGGGTTTTCCACATAGAGTATCATGTCATCTGCAAGGAGTGAGAATTTGACTTCTCTGCTGATTTGGATGCCTTTTATTTCTTTTTGTTGTCTGATTGCTGAGGCTAGGACTTACAGTACTATGTTGAACAACAGTGGTGATAGTGGACATCCTTGTTGTGTTGGTGACCTTAGAGAAACACTCAGTTTTCCCCCGTTGAAGATGATACTCACTGTGGGCCTTTCATATATGGTTTTTATGATATTGAGGTATATTCCCTCGATCCCTACATTAGTGGAGAGTTTTAATCAAGAAAGGACATTGTATTTTGTCAAATGCATTTTCTGCATCTATTGAGAGGATCCTATGGTTCTTGTTCCTTTTTTATTTATGTAGTATATCACACTGATTGATTTGTGCATGTTGAACCACCCTGAACAAATCCCACTTGGTTGTGGTGAATAATCCTTTAAATGTACAGTTGGATCCGATTAGCTAGCATCTTGGTGAGAATTTTTGTATCCATGTTCATCAGGCATATTGGTCTGTAATTCTCCTTTTTAGTGGGGCTTTGTCTAGAGATATATATCTGGAATACATATATCTGGAATATATATATTATGCACAGAATATATCTGTGAAGTGCAGTGTGTCATCCAAAGCCCTTGTTTCCTTGTTTTCTGCCTAGATGATCTGTCCATTGCTGTGAGTGGGGCGTTAAAGTCCCCTAGTATTATTGCATTATTATCAATGAGTTTCTTTTTTTTTTATTTATTTTTAAAATATTTTATTTATTTATTTGACAGAGAGAGAAACAGCGAGAGAGGGAACACAAGCAGGGGGAGTGGGAGAGGGAGAAGCAAGCTTCCCTAGGAGTAGGGAGCCCGATGCGGGGCTCGATCCCAGCACCCCGGGATCATGACCTGAGCTGAAGGCAGACGCTTAACGACTGAGCCACCCAGGCGCCCTCAATGAGTTTCTTTAATTGTGTTATTAATTGGTTTATATATTTGACTGCTCCCAAGTTAGGGGCATAAATATTTACAATTATTAGATCTTCTTGTTGGATAGACACTTTTGTATAGTGTCCTTCTTCATCTTTCATTAGTTTTTGGTTTAAAATCTGGTTTGTTTGATATAAGGATGGCTACTCCAGCTTTCTTTTGATGTGCATTGCCATGATAAATGGTTTTCTACCCCCTCACTTTCAATCTGGAGTTGTCTTTGGGTCTAAAATGAGTCTCTTTTAAGAAACATATGGATGGGTCTTGTTTTGTTATTCAATCTGATACCTTATGTCTTTTGATTGTAGCATTTAGTCCATTTACATTCAGAGTAATTAGTGAAAGATATGAATTTAGTGCCACTGTATTTCCTGTAAAGTCGCTGTTCCTGTAGATTGTCTCTGTTCCTCTCTGGTCTTTGTTACTTTTGGGCTCTCCCTCCACTCAAAGGATCCCCTTTAATATTTCTTGCATGGCTGGTTTAGTGTTCACAAATTCCTCTAGTTTTTGTTTTTCCTGGACACTCTTTATCTCTCCTTCTGTTCTGAGTGACAGCCTTGCTGGATAAAGTATTCTTGGCTGCATATTTTCCTCATTTAGCACCATGAATACATCATGCAGTCCTTTCTGGCTTCCCAGGTCTCTGTGGACAGGTCTGCTGCCAGTCTTATACGTCTAACCTTGTAGGTTAAGGACCTCTTGTCCTGAGGTTCTTCTAGGATTTTCTCTTTATCTTTGAAATTTGCAAGCTTCACTATTATATGTCTAGGTGTTGACCTATTTTTATTGATTTGGAGGGGGTTCTCTGTGTCTTCTGGATTAGAATGCCTATTTCTTTCTCCAGATTAAGGAAGTTCTCAGCTATAATTTGTTCAAATAAATCTTCTGCCCCTTTCTTCCACTCCTCATCTTCTGGGACTCTTATATTATGGATATTATTTCACTTTATGGAATCTCTGTGTTTTGTAAGTCTCCCTTCGTGATATAATTGTTTCTTTTCTCTCTTCTTTTCAGCTTCCTTATTTTCCAACATTTTGTTTTCTGTATCACTGACTCACTCTACTGTCTTGTTCATTCTCGTTTTTATTGCTTCCATTTGGGACTGCATCTCAGTAATAGCATTTTTAATACCTGGTTAGATTTTAGTTCTTTTATTTCTACATTAAGGGATTCTCAGCGTCTTCTATGCTTTTTTCAAGCCCAGCTAGTATCTTTATAATCGTTTTAAATTCTAGTTCAAACATCTTACTCATATCCATATTGATTAAATACCTGGCAGTGAGTACTGCCTCCTGTTCCTTCTTTTGGGGTGAATTTCTCCATCTCATCATTTTGTCCAAAAAAGAATAGAAGAATGAGAGAAAAAATAATAATAACAGCGACAACAGGAAAAAAAAAGAAAAAAACAAAAACAAAACAAAACAAGAAATAAACAGAAAACAAAACAAAACAAAAAACTAGATCCTTGGTGTGTTTTGGTCAGCTTATTAAGAGAAACTAGATCCCAAAATAAGAAAGACAAACATATATATACAAAATAAAATAAAATTCAATGGAAGGAAACAAAAATTTAAAAAATATATAATGTATATATAAAATTTAAAAAGAATAAAAAAAGAATGAAAAAATAAGAAAATAACAAAAAGTAATACTGAAGGACTAGAGAATAAAAAAACCCATGATGCTATATACTGGTTTCCCCAAGAGCTGAAGCTTCGCAGCCCCTGTGATCAGTTGTCCCTGCCGGTCTTCTGGGGGCCGGGCGTGTTGCGCGGATTCTCGGGGGGACTTTGCCCTGGTGGAATTGCTCCTCCCTGGCAGAGGCCGGGCGCTGTGTAAGCAGCTCTGGACTCCACCAGGTGGCGCTGCTTTGCTCCCCGAAGGCTTCCAGCTCCGATGCGCGGGATCAATGCGGCTGCACCCTGCTCTCTAGCCCGGAGCTGAAAATGCACCCCCCGCCCCTCCTTCAGTGAGCCCGCACCGAGAAGCAGTCAGTCACTGTGGTCTCCCTGCTTGCTCTCGGAACTCTGTTCACCCAGCCTGTGACCACGCGATTTTATGTCAGGCATGTGACCGAGTTTCAAAACTCCAAACTGGACGGACTCCTGCAGCGTGGCCCCCTGCAGTTCCTCCTGGGGGGGAAGGGGGGGTCTCCTGTGCTTCTCCCGCCTGCTGGGCCCCTGCTCGGAGAGTGGTTTGCCGGCTGCGCAGCGGTTCCCGGGTTAGGACAACACCGACACCGAGCAGAAAGCCGGCGCCTAGACCCGCTGATTGCAGCCGGCTCCCCGCTCCGCCGCCCGGGGGCTCCGCCGCACTCAGGCACCCCTGCTCCTCCTGCGAGCCCGGGATCCGGAGACCACACTGTCCCACCTGGATTCCGCCCCCACTCCGCCCCCGGAGCACCTTTAAGCCAGGGACGTCCCTCACTGGAGCCGACTTCTAGAAGTTCTGATTTTGCGCTCTGCTGCTTATAACACTCTGCGGTGGCCTCCTTAAGCAAGCTGTCTCCGCTCCGCCGTGGCCTCCGATATTTCACCCCGGATTCACGTCTCCACACCTCCTACCGCCCAGACTGGGGTCGCTTTTCTGCTTGTAGACTTGGAGGCTTTCTTTGGTCAGATCTCCCGTTGATTTATTGGGTGTTCAGAATTATTTGATAACCGTCTAGCTGATTCCAGGGACCAGATGAACGTAGGGTCTCCTACTCCTCTGCCATCTTAACTCCTCCCTAAGTTCCTGAATGTTCTGACCCTTCTCTTCAGATCCCCTGAAGACACATGTCTCCCGCCATCCCATCACTGACCATGAGGTCACCCTGAGGTGCTGGGCCCTGGGCTTCTACTCTGGGAAGATCACCCTGACCTGGCACCACAATGCGGAGGACCTGACCCAGGACACAGAGCTTGTGGAGACCAGGCCTGCAGGTGATGGGAGCTTCCAGAAGTGGGCGGCTGTGGTGGTGCCTCCTGGACAGGAGCAGAGATGCACGTGCCATGTGCAGCATGGGGGGCTGCCCAAGCCCCTCACGCTGAGAAGGGGTAAGGAGGGAAACTTGGGCACGGAGCCTCCTGTCAGGGACATGTGGAGAACTTCAGTAGGGTCGGGGCTGAGAGCTGGGGGGCAAGGCCCTCTCCTTATCTCTTCCCAGCGTCCCCTCCTCGGCCCCCCATTCCTGTCGTGGGCATCGTGGCTGGTCTGGTTGTCGTTGTGGTCACTGGCGCTCTGGTGGTTGGAGCTGTCATGTGGAGGAAGGAGAGCTCAGGTAGGGAAGGGGGTGCTCTGAGTTTTCTTGTCCTTCTGCAGTGTTTCAAGCCCAGGTGGAAGTCTGTCCTGCTTTGTTTGTGGGCAGAGCCGACCGCACTCATGTGCTCGTGCACCGTGTGGCTCATGGCTCCATTCACCGTAGTAAAGCACAGGTGAGAGTGAAGGACAGATTAATCACCCCAGTGAATGTGGTGACAGACCCGATTCCCAGCCGTCACAGGTCAGAGAGTGAGGTCCGTGCTGAGGACAGACTCCAGGAGGACGGTTGGTCTTGCCCTACCATCTCTTTTCTTCCTGTCCCTGATCCTGCCTTAGGTCTGCAGTGACAGTTCTGGAAACTTCCCTGTGGTCCAGGCTATCCGTATCATCTAGGATCTCGGGCCCTGCCTCCTCCATGGCATCTCATGGGATTTTTTTCTTTCCCAGGTGGAAGAGGAAGGAGTTAAGCTGAGGCTGCTCGTGAGTATAGAGGGGGTGATCCCTGAGACCCTGAGACAGTGTAGACGGGACCCCTCAGGGAGCTCACTCACGCCACAGCTCCTCCTTTGGTTTCATCTCCTGTGAGTCTGACCACAATCTGTCTGTCCTGCCCCAGGCAGTGACAGTCCCCAGGGCTCTCTCTGCTCCTAAAGGTGAGACCCTGGAGGGCCTGACGGGAGGAGGGGAGGGGGGAAGGGGCCATGACTGGGTAGCGGGGATTCTTTGAGGAGGATACTTTGAGCATGTGGTGGGCTGTTGAGAAAGTCCACATGTATATGACTGACCTGAATCTGTTCATGATTATTTTCTTTCACTGTGTGAGCCAGCTGCCTTGTGGGGCACAAGCGACACAAGATGTGTTCACTTTCCCACCTTGTGACATCAACACCCCTGATTTCTCTTTCTGCAAAGGGCGTCTGAATGTGTCCGTGTTCCTAGTCACGTAATGTGAGGAGGTGGGGAGACTGCCCCCCTCCGCACACGACTGCCCCCCTCTCCCCGCCCCGACCGACCTGTGTCCTCTTTCCTCATCTGCTTTCGTGTTCCAGCCGAGGGCGAGTGGGCCATCTCCTTCCCTGTCTTTACTTTATGTTACACTGAGCTACAGCTTCTTACTTCCTTGTTGAAAATAGGACTCTGGAGGTGAATTGGGTTTTTCCATTTCTTGTCATGAGGAGTGGATGAGTTAGTGAAAGGACAGGCTTCCTAAAGTTTGAGAGAAGAAATAAATGGAAGCACTGAGAACCTTCTAGAATCTGCAAGTTTGGTGTGCTGGGTCTGCTCTAGGTGGGGACAGGAAAAGGCTGAGAGGAGCCTCGTGTGGAGGAGCCTCATGCCCAGTTGGTGCTCAGTTCAATGGGGGTGTGACATGGTCACTGCTCAGGTGGGGAGTCTCTCTGCTCTCTTGTCCTTTTCCCTCCAGTAGGACCTGGGATGACAGAGCCTCGGACATCACCCAGACCTTGTCCTGCCTCCGGGACTGACCGTGGGCAGCAACGTTGCGTGGCCGGGTCAGCCTCGGCTCAGGCTGGGTTGGGCCCACGGCCCATCTTTTGGTGTTTCTTTGTTGTTCCTTTGTTTCTGTAGAGGACTAGGCCTCTTTGCATGTTTCGTGGGAGTGTGCTCTCATTGAGCTTCGGGTGTCTCCTGTCTGACAGCGGCAGGAGGTGGTTGGCCCGGCCGTGTCTCCACAAGGCCCAGGGCAGCCCCCGCGCCGGGAATCTGTAGTATCCAGAGGTTATTTTCACACTCAGTCAGGACTTGCCCTCCTTCTGGGGCTCGGTTGTTCTTTCCATCTTTTCCCCAGTCTTCTCAGACGAACAGACTCTGGATTAGCAGACGGGGGGCGGCCGGAACCTGGCATTTTAAATTCGTTGCTGTTCTGTCCCCAGCTCTGCTTGCCCGCGCTCTGCCCTCCTGATGCCGTGCGGGCTCCAGTCCCCAGTCAAGGAGCTACGGACGCAGCAGAGTCTCCTTCGATTTCTGTTCGGCTGGGAAGGAGCACCTGGGAGTCGAGGATGGCGGTTTGCTGGCAACGGGAATGGCCTTGGTGTGCAGGGGAGGTGCTGTGAGAGCAGGGAGGGAGGGAGGGGGGCGGCGCGGTGAGGGAGTCCGGGGCGCTGCGGAGGGAGGAGGGGCAGCGGGAGGGCTGTCCGGGCTGCAGCGGCCGCAGAAAAGGGTAGTGCCTGTGGACTGGGGAGGTGCTCTACCCTCGTCACTCCGTGACTGGCGTAGGTCGTGCGCCACAGACGGGACACGCGCGTCTCGCGTCTGGGAAAGACCGTGAAGTTTCTGCTGGTCTTCCCAGCACACTTTGAGCCGCGGGAACGAAGATGAGGATTCCCCCGTGGCTGTGCCTCAGCCTTGCTCGTGGGGCTTCTTAAATAGGGGATTCCTTGACCTTGTGCCTAATCCTCGGAGCCTGTGGGTCTGGGGCCTGGTGCTCAGCCGGATGGGGAGCCGCTGAGGTCGGGGGGAGAGCAGGCCAGGGTGCGCGGGGCATTAAAATCGCATTTACGTCTGTCCCCCCCCCCCCCCGTAAAGAGGAGGGAGGACGTTTGCTGTCGTGTGCGGTGTGATGTGGGAGATGCACGCCCTTGCTTCATCGCGGGTGTCGTGGGGGGAGCGTCAGGGAGCGGGTCGCATTGGGACGGCGCGCATCTGCGGACGCTTGCTCCCCGCAGCTCTTCCTCTGAGCAAACGCTGCGGTCCGGCGCCGCCCGACCTGAGACGACAGGGAGTGCGCACACACACGCGTCGGCCGGGCGTCTTCTGCCTATGTGACGTGCGGCCTGGGGACCAGCAGGGACAGGCTTAGCTGCGCGGCCAGGGCCCGAGCCGCCGTGGCGCGTCAGGCTGCGTGTGCCACCGCAAGCCCGGCCTCTGCCGCGGGCACAGATGTCCCCGCGCGCACGGGGGACACTGGCCGCCGCGGCCGCCCGTGGGCCTGGGGTCGCACTGCCACTCACGTCACCTGTCACACGCCTCGTGCGCAGTGGCAGCCTCTGTCTGTCAGCGGGTCGTGCGTCGGGTCCAGCGTGTGCCCCCCTGTCTGGCGGAGCCTCGGGCCGGGTCCCACTGGAAGGCTGTGGGGAGAACAGGTCCTGCTCTTCTGCGGAGGGAGGAGGGAGGGGGGCTCCTCCGGAGGCCCTGACCGGGCAGTTGTCCTGTGGGAAGGCCGCTGGGGGGCTGGGGGCGCGGGATGGAGAAAGGGACTCATCGCAGGTCCTGGAGCACAGATCTGAGGCTGCAGCTCCATCAGGTGCTTTGTAGGCGCTCAGGCTCGGCCGAAGGACCACGTGGCTAGTAAATGACAGTTCTCCTGTCGTTCCCCGGATGGCACGTGGTGAGACCCAGCTGTTGTCCACTGCAGTTTGGCCAGGTGGGCCGGTGGCCTGTATGTGCCCTGCCTTTGCTCTGGCAAGGACGAGAACGCCTGTAAGACATGAGCGGGTCTGTGTGCGGCGACGTGTCCGTGAATGTTTCTGTTTCGCTGTGCAGGGCGCTACTCTGGGGAGAGAGTCTCCAGCATCTGTCAGCTTTTACGTGACTGCTGCCAAGCACGAAAAACCAACCAGTGAAGGAGCCCAGAGCACCGGCCTGGCTTTCTAGGGTAGCTGGAGTGTCCCGCAAAGTCGGGACTGTTCACGCAGCACAGGCCAACTGGGCACATGGAAGGTCGGGTTCTTCAGCAGTTCATGGCTCGGGCAGCCCCCAGCTAGCACACAGCAAGGAGCCTCTTCCAGTAGCAGAGAGGAAAGGATTGTCAAGGCAGAGGGGAGGGGAAAACAGGAAACTATGAGTAAACGAGGCCTTGTTGTGAGCGAGGGGGCCCTGCTAAGGGGAAAGGAGGCGGTCTCCCGGCGGCGTTCATTCAGCGCTGAGCAGGACGTTCTGGTGGCCGATTGCAGGTTGCATTTCTGGGAGAAGCTGAAACTGCAGTAGGTTAAGTGTGACGTTCTCCGTGGTGCGTAGCATCAGTGACTCCATTCTGGGCCTGCTGTCTCCTTTTGTAACGGGACCGTGAACAGCTGGTCGCAGACGGACGGACGTGATAGCCATGCTTCCACTCTGCTTATCCTTTGCTCCTGGACGAGATGAGGTACAGGGTTAACTTGCTTGCTTTTACTCTGAGTTTCTCTTTGTGGAGCGGAGAGGCTTTCTTCCCCCACCTGACCAGCTCTCTGATTCCCTGTCACCACCTGGGTGTCCTCCGATTCATTCATTTCACGTCTGACGAGGTCCACCTGGAGTGAGCATGCGACGCACAGGCAGAAGGACTCATCCGGCAAGATTGCCCTCAGCTCACGGGCAAGTCTCCACTCTCAGGTTCCCATGTCCCCTGCGCTGTTGTTCAAGTTGGCTACAAAGTTGGGGGTACCCTGGACGTTCAGTCATTTGCTAGCAGGACTCCTAGATCGCAGGAGAATTCCATGCTTACCGTTGTGGTTTATTATAAGGATCCACATGAGCAGCCGGATGAAGAGGCGCAGGAGTGTGGGAGCGTGCAGGTCCCCGTGCAGGAGCCTCTGTCACTGTGGACTTGGAATGTGCCACCCTCACAGCACGTGGACGTGTTCGCCATTTCAGAAGCTCCGTGAACCCCATTGTTGAGAAGACGTCATAGAAGCTTCATGACGTAGGCATGCTTGATTCAGTCACTGGCTGTCGGGGATGGAGGTCAGTCTCCCCGGAGGTCGGGGAGCGAGGCTGATGGCTCCAACTCTCTAACCATGGCTTGGTCCTCCTGGTCACCAGCCCCAACCTGAAGCTATCTAGGACCCTCAGCCAAGTCATCTCATTAGCATACTAGAGACGCTCTTATCTCTCAGGAGATGCCAAGGGCTTGGGGAGCTCGGGGCCAGGAACCAGGCACAGAGACCAAATATTTATATTATCCCACAGGACACGCCCTGGCCTTTGACCACAGGTCCCGTGTAGTAGTAGGACCGGAACTGCAGAGATGCTGACACGGTACCCGCGTCCCATTGACAATTTGCCCACCATCCTGCTGGAGGACAGGGTCTCCCAGGGTCGCTCCGGTCTGCTGGGTCCGTTCAGTGTTGCCAGGTTCCAGAAGGAGGAATGTGCTCACAGCGTACGGCTTTCTCTCTCAGGCATCTGGGATAATTGAGCTAAGAGACAGTGTCATCTCCTGCTCACACTTCTTCGGAGGGGTTAATGTAATATGGGATTTCCCTCATTACGTAGCGAATTTATCCTTTCCTTTACCCTCAGCTACTATTTCTACTTCTCTGCATTTATACCCAACTCTGCCTTTGTGTGGCTGCTGTGCTGGTCTACACTGCGGGCAGCGACACTAGCCTGGCAAGCCCCACCCCCACCGCTGCTCAGTCCACCCTCGGTCGTAGAGGGGAGGGTCACACCCGGACAGAACTGGCGGGTAAGGGGCCACCAGGTGAGGTAGCTGTGCTCGCCGTCAGCCCCAACTTTGCCGGATGGGGTGAAGGCACAGCCCTCCCCTCAGGCCCTTCGGATTTCCCACGTCAGGGTTTAACGAAGTAGTTACAGTGTCTTGCTTCGGAGCGCGTCCCGTTTCTGGCACGCGCACTTGCATCCCTGCCCTGAGACTCGGCACCGGGTAGGATGAGCGAGTACGGAGGTGAAGCACAGTCGTACCGAGGTCCTCTCCCTTGGGAAGGACTGTAGAGTCACACTGAAACCGTCCCCTACCCTCCTCCTCCGATCCCCCAGGAAAAAGTGTGTAGTGGGGACCGTCCTGTAGCCCCGCTCACGCTGGGTGGGAGCACACACTTGGGAAGGTGTGGAAACCAGCGCTTCATGCCTGCATGGCCCCAACACCCTGTTTTCACATGTCTCCGTTGCCTGTTCCCATTCTCCATGAAGCTGTTACTCTGTCAGCATGTCTCTCTGCCCTTTGTGGGACATTATGGTTTGTCACTGTTTTTTTGGTGTGAGGAAATGGCACCGAGCATTCCAAACTGGTGCAGTGTCTTTTTTTTCACATGTGCACCAATAGGCATGTATAAGAATGTTCTCAGCAGCACTATGTATGATTGCCCCAAATGGGAAACGACATAAATGCATATGACAGGAAAATCGATACATAAATTGTAGCATGTCCGTACAATGGAATACCACGCAGCCCCGAAAAAGACTGGCCTGTGGCTACGCCCTATAGCGTGGGTGAATCTCACGGACAGGGCATCGAGTGAAAGAAGCCACACACGCAAGAGTATGACTCTTTGTATGTGCAGTTGAAGATCAGGACTAATTTATAATGTCAGAAGTCAGAGAGTGGTTACCTTTTGTGGTGACGTATTGACTGGGAATCTGTACGAAGCTCAGCGTGCTCGGCATCTTGCTCTGGGGGGTGGCACGTGGAGGTGTGCACGTGTAAAATTTCACTGAGCTGTCCACACAGGACCAGTCCTCTCTGTGCTTTTAATTTTTTTTAATTTTTAAGTGATGTCTAGCTGTGTTGTGTTTTCTTTTTTTTGGTTTTTTTTTTTTTAATAGCACTCTGACCAGTTGCATCTACCACTGGGTGAGCAAAGCCCAATCCAGAATACGAGTTCCTGTCAAGGCCCATTTGTAGCCCCTCGGGGTTACCGGTATTGCTCTGACTTGCCGGCTACGGTCAAGGCTTTCCTACAGTTTGGTTGGCAGCCAGAACAGTTCTTTTTGGTATTTTGGGCCACAGAGGATGCAAGTGGACTATAGAGTTTCAGCCCTTCTCTGCATTGCCACAGCCCCCACTGTCCCCTTATTTCACTGACCTACGTGGCTACCTCAAGAGAGGACGACACCAGGATACCCACTCACACATTTCAATCAACTTCCAAACTCAGAAGGTGGTTCTTGTGATGAGCATAACATGTCCTCCTTTAATGCACCCCTCAAATTCCGGTAGTGATCGAGGGTCCGGCCCCCATTGGTTATCCCTTTAATAGACCTTGTTTCCATTGCCCGGCTGCCCGACCATGCGGCCTGGCTGTTGGCCACTGCCCATGAGTTGGTAGATTCAAAACACAGGAGCTTTTCTCATTGTTCAATTTTTTCCCTACTATGTATCGACATAAACATTAAAACTACCCTACGACTGAAAGACAAAATAATCCTGAGCCTGATATAGCCTTGTAGTCTTGGATAATGTTGGAAAAACACTCTAATGGAGGGGACAGTGCCCAGAAGAATTCCATTAAAAAGTGGTAACAATTCAAAAATACTTTCACACACTGCTTAAAAAACAGTATGAGAAAATTAATAATAGCACATCGTATATAATCTTCTGTAACCTTGATTTTTAAAACACACAGAAGTGAAAAGCTTGGTGAGCTGACCTGCGTGCAGCGGTATAACAGTTCTCCTGTACTAAAAGCTGGACTTTTAAAAAACTAGTATTGTAATGCTTAATATAATGATTTTAATCAGCAGTGGCTTCACTTTCAACTGGACCCCTAATAAGTTTTCAAATTCTTCTTTTTCCTGCAGAACCTTTTGGTTTCGCAAAACTTTGCTTATGTGCATGCTGCTTTGCGTGTACTTCTTCATAAAGGAAGTCTGCTGTCAACTCATCCCCATTGTCTCTCTCGATCTTTCCTTCTTTTTTTTTTTTAGTATTTTATTTATTTGAGAGAGAGAGAGAGAGCACACAAGCGGAGGGGAGGGGCAGGGAGAGAGGGAGAAGCAGGCTCCCTGCCAAGCAGGTAGCCGGAAGTGGGGTTCGATCCCAAGACCCCTGAGATCATGACCGGAGCTGAAGGCAGACGCTTAACCAATTGAGCCACCCAGACACCCCTATCTTGATCTTTCTAATGACATCCATTTGTAGTTATCTTTCTACAATTTCTTTTTTTTTTTTTTTTTAAGATTTTATTTATTTATTTGATAGAGACACAGCGAGAGAGGGAACACAATCAGGGGGAGTGGGAGAGAGAAGCAGGCTTCCCACTGAGCGGGGAGCCCGATGTGGGGCTCAATCCCAGGACCCTGAGACCATGACCTGAGCCGAAGGCAGACGCTTAACAACTGAGCCACCCAGGCGCCCCTCTTTCTACAATTTCTAACAGAGGGCTCTTGCAGCTAGAATACAGCATCCGTTATCCAGGCATTGAATAAATAAAAACTATGGACTCCAAATAGTCTCCTCCATGGGAGTGTTCATACAGGAAGAAATGGTAACGTGCTGAATCCTTGGGAATTCTCTTTGGCAAATCTTTTAGTTCTGTATTTGTTGTGTTGGCCAAAATAATAATTTCGTTTTTATGTCTGTTTCCAACTGCACATAGTTGAGCTGTTACTT
The DNA here is from genome assembly GCF_964656455.1 of Halichoerus grypus. NCBI lineage: Eukaryota > Metazoa > Chordata > Mammalia > Carnivora > Phocidae > Halichoerus > Halichoerus grypus. Next base: position 117,104,697 of record NC_135720.1, read on the forward strand.
AATTTTTCCAAAGCCTGAAAAGCTTCTCGAGAAAGAGGAAATGCTACTCCTTGTAGTGTTGATCTTCGTGCCCACAGCCATGTCAGTTTATACCTCATTAATTTTAATCTGCCGTAATTCTTCCTCAGCTGCAGTCAATGGGGCAGGAGAAGATTGTGCCCGCACGTGTTTTTTTATATCCATGTAATGATGCATCTTCCTTTACTGTTCCACTTTGTCTTTAATGTGGCCACCTCCAAACTCCTTTTTCAGAGTTGCTCTCGTTGCCGCACACAACATTTTTTGACGATCACGAGAATGTTCTGGAGACCAGACAATGAGTATCCATTCATATCCCTGGCATTCTGAGAGTCTAACCTGAATACTATATAGCACGGTTGTTTGTCCCCCAGGAGGGGTAAAACAAAGGAGTCATAGTCCTTACCCTGGGAATCTGAAGGCTGACTACATGATCCGATCACAAGTTTCTCATTTTCAATAGATATTTTTAGAAGTCGGTATTTTCCATTTCTCGCTCTGGCAAAGGTACCTCTAAGATCTTCACTTGCTTCGAGGCGGGTGTGATGGGACGTGGCGGCGTCCGCGGGCTCCGGGCTCCGGCACTAAGTCTGTGCGGAGACATTTTGGCACGAGTGGCCTGAGTGTCATCCGGGTGCCAGGAGCAGCAGAGACAGCAGTTCCGACCAAGGGTCAGGTGTCCTGCATCAGAGGGGTCAGTGACATCTGCACCCTCAGCTGAAAACTTCCCCAGTTTGTTGTCAGGGAGACGCTGCTTTGGGAAATGCCCGCGGTGTTCTCCTTTACTTGTCAGTAAAACCCTTCCTTTTCCTCTTCTTCGGCTTGATTGAGTCTTTTGCCTTGAACCCACCAAGAGGCGAGCCTGACAACCTCACTCGGCATTTCCTTTTTTTTTCCCTCTTAATATTTTATTTATTTGAGAGAGAGAGCACAAGCAGGGGGAGTGGCAGGCAGAGGGAGAGCGAGAAGCAGACTCCCCACGGAGCAGGGAGTGGATGCAGGCTCCATCCCAGGACCTGGGATCATGATCCTGGGATCATGACCTGAGCCTAAGGCAGACGCTTAATGATTGAGCCACCCAGGGGTCCCCTCCAGCACAATGTGTAACAGAAGTGGTGAGAGTGGACATCCTTTTCGTGGTGCTGATCTCAGGAGGAAAACAACCCGTCTTTCACCATTAGGTAAGATATTAGCTGAAGGGTTTTCATAAGTGCCTTTATTCAGATTGAGGAAATTCCCTCTGTCAGTAGTTAGTTGAGTTTTTATCATGAGAGGGTGTCCGATTTTGTCAAATGCTTCTTGTTCATCTGTTGAGATAAGGATGTGGCTTTTGTTTTCTAATATAGTAATATGGTGTTTTACATTGATTGATATGGATGTTTAACCTATCTTGCATTCCTGGAATAAATTTCATTAGACTTGTATTTAATTCTTTATATGTTGCTAGATTTGATTTGCTACATTTTGTTGAAATCTCTGTGTGTGTGTGTGTGTGTGTATACATTCATAAGAGATATCGGTCTGTAGTTTTCTTGTCTTATGTTATCTTTGTCTGGTTTTGGTATCTGAATAATCCTAGCCTGGTAGAGTGAGTTGGGTTCCCTCGTCTCCTTTTTGGAAGGGTTTGTAAAGAATTGTTATTAATTCTTTCAGCATTTGGTATAATTCACAAGTGAAGCCATTTGGAACTGGGCTTTTATGTGGAATAGTTTTTGACAAGTGACTCTATCTTCTACCTTATTATAGTCATATTCAGATGGTATATGGTATAGGTATATTCAGATTCTTGAGTCAGCTTTAGTTGTTTGTGTCTTTCGGCATTTTTGTCTATTTTATGCAAGTAAGTTAATTTTTTGGCATGTAATTGTTCATCGTAATCTCATAATTCTCTTTATTTCTGTGTGGTCAGTCCTAATATCCCCTCTTTCATTGCTGATCCCAGTAATTTGGGTCATTTCTCTGTCTTTTTCTTTTTTTTCTTAATGAGTCTAGTTAAAGATTTGTCAGTTTGGTTGATTATCAAAGGATCACATTTGATTTAGATAGTTCCCTACATTGTTATTTTATTCTCTTTTCTCTATTTCATTAATTTCTACTCTACTCTTTATTTTTGCCTTCCTTTTGCTTGCTTTTGGTTTAGTTTGCTCCTCTTTCTTCTTTGACTTATCGTGGAAGTGTACGTAATTGATTGGAGATGTTTCTTTTTCATATAATTAATAGCTATATATTTCCCTCTCAGCACTGCTTTAGTAGGACCCTCTAGGTTTTGGTAGGCTCTGTCTTCATTTCTATTAATCTCAAAGTATTTTTTGATTTCCATTTTGATATCTTTGACCCTTTGATTATGTAGAAGTGTGTTGTTTAATTCTGCATAGTTGTGAGTTTCCCAAATTTATTCCAGTTATTGATATCTGGTGTCATGCCACTGTGATAAGAGAACATATTTGTACTATTTTTACCCCTTTAAATTCACTGAGTTGTTTGTTTGTTTGTTTTTTATGGCCTAGGATATCCTCAAGAAAGCTCCATGTGCATTTGAAATGAATGTATATTCTGTTCATGGTTGGAATGTTCTATAAATGTCAGACTTACACTGTTGTTTTATAGTATGGTTCAAGTCTTCTTTATCCTTATTGATCTCTGCATAGTTGTTCTGTCCATTATTGAAAGTGATATATTGATTATTGTCATATTGTCTATTTCTCTCTCAATTTCTGTCAGTTTTGCTTACGTGTATTTGGGTGTTGAATTATTAGGTGAATATATATTTAGAATTGTTTCATTCTTCTGATGACTTGACCATTTTATCAGTATAAAGTCATCCTGTTTATCTTACTAGCATTTTTAAAGTCCCTTTTGGCTAATGAGTGTATCCACTCCAGCTTTCTTATGGTTGTTTGCCTGAGATACCTTTTTCCATCCCTTTGATTTTAATCTATTTGTAACTGAGATCAAGTGCGTCTACTGTAGACAGCATAGGTGGATCTTGTTTTGTGTTCAGTCTAACACTCTGCACTTTGACTTATTTAAGGAACTTACTTGTAATGTTAATATTGACACTGTTGGATTTATAATGCCATTTTACTTTTTGCTTTTTGTTTTCCATGCCTCACTCATTTCTCTCTCTCTCTTTTTTAAGATTTTATTTGTTTAAGAGAGAGGGAGAGAGAGAGAGAGCGCAGAAGTGGGGGAGCAGCAGAGGGATGGGGGAAAGAGAAGCAGGCTCCCCGCTGAACAGGGACCCAGATGCAGGGCTTGATCCCAGGACTCTGGGATCATGACCTGAGCAGAAGGCAGGCACTTAACCAGCTGAGCCACCCAGGTGCCCCTCAACTCATTCCTCTTTTATCGAAAACTTCTTATTCAGTGAATAAACTGTAATATTTTCATTATTTAATCATTAATCACTCTATTCTGTAGTTATTTTCTTTTTTTAAAAAAGATTTTATTTATTTATTTGACAGAGAGATAGATAGAGAGCACAAGTAGGCAGAGAGGCAGGCAGAGGGAGAGGGAGAAGCAGACTGCAGGGAGCCTGACGCGGGGCTCGATCCCAGGACCCTGGGATCATGACCTGAGCCAAAAGCAGCCGCTTAACCAACTAAGCCACCCAGGCGCCCCTATTTTGTAGTTATTTTCTTTCTTTTTTTTTTTTTTAAAGATTTTATTTATTTATTTGATAGAGACACAGCGAGAGAGGGAACACAATCAGGGGGAGTGGGAGAGAGAGAAGCAGGCTTCCCGCTGAGCGGGGAGCCCGATGTGGGGCTCGATCCCAGGACCCTGGGACCATGACCTGAGCCGAAGGCAGACGCTTAACGACTGAGCCACCCAGGCGCCCCTTTGTAGTTATTTTCTTAAGAGGTGCTTTTGCTTTTGCATTTTTTCTATATTTTAAATTTTGTGATTTTTTTTCCTTTATATCATATCCATAATATATATTCAAATAACATAACTTTATATATTTATATCATATCCTGGTCATGTTATATTTTATGTCTTATGATTCCAATACTGAAGTTTCATGAGCTTTTTACTACTCACTCTCCCTAAAGTTACTTAATCACAGTCTTTCTTCCATGTGAACTTTACATTTCTTGCTCTGGGTTTTTTTTTCTCTGTGCAATTTTCTGTGTAAATTTTTTGACACACAGGTTAAATAGACATTTCCCTAGAGAAATTTCTTTCTTACAATTTTTCGGTCATCACCAATCCAGGACAATTATAAACTAAACTACTTGGCATGAAGTTATTTTGGCCCAATGGCCAATGGTAAAGAAAATTTGGACTACAAATCACAGATGGCTTAGTCCGTGTCTGCAAATTCTTTGAAATAGTTGTTTGCTCACTTTTTCCTGACTCAAAGGCAAATTTCCTTAGAATGTTCTTGTACTTGAAGATAGAACAGATCTGATTTCTGTCACCTCGTTCTGAGGATATGAATCTTAGGTTCCCAGATTTTTAGGGAGGGGATGTTTCTTCTGCTCCTCACATGAAGAAACTCTTGGCATGATTTCCTCTTTATGACTCATGAGCCTGAGAAGCCAAGCTAAGATTTTCAAGATTTGAAAAATGCCCTAAGACTCAGAACTGTTCTCTCTGGCTTATGGCCCATATTTATTTTGGGCTAATGGATTATTCTCTTGATTGTTCTACCGCACTTTGGATGATTTTATGTTTTTTTCTATCATTTTTAGTTGTTCTAGGAGAAGGGGCAGACTTGTTTTTTGAAAATTTTTTTAATTTAAATTCAATTATCCAACATATAGTACATCATTAGTTTCATATGTAGACTTCAGTAATTCATCAGTTGCATATAACACCCAGTGCTCATCACCTCACGTGGACAGGAGGCAGCCTTAAAACTTAGTCTCCTGTGTTATGGAAATGGAATCCTCATTAACTGTTTTTCATTTCTGCTATTTATTAGGCACCAGAGTAGGTGCTAGAGTATAAGTCACCTAAACCAATGATGATTTGTGTCTTCTGTGAGCCAGCACTGGTCTGTGAACTGTTAATCAGCCCTTAAAGAGATACATAGAGAAATTGAAAGTGAGTGTAAGCAAGAAAGCTCTACCTTCTCCTGTCTGAGACTGGTCATTGCCAAGGAAACCTGAGCATGTCTATCATGTCATTGGATCTGCTAAAACACTGTGATAATTAGCTGTTTGTGGACCAGAGATGAAGTAGAATAGTGTCTACACTGGAACGGGTTTTCATACTTTTGTGGAGGCCACGTAAAACCAAATAAAATTATGCACACTCTCCCTAGAAATATGTGCATGTAAGAAGAAACATAAAATGTCAGTGTATATGTGCGGATCATCTGAAGTGATACAGATCTGGGTTTTTAATCCCAGGAAGAGACCAAGGCCGGGAGAAGACATGTTGAGCAATCACTTCATCACCCAACAATGCTAGTCCACTTACGTGTGAGTAGGAACTGGAGTAGATCAACGCTGGGCCCACAACAACCATCAGGGGACTAAGTTGAAAGAGGTCATTTATGAGTCACTCCTTCATCCAAGCAGACTTGAGAGCCTACAGTGTCCAGATCAAGTTCTAGTCTCCGATCACGGCTCCAAATGCTGAAATTTGTCTTTCTTTTCCATTCCTGGTCCCCAACGTCCGTTCCCAGAACTCGTACCTCTCTTCCCACATGAAGGAATTCCACACTTAAGGAATCTTGTTGGGGACAGAGACCACCTCCATCCATAGAGAGGAGAACCCACTTTGCCAGTCTTGCAGTTGGACATGACATGAAGTGTCAACAGTCACGTGACCCCCTGCCAGACTCTGACTCAGGACACGTGACAGACACACTGGGACAGTGTCCATGCATTGGGCGCAGGGGGTCCGAGCAGTGTCACAGCGGGGTCATGCAGCGGTCAGGGCAGCAGCGATAGCAGTCCCAGCCTCAGGGCCCAGTGTCCTCCCTCAGGGGAGTCGGTGGTGTGGACAGGGGCATCGATACCCAGTAGCAGGGTGCTGGCTGTATGTGGGCCTCCATCAAGGGTCCAGCGTGGATTCTGCTCCCGGCTGTGTAGCCTCAAGCCCGTTCAGTGGCTTTCTTTGAAATAAAACAAGGCCTCAGACACTGTCTCTCGTCCCTAAGTGTCTCTGTAACTGTATGTACGTATCCCAAGGAGTCAGAAGCCCACGTAGGGAGGAGATTCCAAGAGCAAGATTTCAGACATTTTTACCAGCTTTATAGAGATATGATTGACATTCACCCTTGTGTGAGTTTAGGGGTACAACCTGATGATTGATACATTTCTGTACTGATAACGATTACAACCATAGCATGGCTAACATGTGCATCATGTCACATGGTTACCATTTCCTTTTGTGTGGTGCAGACATTTAAGATCTACACTCTCAGTAACGCAGAGATTTTATGTGTGAAACACTGGATGCCCTCCTTGATTGCTCCTTCTCACCACCCAGAATGAATCCATTAGGAAATGCTGCAAAGTCCATCTTTAAATATCTCCAGCTCCCAATCACTTCCTAGTAGCTTCCCTCCTCACATCCCAGACGTACAGCCCACATCCCCCTCCTGGGACACGGCACTGGTTTCCTACAGGTTCCCTACTGGTCGCTCGCCCTGCACCTCCCGATTCTGCACAGAAGCAAACAGATGCTGCTCAAGAAAATCAATCCCATCGATCTGTTCATTCCTGTAACTCCACGCCTCACTCAGAGAAAACTCAAAACCCTTCTAATATCCTCAGGCCTCTGTGACGAGGCTGACATCCGACCTCATGTCACCTGCTCTCTGCTCCAGCCCCAGTGGCCTCCTCACCCTTCTGTGAACACAGGACGCGCTCCTGTCCTAGTGCGTGTGCACTGGGGGTTCCCTGCCTGGAAAGAGCTCCCCCACAGACCTCCTCTGACACAATTCCTTCATGACCTTCAAACCTCTCAGAGGTCACCTTCTCAGTGAGGCTCCCTGATCCCTGGAGTAACGGAGCCATGGTCCCTGTCCCAGCACGGTGCTCTGGGTCACCTTCCTCAAAGCTCCTGCCAACTTCCATGTAAACACTTCCCTTACTACTGCGCTTACACGGTACACAGTTCACCTCTGCATGACGCTGGTTTGCACGGGGCGTGTGCACCTGGATGCGGACTTTTCTACAGTAAGTACTGTCCACCCACTTTCTCTTCCTTATGATTCCTACTATTTTCTCTACCTTCATGCATTGTAAGAACACAGTATATAGTACATGTAACATGCAAATGTGCGAAGCGACAGTTCATGTTATCAGTAAGGCTTCCAGTCACCAGGAGGCTGTTAGTTCTTATGTTTTGAGGGAGTCAAAAGCTGTAGTTGGATTTTTGACTGCACGCGGGGGTCACTGCCTCAATCCCCACATTGCCCGAGGGTCAAGTGCAGGCTGCCCGTTACACTAGAACTAATCTCCACAAGGGCAGCACATTTTCCCTCTTCTTAGTCTCACGGAGCTGTCCCAGATGTAAACATAGCATGTCCTATATGTGGCACACGACAATTATGAGGTGAATGAATGAGCAGCTAGAGGACCTCCCTCTTCTAGATGCGCCTCAGGCTCAGCTGGTCCGTGGCAGCTCCCCCCCTCCAACCCGGTGCGCCCACCTCGCCATCCGGGCTGCCTCTCTCTTCTCACAGGGCTGCCCTCCCCTCCCTCTCTCTGCTCAGTACCCGCTCCCCCACACCATGTCTCCCGCACACACAGCACACACAGTTCTCTCTTCAGAAACACTGTACTGAGGCTTTTTGGGGCCTTTTCTCCAACCACATAGAAATCTACGTTAGACTCTGCTTTATAAATCCAAGAACTTGGATCGGAGCCAGCACTAGGATCAATGAAGTAAGGGCGGGGGGAGAGGACAGAGCAGCAGGGAAGACAGAAACTAAACTGAAGTTTAATAAGGATGAGAAACTGATTCCTCCTCTCTCTACCTCCAGAATCTAAAGAATTATCTAGAAAACAGCTTTAAAGGGAGGGAAAGATGGATGAACCTGAAAGTTCATCCCTCCATACCACAGATCTCGTGTGTGCAGGGGACAACCTAGGCCTGAGGGGACCACAGCCCAAAGGACACCCGCTGCTGTAACCGACGGGGTCACCCAGGGAGAATGGATAAGAACTCGTACACAAGAGCAAGAACAGGCCTGATGCTCTAGAGGAGCACTGAAAAAGAACTACCCCAAAATGGAGGCTGTGACCTGATCCAGGCCTGAGCGTAGACTGACCCAGTCACAGTAAGCTCTTGCTGCACAAGGTCCTGGTGACAGGTGACGTTCAAGTCCCTGTGATCACAGGTCCTGGGGAGACGAGGTTCCACAGAAGGGGCAAGGACACGGAGCAGAGAGATGACCTAGCTGAGAGGTGAGCATGTCACACGCACGATACACTGAGCACCACTGGGCACGGGCCCTGTCCCCACTCGGCTCCTCACAGCCTTCTCCTGCCCCGACCTGCAACACACTCAGCACAGTAAACACAGGGATTCTGGAAGGTTCTCAGGCTTCATTTATTTGCTGTCTCAACTTTACAAATTTCCTCTTTTATTACCTCATCAGCCCCACATGCCAAGAATTAGGAAACAAAACTTATATCTGGATTCTAATTTTCAATAGAGAAATACGTCATTAGTACTCAGCCCAACGTGAAATAAAGACAGGGATGGAGATGGTCCAGCCCTGCCTCTGCTAGAACAGGAGAGCACATCAGAGAAGAGAATGCAGATCAGCATAGGGAGGGGTCGTGGTGGGCAGGGTGGGCAAATCTCATGTCCTCAGATTGTACTCATAGGAACACAGACACATCTGGCGCGTTTTGCACAAAGAGAAGTCAGGGGTTGTTGATGTCACCAAGTGGGAGTGTGAACACATCTTGCATCACTCGGTCCCCACCAGGCAGCTGGTCTCACACTGTGAAAAAAAATCATGCACCAATTTAGGTCAGTCACCTAAGTGCGGACATTCTCGAAAGCCACACCCCCCCATGCTCACAGTGTCCCTAGTGCCCTAACCCTTCCCCACTCGGGGTCTCTAGGGTCTCACCTTGAGGAGCCATGAGAGACACATCAGAGCTCTGGGCGCTGTCATCACCTAGCGGAGAACAAACAGGACGTGGTCAGAGCCCACAGGAGAGGAGACTAGAGGAGGAGCTACGGGGTGGGTGAGCGCCCCATCGGGTTCTGTCTACACTATCTCAGGGTCTCAGGGATCACTCCCTCCAAACTTACGTGCAGCATGAGAGTAGCCTGGTCCTTTTCCTCCTGTGGGAAGAAAATACCATGTCAGAGGCCAGAACAGGGCTGGGCCATGAGATCCTAGAGGAAGCTCCTAGTCCTGGTCCTAAATGAAGTTTGCAGAGTTGTGACTGAAGACCCAGGACAGGATCAAGAAACATGAAGGACAAGGTGTGGGGTCACTGGACCACCTGACTTGCTGGAGGTCTGTCCTCAGCAAGGACCTTTCTCTGTCCTGTGACTGCGAATCAGTTCCCCAACACCAGAGTTACCAAGATGAAAATGTGTCCTTCATTTTCACAAGTGTTTGCTACACAGTGAGTAGTAATCAGCTCCAGAGTGGGCAAGTCTATGCATGAGGATGGTACTTCCCAGTAACGAGGCAGGACAGTCTCCTACCTAGGAAACTCCCCAGAGGAACAAGAAAACTCAGATCTCCCCACTCCATTCCCTACCTGAGCGCTTCTTTCTCCAGATCACAGCTCCAATCATGGCCACAGTGACCACAAGGAGAACCACACCAGCAATGATCCAGGTGATGGGGATGGTGGGCTGAGGCGGCTCTGGAAAGGGAAGGGAGGGTGAGGGGCCCAGAGCTCCGGCAAGAGTCCTGACCCTGCTGAAATTCTCCAGAAGGCCTTCTGCTTTCCCTGAGTAGAGGCTGTACCCCAAACCCTCCTTACCCCATCTCAAGGTGATGGGCTCGGGCAGCCCCTCATGCTGCACATGGCACGTGTATCTCTGCTCCTGTCCAGAAGGCACCACCACAGCCGCCCACTTCTGGAAGGTCCCATCCCCTGCAGGCCTGGTCTCCACAAGCTCTGTGTCCTGGGTCAGGTCTTCCCCATTGTGGTGCCAGGTCAGGGTGATCTCCGCAGGGTAGAAGCCCAGGGCCCAGCACCTCAGGGTGACCCTTTGGTCAGAGATGGGGTGGTGCGTCACGTGTGCGTTGGGGGGTTCTGAAGAAGAATCAGAAAATCCACACTTGGGACCTTTATGGGCCACTGAAACGGCATTCATGTGACCATCCTGAGGTGGACCCAGCCATTGATTTGGATGGAAGAAGCACAAAGCCCAGTTACCAAACTAGCTTTTGGGACCTCCTAATCCTGGAAAGTTCTAGATTCAGGGAGACAGTCCAGGGAAGGAGGCTGCAGGTCTAAGTGAGAGAGCACACTAATGGTCCTGACTGTGGTGGAGGGTGAATGAGTCAGAAAACCCGGAGTCAGAACTCCAGCGATGTCGTCATTGGAGAACAAGGCCTTGAGAGGGAAAGTCATGGTTCCCAAGGTGGCTGCCAGGGTTAAAGGGAACAGCTGATGGGTTATTTCAGGGACGGTCTCCACCTGCCTCCCGGGAGAGACTGGGTTCCCCCACTGCCCCTTAGCGAGGAGCGGCCCTCTGGGTGAGGCCGTCTCTAGTAGGAACAGGAACACCCGGGCGGATCTCCGTCTCCCCACCCGTGGGAGGGGCGGTGTTCTGACACCGAGTCCCTTTTCCCTTCCTGGTGGGAAGCCAGCCCCAGCGGAGGGGCGATCGGGGAGGCCCCGCGGCCCCTGGTACCTGCGCGCTGCAGCGTCTCCTTCCCGTTCTCCAGGTGCCTGCCGAGCCACTCCACGCAGGTGCCCTCCAGGTAGTTCCTATAGTGCTCTGCGTCACCGGCCGCCTCCCACTTGCGCCGGGTGATCTGCGCCGCCGTGTCCGCCGCGGCCCAGGAGCGCAGGTCCTCGTTCAGGGCGATGTAATCCGCGCCGTCGTAGGCCCACTGCCCGTACCCGCGGAGGAGCTTCCCGTCGGGCCCCACGTCACAGCCGTACATCCACTGGAAGGTGTGAGACCCTGGCCCCGCCCGACAGGCAGGGGATTAAGTCCAAACAGAAAGTAAAACCGCCCGAAACTTCCCGCGGGTTCGTCCGGGTCAGGGGTCGGGGCCGGGGGTTCCCTCAGACTCGGGGTGGCGCTCGGACCCGGACACTCGGGGCGACCCCGGCCCGTCCGTGGGGATGGGGGTCGTGACCGGGACCCGGGCCCGCGTCGCTCACCGGCCTCGCTCTGGTTGTAGTAGCCGCGCAGGTTCTGCAGGCTCACTCGGAAACTCTGTGTGTTGCTCTTGGCGTTTCGCGTGTTTCGGTCCCAGTACTCCGGCCCCTCCTGCTCCACCCACGGCGCCCGCGGCTCCATCCTCTGACTGACAGAGTCGCTGTCGAACCGCACGAACTGCGTGTCGTCCACGTAGCCGACTTCCAGGTACAGGGGCTCCCCGCGGCCGGGCCGGGACACGGCGGTGGAGAAATACCTCATGGAGTGGGAGCCTGCGGGCGCGGAGGGGCTGAGACCCCGCGCGACCCTCGTCCCGGCGCGGGGCCGGGGCCCAGGGGGAGGCGGCCGGGAGGGCAGGGGAGGGGCACCGAGGGCGGGAGAGCAGGGCGGAGGGGGGGAGGGGAGGGGGAGCACAGGCCGTGGCGGGGCCGGGGGCGGCTGGGGGGCTGGGGCGGGGGCGGCGGAGAGGCGCCTTCCCCGGGGGTCCCGCGTCCCCGCCCCGCGGTCCCCTCGCTCCCGCCCCGCAGAGGCCCTTTCCTCCCGCCGCCGCACTCACCCGCCCAGGTCTCGGTCACGGCCAGGGCCGCCGACAGCAGCAGGACGAGGGGTCGGGGCAGCACGACCTGCATCTTCGGGGTCTGGGGAGACTGTGAGTCGCCGCTGGGCTCCCGGGGCGGGTGCGGAGACGTTATAACCGGGAACCGCGGTGCCGCTGATTGGCTTCTCCAGAAACCCGACACCCAATGGGAGTGCGAACCGGCGGCTTGTCAGGAGTCTCCAGGCAGGAGGACCCGACACAGGTTGTGAGACGGAGAAGTGAAACCGGGGAGATGGGGACTCCCCGGCACTGGGCTTCCCCACCCCAGACACCGCCCTGGGGCCTGAGACCCTGAGAGGCAGGCGCAGGGACCTGGGACTTTGCCCCGACCCCTCACCTCCTGCACGGCGCGCTCTTTGTCACACTGTCTCCCTGAGTCGTGGCCCAGGAGCTGTGTGAGTCAGTGATTCTCAAACGCCGCGTTCTCAGGATATCTATACGGTCTCACAGATTACTGAGGATCCCAAGGATATTTTGGGTCTGTGGGTTATATCTATCGGTATTTACCATAGTAGGAATAAAACAGGTTGAGAAATTCATTAATTCATTTAGAATCATATTAATAACCCATGGCATGAAAACAAATATTATTTTTATGAAAAATAAGTATTTCCGAAATAAACAGCATAGTGAGAAGAGTGGTTTTGTTGCGTTTTACATTCTTGCAGGTCTCTTTCTTTTCTGTCTCCTTAGAACACCCCTGCACCTTCAGATTTGCTTCTGCATTTATTGTGTTGTTTTGGTTGAAATGTATGAAAAAATTTACACACTTGCACAAATAGGGCAGAATAGCATGTTTCATAACCTTTTCCGATACTTCTCTATGTTCGTCTTAGATACTACATTGAAACTACACAACTACTTTCTGTAATTTATTTGCAAAGTGTAACGTGAAATTGTATCATGACTATGTCCTTCTCTGTTACATTAAAATCCGCAGGCCCATCTTGCACACTGAATGGATCTTGTACTAATGCATGACTTTTTTTTTTAAGGAATCTGTTGTTTCATGAAGTTATATACGTGTTCTAGTGTTGATTAGACTGGAATTGAATTATCAAAAAGTCAGATTTGTTTTAATATTACCACAGATCCCAACAGAAAAGTGTGTCAGGAGTGAGAAGCTGTCGTTTCTTGGTGGATCGCAGTTTTCCCAAAGTTCTGATTTTCTCTTGAGAGCTGACATTTGATCAAGGCAACAAGTACTCTCAGCTGTCATATGTGAGTTGATGTTCATGAAAGGGTAAGTTCCTATTCATTTTCCAGAAACTGTCTGCCAAATCTCCTAGTCTAAATATTCCAAGTTTCTCTTTCATTCATTCCTTCAGGAAAAATGGCATTCTGTACAAAAAAAAAAGGAGGCCAATTAAATTCACACAAATTATCTTCCTTGGGGGCTTATGCATGTAGTGGAAGTGCTGTACATCCCACATCATCATGTAAGACATGTTTAAATGTGGATTTGAGAATATTTAATAAAGAGAGTAATATTTAATGCTTCTATCAGGATATTTTAAAGTGACACTAATCTTGTTTTGTTCTGTTTTTGTTTTTGAGGCATTCTATTTGCAGGTATGTATTACATCCCTAGACAAAGAACACCAGGATTTTCCTTCCTGTGTGTTTTCGTCTTGCTTCTTCTTGGTCCATGTGCCAGGTGAGGTTGTCAGGACAATGAAACCAACTGGAAGGATTCTTCTGCCATTTTTGTAGATCTTAAAGTTGTACATCAAATCCGGGGCTGCTCACTTCACACGTGTTTAACCTGCCCCTGAGGTTCCCAACAATGTTCCCAGCTCTGTGATCAGCAGTGATTTCAAATTCCCCAATGTAACCGAGCTTCGTCATCACAGTTAGAAACGGGACAATGACTTTGGAGCATGGCCTAATATGACCTGCCTTTGGCCTCTCTCTCAGGCATTGTTACTGCTCTCGAGAGCATCTGCCAAGATATTCAGACAACCACTATGGCGGCGCGGAAAGATGGCGGAAAGAGGGTTTTTGTTTTTTTTTACGAAGTAAGTAGTGGTGAAGAATAACAACTATTGCAGTTCGCACCCATCACCTCCGTTCTTGCTAAGTTTTACCTCAGTGTGAACGTCAACATGGTGAAAAGGTAATAATGTCTAAATAATGTTAGGAAAAAGATTTAACCTCATGGACTCTGTGAAAGGGCCTCAGTGACGTCAGGTGTTCCCCAGACCACACTTTGAGAACGGCTGTTCTGATAACCCTGGAAGAGTCTCCCGGCTGGTCCTGCCCTGGCCTGTCCTCACTCAGCAGAATCCCTTTCCCTGAGCTGCACTTCCTGCCTCTGAAAACTCAGCTCTGACTTTAGCCCCCGAGTGCAGCTAGAAAAGAACTCACCTCCTGGAAATGTGATGGCGGAGAGGGTCCCCAGTCTGGGAAGGGAGGTGGGGGGACAGGGGTTTCCCTTTTGTAATTGGGAACAGTTTGCACCCGAAGACACCAGACCCAGGCATATGCGACTTGGATTTTGTGACCCACCAGCTTCATATGTATTCACATCCCAGACGGAATCTGATGTCGTCTGTAAGAGAAATCATGTTGGTCTTTTCACTTTCCATGTGTCTGATGCATCTGACTCGCGGCCCGCAAAGCACGCAGAGCAGTACCGTCCGATACGACATTCTGTGCGGAAGGAATTGTTCTATATCTGTGCTGTCCGGTATGGTGGCCATGAGATGCATGTGGTTCTAGAGATGCAGGTGGCACTTGAAATGGGGCTGGTGTGCTGAGCAGTGGCATTTTTAATTGTTTTAAATGAATATGAATTGAAGTAGCCATATGTGGCTCATAGAGACTATTCAGACATTACACATCTAGAACACTCTTAGTTTTCTGGATCCTCCTCAAAAAAGATACTGTGTGACTCATAGGTCTATGTTTATTAAATTTATGTTCAAATGGTAGTCATGGATTGTCTATGTGGGTCTGAGACATATCCTCAAAATACAGCATGGAAGTTTAATTATCATGCATTATAACAGCTGAAGCGTACAGACATTAGCCAAAATATGAAGTATCACATCTAGGTCATAAGTGTTCAACAATGCCCATCCCTGGAGCATTGTCTCTATTACTTTGGGTGTCTTGGTGTTGGTTGAGTTCACGTGGTAAACATAAGGAGGCTCATAAGTCTTCACCGAGCCCAGGGAGGATATATTGAAAACAACATGTACCTTGTAGGCTCTGTACATACTTGTAAAAATCATAAAGCAGAAGATGTACATCTTAGATTCCATAACCTTATTATCTTTTACCTCTTGCTCCTCTTCATACTTTTGCCCAAATCCAGACAATTCTCTGTGTATCCCTTCACCCTTGAAACCCTCTGCTCTTCATTTCTACCCAGGAGAAAATATACATGAAATGTTTACAATTGTGGGATGAAGAATTCTCTAAGCATGGCCCAATGATGAAAACCCATAAAGAAAGACATGAAATTTTCGAATGTCAACCATGCACTCACAAAGATACAAACACATGTCATGATCAAACTAAAAGACACAAAAACAATTTGCACAGACAAAAAGGTAACATGCATCATTATTCTTCAGCCCAAGACCACCAGGAGCACCTGTGGGCATTCAAGTTGGATCTATTACTTGTTGCAGTGAGAGAGAAGACACCCCTTTGGGGGCAATGGGGCATTCTAATATGAAGGTGTTGGAACCTATAAGGACATGGATGAGTGTTTTGGAGAGGATCTGTGGAAGCTGGGGCCCACTCCCGACTGCGTGTTGTCAGGACGTGTGGGCGATTCCATGGTTGAGCATCTCAGTGAATCCCCTCTCTAGGCAGGCCAGACCGGAGCGAGGATAGAGCAGTCATGGTAAAGGAGCGATGTGAGCAACTGCTCACATTGGCTGACACAGGGAGGTGTGTGTTATTCTGTGGGTTGTGCAGTGCCTTGTCTGTAATGACACAAAGTGATGTCATGGTTCCAGAGTGTCCTTGTCTGATGCTGATGTTCTGTGAGGTGACTGGCTTATGTCCCACAGGAGAAGAATATGGCCAAGGGGTGGACATTAGCCAGCTTCTGACCACACTGAGCCTAGTGTCAGTGTCAGACCAGCTCCCGATGTTGGGGGGCTGCTGTTTCTTCTCTGTTAAATTCCATATTTTAAAATAGCTGCAACACATTCAAAACATAATTATAGAATTGGTGTTTCCATTTTCTTTGGGTAAATACCCAAGGGTGGAAGTGTTTGGATTATATGACGAAGCACTATGTTATACACCTGAAAGGAATGGAACATTGTTTTTGTTTTTTAAAGATTTTATTTATTTGACAGAGAGAGAGACACACAGCGAGAGAGGGAACACAAGCAGGGGGAGTGGGAGAGGCAGAAGCAGGCTTCCCGCGAAGCAGAGAGCCTGATATGGGGCTCGATCCCATGACCCTGGGATCATGACCTGAGTTGAAGGCAGACGCTTAACAGGAGCAAGGCCCCCAAATCCTGAGGACAACTCTGTTCAGCACAGAGTCTCTGTCATGTCACTATGTGACTCGGGGCGAGGGCAGCCTAAGGGCTCCTCAGATGTGAGAGTTTCTGTTCTACTTTCCATGTTTCCTTCCCCAGGACACCAGTAGGCAAAGTGGGACAAATGATGGAGAAAACCAAACAGGGGGAGCACATGGGATCCCAGCCACAGGGAGCCAGCAGGAGAGAGGACAAGGGTCCCCAGGAGGAGCTGCAGGGGGTCAGGTGTCATCCCTGCCCCAGGGGTGCAGGCATCCCGTCCCCATGGGGCAGGACTGAGGGCTGCAGGCCATGTGGCTGCACGGGCAAGAAGATGGAAGAAGAGTGGATGGGCTTGAATGTGTTCATGAAGACTTACCCAGGAGGAGTGGGGGAAGGATTTAAACTGAGCTCAACAGAAACTAAGCAAATGAAGGGATAAGATAGTTATTTACTCCGGGGAAAATAAAAAGTTGATTCAGGGAAGGGCACATAATCATAGTCTACTAAATGCTCAGTTGTGACTAGCATGTCATGGTCATAATAATGCAAACACTGCACATTGAGCTTGTCAAAATTATCAAATAATTATATGGGGAAGATGGGAGTGTGTGAAAGAAGAGCCAATTCATTCAAGTTGGTGCATAAACCTGAAGACCAGAGAACGGGTGTGAGAAGCAGGCTACTTAGAAGCACAGAAGCAATAATCAGAGAATCACTAGAAGAACTAATGCAGGTGGTCTCTGAGATTCAGGAAATGGGGGCATGGAAGCTTGGGCACATCTGTCTTGATATCAAGAACTACAGACATATTTGACTTTCTAGAACTCTGTGCCTCTATCCATTGGCTACAAGGACAACGTGGTGGATGAGATGGGTCAGGAAGAGTTCTGCACGGAGGTCACAGAGATGGGGCAGGAGTTGGAGGAGTCCTGGGAGCAAGCACTGGGTTTTTATAGGATGATTTTGGTTTGGTTTATTTAGTTTTGCTTCATGTTGTTGAACAGGAGTCATGGCAGCATGTTTGTAGGAGGAATGGCTGAGCCAGGAGACAGGGGCAAGTGCATGATGCAGGTGAGTGAGGGGCCATGTGTGCCCACGTGGAGGGGCAGCCTGAGACAGGAGGGCCCCTCCCCCAACACTGCTTAGAAGCTGAGGACACAGGTGCAGACCTGGGGTGGGGGATGTGGGGTGCACAGTTCTCACCTGAGTCCTTCTTTTCTGAGTGAGGAACAAATGAGCTCATCACCTCAGAGAGGGGAGCAGGGAGGGAGTGCAGGAGCCTGAGCAGGGAGGAGGAGTGAGAGGCAGGCCCTCAGGAGGGTGACAGGGAGCTGACTGGGGAAATGGCATCTGGAGAGAGCAGGGCTGGGGCCCCTGAGTCGTGCTCATCACCTTAGAGAGAGAGACTTCCAGCAGCAGGGGGATATAGAAGAGACTAGAAGCAAATGCAAAAAAACAGCTCAGGGGTGAGAACTAGATCCTTTTTACTTTGTCATTTATCACTTTTCCCATTTAATAATTTTTCGACAGTGAATGAAGATAACATCACATATATTATACATCATGCATACACATCAGAATCAGAATGTAAATGCTTTATTTACACTTTAAAAGGGAAGGAGATGGTGAGAAAGTCAGCAGCTCAGGACTCAGAGCTGGAAGGGCTGGGCCACCTGTCTGCGCTCTGGGCAGGGGACTCACAGAGCCTTTGTTCCATGTCTCAGGACCCTGCTCTCTGGGGGGGCAGGCAGGGTCTTTCCCTTTGTTTTAGGGTGTGCCCTTTGTTTCATTTAGTACTATCTCATCAATATTCATGGTTTCAAAGCAATGTTTTTTTCTGTGTTACATGGCATTTCAAGCTATTTTACTGGGAGAATTTGTCCACACAACGTAGCGCACCTGCTTCAGAAATAGAAATTCGAAGGCAAAATAGTTCAGTGAAAAGATGATTTGTTGTAAAGTAGAAGATCAGAACCTGATTCTTCAATCATGGTCTGAGGATGATCTGTCAACTCTTAGGGATTTTAAAGTAGTTTATTTTTTGAAAACATTATTCATTCACATACAAAATAATTCAATAGATACAAATACACAAAATAAGGAAGTCACATAGTAACCCCTCATCCCCCAGTCACCCAAGTCCTCTATGCCAAATCCAGCACAGTCAGCCATTTGTCATGTCTCTTATCTGAAAAATACACCTGTGCCCTAATGTCTACTGTTATATCAGGAAACTAGCCCAGGTAACAGACTAGAAGAAAATATCAGCAAAACACATATGTGATAAAGGACTCGTTTAGAATACTCATAGAACCTTTAAAAAGGAACAATAAGAAAACAAATCACTTCAAAAATGAGCAAAACTCTGAGGAGACACCTTACCAGGAACATACACTCATGGGTAGCAAGCATATGAAAAGATGTTCAACAAAAAGTGTCACCAGGGAAATGCAAAAGACAACAACAGTGATCTCCCATCACACACCTGTTAGATGGCGGGAATCCAAGCGCTGATACTGTCACCTGCTGCCCAGGACAGGGAGCCCAGAAAGCCTCAGTCACTAAGGGCAGGAATACAAAATAGCACAGCCGCTGTGGGAGACGGTCAGCAGTTTCTTATAAAGTCAAACATGGACTAAGCACACAAGCTGCTGATCCCCCTGTAAGGTATTTACCCACCTCATTTGAGAACTCACGTTTGCACAACAACCTGCATGCAAACTGTCACCGCGGGACAGCCCTCCCCTGTGGGCTGCACATCCTGACTTCCTTCCAAAGACTACTTTATGGAAAGGGACAAAGCAAGAGAAGGAACTTCACAGGGAGCATGTGGGTAAGACGACCTTAGCCAGGGGGTGAAGGTGAACTTCTTCCGTGACGAGCAAGGGAGCACTGCGTGTTCTTGCTATGTTGCGTGGAGAAGGGCCCAGCCAGGTGTGGTCTTCCCAAACCCCACAGCCTCAGTCAGCCTGATTCACAATGAGACAGTCTACAATGTACCCGAACCATCTCCTCAAACATGTCAGGGCCATGAAAAATAAAGACATTCTGAGACACGGTCACAGCCAGGGAAGCCTGAAGGAGACATGATGGCACTCAATGTGGTAACTTGGATGAGGTCTTGGGAGAGAAAACAAAACCATGACAGCAAATCCCGTGTGGAGATCCGTAGTAACGTATGAATATTGGGTCATTAGCTGTGACAAATGCATGACGGTGAGATTGGTGTTAACGACAGGACAACTGAGTGTGGGGCACACAGGGACTCTGCACTACCTTTGTCACTTCTCTGTAAATCTCCAACTGTTCTAAGATAAAGGAGTGTCTTTTGTAAAAGAGCCCTCAGCGAGGGAATCAGTCCAGAAGGAACAAGGATCTACTCTTCAGTTTTCCTGGGCTTGTCATCCAGGGGCTGGAAAGAGGGGTTGTGGGGAGGACAGATGGAAACTCAGACACGGGGCAGGGCTCCAGAGCGCTCCTCTCCTCGGATCCCAGCCTCACCCCTGCACCTGCCCCCAGGGCTGCTCAGAAGGCCCCTTCCTCCGCCTCCCTCCCCCATGCCCAGCCTGCAGGTCAGCCCTCTGGGCCTGACTCAGCTCAGCCCAGTGCTCCCCCTGGCGGTGCAGGACCGGAGCGCCGCAGCGCCCCCGTGTGGCCACAGGGCTGAGGGCGGGAGACCTGAGCGCCCTTTGGGCTTCTCCCCAGGGACCTCCCCAGGGTCTCCCTGGGTTCCCAGCAGGGGCACGGGGCTGTGCACACAGGGGAAGCCCTCATCCAGTGTCAAGTCCTCAGTCTGAATTGTCTCCAAAAATACATGCTGACATAGGTGGTTTCTCCCCATTGAATGACCAGGGACTCTGGCCTCAGGGAGGAACAGATCTTCAGGCCATCACGGCTGGTTCCGAGGTCCGCAGTGGACTCCACACACATGCTGGGTGCCCTCAGTTCCTCCTGGGACCTTGACCCCGGGTCCCTGTCACTTGTTCTTGCTGCTACTTCAGGGCGAACGGGTCCTCCTCCAGGGAACCAGCTCTGGATTCTCAGTTCCTAAGGTCAGGTAGAAGGAGGGGAAGAGGAGGGGAGGGGCTCCGCTGAGGGATGGCCTGGAACCTGGGGCTGCTCCTGGAGGAGTGAGCAGAGGGAGGAAGTACTGACATGAGGGGGTGGGGGCCAACAAGAGTGCAGGCAGAGGAACCCGGGACGAGTCAGGGGAAAGGGTCGTCTTAGGGACACTTGTGGGAGAGGATGGGTTCTGTCTGGAAGAGGCGCAGGGACTCCTGGCTGGGGCCCTGGTAGAGGTCTCTGGTTGTCACCTGATGGTCATCACACAAGGGTGAGCTCTGTCATTGGTCAGGAAACTGTAATTAAGTTCAGGCATTTTCCACACTGACACTATGAATAGTTCAAACATTCTGCAAAGAAGGGAAAAGCAGAGAGAGGGGAGGTGGTTAAGGGTCTTCCCCTCCTCCAGAGCAAGACCCCCTTATGCTGGGGAGGCCAGGGCATCAAGGAACTGAGAGGAAGGGGGAGCAAGTCCCGTGCACCCTGAAGGGCCAGTCCTGGTTTCTGATTCTGGAGTTTCCAGATTCCCACTCCTTGGGCTAGGGTTTCTCAGCCCCCTGCCGTCCACCCCGGTTTCACAGCCTCTGCCACCTGGAAACCGTCTCTACTTGTGAAGTCAGTGGAAACCCTGCTCCATGAGGAGCAGCCCCAGGGCCTCTGACAGCGAGGGGCCCAGCAGCTGGAGCCATGGAGATGCCATCCTGGAGCCGGAGGTACAAGGACATCAGCCAGGACTCAGGGCCCAGGCTTCTGCCTCACATTTCCTCCAGGACCCACATGTGTCTCCTCCCCTCTCCCCAGGTCTGTAGAACCCAGGCTTCTGAACACCATGCCCAAGATGGCCAAGGAGGGGCAGCTCCTGTGCAGGGGTCAGACCCCACCTTTTGGAATCTGGAGTGTGGCCCCCCTCCTCCCCTTCCTGGAGTGCCCAGGCCCCTGGTCTGCTGCCTCTTCTATCCCTTGGTGCCCCTTAGGACCAGAGACCTGGTATCTGCATCCTTCAGGCCTGGCTTCCTGCCCCTGCAGACTGGGAAATGACAAACTGCTTTTGTTGCATCTGCAGATCCCACATTGTCATATCTGTACATGGTCATTCAGGTGAAGAGAATTCTGACGTGCCTTGTGATTGCTTCTCTAAGCCATGATGACATATGCTTTTGAAGTGTGCTACTAATTTCCAAATATTTGGGGATTTTCCAGAGATCTTCATGTGATGGATTTCTAATTGTGGTCGCAGAATATAGTCTATAATTTCATTGCCTTTACATTTATTGAGATGTATGTTGGGGTCAGCTCATGGTCTGTTTTGGCTCATGGTACGGTTAATGTCCTCTAATCCTTACTTGTTCTATTAATGAGAGAGGAGTATTGATTTCTAAATATATTTAATTTGTCTGTTTCTTTACAGTTCTGTTTTATTCGTTTCTCTCCAATCTCTTTTCTCTGTCATTTTTGGATTGGGTAATTTCTACGGATTTATATTCAACCTCATTCATTCTTTTTTTTATTAACATATAATGTATTATTTGTTTCAGGGTATAGCTCTGTGATTCATCAGTCTTACACAATTCACAGCGCTCACCATAGCACATACCCTCCCCAATGTCCATCACCCAGCCACCCCAACCCTCCCAGAACCCTCAGTTTGTTTCCTGAGATTAAGAGTCTCTTATGGTTTGTCTCACTCTCTGATTTCATCTTTTTCATTTTTCCTCTTTTCCCCTATGATCTTCTGTCTTGTTTCTGAAATTCCTCATATCAGTGAGATCATATGATAATTGTCTTTCTCTGATTGGCTTATTTTGCTTAGCATAATACCCTCTAGTTCCATCCATGTTCTTACAAATGGTAAGATTTCATTTTTGATGGCTGCATAATATTCCATTGTATATACATACCACATCTTCTTTATCTGTTCATCTGTTGATGGACATCTAGGCTCCTTCCACAGTTTGGCTATTGTGGACATTGCCGTTATGACCATTGGGGTGCATGTGCCTCTTCATTTCACTATGTGTGTATCTTTGGGGTAAATACCCAGTAGTGCAATTGCTGGGTTGTAGGGTAGCTCTATTTTCAACTTTTTTTTTTTTTTAAGATTTTATTTTTTTATCTGACAGAGAGAGACACAGCAAGAGAGGGAACACAGCAGGGGGAGTGGGAGACGGAGAAGCAGGCTTCCCACGGAGCAGGGAACCCAATGTGGGGCTCTATCCCAAGACCCCAGGACCATGACCTGAGCCGAAGGCAGATGCTTAACGACTGAGCCACCCAGGTGCCCCTATTTTCAACTTTTTGAGGAACCTCCATACTGTTTTCCAGAGTGGCTGCACCAGCTTGCATTCACACCAACAGTGTAGGAGGGTTCCCCTTTCTCCGCATCCTCACCAACATCTGTTGTTTCCTGACTTGTTAATTTTAGCCGTTCTGACTGGTGTGAGGTGGTATCTCCTTGTGATTTTGATTTATATTTCCCTGATGCCGAGTGATGTTGAGCACTTTTTCATGTGTCTGTTGGCCATTTGGATGTCTTCTTGGCAGAAATGTCTGTTCATATCTTCTGCCTATTTCTTGATTCGATTATTTGTTCTTTGGGTGTTGAGTTTGATAAGTTCTTTATAGATTTTGGATACTAGCCCTTTATCTGATATGTCACTTGCAAAAATCTTCTCCCATTCTGTCGGTTGTCTTTTGGTTTTGTTGACTGTTTTCTTTGCTGTGCAAAAACTTTTTATCTTGATGAAGTCCCAGTAGTTCATTTTTGCCCTTGCTTCCCTTGCCTTTGGTGATGTTTCTAGGAAGAAATTACTGTGGCTGAGGTCGAAGAGGTTGCTTCCCGTGTTCTCCTCAAGGATTTTGATGGATTCCTGTCTCACATTGCAGTCTTTCATCCATTTTGAGTCTATTTTTGTGTGTGGTATAAGGAAATGGTCCAGTTTCATTCTTCTGCATGTGGCTGCACAATTTTCCCCAACACCACTCGTCGAAGAGACTGTCTTTTTTCCATTGGACATTTTTTCCTGCTTTGTCGAAGATTAGTTGATCATAGAGTTGAAGGTCCATTTCTGGGATCTCTATTCTGTTCCATTGATCTCTGTGTCTGTTTTTCTGTCAGTACTGTACTGTTTTGATGATTATAGCTTTCTCATAGAGCTTGAAGTCAGGAATTGTGATGCCACCAGCTTTGCTTTTCTTTTTCAACATTCTTCTGGCTATTTGGGGTCCTTTCTGGTTCCATACAAATTTTAGGATTATTTGTTCCATTTCTTTGAAAAAAGTGAATGGTATTTTGATAGGGATTGCATTAAATGTGTAGATTGCTCTAGGTAGCATAGACATTTCCACAATATTTGTTCTTCCAATCCATGAGCATGGAACATTTTTCCATTTCTTTGTGTCTTCCTTAATTTTCTTTTTTTTTTTTTAATTTTTTTTTTTAAGATTTTATTTATTTATTTGAGAGAGAGAATGAGAGACAGAGAGCACGAGAGGGATGAGGGTCAGAGGGAGAAGCAGACCCCCCGCTGAGCAGGGAGCCCGATGTGGGACTCGATCCCGGGACTCCAGGATCATGACCTGAGCCGAAGGCAGTCGCTTAACCAACTGAGCCACCCAGGCGCCCTGTGTCTTCCTTAATTTTCTTTGATGGCTTCATAATATTCCATATTTTCCATGAGTATTCTATTGTTTTCTGAGTACAGGTTCTTTGCCTCTTTGGTTAGATTTATTCTTAGGTATCTCATGGTTTTGGGTGCGATTGTAAATGGGATCAACTCCTTAATTTCTCTTTCTTCTGTCTTGGTGTTGGTGTATAGAAATGCAACTGATTTCTGTGCATTGATTTTATATCCTGCCACTTTACTGAATTCCTGTATGAGTTCTAGCAGTTTTGGGGTGGAGTCTTTGGGGTTTTCCACATAAAGTATCATATCATCTGCAAAGAGTGGGAGTTTGACTTCTTTGCTGATTCGGATGCCTTTTATTTCTTTTTGTTGTCTGATTCCTGTGGCTAGGACTTCTAGTACTATGTTGAATAGCAGTGGTGATAGTGGACATCCCTGCCGTGTTCCTGACCTTAGGGGGAAAGCTCTCAGTTTTTCCCCATTGAGAATGATATTCACGGTGGGTTTTTCATAGATGGCTTTTATGATATTGAGGTAAGTACCCTCTATCCCTACATTGTGAAGAGTTTTAATCAAGAAAGATGCTGTAGGGGCGCCTGGGTGGCTCAGTCGTTAAGCATCTGCCCTCGGCTCAGGTCATGATCCCACGGTCCTGGGATCGAGCCCCGCATCGGGCTCCCTGCTCCGCGGGAGGCCTGCTTCTGCCTCTTCCACTCCCCCTGCTTGTGTTCCCTCTCTTACTGTGTCTCTCTCTGTCAAATAAATAAAATCTTTAAAAAAAAAAAAAAAAGAAAGGATGCTGTACTTTGTCAAATGCTTTTTCTGCATCTATTGAGAGGATCATATGGTTCTTGTTCTTTCTTTTATTAATGTATTGTATCACATTGATTGATTTGCAGATGTGGAACCACCCTTGCAGCCCAGAGATAAATCCCACTTGATTGTGGTGAATAATCCTTTTAATGTACTGTTGGATCCTATTGGCTAGTATTTTGGTGAGAATTTTTGCATCCATGTTCATCAGGGATATTGGTCTGTAATTCTCCTTTTTGATGGGGTCTTTGGTTTTGGGATCAAGATAATGCTGGCCTCATAAAATGAGTTTGGAAGTTTTCTCTCCATTTCTATTTTTTGGAAGAGTTTCAGAAGAATAGGTATTAATGCTTCTTTGAAAGTTTGGTAGAATTCCCCTGGGAAGCCATCTGGCCCTGGGCTCTTGTTTGTTGGGAGATTTTTGATTGCTGCTTCAATTTCCTTAGTGGTTATAGGTCTGTTCAGGTTTTCTATTTCTTCCTGGTTCAGTTTTGGTAGTTTATATGTCTCTAGGAATGCATCCATTTCTTCCAGGTTATCTAATTTGCTGGCATATAGTTGCTCATAATATGTTCTTATAATTGTTTGTATTTCTTTGGTGTTGGTTGTGATCTCTCCTCTTTCATTCATGGTTTTATTTATTTGGGTCCTTTCTTTCTTTTTGATAAGTCTGGCCAGGGGCTTATCAATCTTATTAATTCTTTCCAAGAACCAGCTCCTAGTTTCATTGATCTGTTCTACTGTTCTTTTGGTTTCTATTTCATTGATTTCTGCTCTGATCTTTATTATTTCTCTTCTCCTGCTGGGTTTAGGCTTTATTTGCTGTTCTTTCTCCAGCTCCTTTAGGTGTAGCATTAGGTTGTGTATTTGAGACCTTTCTTGTTTCTTGAGAAAGGCCTGTATTGCTATGTACTTTCCTCTTAGGACTGCCTTTGCTGCATCCCAAAGATTTTGAACAGCTGTGTTTTCATTTTCATTTGTTTCCATGAATTTTTTAAATTCTTCTTTAATTTCCTGGTTTACCCATTCATTCTTTGGTAGGATGCTGTTTAGCCTCCATGTATTTGAGTTCTTTCCAACTTTCCTCCAGTGATTGAGTTCTAGCTTCAAAGCATTGTGGTCTGAAAATATGCAGGGAATTATCCCAATCTTTTGGTACCAGTTGAGACCTGATTTGTGACCCAGGATGTGATCTATTCTGGAGAATGTTACATGTGCACTAGAGAAGAATGTGTATTCTGTTGCTTTGGGATGGAATGTTCTGAATATATCTGTGAAGTCCATCTGGTCCAGTGTGTCATTTAAAGCCTTTATTTCCTTGTTGATCTTTTGCTTAGATGATCTGTCCATTTCAGTGAGGGGAGTGTTAAAGTCCCCTACTATTATTGTATTATTGTCGATGTGTTTCTTTGATTTTGTTATTAATTGGCTTATATAATCGGCTGCTCCCATGTTGGGGGCATTGATATTTACAACTGTTAGATCTTCTTGTTGGATAGACCCTTTAAGTATGATCTCCTCATCTCTTATTATAGTCTTTGGTTTAAAATCTAGTTTTTCTGATATAAGGATTGCCACCCCAGCTTTCTTTTGATGTCCATTAGCATGGTAAATGGATTTCCACCCCCTCACTTTTAATCTGGGGGTGTCTTTGGGTCTAAAATGAGTCTCTTGCAGACAGCATATTGATGGGTCTTGTTTTTTTATCCAATCTGATAGCCTGTGTCTTTTGTTGGGGCATTTAGCCCATTTACATTCAGGGTAACTATTGAAAGATATGAATTTAATGCCATTGTATTTCCTGTAAGGTGATTGTTACTGTATATTGTTTCTGTTCCTTTCTGATGTATGTTACTTTTAGACCCTCTCTTTGCTTAGAGGACACCTTTCAATCTTTCTTGTAGGGCTGGTTTGGTGTTTGCAAATTCTTTTAGTTTTTGTTTGTCCTGGAAGCTTTTTATCTCTCCTTCTATTTTCAATGACAGCCTAGCTGGATATAGTATTCTTGGCTGCATATTTTTCTCATTTAGTGCCCTGAATGTATCATGCCAGTCCTTTCTGTCCTGCCAGGTCTCTGTGGATCGGTCTGCTGCCAATCTAATGTTTCTACCATTGTAGTTTACAGACCTCTTGTCCCAAGCTGCTTTCAGGATTTTCTTTGTCTCTGAGACTTGTAAGTTTTACTATTAGTTGTAGGGTGTTGACCTGTTTTTATTGATTGAGGGGGGTTCTTTGTGCCTCTTGGATTTTGATGCCTGTTTCCTTACCCAATTAGGGAAGTTCTCCACTATAATTTGTTCCAATATACCTTCTGCTCCTCTCTCTCTTTCTTCTTCTTCTGGGATCCCAATTATTCTAATATTGTTTCGTCTTATGGTATCACTTAGCTCTCGAATTCTGCCCTCTTGATTCAGTAGTTGTTTATCTCTCTTTTTCTCAGCTTCTTTATTCTCCATCATTTGGTCTTCTATATCACTAATTCTCTCTTCTGCTTCATTTATCCAAGCAGTTAGAGCCTCCATTTTTTTATTGTACCTCATTAATAGCCTTTTTTATTTCAACTTGGTTAGATTTTAGTTCTTTTATTTCTCCAGAAAGGTATTCTCTCGTATCTTCTATGCTTTTTTCAAGCCCAGCTAATATCTTTATAATCATCATTCTGAATTCTAGTTCTCACATCTTACTAATGTCTGTATTGATTAGGTCCCTGGCAGTTGATACTGCCTCATGTTCTTTATTTTTGAGGTGAGTTTTTCCATTTTGTCATTTTGTCCAGAGAAGAATAGATGAATGAGAGAACAAAATGCTAAAAGGGTAACAACAATCCCAGAAAAATATACACTAAACAAATCAGAAGAGACCCAAAACTGGGGGTGGGGGGGGAGAAAGGAAAAAAAAAAAAGAGTATGATCAGGCTGGTGAGTAGAACAGAGCCACACATTCGATTTGGGGTGTATTTTGGTCTTTTAGAAGAAACTGCCTCCCAAAATTTTAAAGAAAGAAAAACTTATATATATACACAAAAATAAGGGTAAATACGATGAAGGGATGGAATATGACTGTAAAGATGAAAATTTAAAAATATTTTTAAAAAGTAATTGATAAGATAAGAAGTTGGTTGAGGGGCGCCTGGGTGGTTCAGTCATTAAGCATCTGCCTTCAGCTCAGGTCATGATCTGTGCCATGGATCATGGTTTATGGCAACCCCGAGCTGAGAGCCCACTCCTCGGCTCTGTCTCTGCAGCCGGCTTCCCCTCTCTGATACCTGGGAGCTCAGCTGCACTCAGGCACCCCCAGTCTTTCTGTTACCTTCTGAGACCACACTGTCCCAGCAAGTGTTTCACCCCCTGCTTAGCCACTGGAGTGATGTCCCTCAGCGGAACAGACTTCTAGAAGTTCCGATTTTGTGCTCCACTGCTCTATCACTTGCCAGTAGTGGCTGATGGAGGCCCCCTCCCCCGCCATCTATCTTCCTGAATATCACCTCGGATTCACTTCTCTGCACCTCCTACCTTCCAGAAAGTGGTCCCCAAGCTTCCATGCCCTCATTTCCTTAATCCCAGAGATCACCTGCATTAGTTCTTCTAGTGATTCTCTGATTATTGCTTCTGTGCCTCTAAGTCACCTACTTCTCACACTCGTTCTCTTGTCTTCAGGTTTCTGCATCATCTTTCCTGAATTGGCTCTTCTTTCACACACTCCCATCTTCCCCATATAATTATTTGATAATTTTGACAAGCTCAATGTGCAGTGTTTGCATTATTATGACCATGAAATGTTAGTCACAACTGAACATTTAATAGACTACGATTATGTGTCCTTTCCTGAATCAACCTTTTATTTTCCCTGGACTAAATAACTATCTTATCCCTTCATTTACTTTTTTCTGTTGTGCTCAGTTTAAATCCTTCCCCAGCTCCCCCTGGGTAAATCTTCATGAACACATTCAAGCCCATCCACTCTTCTCCCATCTTCTTGTCCATGCAGCCACCTGGCCTGCAGCCCTCAGTCCTGCCCCATGGGGACAGGATGCCTGCACCCCTGGGGCTGGGCTGACACCCGACCCCCTGCAGCTCCTCCTGGGGACCCTTGTCCTCTCTCCTGCTGGCTCCCTGTGGCCGGGATCCCATGTGCTCCCCCTGTTTGGTTTTCTCCATCATTTGTCCCACTTTGCCTACTGGTGTCCTGGGGAAGGAAACATGGAAAGTAGAACAGAAACTCTCACATCGGAGGAACCCTTAAGCTGCCTTCACCCTGAGTCACACGGTGACGTGACAGAGACTCTGTGCTGGACAGAGTTGTCCTTGGGATTTGGGGGCCTTGTCTCATATCTTCTGGCCCCCAGGCCTGTGTTGTTGCCTCTTGGAGTTTTCAGGGTGTCTGCCCTTCCACCCTCTTTCTGACTTTTCACTGTGATGTGTCCTGGTGTGGGTCTCCTCTCATCTGCTCTAGGTAAGAATTTGGGTGGGTCTTTCAACATGTGTGTTTGTCCCTGTGAACTCAGAGAAATATTCTTGAAATTGTTTTCATCATTTCCTACTCAACATTCTTTTTAAAACAATCATTATTAACTTGTTGGAATCACTTGATTGAGAAACAAACAGGTCTTGTCTCCTGCTGCCTTCACCCTCCCGACTGTATGACTTCAGGGAAGGACAACTGTAGTCATCCAGTGTATCCACTCAATTATTCATTTCTATGGTCATATTGTTCATTTCCCAGAGTTCTTTCCTGTTCTGTGATTGCACAGCACTGTGTGTAGTTGTGTTTTTGTTTCATATCCATATGCCTGTTGCATCCTGTAGATATGACTGATCCTAGTGGTAGGGGACCTGCTGGGTCTCCTGGTTTCTGCATTCATGATATCTTTCTCCACACAGCACTCATCTCAGGAGTGACTTACGTTTCCCTCTGTCATTTCTGCTCCATGCCCATCTCCCACATGACACTGCAGTGTCTCGTCACCAGGATGTCACCCTTGCTCTGTGTTGTAGCTCCGGAGTCCAGCTGATCCTGGAGGCCTCGAGATGCCCACTGGATGATGGACTTTAGTGTGATTTGAGCAGGTGAGTCACATTGCCCCTTAATGTCTTCCTAGGCTCTGAGCTCAGCAGCCTCCCATTGCAGAACATTCTTGAACATTGCGACAGTTCATTTGCATGGAGTGCTCAGTCATACCCACTTCCTGATGGACAGGGAACCAATGAACAACAAGACAACAGGCCTCTGAGAGCAAACCTTTTGGGTTGAACCCTGGCTACACCACTCCTTCTCTTCTCCTTGTCTCCCTTTCCGTGTCTGTACAAAGGGATCCCCTATGGGGTGCCTCCTGGGTTTGCTTTCATGATTAAGTTTGACCCTCTGTGTAAATCACATGGTGATAATCCCTGAGACATGTTAAGTGCTCTACTGTTTATACTTACCATCATCATATTGATTATAGCACTTACATAACTTCCGTTTTTTTTTTTTTTTTAATAAACCACAAGTCAATGGGATGCCTGTGTGGCTCAGTCGGTTAAGCATCTGCCTTGGCTCAGGTCATGATCCCAGGGTCCTGGGATGGAGTCCTGCATCGGACTCCTTGTTCAGCAGGGAGCCTGCTTCTCCCTCTGCCCCTCCCTCTGCTTGTGCCCTCTTTTTCTCTCTGACAAATAAGTAAATAAAATCTTTAAAAAAAACATAAGTCGAGGCACCTGGGTGGCTCAGTCGTTAAGCGTCTGCCTTTGGCTCTGGTCACGATCTCAGGGTCCTGGGATCAAGCCCCTCATCAGGCTCCCTGCTCAGTAGGAAGCCTGCTTCTCCCTCTCCCACTCCCCCTGCTTCTGTTCCCTCTCTCCCTATGTCTCTCTCTGTCAAATAAATAAAATCTTAAAATAAATAAATAAATAAAAACATGAGTCAAGAAACAACTTTGAGAACATATGTGCTTATCTCCTTAGGATAAACTCCTGAAAGAAAATGTCTGTGTCACAATATAAGTACATTTCATTTGTGGAGACATTTTTCAAAAGCGACCTTTAAAAATTGTAGCCCAGTGTTCACTGACATCAACCTTTATGACAGTGTGTTTTCCTAACCCTCTGATGGACACTCTCATCCCTTACTTTCACCTTTGCCAAGTTCATTGATTCTAAGTTTTATTCCTGATACTTATTCCACATTTTCATATTTGTTTATGTTTACTTATTACAAGTACATTTTGTTTTTGTAAATTTGTTTGTACAAATTTGTTTGACATTTCATTTCCCCCTTTCCAAACTGTTTTCTCATATTTTTCTTTCCCTTCTTTCTTTTTCAATGTTCCATTCCTTTCAGGTATACAGCATAGTGCTTCACCATATAAGCCAAACACTTCCACTCTTGGGTATTTACCCAAAGAAGATGGAAACACCAATTCTATAATTATGTCTTGAATGTGTTGCAGCTATTTTAAAATATGGACTTTAACAGGGAAGAAACATCAGTCCCAATATTGGGAGCTGGTCTGACACTGACACTAGGCTCAGTGTGGTCAGAAACTGGCTAATGTCCACCCCTTGGCCATATTCTTCTCCTGTGGGACATAAGCCAGTCACCTCACGGAACATCAGCATCCGACAAGGACACTCTGGAACCATGACATCACTTTGTGTCATTACAGACTAAAAGACACTGTACAACCCACAGAATAACACACACCTCCCTGTGTCAGCCAATGTGAGCAATCGGGGCTCCTTTACCATGACTGCTCTATCCTCGCTCCGGTCTGGCCTGCCTAGAGAGGGGATTCACTGAGATGCTCAACCATGGAATCGCCCACACGTCCTGACAATACGTAGTCGGGAGTGGGCCCCAACTTCCACAGATCCTCTCCAAAACACTCATCCAAATGCCATGTCCTTATAGGTTCCAACACCTTCATATTAGGATGCCCCGTGGCCCCCAAAGGGGTGTTTTCTCTCTCACTGCAATAAGTAATTGATCCAACTTGAATGCCCACAGGTGCTCCTGATGGTCTTGGCTGAAGAACATTGAAGCTTGTTACCCTTTTGTCTGTGAAAATTGTTTTTCTGTTTTTTACTTTGATCGTGGACATGTGTTTGTATCTTTGTGAGTGAGTGTGGATCACATGCTGAAATTTCATGTTCTTCTTTATGGGCTTTCATCATTTGGCCATGCTTAGAGAATTCTTCATCCCACATTGTAAACATTTCTTGTATATTTTCACTTCAGAAATAAAGAGCAGAGGGTTTCAAGGGTGAAGGGAAACACAGAATTGTCTGAATTTCGACAAAAGTATGGGGAGGAGCAACAGGTAAAAGATTGTAAGGTGGTGGAATCAAAGATGTACATCTCCTTTACGATTTTTACAAGTATGTACAGAGCCTATAAGGTATCTGATATATATGTGTTCAATAAATCCTCTCACTTGGGCTCAGTGAAGACTTATGTGCTTGCTTATGTTTACCAGGTGAATGCAAACAACACCAAGAATTCCAAAGTTAATAGAGACATCAATAAGCTCTAGTGATGGGGGCATTTTTCAACACTCATGACCTAGATGTGATACATGTGATAATACAAGTTAATTACACTTTCATGCTGTATTTTAAGGATATGTCTCAGACCCACATAGACAAATCCATGACTTCCTTTTGGAGATAAATTTATTTATTTATTTTTAACATTTTATTTATTTGACAGAGAGAGACACAGCGAGAGAGGGAACACAAGCAGGGGGAGTGGGAGAGGGAGAAGCAGGCTTCCCGCCGAGCAGGGAGCCCGATGTGGGGCTCGATCCCAGGACTCTGGGATCATGACCTGAGCCGAAGGCAGACGCTTAACGACTGAGCCACCCAGGCGCCCCTGGAGATAAATTTAATATACATATACCTATGAGTCACACAGTATCATTTCTGAGGAGGATCCAGAAAACTAAGAGCGTTCTAGATTGGTAAGGTCTGAATAGTCTCTATGAGCCACATATGGCTAAATAAATTCATATTCATTTAAAACAATTAAAAATGCCACTGCTCAGCACACCAGCCCCATTTCAAGTGCCACCTGCATCTCTAGAACCACATGCATCTCGTGGCCACCATACCGGACAGCGCAGATATAGAACAATTCCTTCCGCACAGAATGTCGTATCGGACGGTACTGCTCTGCGTGCTTTGTGGGCCGTGAGTCAGATGCATCAGACACATGGAAAGTGAAAAGACCAACATGATTTCTCTTACAGACAACATCAGATTCCGTCTGGGATGTGAATACATATGAAGCTGGTGGGTCACAAAATCCAAGTCGCATATGCCTGGGCCTGGTGCCTTTGGGTGCAAACTGTTCCCGATTACAAAAGGGAAACCCCTGTCCCCCCACCTCCCTTCCCAGACTGGGGACCCTCTCTGCCATCACATTTCTAGGAGGTGAGTTCTCTTCTAGCTGCACTCGGGGGCTAAAGTCAGAGCTGAGTTTTCAGAGGCAGGAAGTGCAGCTCAGGGAAAGGGATTCTGCTGAGTGAGGACAGGCCAGGGCAGGACCAGCCGGGAGACTCTCCCAGGGTTATCAGAACAGCTGTTCTCAAAGTGTGGTCTGGGGAACACCTGACGTCACTGAGGCCCTTTCACAGAGTCCATGAAGTTAAATCTGTTTTCCTAACATTACTTAGACATTATTGCCTTTTCACCATGTTGACGTTCACACTGAGGTAAAACTTAGCAAGAACGGAGGTGATGGGTGCAAACCGCAATAGCTGTCATTCTTCACCACTATTACTCCCGTAAAAAACCAGAAACACTCTTTCTGCCATCTTTCCGTGCCACCATATAGTCACATGAATATCTTGGTGGATGCTCTCAAGAGCAGTAACAATGCCTGAGAGAGAAGCGAAAGGCAGGTCATATTAGCCATGCTCCAAAGTCATCATCCCGTTTCTAACTGTGAGGACGAAGCTCGGTTACATTGTTGAATTTGAAATCACTGCTGATCACAGAGCTGGGAACATTGTTA
The DNA here is from genome assembly GCF_964656455.1 of Halichoerus grypus. Lineage (NCBI taxonomy): Eukaryota > Metazoa > Chordata > Mammalia > Carnivora > Phocidae > Halichoerus > Halichoerus grypus. Next base: position 117,138,572 of record NC_135720.1, read on the forward strand.
GGAACCCCAGGGGCAAGTTAAACATGTGTGAAGTGAGCAGCCCCAGGTTTGATGTACAACTGAAAGATCTAGAAAAATGGCAGAAGAATCTGCTCCCATCCCTCCAGTTTGGTTTCATTGTCCTGACAACCTCAGCTGGCCTCATGGACCATGGAGAAGCAAGATGAAAACACACAGGAGGGAAAATCCTGGGATTCTTTTTCTAGGGATGTAATATATACATGCAAATAAAATGCCTCAACAGAAAACAAAAATAAAAATAAGCTAATATTACATTAAAACATCCTGATTGAAGCATTAAAAATTATTATCTTGGGGCGCCTGGGTGGCTCAGTCGTTAAGCGTCTGCTTTCGGCTCAGGTCATGGTCCCAGGGTCCTGGGATTGAGCCCCGCATCGGGCTCCCTGCTCGGCGGGAAGCCTGCTTCTCCCTCTCCCACTCCCCCTGCTTGTGTTCCTGCTCTCTGTGTGTCTCTCTGTCAAGTAAATAAATAAAATCTTTAAAAATAAGTAAGATAAAATAAAAATTATTATCTTTACTAAATTATTCTCAAATCCATTTTTTAAACATGTCTTCTATGATACGTGGACTATAGAGCAGCACTTCCACCACATCCCTAAGCTCCAAGTCAAATAATTTGTATGAAATCTGTGTGAACTTAACTGGTTAACTGGCCTCTTTTTTTTTTTTTTTTAACAGAATGCCATTTTTACCTGAAGGAATGAATGACACAGAAACTTGGAATATTTAGACTAGAAGATTTGGCAGACAGTTTCTTGAAAATGAACATGAATCTATCCTTTCATGAAAATCAACTCCCATATGACAGCTGATAGTATTTGATGCCTTCATAAAATGTAAGCTCTCAGAAGACAATCAGAATTTTCGAAAACTTGTGATCCACCAAGAAACTTGACAGCTTCTCACTATTGACAAACTTTTCTGTTGAGATCTGTGATAATATTAAAACAAATGTGACTTTTTAATAATTGTTTTCCGTCTCATCAACACTTTATAACTTAGTGAAAGAACACATTACTTTTAAAAAATCATGCATTAGCACAAGATCCATTCAGTGTGCAAGATGAGTCTATGGATTTTAATGTAACCGAAAAGAAAATAGTCAATGATACTGTTTCAGGTGCCACTTAACCAATAACCTTAGAGAAAGTACAACTTGTGTAGTTTAAATATAGTATCAAAGCTGAATATCCATAATAATCTGAGAAGGTTATGAAACGTACTATCCTCCCATATTTGTGCAAGGCTGTAAATATTTTTCATATACTTCACCCAAAACAATACAATAAATGCAGAAGCAAATCTGAACATCTAGTGGTTTCTAATGAGACAGATAAGAAAAATACTTGGAAAAATGTAAAATGTAACAAAATCCTCTCTTCTCACTACCTTGTTTATTTGGGGAAATAGTTATTTTTCATAGAAACAATATTGCTGTTTTCATGTCATGGGATATTAATATGATTCTAAATGAATTAATAATTTAAAATTTTTTTTCATTATTTTTTAAAAGATTTTATTTGAGAAAGTGAGAGAGTGAGCATGAGAAGGGGGAAAGGCAGAGGCAGAGGGAGAAGCAGGCTCCCAGCTGAGCAGGGAGTCCAATGCCAGACTCAATCCCAGGACCCTGGGATCATGACCTGAGTGGAAGGCAGATGCTTAACCGACTGAGCCACTCAGGCATCCCAATAATTTTATTTTTAAATTTTTTTAGAGAGACACATAGAGTGAGCGGGGAGGGGCAGGGGGAGGAGGAGAGAGAGAACCTTAAGCAGGCTCCACCCTCAGCACTGAGACAGAGGTGGGGCTTGATCTCACTACCTGAGATCACTACCTGAAATCAAGAGTTGCTGACTTACCTGATTGAGCCACCCATGCACCCCAGTAAATTTTTAAACCAGTTTTTTTTTCCCACTATGATAAATATAGCCCACATTCACAAAATTATCCTTGGGATACTCAGTAATTTTTGAGACTGTATAAATAACCCTTCTAACAAAATGTTTGAGAATCACTGACTCACACAGCTCCTGGGCCACGACTCAGGGAGACAGTGTGACAAAGAGCGCGCCGTGCAGTAGGTGAGGGGTCGGGGCAAGGTCCCAGGTCCCTGGGCCTGCCTCTCAGGGTCTCAGGCCCCAGGGCGGTGTCTGGGGAACGGAAGCCCAGTACCGGGGAGTCCCCATCTCCCCTTGTTCTCCGTCTCACAAACTCTTTCAGGTCCTCCTGCCTGGATACTCATGAGGCAGCCCCATTTCGCATTCCCATTGGGGGCGGGGGTCTGGAGAAGCCAATCAGCGGCACCGCGGTTCCGGGTTCTAAAGTTCTCACCTGACCCGTGGGAATGCAGCTACACCTCAGACCCTGAGGGTCTGGGCTCTGGGGTCCCGAACCCTCGTCCTGCTGCTGTCGGGGGCCCTGGCCGTGACCGAGACCTGGGCGGGTGAGTGCGGCGGCGGGAGGAAAGGGCCTCTGCGGGGCGGGAGCGAGGGGACCGCGGGGCGGGGACGCGGGACCCCCGGGGAAGGCGCCTCTCCGCCGCCCCCGCCCCAGCCCCCCAGCCGCCCCCGGCCCCGCCACGGCCTGTGCTCCCCCGCCCCTCCCCGACTCCGCCCTGCTCTCCCGCCCTCGGTGCCCCTCCCCTGCCCTCCCGGCCGCCTCCCCCTGGGCCCCGGCCCCGCGCCGGGACGAGGGTCGCGCGGGGTCTCAGCCCCTCCGCGCCCGCAGGCTCCCACTCCATGAGGTATTTCTCCACCTCCGTGTCCCGGCCCGGCCGCGGGGAGCCCCGCTTCGTCATCGTCGGCTACGTGGACGACACGCAGTTCGTGCGGTTCGACAGCGACTCTGTCAGTCCGAGGATGGAGCCGCGGGCGCCGTGGATGGAGCAGGAGGGGCCGGAGTACTGGGACCGAAACACCAGGAAGGCTAAGAACCACGCACAGACTTTCCGAGTGAACCTGCACACCCTGCGGGGCTACCACAACCAGAGCGAGGCCGGTGAGCGACGCGGGCCCGGGTCCAGGGCACGACCCCCATCCCCACGGACCTGCTGGGGTCGCTGGGTCCGAGCGCCATCCTGAGGCTGCGGGACCCACCGGTCCCCCGATCCGGGAAGAGCCAGCGGACGCTTGAACAGTTCTACTTTCTGTTTGGATTTAATCTCTTTCTTGTCCGGGAAGGGACGATGGGGGGGGGGGGGGGCGGAGGGGACTGAAGGCGGGGGTGGGGCTGCGGGGCGTGGCTGACCGCGGGGCCGGGGCCAGGGTCTCACACCATCCAGAAAATGTACGGCTGTGACGTGGGGCCCGACGGGAACCTCCTCCGCGGGTACGAGCAGTTCGCCTACGACGGCGCGGATTACATCGCCCTGACCGAGGACCTGCGCTCCTGGACCGCGGCGGACACGGCGGCGCAGATCACCCGGCGCAAGTGGGAGGCGGCCGGTGCGGCAGAGCGTGACAGGAACTACCTGGAGGGCACCTGCGTGGAGTGGCTCGGCAGGCACCTGGAGAACGGGAAGGAGACGCTGCAGCGCGCAGGTTCCAGGGGCCGCGGGGGCTGGCTTCCCACCAGGAAGGGAAAAGGGACTCGGTGTCAGAACACCGCCCCTCCCACGGGTGGGGAGACGGAGATCCGCCCGGGTGTTCCTGTTCCTACTAGAGAGGGCCTCACCCAGAGGGCCGCTTCTCGCTAAGGGGCAGTGGGGGAACCCAGTCTCTCCCGGGAGGCAGGTGGAAATTCCCTTTGACCGTGGCAGCCACCTTGAGAACCATGACTTTCCCTCTCAAGGCCTTTCCATTTGAGAACGTCTTTGGAGATCTGACTCCTGGATTTCTGAGGATTGACTATCCACTGCATTCACACCACTAGTGTGTTCCCTTTCTTAGACCTACACTCTACTAACCTGGGCACTCTCCCTGATACTAGAATTTCCAAAGATTAGGAGATCCCAAAGGCTAGATTGGTGACTGTGTATTGTACTCCCTCCATTTAAACCAATGGCTGGGTCCACCTCAGGATGGTCACGTAAGTGCCGTTTCAGTGGCCCATAAGGGTAAAGCAAAGTGTGGATTTTCTGATTCTTCCTCAGAACCCCCCAACACACAAGTGACCACCACCCCATCTCTGAACATGATGTCACCCTGAGGTGCTGGGCCCTGGGCTTCTACCCTGCGGAGATCACCCTGACCTGGCACCACAATGGGGAGGACCTGACCCAGGACACAGAGCTTGTGGAGACCAGGCCTGCAGGGGATGGGACCTTCCAGAAGTGGGCAGCTGTGGTGGTGCCTTCTGGACAGGAGCAGAGCTACACGTGCCATGTGCAGCATGAGGGGCTGCCCGAGCCCATCACCTTGAGATGACGTAAGGAGGGTTTGGGGTACAGCCTCTACTCAGGGAAAGCAGAAGGCCTTCTGGAGAATTTCAGCAGGGTCAGGACTCTTGCCAGAGCTCTGGGCCCCTCACCTTCCCTTCCCTTTCCAGAGCCGCCTCCTCAGCCCACCATCCCCATCACCTGGATCATTGCTGGTGTGGTTCTCCTTGCGGTCACTGTGGCCATGATTGGAGCTGTGATCTGGAGAAAGAAGTGCTCAGGTAGGGAATGGAGTGGGGAGATCTGAGTTTTCTTGTCCCTCTGGGGGGTTTCCTAGGTAAGAGATTGTCCTGTCTTGTTACTGGGAAGTACCATCCTCATGCATGGACTTGCCCACTCTGGAGCTGATTACTAACGCTCACTGTAGCAAACACTTGTGAAAATGAAGGACAGATTTTCATCTTGATAATTCTGGTGATGGTCACCTGATTCCCAGCAGTCACAGGACAGAGAGGAAGGTCCCTGCTAAGGACAGACCTCCAGCAAGTCAGGTGGTCCAGTGACCCCATACCTCGTTCATCATGTTTCCTGATCCTGTCCTGAGTCTTCAGTCACAATTCTGCAAACTTCATTTCAGACCAGGACTGGGAGCTTCCTCTAGGATCTCATGGCCCAGCTCTGTCCTGGCCTCTGACATGATATTTTCTTCCCACAGGAGGAAAAAGGACCAGGCTACTCTCATGCTGCACGTAAGTTTGGAGGGAGTGATCCCTGAGACCCTGAGATAGTGTAAACAGAACCCGATGGGGAGCTCACCCACCCATAGCTCCTCCTTTAGTCTCCTCTCCTGTGGGCTCTGACCACGTCCTGTTTGTTCTCCCCTAGGTGATAACAGTGCCCAGGGCCCTGATGTGTCTCTCAGAGCTCCTAAAGGTGAGACCCCAGAGACCCTGAACTGGTCAGGGGTTGGGGCATTAGGGACACTTTGAACATCTGGAGAGCAGTTGAGAATGTCAGCACTTATGTGACTGACCTCAATTTGTACATGATTTTTTTTTTCACAATGTCAGACCAGTTGCCTCATGGGACTGAGCAATGCAAGATGTGTTCACACTCCCACTTGGTGACATCAACAACCCCTGACTTCTCTTTCTGCAAAAGGTGTCAGAAGGTGTTTGTGTTCCTATGAGCATAATATGAGGATGTGGGGAGACTGGCCCACCATGACCACCTGCCCACCATGACCTCTCCCCATACTGACCTGTGTTGTCTTCACTGATGTGCTTTCCTGTTCCAGCAGAGGCGGGGTTGGACCGTCTTTATTTCATGTTGGGCTAAGTACTAATGAATTACTTCCCTATTGAATGAGAATCCAGATATGAATTTGTGTTTCCTAATTTTTGGCATGTGGGGCTGATGAGGTAATAAAAGGGGAGATTTGTAAAGTTGAGACAGCAAATAAATGAAGCCTGAGAACCTTCCAGAATCAGCGTGTTTGCTCTGCTGAGTGTGTTGCAGGTGGGGCAGAAGGCTGTGAGGAGCCGAGTGGGGACAGGGCCTGTGGGCAGTTGGTGCTCAGTGCATCATGGGCATGGTGTGCTCACCCCTCAGCTGGGTCATCTCTCTGCTCCGTGTCCTTGCCTCTTCTGTGGAACCTTGTCTTACGAGGACCTGTGATCACAGGGACTTGGACATCACCTGTCACCAAGACCTTATGCAGCAAGAGCTTCCTGTGATAGGGTCAGTCTATGCTCAGGCCTGGGTTGGGGTATAGCCCCCATTTTTGGGTGTTTGTTTCAGTGTTCCTCTAGAGCATCAGGCCTGTTCCTGCTCTTGTGTACGAGTTCTTCTCCATTCTCCCTGGGTGACCCCGTCGGTTACAGCAGCGGGTGTCCTTTGGGCTGTGGTCCCCTCAGGCCTAGGATGTCCCCTGCACCCACGAGTTCTGTGGTATGGAGGGATGTACTTTCAGATTCATCCATGTCTTCCCCTCCCTCTAGAGCTGTTTTCTAGATAATTCTTTAGATTCTGGAGGTAGAGAGAGGAGGAATCAGTTTCTCATCCTTATTAAACTTCAGTTAGTTTCTGTCTTCCCTGCTGCTCTGTCCTCTCCCCCCGCCCTTACTTCATTGATCCTAGTGCTGGCTCCGATCCAAGTTCTTGGATTTATAAAGCAGAGTCTAACGTAGATTTCTATGTGGTTGGAGAAAAGGCCCCAAAAAGCCTCAGTACAGTGTTTCTGAAGAGAGAACTCTGTGTGCCGTGTGTGCAGGAGACATGGGGGGGGGGCTGAGCAGAGAGAGGGAGGGGAGGGCAGCCCTGTGAGAAGAGAGAGGCAGCCCAGATGGCGAGGTGGGCGCACGGGGGGGGTTGGGGAGGGAGCTGCCACGGATCAGCTGAGCCTGAGGCACATCTAGAAGAGGGAGGTCCTCTAGCTGCTCATTCATTCTCCTGATAATTGTCGTGTGCCACATACAGGACACGCTATGTTTACATCTGGGACAGCTCCGTGAGACTAAGAAGAGGGAAAATGTGCTGCCCTCGTGGAGATTAGTTCTAGTGTAAGGGGCAGCCTGCACTTGACCCTCGGGCAATGCGGGGATTGGGGCAGTGACCCCCGCGTGCAGTCAGAAATCCAAGTACGGCTTTTGACTCCCTCAAAACATAAGAACTAACAGCCTCCTGGTGACTGGAAGCCTTACTGATAACATGAACTGTCGCTTCGCACATTTGCGTGTTACATGTACTATATACTGTGTTCTTACAATGAATGAAGGTAGAGAAAATAGTAGGAATCATAAGGAAGAGAAAGTGCGTGGACAGTACTTACTGTAGAAAAGTCCGCATCCAGGTGCACACGCCCCGTGCAAACCAGCGTCATGCAGAGGTGAACTGTGTACTGTGTAAGCGCAGTAATAAGGGAAGTGTTTACATGGAAGTTGGCAGGAGCTTTGAGGAAGGTGACCCAGAGCACCGTGCTGGGACGGGGACCATGGCTCCGTTACTCCAGGGATCAGGGAGCCTCACTGAGAAGGTGACCTCTGAGAGGTTTGAAGGTCATGAAGGAATTGTGTCAGAGGAGGTCTGGGGGGGAACTCTTTCCAGGCAGGGAACCCCCAGTGCACACGCACTAGGACAGGAGCGCATCCTGTGTTCACGGAAGGGTGAGGAGGCCACTGGAGCTGGAGCAGAGAGCCGGAGACGTGAGGTCGGATGTCAGCCTCGTCACGGAGGCCTGAGGATATTAGAAGGGTTTTGAGTTTTCTCTGAGTGAGGCGTGGAGTTACAGGAATGAACAGATCGATGGGATTGACTTTCTTGAGCAGCATCTGTTTGCTTCTGTGCAGAATCGGGAGGTGCAGGGCGAGCGACCAGTAGGGAACCTGTAGGAAACCATTGCCATGTCCCAGGAGGGGGATGTGGGCTGTATGTCTGGGATGTGAGGAGGGATGTGGGCTGTATGTCTGGGATGTGAGGAGGGAAGTGATTGGGAGCTGGAGATATTCACAGATGGACTTTGCAGCATTTCCTAATGGATTCATTCTGGGTGGTGAGAAGGAGGAATCAAGGAGAGCATCCAGTGTTTCAGACTGCAGGTAGAAATGTGGGGTGCCTTCCATAGAAGCGGTGAAAATTCTGGAAGGAGGACGTCTGGGGAGGCAGCATCATGGGCATTCACTTTAAGAATGTTGAATCCGAGATGTGTATTAGAAATGCAGGTGACATTGGCAGTTGGATACAGAGTGCAGGGTAGGAGAATATCTAGGTTGGAGAAATAGATTAGGGAGGTGACACCATATAAATGATGATTAGAGCCTTCATCATAGATGAGGTCACCAAGGGAGAAGAGAAAGGAACAGGACCAAACCCTGCACTCCTCTGGGCTAAGCAAGCTGGTCAGAGTGCACACCCACAGTGGACTGCACAGTCTGGTTCTGCGTCTAGAAGGCACATAGACCAGGGAGGCCCACCCTTCAGTGTGCACAGGAATTGCCTGGACTATGAAGATCTAGACAGTGTGGAGTAGAGCATGAGATTCTGGGTTGATAACGAGGTTGGTGCTGATGCTGCTGGTCTTCAGATCCCACACTGAGTAGCGAGCACATGAAGCAGGATCCCCACATGGCCGTGCATCAGCCTCTCCTGTAGGGCTTATTAAGTAAGTGATTCCTGGGCCCATGCCCAACATTCTAAGCTGGTGGGTCTGGGAGAGGCCTGAGTATTTGGTAACAAACCCAAAGCAATCCTGGGGCTCATCCAGATAGGGAAGACTGAAGTCATTGACGAGAGCACTCACTGTGGGAAGGGGGCTTACAGACATATTTAAATGTTTTTGGGGGCATCTGGGTGGTTCAGTCAGTTGGGCATCTGACTCTTGGTTTTGGCTCAGTTCATGATCTCATAGTCACGAGATCAAGCCCCAAACTGGGCTCCGAACACAGCACAGAGTCTGCTTGAAATGTTCTCCCTCTCCCTCTACCCTTCCCCCCCACTCTCTCTCTCAAATAAATAAATAAAATATTTTAATGGATTTTTTTGTAGGAAGAAAAATAGAAGACATGCTGGGAGAAACATATTTTCTCTCCCATGGGGCACAGCCAGGTGGCAGATTGAGGAAGTTGTCAGCTCAACATAAAATCTCAGAGTTACTGAGAGTATAAATATTAAAGGTTCCCACCACACAAAAATAAATGGTAACTGGGCACCTGGGTGGCTCAGTTGGTTAAGCGACTGCCTTCGGCTCAGGTCATGATCCTGGAGTCCCGGGATCAAGTCCCGCATCGGGCTCCCTGCTCGGCAGGGAGTCTGCATCTCCCTCTGACCCTCCTCCCTCTCATGTGCTCTGTCTCTCATTCTCTCTCTCTCAAATAAATAAATAAAAAATCTTTAAAAAAAAAAAAATGGTAACTGTGTGACATGATGCAGGTGTTAGTTAATGCTCTGATTTGAATGATTTTGCAGTATAGAAATGTATCAACCCGCCGGCTGTACACTAAATTCACACAATGGTGTATGTCAATTATATCTCTATAAACCTGGTAAAAAATGTCTGAATTCTTGCTCTTTGGAACTCTCCCCCCTCAAATAAATAAATAAAATCTTTTAAAAATAAATTAATTAATAATTAAAATAAAATAAAATATTAAAAGAAAATGCGGGGCGCCTGGGTGGCTCAGTCATTAAGTGTCTGCCTTCAGCTCAGGTCATGATCTTGGGGTCCTGAGATCGAGCCCCGCATTGGGCTCCCTGCTCCGCGGGAAGCCTGCTTCTCCCTCTCCCACTCCCCCTACTTGTGTTCCCTTTCTAGCTATGTCTCTCTGTCAAATAAATAAAATCTTAAAAAAAAAAACCCGCCAGGGTGCATGGGTGGCTCAGTCGGTTGGGCATCTGCCTTCAGCTCAGGTCATGGTCCTGGGGTCCTGGGATCCAGCTCCCCATCGGCCTCCCTGCTCAGTGGGGAGCCTGCTTCTCCCTCTCCCTCTGCTGTTCCCCCTGCTTGTGCTCTCTCTCCCAAGTAAAGAAATTAAATCTTTTAAAAAAATAAGTAAGTAAAAATTAAAAAAAGAAAAAAAGAAAATGTAGGAAAATGGCAAAAAGCACCTCTTAAAAATAACTATGAAATATAGTGATAAATCATTAAATATTTAAAATATTACCATATAAAATATTCACTTAATAAAAAGTAATCAGTAAAGGAGGAGTGAGTGGAAGCATGGAAAACAAAAAACAAGAAGTATAATGGCATCATAAATCCACCTGCATCAATATTAACGTTACATGTAAATGGCTTAAATAAGTCATTCAAAGCAGATTGTTGGCCTGAAAACCAAACAAGATCCAACTATGCTGTCTGCAGTAGACACATTTGAGATTCAACTACAAATAGATTAAAATTAAAGGGATGGGGTGTGCCTGGGTAGCTCAGTTGGTTAAGCATCTGCTTTCAGCTCAGGTCATGATCCCAGGGTCCTAGGATCAAGCCCTGCATCTGCTCCCTGCTCAGCAAGGAGCCTGCTTCTCCCTCTTCCTCTGTCCCTTCCCCCTCTGCTCCCCAACTTGTGCTCTCACCCTCTCAAATAAGTAAATTAAGGATGGAAAAATTTATATCAGGCAAACAACCATAAGAAAGCTGGAGTGAGGGGCGCCTGGGTCGTGCAGTTGGTTAAGCATCTGACTCTTGGTTTCGGCTCAGGTTGTGATCTTAGGGTTGTGAGATCAAGCCCCACTTCAGGCTCCACGCTCAACGCAGAGTCTGCTTAAGACTCTCTCTCCCTCTCCCTCTGCCCCTCCCCACTCTCTCTCACAAATAAATAAATCTTAAAAAAAAAAAAAAAAGAAGAAAGCTGGGGTGGATACACTCATTAGACAAAAGGAGCTTTAGAAATGCTAGTAAAGGGGCGCCTGGGTGGCTCAGCTGTTAAGCCTCTGCCTTCGGCTAAGGTCATGATCCCAGGGTCCTGGGATCGAGCCCCGCATCAGGCTCTCTGCTCGGCGGGAAGCCTGCTTCTCCCTCTCCCACTCCCCCTGCTTGTGTTCCTGCTCTCGCTAACTCTCTCTCTGTCAAATAAATAAAATCTTTAAAAAAAAAAAAGAAAAAAGAAATGCTAGTAAAGATAAACAGTGTCATTTTATAATGATGAAAGGATCAAATCATCAGAAAGATGAAACAGTTATAAACTTAAATTCACCTAATGACTCAGCACCAAATACATGAAAGCAAAATTGACAGAAATTGAGAGAGAAATAGACAATATGACAATAATAGTCAGGAACTGCAATATATCACTTTCAATAATGAATAGAACAACTATGCAGAGATCAATAAACATAAAGAAGACTTGAACCATACTATAAACCAACAGTAGAAATCTGACATTTATAGAACACTCCACCCATCAATAGAATGTACATTCTTTTCAAATGCACTTGGAGCTTTCTTGAGGATAAACCATATGCTAGGCCATAAAACAAACCTCCATGAATTTTAAAGGGTAAAAATAATACAAAATATGTTCTCTTATCATAGTGGCATGATACTAGAAATCAATAACTGGAAGAAATTTGGAAAACTCACAAATACGCAGAATTTAACAACACACTTCTGCATAATCAAAGGGTCAAAGAGATATCAAAATGGAAATCAGAAAATACTTTCAGATAAACAAAAATGAAGACAGAGCTCACCAAAACCTAGAGGGTGCTACTAAAGCAGTGTTGAGAGGCAAATATATAGCTGTAAATGCCTATATTAAAAAAAAAACATCTCAGGGGCGCCCGGGCTCAGTCGATAAGTGTCTGACTCTTGATTTTGGCTCAGGTCATGATCTCAAGGTTGCGAGATCATGCGTTGGGCTCAGTGCCGATCACGGAGCCTGCTTAAGATTCTCCCTTTCCCTCTGCCCCTCCTCCCCTTGCTTGCATGCATCCACACGCATGTGTGTGCACTCTCCCTCACTCTCTCTAAAAAAAAAGAAAAGAAATATCTCAAATTGGGGCACCTGGGTGGCTCAGATGGTTAAGCGTCTACCTTCTGCTCAGGTCATGATCTCAGGGTCCTGGGATCGAGCCCAGCGTCAGGCTCCCTGCTCAGCGGGAAGCCTGCTTCTCCCTCTCCCTCTACTGCTCCCCCTGCCTATACTCTCTCACTCTCTCTGTCGAATAAATAAAGTCTTTAAACAAACAACAACAAAAAAAGAAATATCTCAAATCAATTACCTTAACTTCTACATTAAGTCAAAGAAAAAAGAGGAGCAAACTAAACCAAAAGCAAACAAAAAGGAAAAAGTAAAGAGTGGAAATTAATGAAATAGAGAAAAGAATAAAATAACAATATATAAAGCTAAATCACATGCAATCCTTTGAAAGATCAACAAAACTGACAAATCTTCAACTAGACTCACACACACAAAAAAAAAAGCAGAAAGAGAGAAAAGATTCAAACTACTAGGATCAGCAATGAAAGAGGGGATATTATAACTGACCATATAGAAATAAAGAGAATTTATGAGATTATGATGAACAATTATATGCCAAAATATTAACTTACTTAGATAAAATAGACAAATTCATAGAAAGACACAAACTACTCAAGCTGACTCAGAAGAAAAAGACAATTTGAATATATCTATAGCAAGGTAGAAGATTGAGTCAATTGTCAAAAACTATTCAGCAAAAATACCCAGAAGTAGAATTACCAGGAGTTCTATTTTAATTTTTTGAAGAACCTCCATACTGTTTTCCATAGTGGCTGCACCAATTTACATTCCCACTAATAGTGCATGAGGGTTCCCTTGTCTCCAAATCATTGCCAACACTTGTTATTTCTTGTCCTTTTTTTTTTTTAAAGCAAACTCTACACCCAACATGGGGCTCAAACTTACAACCCCAAGATCAAGGGTGGCATGCTCTACCCACTGAGCCAGCCGGGTGCTGCTCTTCTCTTTTTGGTACTAACTATTCTGACTGGTATGAGGTGACATCTCAAAGTGGTTTTGATTTGCATTTTAATGGTAAGGAAATGTGAACACAAATAGTAAGTGTAACGTGCATGCATGCTTAGTGGACATATATGTAGACCATCAGCTCTGACCAAGAGTCCCAAAACCTCATAAAAGAGACAACATGTGAGCTGCATTTGAGGTGTGAGTAGAAACCCAAAGGACACCTAGCACAAGTGAACATGGCTCAGAATCCAGGACATGAGTGTCTTTGCCTGGGCCAGGCCTGGATTCAGACTAAGCTGACTGAGGTGCCAGGTGCTTCCTGGTTAAGAAAGTGTCCTGGGGCGCCTGGGTGGCTCAGTTGGTTAAGCGACTGCCTTCGGCTCAGGTCATGATCCTGGAGTCCTGGGATTGAGTCCCACATCGGGGTCCCGGCTCAGCAGGGAGCCTGCTTCTCCCTCTGACCCTCTCCCCTCTCATGCTGTTTCTCTCTCTCTCTCTCAAATAAAGAAATAAATAAAATCTGAAAAAAAAAAAAGAAAGAAAGGAAGTGTCCTGACTTCTGACTATTCAGAAGTCACAGCTACTACATGTTGAAACTTGAGAGAGGGAAGCCTGAATTTTTCTGAAAAGCAAAATCCTGCTGGAGGACTTGTTTAAAAGCGGAGTGTTGGGCCCTCACCCCTGGAGTTTCTCATTCTGTAGGTCCTGGGTAGGGCCTGAAATTTGCATTTGTCACAGGTTCCTAGGTGTTGCCAGTGCAGCTTGTCCCAGGTCCACACTTTGAGAACCATAGCCCTGAGCCAGTGTGGTTTGGTTTCTAAGTATCAGAAGAGGTCTGGAGAAGGCCTATGAGGCAGAGGCGTGGGATAAACTAAACCAGACCTGGCACCTGCTGGAACCCTGCTCCCACCACAGCGATCCCGTGTCAATTGCCGTGGGTTCCAGGAATGGCAGACACGCCGGGAGGGACCGGATGTGGAGGTCTGAGGGTGATCCAGAAGCAGTGCTTTAAACACAGCACTGGGGCTACCTGGGACCCCACAGACTGGCTCCTGCCCCCTCAGGCCCGTCCCACCCCTCACAACATTGACCTCCAGGCCTTGCTCTACTCTACCTCAGCTGTTGGGACCTAGGATGCGACCGGAGATACACTGAGCACACTTTCTGATCCAAAGATAGGGTAACATAGCCTGACAATTATTATTTTTTTCTTTTTCATAGCCTGACAATTATAAGCCAACTAACAGGGATAACAGAATGGGCTAATAATGATGGTCCTGATACTTGGCAAATGGCTTCAATAAGATGTCCTAGACTAGAACCACCAAGTGATTTATTTTTGAATCATTGGGACTTTGAACCCACATGGACACTAGAGGGCGTCCTGAGATTTATAAAGCTATAGGATTTTGTCTAACCACCAAGAAAGTCTCGTAGATTGGGTTTTCCCACTTAAACTAAGATTTGGTCGATTTCCTTGGCCAAACAAATTGCTTTTATTAAGTAATCATGCCCTTATTTTACCTTTTAATGAATGAAAGATAAATATATGAAGAAATATAAGGCATTTTTTTAGATAATGTCTAAATTTTAATTTATTTTTTTATTATTAACATGTAATGTATTATTTGTTTCAGGGGCACAGGTCTGTGATTCATCAGTCTTACACAATACACAGTGCTCCCCACAACACATACCTTCCCCAATGTCCATCACCCAGCCAGCCACCCCATCGTTCCCACCCCCCACCGCTCCAGCAACCCTCAGTTTGTTTCCTGAGATTAAGAGTCTCTTATGGTTTGTCTCCCTCTCTGGCTTCATCTTGTTTCATTTTTTCCTCTTTTCCCCTATGGTCCTCTGCCTTGTTTCTCAAATTCCACATATCAGTGAGATCATATGATAATTGTCTTTCTCTGATTTACTTATTTCGCTTAGCATAATACCCTCCAGTTCCATCCACGTCGTTGTAAATGACAAGATTTCATTTTCTCATGCCTGCATAATATTCCATTGTATATATACCACATCTTCTTTATCCATTCATCTGTTGATGGACATTTAGGCTCTTTCCATAGTTCGGCTATTGTGGACATTGCTGCGATAAACATTGGGGTGCAGGTGCCCCTTCGGATCACTTTGGGGTATCTTTGGGGTAAATACCCAGTAGTGCAATTGTTGGGTCGTATGGTAGCTCTATTTTCAACTTTTTGAGGAACCTCCATACTGTTTTCCAGAGTGGTTGCACCAGCTTGCAGTCCCACCAACAGTGTAAGTGGGTTCCCCTTTCTCCGCATTCTCACCAACATTTGTCATTTCTTGACTTGTTAATTTTAGCCATTCTGACTGGTGTGAGGTGGTATCTCATTGAGGTTTTGATTTGTATTTCCCTGATGACAAGTGATGTTGAGCATTTTTTTCATGTGTCTGTTGGCCATTTGGATGTCTTCTTTGCATAAATGTCTGTTCATGTCTTCTGCCCATTTCTTGATTGGGTTATTTGTTCCTTGGCTGTTGAGTTTGATAAGTTCTTTATAGATTTTGGTTACCAGCTCTTTATCTGATAGTCATTTGTAAAAATTGTCTACCATTCTGTCGGACTTTGAACCCACACTAGAGGGCGTCCTGAGATTTAGAAAGCTACAAGGATCGTCTCTAACCACCAAACAAGTCCTGTTTGTAGATTAGGCTTTCCAGCTTAAACCAAGATTTGGTCGATTTCCTTGACCAAACAAATTGCATTTATTGAGTAATTATGCTCTTATTTTACCTTTTAATGAATTAAAGACAAATATATAAAGAAAGATAAGGCATTTAAAAAGAAAATAACATGTTGAGTTAAAATGGTAGTAAATATCCTTGTTCAAGGACTGATAGAATTTTCAGACAATTTTTTGTCTTAATGAAGGTAAAGGAATTATTCCTGTCATATTTTTTTTCAGTTTTTTTATTTTGAGTTTTTCAATTTCATTTGTTTTGTCTCCTTTGGAATTGTTATTTGTTTTATGTTTTTTTGTTTTTATTTTTGTTTTATGTTTTGATTTAGTTCAAAATTGAAAAGCTTCAAAAAGATAAGAAGTCTCTCTCTCAACCCTGTCCCATCCCTAACAGGCAACAACTGATATTAGTACCTTGCTTATTTTTCCAAAGACATGTTATGCCTATGCAAGCAAACATTAATTAATATAATAATGTCTAATATATATATTTTCCCTTTTACACAAATTTTGACCATATGCTTTCCCACACCTTGCTTTTTTACACTTAACCATGTACCATGGATACCCTCCCATAAGGATGTATTAAGAGCTTCCTGTGTCTTTTTATTTTTTATTTTAAAGATTTATTTATTTATTAGAGAGAGAGAGCAGAGGGGAGGGCAGAGGGGGAAGGAGAGAGAAACTCAAGCAGACTGCCTGCTGAGCACGCAGCCTTACCAGGGGCTGGATCTCAGGACCATCAGACCTGAGCCAAAACCAAGAGTTGGATGCCAAACTGAATCAACCACCCAGGTGCCTTGTGTCTTTTTATTTTTTAATGGTACTCCTTTGTATAGATACATGATGCTTCTTTTTTTTTTAAGATTTTATTTATTTATTTGACAGAGAGAAAGAGAGAGAGCACAAGCAGGGGGAGCAGCAGAAGGAGAAGCAGGCTCCCCGCTGAGCAGGGAGCCCAATGCGGGGCTAGATCCCAGGACCCTGGGATCATGACTTGAGCCCAAGGCAGACGCTTCACCAACTGAGCCACCCAGGCGCCCCAATACACAATGTTTCTTAACCAGTTCCCTACAGATAGATTATGTTTTTTTGTTTTTAACATAGATGCTGTAATATATAATTTTGAATACAGTCTCCTTGCAGGTATGCAAGTATATTTTTGGACACATTCCTAGAAGTGGGACTGCTGGATGTATACTTTTTTTTTAAGATTTATTTATTTATTTAAGAGAAAGAGCACTCCCGCGTAGGTGCATGGGGGGAGGGGGAAGGGCCAGACGAAGAGAATCTTCAAGCAGACTCTCGGCTGAGGGTGGGATCCCTTGCCCCATGAAATTACAACCTGAGCGAAACCAAGAGTCCAACTGAGCCACTCAGGTTCCCCTATTTATTTATTTTTTTAATGATTTTATTTATTTATTTGAGAGAGAGAAGCAAACTTAGGACCCTGAGATCAAGAGGTGCCGGATCCACTGACTAAGCCAGCCAGGCACCCCTGGGTGTATATATATATATATTTTTTTTTTAATAAAGTCTTTTAAATTTTTTTTATTTTTTTAAAGATTTTATTTATTTATTTGACAGAGAGAGAGACACAGAGAGAGAGAGAGGGAGCACAAGCAGGCTCCCCCTGGGATCATGACCTGAGCCGAAGGCAGACACTCAACGACTGCGCCACCCAGGCGCCCCTACATTTTTTAATTTGGACAGAAATTGCCATATTGCCCTTCAGAAAAACATGACCAGTTTGCAATTCCATCAGCAATATATCTGAGTACCTGTTTCGGTATGCTATTTTTTAAACTATGAAAATATGTAGAGGGGCACCTGGGTGGCTCAGTCAGTTAAGCGTCTGCCTTCGGCTCAGGTCATGATCCCAGGGTCCTGGGATCGAGCCCTGCATCGGGCTCCCTGTTCTGCGGGAAGCCTGCTTCTCCCTCTCCCTCTCCCCCCGCTTGTGTTCCTTCTCTCACTGTGTCTCTCTCTATCAAATAAATAAATAAAATCTTTAAAAAAAAAAAAAAGAAAATATGTAGATACGTGTTTGGGGTTATTTGTGTGTAGATGATATTTGAAATCCTGGGACTAGATGAAACTAGAGTGATTAAGAAGGTAGTAAAAACAGAGCAAGCAGCCCAGATACAATTCTTAAACATGCCAGTATTTAGAGGAAAGCGAGTCAGCAAAGGGAGTCAAAGAAAACTAGAACTGTATAATGGCACATAGGCTTTAAGGCGGGGGTGGGGGGCTGGGGGGTAGGGGCAGGACTCTAAAATCATAAAATCACTTCAGAGAACAATTTAGCATCATGTGGTGGAGATGTGCAGTAATTCCAATCCTATAAACATATCCTAGGGGAATTCACGCAAGGAACCAAAGAGAGAAGCCCCAAAACATTCATTATAGAAAAAAACTAAAGGTCAGTGGAGGGGATAAACTGTAGCATATTCATACCATGGATCCCTTCTCGCAATGAAAATAAATGAACTATTTGTATAAACATGGATTCATCTCATATATAATGTTAACTGAAAAAGCAAGCTACAGAATGATACATTCAGAGAGAAACAATTTATACAAAGTCTTAAAACATGCCAAATAAAGGGATTCTTTAAAAAGTCTTGGTAAAGAGGTGTCTGGCTGGCTCAGTGGGTAGAGCATGCAACTCTTGATTTCAGAGTCATAAGTTTGAGCACCAAAATGGGCATAGAGTTTATTTTATTTTTATTTTTTAAAGATTTTATTTATGGGGCGCCTGGGTGGCTCAATCAGTTAAATGTCTGCCTTCGGCTCAGGTCATGATCCCGGGGTCCTGGGATGGAGCCCCGCATTGGGCTCCTTGCTCAGCAGGGAGCTTCTCCCTCTGCCTGCCACTCTCGCTCGCTCACTCTAGCTCGCTCACTCTCTTTCTGACAAATAAATAAACAAATTAAATCTTTAAAAATAATAATAATAAAATCTTTAAAAAATAAAAAATAAAATAAAGATTTTATTTATTTATTTGAGAGCTCGAGCATGAGCGGTGGGGGAGGGTCAGAGAGAGGAGCAGCAGACTCCCTGCTGAGCAGGAAGCCCCACGTGGGACTTAATCCCAGGACCCTGCGATCATGACCTGAGCCAAAGGCAGACGCTTAACTGAGCCACCCACGCGTCTCTAGAGTTTACTTTAAAGGAATAAAATAGAATGAAAGTCCTAGTAAAAACATAGATATAAACCAAATTCAACACACACACCCCCCCCCAGGCAGTCCATGCCTATGCAGTGTTAACTGAAGCACATGCGTATCACAACCATGCAAAATGAGGACGATCTCATTTTTCTATTTCTATTTCTATTATTTACCATGTATACATATAGCACATAACATAAAAATGTTAAAAATTGACAAGCCTAAGTGGTTTTTTTATTTCTATTTTTTAAAGATTTTATTTATTTATTTGACAGAGAGAGACACAGCAAGAGAAGGAACACAAGCAGGGGGAGTAGGAGAGGGAGAAGCAGACTCCTTGCTGGGCAGGGAGCCCGATGCGGGGCTGGATCCCAGGACCGTGGGATCATGACCTGAGCTGAAGGCAGACGCTTAACGACTGAGCCACCCAGGCACCCCAAGTGGTATTTTTTTATAATTCTTTATTATTTTCTTACAGCTAGAACTACTTCGTAATGAAACTTGTGAAGTAAATCCAAAGGAATTGAGCAAAATAAATAAAAGGGAAGAGTTGTCCAGTGTGGTGAAAGCCACTGAGAGGTAAAGATGAAGAGGACACCATTAGAAGTGACAATACTGAATATGTATGTTTGTGATCTTGACCAGAGCAGATTTCCTGGAGAAATGTAAGCAGAAGCCAGAATGAAGAGGACAGAACCAAGAAAGATGAAGAAGTGTGGACTACAGGGGCGTCACACTCTGGGTGTGTGATAGGGTGTGGAGGACTGGGAGGCAGGGTTGGATTCTGAGCTTTCTTCTTTGGTTTCAAAACTTAGAAGAAAAGGAATTAACATTTATTTAGTTCTTCCCACAATCTTCAGAGAGATCTCCTGAAATAGTTTTTACAAACTCAAAGTTTCAAACTGTTTCTCTAACAGTTCCTAGGTCCTTGAAAGAAATTAGGTACTTTGTCCTGTTTTCTGAATACAAAAACAGTGATGTGAAGTTCCTGGGGCTAGACCTCACAATTTGGGCCATGATTTTTAAGATTTTTTTTTTTTTAATTTTATTTATTTATTTGACAGAGACACAGTGAGAGAGGGAACACAGGCAGGGGGAGTGAGAGAGGGAGAAGCAGGCTTCCTGCCGAGCAGGGATCCCGATGCGGGGCTCGATCCCAGGACCCTGAGATCATGACCTGAGCCGAAGGCAGATGCTTAACAACTGAGCCACCCAGGTGCCCTGGGCCATGATTTTTAATAATGTGTGGAAAAATCAGTAGATTTTGCTTTCCCGAAGAATTTTTTTTTTTTTCAAGTTCTTTGTTAGAATGTTTGCAATACGTGTGTGACAAAGGATTTGGATGTGGAGTATATAAACAACTTCTATACTTTGACAATGAAAAAAACAAAAGCAACAACAACAACAAACATGAGTAAAAGACTTAAACAGACACTTTACAAAGAAAGATACGTGAATTGTCAATGGTCAATATTAATCTGAAAAACTTTTCAACATCAATAGTCATTAGGGGAAAATGCAGAGTAAAACCACAATGAGAAACCAGTATGCATCCATTAGAATGGCTAAAAGTAAAAAGATTAATAAACTATAAAAGTTTGTAAGGATGTGGAACGACCTGAACTCTCATCCATTGCCTATATATAGGAATATAAAACAATTGGGGCACCTGGCTGGCTCACTTGGTAGGACATGTGACGTTTGATCTCTGGGTCATGAGTTCAAGCCCCATGTTGGGTGTGGAGATTACTTTTTAAAAAACAAAAAGGAATATAAAACAATTACTTTGGAAATCAAGTTTGTATCTTTTTTTTTTAAAGATTTTATTTATTTATTTGAAAGAGAGAGACACAGCGAGAGAGAGAACACAAGCAAGGGGAGTGGGAGAGGGAGAAGCAGGCTTCCCGCTGAGCAGGGAGCCCGATGTGGGGCTCGATCCCAGGACCCTGGGACCATGACCTGAGCTGAAGGCAGACGCTTAACGACTGAGCCACCCAGGCGCCCCAAGTTTGTATCTTTTTTAAAAAGATTTTATTTATGGGATGCCAGGGTGGCTCAGTCGGTTAAGCGTCTACCTTCTGCTCGGGTCATGGTCCTGGAGTCCAGGATTGAGCCCCATATCAGGCTCCCTGCTCAGCGGAGAGCCTGCTTCTCCCTCTCCCTCTGCCCCTCCCCCTTGGCTTGTGCTCTCTATCGCTCTCTCATGCTTTCTCTCTCTCAAATAAATAAATCAAATCTTAAAAAAAAGAAAGGCTATAAAAGATTTTATTTATTTAGCGACAGAGAGAGCGCGCGAGCGGGAGGAGGGGCAGAGGGAGAGGGAGAGAGAATCTTAAGCAGACTCCCCAGGCTCGAATCCCTGACCCTGAGATCCTGACCTGAGCCAGAATCAAGAGTCAGACGCTTAACCAGCTAAGCCACCCAGGTACCCCAGTGTTGTATCTTGTCGTAAAGTCAAACAACAAGGACTCTATGACTAGCATTTATGTTCTTAAGTATTTACTCAAGAGAAATGAAGATACATGTCCATAAAAATGGTGTACAAGAATGTTCATAGTTGGGCGCCTGGGTGGCTCAGTCGGTTGAGCGACTGCCTTCGGCTCAGGTCATGATCCCGGAGTCCTGGGATCGAGCCCCACATCGGGCTCCCGGCTCGGCGGGGAGCCTGCTTCTCCCTCTGACCCTCCCCCCCTCTCATGCTGTTTCTCTCTCGCTCACTCTCTAATAAATAAATAAATAAAATCTTTAAAAAAAAAAGAATGTTCATAGTTGCTTTATTTGTAATAGCCCCAAACTGGGAAAACTCCAAATGTCTAAGATTTGTTGTACAATCTGCAATGGAAACCTATCCAGCAAAAAAAAAAAAAAAAAAGAACTACTGATACGTGCAACAACATGGATGGATCACATAGATACTATGTGAAATGCAAAAAGCCAGACACAAAGAAGGCTATGCTCTATGAGTGCATTTGTATGATGTTTTTATTTTTTTAATTTTTATTTTTTAAAGAAAATGCCTTTTTTTTTTAAGATTTTATTTATTCATTTGACAGAGACAGAGATAGCGAGAGCAGGAACACAAGCAGGGGGAGTGGGAGAGGGAGAAGCAGGCTTCCCGCGGAGCAGGGAGCCCAATGCGGGGCTCGATCCCAGGACCCTGGGATCATGACCTGAGCTGAAGGCAGCCGCTTAACAGACTGAGCCACCCAGGTGCCCTGTATGATGTTTTTAAATAGGCAAAACTACTCTATGCTGATAGTCGTCAGATCAGTGGGTGCTTGGCTGGAGAAGGGAGGCTGAATAAAAGGGGGCAAAGAGAACTTCGTAGGGTGAAGGAAACGGTTTATATTTTGATACAGGTGTGGGTGACATGGCTGTATGTATTTGTTCAACTTCACTGATAGATTCACTAAAAATCTGTTCATTTCACCATATGAATATAATACATCAATTAAAAAATTTATAATAATTTTTTAACGTTAATAATAAAAATGAGCTAATTGGAGACAAGATGTATGAAGACATCTATTGCAGCATTGTAAAGGCAAAAACTGGAAAACCCCAAACATCCATCATTAAAGGGCCAGTTGAGTAATTAAGAATGCAATGGGATTCTCAATTTTTGTGGCTTTTTTCTCTCTTTCAGAATGTAAACTTTTATTGTTGTGTACCTTTTAAAATATTTATCTCTTGGGCGCCTGGGTGGCTCAGTTGGTTGGGCGGCTGCCTTCGGCTCGGGTCATAATCCTGGAGTCCCGGGATCGAGTCTCGTGTCAGGCTCCCTGCTCGGCGGGGAGTCTGCTTCTCCCTCTGACCCTCCCCCCTCTCATGTGCTCTCTCTCTTTCTCGCTCTCTCAAATAAATAAATGAATAAAAATCTTTAAAAAAATAAAATAAAATATTTATCTCTTTTCAACTGCAGATTCTTTGAAGGTAGGGACCACCCCATTTTTGCTAGTTTAAAAATAAAATATTCTGCATTGTTATTCCTATAAACACGTAAATCATTTCTTTTTTAGCTTCAGGGCTCTCTTTGGACCCCACCCCACTCCCTTTCGATCTATCACATACCATCTATACGGGGCTGAAATCCCACAGAGAGTGAGGAGGCTGCACAAACAGCTTTTTCAGGGTGGATTCATAACTGGTAACATGAAACCCCTGCCAAATATCCAAATTAGGCCAGAAAAAAGAGAAGCAGAAAGAGCTCAAAATGATCTCTGTTACCTCCACATTTTAAGAAAAAAGAGAAAATGTACCAAACAACCACAGGATGACAATAAAAGATCAGATATATCTGCAAGTCAACATTTGGTGATTTGTAGGATTTCAGGAAAGAAAGAGATGAATGTGGCCAGAAGAGCCATTAAGAGTTTGGAGGGGCAGAGGAAGGAACTGATGTAGCTGGCTTCTTTGTAGCATATACTGTTGGCCAGGAACTTTATTTATTTATTTTTTTAAGATTTTATTTATTTACTTGTCAAAGAGAGAGAGAGACAGCACAAACAAGGGGAGCAGCAGAGGGAGAGGGAGAAGCAGACTCCCCGCTGAGTAGGGAGCCCGATACGGGGTTTGATCCCAGGACCTTGAGATCATGACCTGAGCCCAAGGCAGCCACTTAACCGACTGAGCCACCCAGGCATCCCAATGCCAGGAACATAATATTAATATCTCTTTGAATCTTCACAAGTTTCATGTGAAGAGGAACCTTCCATTTTAGAGATCTCTGAAAGTCAAGGGTTTAACCATTCTACAAAATCACCAGGAGCAAATCTGAATTGATACCCAGGACTCCTGCCTCCAAACCTGCCTTGTTTCCATTATCCCACCCCAGTATTCCTAAAAAGGGGAAGCTTTTGAATAGGTCATGAGACGGGATAAAGCACAAGCTGATCCGCACTAAAACCACAGAGAAGTTTCCTCTGCGTATCCCCAAGCCCTCCTCAAAGGATTGAAATCATCTCCTCTGATCCACCCGGTACCCCTTCCTCTCCCTCTCCCTTCATAATGGCTGGAGGAATAGGGAAGGAAGGAAGAAGAAATTGCTTTTGCCTTCCTTGGGCCCTCCCCCTCCTGGGATCTCAGCCTTTCTACCATCCACCTTTCCCCACACCAGCCCATTCACGCCACAATCAAGTGCCCATTGTGTGCCAAGAACTGTGCTTGCCTCCAGGGATAATAAAATGAATAAGACAGTGCCTGCTCTTAAGGAGTTTGGCGTCTAAGAGAGGACCAAAGACACTAGACTAGATTGTAATAATCTTCAGTGTTAACACTTGGTATCACCCCTACAATGGAGGGAGGGCAGAGGTAATGCAGGGAAGGGGACCTGGATAGAGCTGACATGTCAGGTATAATAGGTTTGGAATGCTCTTTAAAAAAAAAAAAGATTTTGGGCGCCTGGGTGGCTCAGTTGGTTAAGCGACTGCCTTCGGCTCAGGTCATGATCCTGGAGTCCCTGGATCGAGTCCCGCATCGGGCTCCCTGCTCGGCAGGGAGCCTGCTTCTCCCTCTGACCCTCCCCCCCTCATGTGCTCTCTCTCTCTCATTCTCTCTGTCTCAAATAAATAAATAAAATCTTTAAAAAAAAAAAAAAGATTTTATTTAAGAGACAGAAAAAGAGAGAACAAGTGGTGGGGAGGGGCAGAGGGAGAGAGAGAGAAGCAGACTCCCTGCTGAGCAGGAAGCCCGATGCGGGACTCGATCCCAGGACCCGGAGATCGTGACCTGAGCTGAAGGCAGGCCCTTAATTGACTGAGCCACCCACGCGCCCCGGTCTAGAACTCTCTTTACTGGAATTCAAGTCTAGACACAGGTAAATAATGCCCTTCTGACTAAATTCCTTTCAGTCTTCCTGAGAGATGGGTAAGCTCATTCCCAGAACAAGGAAGACAGGTGGAGTGAAGAGACTAGTCCCCAAGGACATAGGCTCGGGACACTTGGGTTCTACTGGTCACCACTGCCTACCCAGCTTTTACCTAGGTCCAGCCTTCTTCCAAACCTCTCATAGCCCTTGACTTCATTCCACGAGGCTCACCACAGAGATCATGGCCACAGCGAGCCTCAGAGCCAGACTGTTGAGAAATGAAGTAACACTCATCCTGGCTGAATTAATCTCTGTGAGGCAGAGATAAACTTGGCCTTTCAGTCCCCTTTACAGATTTAATTACAAATCCCAAAGGCCTGCAGACCTATGAAAGGTCACTCAACTGATCAGCTGCAATATCTACAGCTGACAAAGATACAGGGAAAGGGGCATTCTTAAGAATGGAAACTGTGGAGACTGGAAACTGCTTCCATGGTTTGTGAATAGAATCTGAAAATATAAATGAAAACACCTACCCCCACCCCCCAACCCAGCAATCCACAGTGGGGAATATCACCTATAGAAAGAATTTGAGGTTACAAATATGTAAGGATCTTTTTTGTTGTTGTTCTTGTTTTTTGTTTGTTTTTTGTAAGGATGTTTTTTTAATTGTTTTTTTTTTTGAAGATTTTATTTATTTATTTATTTATTTATTTATTTATTTTTAAAGATTTTATTTATTTATTTGACAGAAAGAATCACAAGCAGGGGGAGCAGCAGGTGGAGGGTGAGGGAAAAGCAGTGGGGACACTGAAGGAGCCCAACAACACAGGGCTCAATCCCAGGATCCTGAGACCATGACCTGAGCCAAAGGCAGACGCTTAACCAACTGAGCCACCCAGGCGCCCGTGAAGATTTTATTTTTAAGTAATCTGTATACCCAATGTAGGGCTCGTACTCACAACCCTGAGATCAGGAGTGGCGTGCTCTACCTAACCAGCCAGGTGCCCCTGTAAGGATGTTTATTGTAACATTATTTGTAGTGTTGAAATGGAAACAAACCAAATGTCCATCAAGAGTGAAAACACTGGGGGCGCCTGGGTGGCTCAGTCATTAAGCATCTGCCTTCGGCTCAGGTCATGATCCCAGGGTCCTGGGATCGAGCCCCACATCAGGCTCCCTGCTCCGCGGGAAGCCTGCTTCTCCCTCTCCCACTCCCCTGCTTGTGTTCCCTCTCTCGCTGTGTCTCCTTCTGTCAAATAAATAAATAAAATCTTAAAAAAAAAAAAAAAGAGTGAAAACACTGGATAAATGGTGACATGTCCATGCTATGGACTATTATGCTGTTATTAAAAAGGTGATTAACCTATGTATACAAAGAGATGTCTGTAAGTTTATGAGTATTATGAGCTGTATTATCGTATCTTTGCAAGAGCACAAAGTAAAAGCCTCAGATATGTGGATATCTGCTTGTATCATCAGAGAAATATGTGGAGGGGTACACAGCTGTTAATGTGATTACCTCCTGGTAGTGGAAAACAGTGCATTTGTTAACTTTTCTTTCATTAAGTTTTGGATTGTTCAACTATAATGACAAGCATGCACTACTTTTGTAATTTGAATTTTATGCTCTATACATCAAAACCTTCTTGGTGATGGTTGCACAACAATGTGAATATACTTAATGCCACTTAAGTGTACTTCATGTATACTTAAGTGGTTAAAATGGGGGGCGC
Organism: Halichoerus grypus; assembly: GCF_964656455.1. Classification (NCBI taxonomy): domain Eukaryota; kingdom Metazoa; phylum Chordata; class Mammalia; order Carnivora; family Phocidae; genus Halichoerus; species Halichoerus grypus. Next base: position 117,164,781 of record NC_135720.1, read on the forward strand.
CTGGCTGACTCAGACCATGTGGCTCTTGATCTTGGGGTCCTGAATTCAGGCCCCACCTTGAGTGTGGAGATTAGGTAGATACATAAACTTTTAAAAATGGTTAAAATTGGAGGTGGTGGTGCCTGGATGCTTTGAAGCATCAGACTCAATCTCAGCTCAGGTCTTGATCTCAGAGTCGTGGGTTCAGGGCCCACATTGGGCTCCATGCTGGGCGTGGAGCCTACTTTAAAAAAAATGGTTAAAAATGGTAAATTTTTATGTTTTGTGTATTTTACCACAATTTAAGAAACAAAACCAAAAACACTTCTGATGTATCTATCTCCAAATGATCCTGTGACTGAGAATGAAAGTTGGGGCTGGTCAGAGGCTAGGAAATCAGAAGTGAAAGTGAATTTTTAAAAACATGATATTTAATTGGTGAGGAGGAATCTGAACATTAAAACCCTCATAACCCAACAGGGACCGAGGCGGTTAAATCCAGAATTGCAAAGGAGAGGTGGGCCAAAGCACGTCTCCCCACCTGCGGAGCACGGAATCCCGCCTCTGACAGGATTTTGTTCAATGGGATACAAGGGAAGGCGAAGGTCTCCCTCTCGGGCAGATGCCACCCAATGGAAGCCTTCTGGGTGGTGCTCCTGTGGCCGCGTCCGGGCAGGTCTAAAGTGCTCGAGCCTCGAGCTCGGCCTCTGGGGCCCAGGGCGCCAAGGACTGGGGGGCTGCGCGCCCCTGGGCCCTGTGCTCCCCGCTTCGGCCTGCTACTGTGCTTGTTGGGGGCGGCTCGATGCGGAAGCCAGGCCAGTGAGCCGGGAAGCCCAGCGTGAGGGGCCCTGTTCAGCCTTCCGAGCCTGCTGACCGCCAGCCCCCCTAACGCCCAGCCCCGCAGCCGGAGGCTTAACCTCCTGGGAAACTGAGGCCGAGTGGTTCACTCCCACTGACAGTGCTTCATTTGGGCGCTGAGTAGTGAGGAGGCTCATTTTGTAGACCCCTCCCCTTCACCCCAACCACACCCTCCCCCAAACTGGGGCCTTTATGAGGCCCTTTGGGACCACTTCCTGGAGCCCCCCCAGCCCCCCAGAGAGGGCTGGGGAGATGAAGGTTGGCCAAGTCTGAGAGACAATAACGCCTGGCACAGGGGGTAGGGTTTCCTCTGAAACTAATTGCGGCGCATAAACAGATTACCCCGAATCCTCTCCCCCACATTTGAACCTTATACTTAACCCCTACACTTAGCCCTACGGCATGGCAGGAGCTGAAGAGAAAAAATGAATTTTATATCAAATTGATTTTTGCAACCCCCACTTACTGATTACTTCCTGCTGGGCATGAGGGAGGCAAAGAGGAATAAGGGCTGGTGTTAAAGGGTGTCAGTCTGGTGAAAACTAGCGAGCAGATTAGTGGAATATAGACATAGATGCTCTCACGGCCGAATGTGTAGGGTCTGGAGGCTTCCCGGAGGAGGAGTGAAATCCACCTGTGGAGGCGCAGAAAGGCTTGAGAGGAGGCGGCTAACATTGACTGTTGGAGATGCGCAGGGTCTCTGGTCAACAAACTAAGGGGAGCGGGGGTAGAGCACTGTAGGCAACTGGACAAGCAGAGCGGGGTTCGGGGAACCACAGGTAGATGGAAAACCTGACTGGGGGTGGGAGGACACAGTGGGCACGGGCTGAATCAGATGGATTGTTAAAGCGCTCTCTCTTGTCATTGCTGTCTGGGCACTTAATAAACTCTTGAATCTCAGCCATGTAGCTTTAGGTCTTATTTTCCTGGGTTACAGGTGAGAGATGCAAGCTTGGAAGTTAGGTTATTTCCTAAATGCACACTGTTGGTATGTTAGTGAGTGAGGAATATCAATCCAGGACTTTCTGACTACTAATCCTAGGCATTTCCCAGTTCCCCCCAGGAGTCAGGCCAAGAAATTGTGTTTTTGAAGGCAGTGGGGGAGGGTCTTAATGAAGGATCTCAGGCAAGGCAGTAAAATGAATAGACTTGTATTGACAAAACAGCTGCTAGAGGAGAGATGGTTGGAACTTCAAGAGAAGTCCAGACATGAATGGGTTTCTCCAGGCGGGACTTGTAAAATGCCCAGAGGGTAGGGCTTGAGGAAGTGATTCAGAAAACCTGATGTCACTGCTGAAGCCAGTCAGGGAGGCTTGAGGAGAGGAGTCAGCTCCCGAGCGGCAGAGTGACAAGAGAAAGAGAAATCCAGGGTCATAAGCTCAGATTAGGGCTGCAAGGAGTTGGTGGATTTAGCAGTTAGGAAGTGACTGGTGACCTTAGCCATATCATGTTGAGGTGGAGGCAAAAGCAAGATTTGATGAGATATGTATTCACTAAGTGGAAAAAAAGTTTAGAGTAGAATCTTATTTTTTTTGTTTAAAAAAGCGGGTTACTATATTCATGAACAGTAACCTGGAAGAACATTCACCAAACTGACAACAGTGGTTGTCTTTTTTTTTTTTTTTAAGATTTTTATTTATTTATTTGACAAAGAGAGACACAGTGAGAGAGGGAACACAAGCAGGGGGAGTGGGAGAGAGAGAAGCAGGCTCCCCACGGAGCAGGGAGCCCAATGTGGGGCTCGATCCCAGGACCCTGGGATCATGACCTGAGCCGAAGGCAGACACTTAACGACTGAGCCACCCAGGCGCCCCAACAACAGTGGTTGTCTTGGGAGGAAGGGTGTTGGAGGGC